>NC_086448.1:268039668-268639668 GCF_028390025.1 Pseudophryne corroboree | reverse complement strand
TGGAAAGGTTCTCCACTCTGAAAGTGGAGTAAGGTGGTCTAAGTACGGTATCTTCCCCATTAGGCTTACCTGTGGTTTGCGATTCAGGATTGTTGTTACCGTTTCACCAGGGTGATGGCGGTATGATGGGTTTCCTTCAATAGTAAGGAGTCATAATTATTCTGTACTAGATCATTCTCCGAATTACGGAGAGATGAAGTAGCCAAATGGGGCAAAACGTTGTTTCTCCTTGACTGTTCTTCAACAACAGGAGTTGCCAGAATCCCTGTTAGTCCCAACGATGCGGTGATCGGCTTTGGCAATATTATTAGATGCAGTACTGAGGAGTGTTTATTTGCTTCTAAAAAAAAAAAAAGGGAAGCTCTGAGAATTCAGAGTCTGGCGGACCTGCAACGGTGTCAATCAGTCAATACTTTCAGTTGCTGAAAAAGATGGTTGCGGCCTACGAGGCCATTCAGTGGGTAGGTTACAGGTCTGAGTGTTTAGCGGGACCTGTTGGATAAGTGGTCTGGTTCCTACCTGGGATAATCATGGTTTCAGGACCTGTATCTCGCTCCTGTGGTAGCGGCGCAATTCTCACTAAGGACAAGTGTCCTGTTAGGATACTTGTCGCCTCATTGACGGTCTAGAGTTAAGGGCCGTGTATAACGGTTTTCTACAGACAAAAACCGGAGAAAAAATGTCAGAGGCCAGAAAGAGTTTCCGCTGGGCGACAAAAACATTTACGCCCTCTATCAGCGATATTCGTTCCAAGAGTGGACAACTGGGAAGTAGACTTCCTCGGTGGACACGTCCTCCGTTCAGGAGGGTTGAGTCTTCAGCAAGCGGTTTTCACAGAAGTGACAAGTCTTTGGAGAATTCAGAAAATAGACAAGATGGTGTCTCGCCTCGACAAGAAACTTCAGAAATGTTGTCCCAGGTCGAGGGTCTCTCAAGCGATAGCGGTGAACGCCCTAGTGACACCGTGGATGTTTTGGTCGGTCTATGTGTTCCCTCCACTTCCACTCTTTCCAAAGACGTGAAAAATTATAAGAAGAACAAAAGTGCAGATGACCCTCATTGTTCCAAACCGGTCAAGGAAGGCTGGTATCCGGATCTTCAGCAATCACTCATAGGAGATCCCTGACCTCTTCCGCTGCAAGAGGATCTGTTATACCAGGGGCCGTGTGGGTTCCAAGACTTACCGCGTTTCCCATTGACGACTTGGAGATTGAACGTCGGATCCCAGCCGGAAAGGGTATTCCCAGTAACGTCATCCCTATTCTTCTTCAGTCAGGGAAGAAGTAACGTCAAAACATTACCACCATATGTGGAGAAAATTTTGTATCTTGGGGTGAATCCAAGAAGGTTCCTCGGAAGAATTCCAGTTGGATCGTTTTCTCCATTCTTTTCTTGCAAGATTGTGTGGATGCGTTCTTCGATTGGGCTCAGTTAAAGCTCAGTTTTCAGCCTTATCGGTTTTCTTCTAAAAACAATTGGCCTCCTTTCTAGAGTTTCAAGCTTTCGTAAAAGGAGTCTTACACATCCATCCTCCCTTTGTGCCTCTGTGGCACCATGGGATCTGTACGTGGGTTTGCAGTTCCTGCAATTTCTTTGGTTGAACTTTTCAGTATGGTTGAGTTGAAATTTCTCACTTGGAAAGTGGTCATGCGGTTGACCTTGGCATCCGCAAGGCTGGTGTCTGTGTTGGCGGCTTGGTCTCCCAAGAGCCCTGTTTAATCATCCATGAAGATAGGGCGGTTTTGAGAATTCGGCAGCAGTTTCTGCCAAAAGTGGTTTCATCGGTTTCACTTGAACAACCTATTGTGGTGCCGGTGGCTACTGACGCCTGGGCGACATCGAAGTATCTCGATGTGGTCTGAAATTTGAAATTTCGTGTTGCCAGTTTGGCTCAGATCGGGAAAACGGAGGCTCTGTTTATCCTGTATGCTCCCAACAAGATTGGGGTTCCTGTTTCCAAGCAGACTATTGCACGCTGGATCTGGAATACAATTAAGCTTGCTCGTTTTACGGCTGGATTGCCATTACCGGAATCAGTGAAGGCCTATTTTACGAGGAAGGGCAGCTGCCGTGGGGTCTCGGTTTTATAGCCTTGCAGAGCGCCTGCTTGGTCGGGTTCAAACAAACTTGCAATATTCTACAAGTTTGATACCCTGGCTGATAAGGTCCTCTTGTTTGGCCAGTCGGTGCTGCAGCGTTATCCGCACTCTCCCGCCCGTTCTAGAGCTTTGGTATTGACCCCATGGTCCTTTTGGAGTCCCCAGCATCCTCTAGGACGTATGAGAAAATAGGATTTTAATACCTACCGGTAAATCCTTTTCTCTTAGTTCGTAGAGGATGCTGGGCGCCCGTCCCAGTGCGTACTGTATCTGCAGTCATTGGTTATGGTTACACTCATGTTGTGTTTCTTTTCAGTCAGTCTGTGGCTGACGTTATTCATGCCATGGCATGCGGTATGATATTATTGGTTGTGTTTACACACATGTTGTGTTACATTTTCGGTCAGCATATTGCTGTTTGTTTTTCATGCCATCGGCTGGTGTTCTATTGAATGCAACGTTCTGCGACATGTTTGAGATGTGAGCTGGTATGTCGCTCACCGTGTTTAAACAATAAATTCTTTCCTCGAAATGTCCATCTCCCTGGGCACAGTTCTATAACTGAAGTCTGGAGGAGGGGCACAGAGGGAGGAGCCAGTTCACACCCATTCAAAGTCTTAAAGTGCCCATGTCTCCTGCGGATCCTGTCTATACCCCATGGTCCTTTTGGAGTCCCCAGCATCCTCTATGGACTAAGAGAAAAGGATTTACCGGTAGGTATTAAAATCCTATTTTTTATGCACAACAGTCTGTAGAGTTTACAGAGAATGGTGAGATGAACAATACCTTGGGCAAATATGCCTTATTAATGGAAGTAGTAAGGTGAAAATAACCAGACTGGTTTAAGCTGAGACAAAGGCAACTATATCTGAAATAACCATACATTGCAACAGTGGCATGTAAAGGACCATCTCTGTACATAGGCCCTCATTCCGAGTTGTTCGCTCACTGCTATTTTTATCAGAATTGCTAATAGGCTAAAATCCAGCAGTTCTGTGCATACGTATGCACAGCAGGGCGCACGCGCTAAGTATTTTTACACAAAACTATGCTATTTTACTCACGGGCGAACTAAGCTTTTCAGTCGCTCTGCTGATCGTAGTGTGATTGACAGGAAGTGGGTGTTTCTGGGCGGAAACTGGCCGTTTTCAGGGAGTGTGCTAAAAAACGCAGGTGTGCCAGGTAAAAACGCAGGAGTGGCTGGAGAAACGGGGGAGTGGCTGGCCGGACGCTGGGCGTGTTTGTGACGTCAAACCAGGAACTAAACGGACTGAGGTGATCGCAATCTAGGAGTAGGTCTGGAGCTACTCAGAAACTGCAAGGAAATACTTAATAGCAGAATTGCAAATCTTTTGTTAGCAATTCTGCTATGCTAAGATACACTCCCAGAGGGCGGCGGCCTAGCGTTTGCATTTCTGCTAAAAGTAGCTAGCGAGCGATCAACTCGAAATGAGGGCCATAGTGCACATCACACACTGAAGTGGATGGGCTGCAGCAGTAGGCCTAAATGTCCTCGTCTCCTGTCAGCCAAGTACAGAAAGTGGAGGCTACAGTAGGCACAGGCTCATCAAAATGGGACATTTAAAGTTTGGAAAAAGATTCCCTGGTCTGATGACAAATCTCATTTGACATTATATACATGTGTGTGTGTGTATGTATGTATGTATGTATATATATATATATATATATATATATATATATATATATATATATATATATATATAGAGAAAAGCAAAAACCTGCGGCACTCGGAGACTGATGAAAAAAGTTAATGTATTAGGCAATACATCAATAACATCAACGTTTCGGGGATTTTAACCCCTTTCTCAAGATGTACCTGTGTGAAAAGAAAGAAAAGACCCACTCACCTTTATGAAGAGACAGGAACCCGCCACAACACCCGTGCACGCAAAGCCCCGAGCGACCTGGTCCGGCGTGTGAGGAGGCGCCAGGAGATGACGTGGCCCGACGTCCGTGCTGTGCCCGTCCGTCCGTTGCCCGGCAACGCCTGACGCTAGACCCACAGGTCGGAAGCTGGGGGGGGAAAGACACAGAAAACACTGCCACCAATAAGACGGAGGTCCACAATGCATAGTATACAATAGCAAATATACAGATAGAGATAAGAAGACTCCCATCAGATCTAGCATGCAATAAAAGGACACCATATGAGTGTCCCGGAGACAAAGACCATTATAGTCCATATGGGTGCAAGAAGAGAGGGGAGACAACAAGTAGTGTAACAAAAGACAGCTAAATCTACATGACCCGTAGAATAGACATACATAATAAAGCAAAAAAAAGGAAAAATTAAAAAAAAAGGAAAAATTAAAAAAATTAAAAAAAGGGGAGGCGACATATTCTGTCACAAAATGACAAGTCCCAAATCATAGAAGCATCCGGTGGTCTCTCTCATAAGGGGGTTCCGGTTACCCAAAGGTACTCCACACGATTCTTTCATTAAGTCCCGCTGGGTGGATGGTGTTAAGCCTGAAGATCCAGGACGCTTCCTTACGAAGGAGGGCACCATCGCGGTCGCCCCCTCGAACGGATTTTGGGATGTGATCGATGATTACGTGCTTCAAGTCCCCCAACAGGTGTTTGTTCTCCTGAAAATGCCTGGCTACCGGCTGGTCAGAGGGGGACCCTGCAATGGCAGCCTTTATGGCTGACCGATGAAGGGCCATGCGTTCCCTCAAAGTTCTGATCGTTTTCCCTACATAACAGAGATTGCAGGGACAAATAATGAGGTAGATGATATGCGTAGATGTGCAGGAGACAACATGCCTGATGGTGATTTTAATACCCGTAATAGGGAGAGTAAAAGAGGACCCGGTGATCATATGGCTGCAGGTGGTACACCCCAAGCACCGGTAGCATCCTGGTTTTCTTGACAAAAAGGTCCCTTTTGTTAAATTGGAAAGGTTTGAAATGTCCGTACGGACCACTAGGTCCTTGATATTACGGCCCCTCCTGTAACACATCATGGGGGTAGAGTGTTTAAACGGGAGGGAAGGGTCAGTGGACACTATGGGCCAGAGTGCTCGATTTGCTCTATTCAAAATGGGGCTGGAGGTGTCAAATGTTGTAGTCCATGGGATTCTGTTGCCCATGGATCTCGCCATGGGGCGTAAAAGCTCGTCTCGTTTCTGCGACAACACCTCTTGTTTGGTACGTACCAAAGTTGATTTGTCATATCCATATGTGGATATGACAAATCAACTTTGGTACGTACCAAACAAGAGGTGTTGTCGCAGAAACGAGACGAGCTTTTACGCCCCATGGCGAGATCCATGGGCAACAGAATCCCATGGACTACAACATTTGACACCTCCAGCCCCATTTTGAATAGAGCAAATCGAGCACTCTGGCCCATAGTGTCCACTGACCCTTCCCTCCCGTTTAAACACTCTACCCCCATGATGTGTTACAGGAGGGGCCGTAATATCAAGGACCTAGTGGTCCGTACGGACATTTCAAACCTTTCCAATTTAACAAAAGGGACCTTTTTGTCAAGAAAACCAGGATGCTACCGGTGCTTGGGGTGTACCACCTGCAGCCATATGATCACCGGGTCCTCTTTTACTCTCCCTATTACGGGTATTAAAATCACCATCAGGCATGTTGTCTCCTGCACATCTACGCATATCATCTACCTCATTATTTGTCCCTGCAATCTCTGTTATGTAGGGAAAACGATCAGAACTTTGAGGGAACGCATGGCCCTTCATCGGTCAGCCATAAAGGCTGCCATTGCAGGGTCCCCCTCTGACCAGCCGGTAGCCAGGCATTTTCAGGAGAACAAACACCTGTTGGGGGACTTGAAGCACGTAATCATCAATCACATCCCAAAATCCGTTCGAGGGGGCGACCGCGATGGTGCCCTCCTTCGTAAGGAAGCGTCCTGGATCTTCAGGCTTAACACCATCCACCCAGCGGGACTTAATGAAAGAATCGTGTGGAGTACCTTTGGGTAACCGGAACCCCCTTATGAGAGAGACCACCGGATGCTTCTATGATTTGGGACTTGTCATTTTGTGACAGAATATGTCGCCTCCCCTTTTTTTAATTTTTTTAATTTTTCCTTTTTTTTTTAATTTTTCCTTTTTTTTGCTTTATTATGTATGTCTATTCTACGGGTCATGTAGATTTAGCTGTCTTTTGTTACACTACTTGTTGTCTCCCCTCTCTTCTTGCACCCATATGGACTATAATGGTCTTTGTCTCCGGGACACTCATATGGTGTCCTTTTATTGCATGCTAGATCTGATGGGAGTCTTCTTATCTCTATCTGTATATTTGCTATTGTATACTATGCATTGTGGACCTCCGTCTTATTGGTGGCAGTGTTTTCTGTGTCTTTCCCCCCCCAGCTTCCGACCTGTGGGTCTAGCGTCAGGCGTTGCCGGGCAACGGACGGACGGGCACAGCACGGACGTCGGGCCACGTCATCTCCTGGCGCCTCCTCACACGCCGGACCAGGTCGCTCGGGGCTTTGCGTGCACGGGTGTTGTGGCGGGTTCCTGTCTCTTCATAAAGGTGAGTGGGTCTTTTCTTTCTTTTCACACAGGTACATCTTGAGAAAGGGGTTAAAATCCCCGAAACGTTGATGTTATTGATGTATTGCCTAATACATTAACTTTTTTCATCAGTCTCCGAGTGCCGCAGGTTTTTGCTTTTCTATGCCATACGTTTTCTGAGGGCACCGGGGCAAGCCATTATCCTTTGTGGGAGTGCCGGGCTATCTGTTTCAATATATATATATATATATATATATATATATATATATATTTATATATATATATATATATATATATATATACACTGCTCAAAAAAATAAAGGGATCACTTAAACAACACAATGTAACTCCAAGTCAATCACACTTCTGTGAAATAGAACTGTCCACTTAGGAAGCAACACTGATTGACAATCAATTTCACATGTTGTTGTGCAAATGGAATAGACAGGTGGAAATTATAGGCAATTTGCAAGACACCCCCAATAAAGGGGTGTAGTACGGCTGACCGGTGGTCTCCTGACCGCCGGTCAGCTTACCGACGCCGGGATCCCGGCAGCATACCGACGCCGGGCTCCCGGCGGGGAGGGGCGAGTGCAGCAAGCCCCTTGCGGGTTTGCTGCGCTCGCCACGCTGCGCTCGCCACGCTGCGCTCGCCACGCTGCGGGCTCGGTGGCGACCTGCGGTCGCCACGGGTTCTATTCCCACTCTATGGGTGTCGTGGACACCCACGAGTTTAAATAGTCCCTGTTGGTCGGCATGCCGACCATCGGGACAGTGACCCGTCGGGCTGGTGGAGGAGGTCATGTGACTGTCAGTCAGCTGACCGGCGGTCACATGAATACCACCCCCAATAAAGGAGTTGTTCTGCAGGTGGTGGCCACAGACCACTTCTCAGCTCCTATGCTTTCTGGCTGATGTTTTGGTTACTTTTGAAAGCTGGCTGTGCTTTAACTCTAGTGGTAGCATGAGACGGAGTCTACAACCCACACAAGTGGCTCAGGTAGTGCAGCTCATCCAGGATGGCACATCAATGCGAGCTGTGGCAAGAAGGTTTGCTGTGTCTGTCATCGTAGTGTCCAGAGCATGGAGGCGCTACCAGGAGACAGGCCAGCACATCAGGAGATGTGGAGGAGGCCGTAGGAGGGCAACAACCCAGCAGCAGGACCGCTACCTCCGCCTTTGTGCAAGGAGGAAAAGGAGGAGCACTGCCAGAGCCTAGCAAAATGACCTCCAGCAAGCCACAAATGTGCATGTGTCTACTCAAACGATCAGAAACAGACACCATGAGGGTGGTATAAGGGCCCGACGTCCACAGGTGGGGGTTGTGCTTACAGCCCAACACCGTGCAGGACGTTTGGCATTTGCCAGAGAACACCAAGATTGGCAAATTCGCCACTGGCGCCCTGTGCTCTTCACAGATGAAACCAGGTTCTCACTGAGCACATGTGTCAGACGTGACAGAGTCTGGAGATGCCAAGGAGAACGTTCTGCTGCCTGCAACATCCTCCAGCATGACCGGTTTGGCAGTGGGTCAATAATGGTGTGGGGTGGCATTTCTTTGGGGGGCCGCACAGCCCTCCATGTGCTCGCCAGAGGTAGCCTGACTGCCATTAGGTACCGAGATGAGATCCTCAGACCCCTTGTGAGACCATATGCTGGTGCGGTTGGCCCTGGGTTCCTCCTAATGCAAGACAATGCTAGACCTCATGTGGCTGCAGTGTGTCAGCAGTTCCTGCAAGACGAAGGCATTGATGCTATGGACTGGCCTGCCCGTTCCCCAGACCTGAATCCAATTGAGCACATCTGGGACATCATGTCTCGCTCCATCCACCAACGCCACGATGCACCACAGACTGTCCAGGAGTTGGCGGATGCTTTAGTCCAGGTCTGGGAGGAGATACCTCAGGAGACCATCCGCCACCTCATCAAGGTCATACAGGCAGTGTGACGCCAAAGCCAGACCTCCATGGGTTAATAAATTTGATTTCCATTGATAATTTTTGTGTGATTTTGTTGTCAGCACATTCAACTATGTAAAGAACAAAGTATTTAATAAGTATATTTCATTCATTCAGATCTAGGATGTGTTATTTTAGTGTTCCCTTTATTTTTTTGAGCAGTGTATATATATAATATGTATACATGCAATAATCAAAGTGAATAAACAGTATAGAAATCTAAGTCAAATCTCTCGTTGCCTTCAAACAGCATCAGTTCTTCTGGGTACGTTTTCGCACAGTGTTTGAAGGAACTCTCTAAGGGGGTTGTTCCAAACATCTTGGAGAACTAACCACAGATCTTCTGCGGATGTAGGTTGCTCAGATCCTTCTGTCTTTTCATGTAATCCAAGACCGACTTGATGCTGTTGAGATCTCACTTATGCAAACACATCTTCCTGATTGACAGGCAGAGGCATTCGCGAGGTAGGCGGGGTTGTCAACGTTGCAGGCGTGTCTGGACCGTTTGAGGGGCAGGCAGCGGCTACTGCGTGAATTCACATGCAGCCGCTGCAACCCAAAACATGGCGGCCTGCCGTCTGCCTAGGGGGCAATCCTAAACATGCGAGCGCTTCACTGTTTAGCAAACAGGCAGAGGGGCACATGACCCGGCATGCTAGTGGAATGAGTTGTAGGTGTTCGAATTTTCGCACAACTACAACTCATGCTGAATTAGGCCTATAGTCCTTTAGTGAAATATTATCTTTTACAGGAGGACTACAGGCCCCACAAAGCAGGCACATCCATCCATGGCTTCCCTGGCATTTTCACTTGGAGGGCAGCGGTCTTTAAGCTCTTTTGCGTGCCTGCCGCCACCCATCCAGGGCTTCCTCTGCATCTTTTTTCTTCAGGAGCTCTTTTCACTCCTCCTCCGATGATGGACTGACAAGCCCTGCCTCGCGCTGGCTGGTATAAGCCAGTTTAAGTGGGCAGGGCGATGACAAAGCGAGCCGTGATTGGCTCGATGCAGCCAATTTGAATTTTAAAAATGGTACGGTGCCACCATACCCTGTGCCGTGTCTTGCGCAACCTCCCGCTGTTACCATGGCCACCGCCTCCCGCTGCCACAATGCCCTCAACTGATACCATGCAGTCAACCGCCCTCCGTAGCGGGACATGTCGCCCATATTAGTGCACCCAAGCGAAGCTGCTTGCAGCATAGCCACTGCAGGCGGCCACTGAGCAGGCGCAAGGAATTGAAATTCACGATCTCTAAAATGGGGCATATTTTCTCTAACTATTAACAAGCTGTACCTCTCTCAATTACCTGAACCCCAAAAGGCCCTACTGTATAGTGGACCAAGATCTACTTAGCAAACAAACCCCTAGTCTCAGTTCGTCCTCCACCCTGAGTTTTGCCTTCTCAAAATTCCCTAATAGAATACAGCAGAAAAGCGCCAGTTTTGACCAAACAGGAGGTTTGAGAAAAAAATGTAAATGATAGATTACTCCTTTTATTATTTTTTTGCTCTGAAATTTGGCATTTAGCACTGGGTGACAGTTCTACGCATCCATGCCCAATTTCAGCTCAGCACATCCAAGAGCTGGGTGGCCCCTCAAACACCACGACCCATCTCAGGAATTCCCCCTATAGGAGAATTCTGTTTATTTGCTTTAGCCTTAATATAAGGGCCCTTACAGTATATGTGTATATGTGTATGTATGTATGTATGTATGTATGTATGTGTGTATGTGTGTATGTATGTATGTGTGTATATATATATATATATATATATATATATATATACATACACACTGTATATCCCCCCCCCCCTTAGCACACCCTTTACCAATTGAGCATTGTTTAAATGCCACAGCCTACCTGATTTATTGTACTGTCTGTGAGTATCCCTTTATGGCCATGGTTTATCCATCTCCTAATGACTACTCCCAGCAGGATAACACGTCATGTCACAAAGTGCGCATCATCTCCAGCTGGTTCCACAAACATGACAATGAGTTGATGTATTCCAGATGCCACCACAGTCACTAGATCTCCATCTACATGATAGATGCAGTTGGAGAGGTGCTGCATGAATGTGTAGATTACAAATCGCTGTGTGATGCTGTCATATTAGAAAAGACCAGAATCTCTGTGTAATGTTTTCACCACATTTTTGTATCCCGGTTGTTCTGAAGACAAGGTGGGGGTTCTACCCAGTACTAATAAGGCGTACCTAATCAAGTGCTCACTTAGTGTTTGTGGTCTTCTTTATCTATACACTTGTGGGTCAGTACAATTAGCACTTGATTAGTGCATGATACAGTATATGTATACCAATTCCATTATTCCAACACATTTTGCATAATAGTAATATTAATTATTGTGAGGTAGTCAATATCCTGAAGCTCAGCATGCCGACAGTCATAATCCCAACTCTAAAAGTAAGTAATTGGGTTATGGTTAGGGTTAAATTGCGGGAGTGGACGGGTAAGATTAGGCTGCAGAAGGGTTAGGTTAGGACTACAATAGTTACCAAAATCTGCCGGGATTCCGCTGCAGGGATTCTATCCGTCGGCGTTCTGAGCGTGGGATATCGTACCCAACTCTTTTAATCTTAATAATAATTAAAATAATCCCTCTTGAAGAAGAACTCTTACTACAAAACGTACTGTAGAATCCAGGATACCTGCTTTCACTTTGGTCCTGGGGTACACGTTGAGTATCCCTTATCCAAAACGCTTGGGACCAGAGGTATTTTGGATATCGGATTTTTCCGTATTTTGGAATAATTAGATACCATAATGAGATATCATGGTGATGGGACCCAAGTCTAAGCACAGAATACATTTATCTTTCATATACACCTTATACACATAGCCTGAAGGTAATTTTAGCCAATATTTTTTTATAACTTTGTGCATTAAACAAAGTATGTGTACATTCACACAATTCATTTATGTTTCATATACACCTTATACACACAGCCTGAGGGTCATTTAATACAATATTTTTTAATAACTTTGTGTATTAAACAAAGTTTGTGTACATTGAGACATCAAAAAACAAAGGTTTCACTATCTCACTCAAAAAAGTCCGTATTTCGGAATATTCCGTATTTCGGAATATTTGGATATGGGATACTCAACCTGTATCACTGTTTATCTGCAGAACTTCTTAGTGCATTAAAGTTGTATCTTTACTTTTACAGTAAATCCTTATACTCCCCAGTTGTTCTTTTCCTGGCTCAAGGTTTTTATTTATTTATTTTTTAAGAAAGATATGTAATTTAACTAGTTTGTACTGATGTCCTTTCTGTGTAGAGAGCTGCAAAGCTATTTCAAATATGTTCATAGAATATCCTCCTATGAAGCTATGGAAACACTACTGTAGTTTGAGTATTTTAGTATTACACCAATGGTTTCTATATATTGAGTTATTTTCTGTTCACTTATTTCTAATGATTCTTATCTGCAGATGACATCCGACGTTACTTTGGAGATCCTATCGGAATATACTTTGGTTTTTTAGAATACTTCACTCTGGCTTTAATTCCAATGGCTATTCTTGGTATACCCTATTACTTTTTCGCCTGGGAGGACTATGACAAATATGTGATCTTTGCTACATTCAACCTGGTATGGTCCACTGTTATCCTTGAGGTCTGGAAGCGCTACAACTCCACCATGACCTACCGATGGGGCGCACTCGTTATGAAGAGGAAGTTTGAGGAACCCAGACCTGGCTTTCATGGTGTATTGGGCATTAATCCTGTTACAGGGAAAAAGGAACCTACCTACTCCAGCATGAAGAGACAGTTGCGGATGTATCTTGTTTCTGTACCATTTGTGTGCCTTAGCCTGTACTTCTCCATTTATGTCATGATGATTTACTTTGACTTGGAAGAGTGGGCCCATAAGTACAATATGGAGCAGCAATCAAGTTTTAGCAGTCTTATGCTGTTTGTTCCAAGTATCATTTATGCAGTTGTGATAGAGATCATGAATCGTATATACAGATATGCTGCCGAATTCCTAACAAAATATGGTAAGATTTTACTTCTTCATTTTTTAAGTACAAAACCATTTGTGTAATGTGACGTCTTTATTACATGTGTCTGTATGAAATTATGCAATGCCACTTTTACTGCTAGATAATCTGTTTTGCAGACAGTGAATAGGTTCTTCAACAGGAGAGTTGTGCACTTTGGGCCTGATTCAGGTGTGGTTGAAGTTGCTATCACTGCTGTTTCCTTGGAATATAGTATGGTAATGCGGCAGGAGGCGTCTACTACAAGCCTGCTGCAATAGAGATCTGACCTGCGTCGCATCAGATCTCTCACTTCCCATTGGATGCCACGCAAGATGCCCGTCGCAGAGGGCATAAATCTCCGTCCTACGACAGAGATCCCTGACCTCTTCCCTTCCCCAAAATGATGGTGACCCACCTCCATTTTCACAAATGGAGACCATCCTTGCCCCCCAGACAGCAGCAGTCTGTCAATTACTGACAATACCAAAGTAAAGATTTGGGCGCTTGTTATGGTTTTGCTTTGCTTAGCAGCTGCAAAAAACTCGGATAGTCAATCCTACAATACATAAATATACATCAAAAGGAAGGCAGCGCTATAGATATATTGAAAATAGACAATAATATAATGTCAATAGATATGGGTAAAAAATAATACATATTTAAAAATAATTGAGAACAATGAAGTAATAATAAAAACCAAGAGCTTTAAGACCCCTTTGCCTTATAAATTCACCTCAATGAACAATGCAAGTGTTGGGACCATGCAGATTGAAAACAATGTGTGCGTTACTATTTCTGCCTCTTGTTAATACTGGTTCCAAGATAATTAATATCCAATATCAAATGGCACTGTCCAAATTGGTGATATATTTACCAGATTCACAGAGAGAGGCAAGTTGTACTCAGTCGATTGTCCACACTAAGTGATGAGGTCCTCTTTTATAACATTGTGCAACTGATGGGTCCAGTCCATATGTAAGAGCAAAGTTGGGATCCTTTTAAGGATGTATAGTTGTTGGAAAAGCACAGCGGCTGGTCTGGGCACACAGCGCTATTGTAGAGGTCCGTCTGGATGGGCAAATAAGGGTTCACCTAACGCTTTTTGCTGTGTCAATACAGCAGCTTTTTGAAAAAGTGAACTTTTTTCAGAGTATTGCCAGAGTAGTCCATGCAAAGATGCATGCCCTCAAACCACTTGGTGAAGCAGCTGGATCAGTCCAAAGCAGGTATGCCTTCTACGTAATGGATGGTAGCCTCCACTGCAGCTTCCGGTGACTCAAAACAAATCCCACACAAGAAGTTGTAGGGGGCCAGGTCTGGATGGGTAGCAGTTAAGTTACTGATGGGCACAGTGCCAACGGTCATAATCCTGATAGCCATTGACCTACAGTCAAAATACCGGCATTCATTATGCTGACGTGTTCAAAATGCCGACATAGTCGAAATATTGACATTTTAAATGCCGACATGTCAAAATGCCGACATGTGTTTTTAAGGAATTTTTGGCCAAAACCAGACTTGGTCATACTTTACCATTCCAGTGGACCTGGTGGGGGGAATATAATAGTGTGGTGAGCACAGCGAGGCACCATGGCCGAATCGTGTGAGCCATGCAAGGAAACGCGGTACACTTAGACGGTGTCCATGTCGACCTAAGTCGACATTGACACCAAAACCCCAGAAAAACTCATGTTGGTATTTTGACATGTCGGCATTTCAAATGTCGGTATTCTGACTATGTCAGCATTTTGCACATGTCAGCATAATGAATGTCTGTATTTTGACCGCGTCTGTATTTTGACTGTAAGTCAATAGCTGTCAGGATTATGACCGTCTGTATTGTGTCCGTCGGTAAATCATACTGAACCCGTCTGGATTGTACAGTGGGTAACCAAACTCCTGGATACATTTATGGGCCAGAAAATCCGCCACTTTCCGGGACTTGTGGGCAGGTGCAATGTCGTGATGGAGAACGGCACCACAAACGCGACTTCTTGGACAGTGCCTAAAATGGCTTCCAGCACTTGTGGCAGGCATTTACTTGGAGTACCAGTCCCCACTGAGTGCTCTGGTAGCTACATGACTAATCTTGGCCACAAAAACAGCCACCATCTGCTTGGCCACGCTGCGCTTACATTGGAACTTCTGTGGCGGCGCACCTCCAACTGAGGTCCTCTGAGCCAACTGTTGTTTGGGCTTGGGGTTGAAACTGTGGATTCAGGATTCATTGTCCTGATGATCTCGCATGCAGAGTTTGAGCAACTGCAATTAAACCTGGCCAGCATGTTGCAGCACCAAGTCACCTGAGCCTCCTTCTGCTTTCAAGTCAGCTGATGCGGCACCCAGCGTGCTCCATTGACTTCCTCAGGCCAAGCTTTTCTTGGAGTATCAAGCTAATGTATCCTGATGAGATGCCTAGCTCCTTCTCTAACTGGACCACGGCCACCCTGGTGTCCACCTCAACTATGGCCCTCATGGCAGCAACTTTGACCTCGGTGATGGCAGACACAGGTTGGCCGCAGCGCACCTTGTCTACCACGGGATGTCTCCCGTGCCGAAATTCTGTAAACCACTCAAACACAGTGGTTAGGGACAGTAATCCTCCCCAAAAGCAGCTCAGTCTGTCAAAACTATCATGCTGTTGCAGACCTCTCTCTGTTATCCTCTGTTAAGCACCATAACGAGAATGTAAAGGAAATGAAGATGCTGGCTTCAGTATGCAGTGCTGCTTATATACGGTGTTCAACCCGGCTAGCTGTCTAGTGTGAACGGGAGCCGTGTCGAGGCGACACTGCTCCCGTTCACAGTGTATAGGGAGGGCGGTGCTGGGAGATCATGTGATCTCCCAGCGCCGCCCCTGCCGCGTCACTAGCAGCGTCAACAACCCGGCAATATGCCGGGTTGGTGAGCGCTGCTGAAAGGGGCTGTAGCACGGGTCGCAGCCATGTCAGCCGACACGGCTGCGACCCGTGCTTATAGTGGAAAAGGGGTATAAGTAACAGCACTAGCTAACAAAAACAATGCCTGTATGGCAGCTATAGAAAGTGTTTTCCTGTTGTGTCCTCTGTGTATGCTTTGTTCTTTTAAGACCTACATTATTACCTCTCTGACAGCTGACAATATATTGTATGTCCTCCGCACATTCATTAAGTGTACTCTTGCCGAATGTTTTCTGGTCCATTTAATGTAAATGATTGTCAGATTTTTAATTCAAGTTATTGACTTGTTTGTGAGTGCTGATACCGCACACAAGAACTCATTATGAAAGTGTTCCCAGATGAAATACATGCTGATGAAGGTAAAATAAACTAAGATATAAAGTTGGCCCCATACAAGCAATAGATTTTGTTCAAAATTGGCACTTGACCCAGAAGATAACAAGGAATGCATCCTCTGTGTATTGTGGAACATAATCCAATAGCAGATGGTGGTCATAGATATAATCTAAATGCATGGGCTCTCAGGATCACCATTGTCAGGGAGACATTATGATTACAGGGCTTTGTAGTCTGATTTGCTGAAATACAGTAAACCTGTTTGATGTCTTTGTGACTTCACATGTCCTGTAAATGCCATGCCTTTTTGGAAAATCAGTGTGTTTATATTGTTTCCATTTGCCATAATGTCCTGCTCTTGCAGTTCACTCGTGAATCGACGAGTAAAAATCTAAAAGAGTTTATTTTTTTCTGCAGAAAATCATAGACTAGAGTCATCATATCAGAACCACCTTGTGCTGAAAGTCTTAGTGGTGAGTAGTACTGTAGTTACCTCTTTTTTTTTTTCTTTTCTTGTTCAAAAACATTTTCTTTCAACATTACAATAAATGTCTGCCAGTGATAATTAACAGCACAAACAATGTCTAGAAAACAACAGACCAGTAAACTGAAAATGATGCAATTCACTGTAATAAAATATTCAGAAGAAAATTTTGGACACACATTTGAGGGTTTAGAACAGTGGCAAGAAGTAATATATATGACTGTGTGCTGATCCTCATCATAATCACCATCAACATATTTATTTACAGCCTTTGGTTCAGATCTGACTGCATCTCCAGTGGGCATGCTATACTTGTCCATGTGCCTACTGTACTCAACTTGCATTGAAAATTACCTGTAACCATCCCTGAACCTATCTGGTAATAAAATTCAGATAATTAGTCACAAATGTTTGCAAACACGTGTAGCTGCTGTGACAAATTACATGGCCCTATGTGGGCACTGCTATTATGTAGGTTAGAACTGCTGTATCAGAGAAGCCGTGAAGTGACCAGCAGCTAAACATGTGTTTGCAAACATTTGTGACTAATTCTCTGAATTTTATTACCAGATAGGTTCAGGGATGGTTACAGGTAATTTTCAGTGTGCGGAAGGGAATTTAAGGGTGGGTATTTGCACCCTTCCCCCCTCTTTGTCTGTTGTTTGTCTGTGACCCCTCCCCCTTCCAGCACCTGATATATAATTATCTCCAGGTATGATTGAGCAGCTGCCAAATTGTTTCTCAACTTGCATTGTCCTGCATTATTCCACCTCCCCGGATGCATTTGTATGCATTTTACTCCAACGGTGGGATGCAATGAAGGCTGAGTTCAGTGGCCATGTGGGATGCTGGCCTTACTTGGACGTTTTATTAAAGTGGCTATCATTTACAAGGCAAGACCATGCTTTGTAAATGATTGCCACTTTAAAAAAAAGTCTAAGTGAACTCGGACTTCATTACATCCCGACCCATATGTGATTTGGGGCCAGTTTTGGATTTATGTCTAAGCCAGATACTGAATGTATAATGCTGGCCAAATATTACATTTGGATTAATACTCCCATCTGTAGGTCAGGGTAACTAACTTCCACCATAGCCGCATCAGGTCCTCTTGTCATGTAGATGCTGATTAAACCGATCCTGTGATAGAGACTGACACAACACCAAAGTGATGTCATCATTTCATAAAAACCCAGTGCGTCCCTGGCAGGGGAGAATTCTATAGATTTTAGGGTGCCCCTGGCATTTGACCCTACAGTTCTGTATGTTGGCAGAGAGGGCGTTCTTTAAATTTACTTGGCATTATCCTCAAACGATTTCTCTTTCTCTTAACCCATCACTGAAACAAATGTGAAAACAGCATAAAACCCAATTCATGTCAGTTAGGCTTATTGAACACTTTTTGCCAATACTGTATAAGAGATAAAACACTTTATGATATTAGAATATGTTCTTTGCATTAGGCTGATGTTGCGCTTAAGTGAGACTATTCTTGTATAAAAGAATGTATTTGTTATTAATGTTTGATTAATATCATTGCTCATCTGAATTCTATTAATGATCTCCTTTTATTTTCCAGTTCAATAGCGTAAATTGCTTTGCATCACTGTTCTACATAGCCTTTGTCATGTGCGATTTAAAACTGTTACGCCAGGTGAGTGCATTGTGCAGACATTTTCTTGTTCAGTGTGTAGCTTTGGTGAATTTACAGTGTGACGGCTAATTCTGCAGACAGTACCAGGGGAACAGCTTAGTACACTATGGCTTAAGTACACTATGTAGACAGAAGTGATTGGGCACCCTCATGCAAGTGAAATGGTGTGCACCTGCAGCAGACACATGTTCATGAAGGTATAATACTGGTAGAGGGGCACTGATTAAATAATTTGCTAACCAAATGGCTTGCTGGAAGGAGCTAACCAAGTTTGACAAGGAGATCATTGTAGGATGCTCGAGTGAAGCTACTGTATGAGTGTGAGAAGCATTGCGGATGTTAGTAATGTTCCTAACTCCACCGTGTCATTTGTCATTAATGCGTGGAAGAACAACAGTCATTGTAGGAATGCACCTCACCCTGGAAGATGCCCGAAATTGCAACCCAAGGACCAAGGAGATGTGAAAGAACAGGGGTCGTCCCATGCATACCATTGCACACTAGTTCCAAATGGCCACTAATGTGCCGGTTTTAACGAGAACACTTTGTAGGGAGGCCCAAGCACTTGGATATTATGGGTGAGAAGCTGCTCTTAAACCTCTGATCACAAAAAGAATGCAGCCCAGCGATTACGATGGTGTAAAGAGTGCAAAAACTGGGCAGTGGCACAATGGTGGTGAGTGTTCTGGCATGACGAATCACAGTTTACAGTTTTTCAATCAGATGGACGTGTTTGGGTTTGGCGATTGCCAGAAGAACCTCTGATGCAGAGTGTACAGTACCTACAGTAAAGCATGGAGGTGGTGGCTTAACTCCATAATGGCTGTCCCCAGGGAATCAGGAGGTGGTATGTCAGCTGTCAGCGCTGGCTAGCTCTGAAGATTTCCATGCATACCACTGAAGGGGTTAAACTGCTACTTCTCACTAGTGCAGTGGTTTCCAAACTTTTTTGAATCACGGCGCCCTAGAATATCAAAAATTTTTGCACGGCACCCCTAGGCCAAAAATTTCTTATTGAGAAATTTAGAAAGAAATATTACATTAAGTAGATCGCGTTTATATGTCATCCTTAGGGTCAGTTGTGTGGTGAGGGACAAGGTTTGCTTCTGTTTGGCCACATATTCTATGACTGGCAGACACCAGCACTGGTTTCGCCTATTATATTGACCATGAATAATTTGAATCGGTCCTGGACCACCAACCCAGGGCACCCCTGCAAGTGTCCCAAGGCACCCCAGGGAGCCACGGCACACAGTTTGGGAACCTCTGCACTAGTGTAATGCTTTGGGCGCAGTTGGGTTGTGTCTGCCTGGGGGGGGGGGGGGTGGAACCTGAACTTGAACTTTAGGAATGTTAGGGACCCACCTGATGAGGTCACCTGGACATGGTAGATGGGCCCATATTTTTGGTCCAAAAATTATGCTAAGAACCTCAATTTTACTCCATGTTAAATTGTAGTTTATAATGATTGTTCTGATTATCAGAGTTCTTAGTGTTCAGAGTGTGCACCTGCATTTTTTCTTTTTTTCTGTGTGATATTAAAAATTTACCAATGTGACGAGTTGCAGGTCAACTGCTTTTCAGATTTTAAAGGACCCTTAATACTCTAAACTAAACATAATGTACTAGCAAACATTAACTTGATACATGACATTACAAAAGAACATTTGGTTTAGTGCTATTCTTATTTATTATTATGTCCCTTTACATTACAATAATCTTAACTTGAAATAGAAACATGTTATTGGTTTAAGTAATCTGAGAGTAAATGCAAAAATAATTTAGAATTATATGGTCCTGTTTCACTCTTTACCTTAGACTAGACATTGGTTGTTGTGATTCAGTGCAATTTTTGAACATGAATGCAGTATTATTAAATTAATTTTAGGGGACCTTTCAGGCTACATTGCATTAAAAGTACTGTAGAAAAAGAATATAAAACGTATGAAAATGAATGAATAAATTAGATCACTGGTTCCCAAACCTTCTTGAATCACAGCGCCCTAGAGTGTCAGCTTTTTTTTCATGGCAAAGCTAGGTAAAAAGTTTATTTATTAAGAAATTCATAAGAAGAATATGTAATTAA
This sequence comes from Pseudophryne corroboree, assembly GCF_028390025.1. Lineage (NCBI taxonomy): Eukaryota > Metazoa > Chordata > Amphibia > Anura > Myobatrachidae > Pseudophryne > Pseudophryne corroboree. The sequence goes on along the minus strand of NC_086448.1, from coordinate 268,619,580 downwards.
GTAAATTGTGCTTATCTGTCATTCTCACAGGATCAGTTATGTGGTGTTCGTTAAGTCTGAGCTTCTGCTTGTCCAAATATTTTATGATTGGAAGCCACCTGCACTGGCTTTGCCTATTACATTGATATAATAATTTGATTTGGTCCCGTACTACCAACCCGTGGCAAAACCTGAAAGCAGGGCCGTAACTAGGTGTGTGCGGGAGGGGGTACCACACAAAGCGCTGCAGCGTAGGGGGCGGTGTTACCAGCACTTGTCAATTACCTGTTTTAATTACTTTCACTTGCAGCTTCCCCCCTTTTTGAAACCCAGCATCTCCTGACCGTCCCTCTCTCTTTCTTACGCTAATACCTATACAGCAGGAGTGCTAAACCCGTGGCCCATGGGCCGCATGCGGCCCCTACCGCATCCTTTTGCGGAATTGAGCCAGATCGCTGACCAGGTTAGCGGTGTCCGCCCAGCTCTGACCCCTGCTCCAGGATGTAGCCCACCTTGTCCAAGCTCCGTTGGATGACCAGGCACTGGCTCAGCAGCCGCCACCCCCAAGCCCCAGCCCCAGCGGCAGCAGCAGCAGCACCGCGGGCAGAAACGGGCTTCGGAAAGCAGCAGAGAGAGAGGAGGGGAGTGGGCTGGAGCCGTGGCAGCAGGCTGAGGCACAGGCCAGCAGCACGGTCCCCTGCACACACAACACGGCCAGCGAGCAGGGGAGTTACTCCATCACCTCCCGCCCAGCATCTCACCTGCAGCACGGTGCGGCTCTGCTCACTGCCCGGCCCCGCTCCTGGCAACCCAGTGGTGTCTCTGGAATCTTCGGCGGTGATACTGACCCTGATTGCTGATAGCAGGGGGCAGGTGAATGGGTGAGGGGGAAGGTGAATGTGGCAGAGGCATTATGCTGGGGGCATTACTTGTATCTGGCATTATGGGGGGGGGGGCAAAAATTATTAAATATTCAGAAATAAAGAATAATCCATTATTCAAAATGCTTCTGGTCCCAAGCATTTTCGATAAGAGATACTCAGCCTGATATATATATATATATTTTCAGCATTCATGGACTTTATTTATTAACAGTTTCTTATATAGCGCAGCATATTCCGTTGGCTTGACTTGACTTGACTTTATAGCTCTTTGTTGTTCAGTCACACTGTCCTGCATACCATTTTGGGATCCTGATGTGCCCGGGATTCAAACCCATTGCATATGGCAGTGCAGTTGAACACCATTCAGCTATCTGCCCTTGCATAGAAAGCTAGAGAATTCCAAGATGGAGAGTTCTAAATATTTGAAGCTTACCTTGTACTTTGTGTAGGGGTGATCAGTGTTACAGCTGGGCAGATCTATGCAGTGTGTGGCTGCAAGGGATTGGATGTGTGGCTGCACTCTACATAGATCTGCTCAATTATGGTGCTACAGGTAGCTTCATATAGTTAGAAATCTCATAGTTTTTAGGTGGAATCAAGTGGCTCGGTGGGTGGGTTGTTTGGCTGGGATACAGCAGGTTGTGGGTTGGAGTCCTGGCAGCGGCGTATCAAGAGAGGAGGGGACCCGTGTGAAGTAATTGTGTGTGGGCCCCCTCCTCTCCCATAGCCGGCAGCGCTGTTAGCGATCTGTGCACTAGAGAGACTCTGGCACAGTGCCAAAGTATATAGCGCAGGTCTCTGAAAAAATGGCATGGCAGCCATTTTTTCAGAGACTTGCGATGCGCTAACAGCGCTGCCAGCTACGGGATTCGGAAGAGGAGGGGGCCACACACGGACACCAGAAAAGTAAGTATAAATGAAATGGGTGCGGTGTGGGCCCCCTCTGGACCCAGGGGCCCATGTGCACCGCACATACTGCACCCATTATAGATACGCCAGTGAGTCCCGGGTGTGACAGTATATTGGAATATATTATTTAATGATGGGTATTGTGGCTGAATGGCGGCAAGCTCTCGGGCTAAGTGCATGAATGTGGTATAAAGAGGATTTGTGTCCAAATCCATTTCCTTTCAGTGTTCTATAAATGTGTGTGTGTGTGTGTGCGGTGCCTGCTCATGCGCAGATCATTAAACATCGGAGATTTATGTAAATCTCAGAATCAGACTCTATATATATATATATATATATATATATTTATCCAATATCTCCCCCTATTAGCTAATAACTCTGTTCTGTAACATTACATTTCTCTTTCGTCCTAGAGGATGCTGGGGACTCCAAAAGGACCATGGGGTATAGACGGGATCCGCAGGAGCTTGGGCACACTAAAAAGACTTAAGACTGGGTGTGAACTGGCTCCTCCCTCTATGCCCCTCCTCCAGACCTCAGTTAGACTTTGTGCCCAGGAGTGACTGGATGCACACTAGGGGAGCTCTCCTGAGTTTCTCTAGGAAAATACTTTTTGTTAGGTTTTTTATTTTCAGGGAGCCCTGCTGGCTACAGGCTCCCTGCATCGTGGGAGTGAGGGGAGAGAAGCAGACCTACTTCTGTGAGTTTCAAGGCTCTGCTTCTCGGCTACTGGACACCATTAGCTCCAGAGGGTTCGATCACTTGGTGCGCCTAGCTGCTTGTTCCCGGAGCCACGCCGTCACCCCCTCACAGAAGCCAGAAGTCAGAAGTCGGGTGAGTATGAGAAGAACAGAAGACTTCAGGACGGCAGAAGACTTCAGTGATGGAAGGTAAAGCACAGCAGTAACGCTGTGCTCCATGCTCCCACACACATCACCAACGGTAGTCACTGGGTGCAGGGCGCTGGGGGGGGCGCCCTGGGGGGCATGTTACTGAGATTACTGAGCCGGCAAAAGATCGTAGGTGCCGAGGCACTTTATTACAGACCCCCGCCGGGCATTTTTTGTATTCTTAAATTTGGCGGGCCGAAGCCGCCGGGAAGGGGGTAAAGCTTCGGTCTGCGGCTCACTCGCGCGCCATTTTCTCCCTACACAGCACTGAGGGAGAGACGCTGCCGGGACCTCCACGTTTTCAAGTATAGGGGGCATCTCCAGTGGGGAGCCGCTGTGGGGTACCAGTTGTGAATTATAAGGCAGCGCTGGGTACACTTAATCTTCTGTGTCCCAATACAGGCGCTGGGGTGTGGGCTGGCATACTCCCTCTGTCTCCTCTTCTGGGCTGAATTGTGGGCCTGTCACCTTGTTGGGACGGTTCTGGGGGTTGTGGGTGTCGGTACTGCGTGTCGACATGTCGGAACCTGAATGTTATTCACCAGAGGAGGTTATAGAAGGTGGGGATGCGGGGCTAGAGCTAGCACTGTCGACGCAGCCGACTCCTGATTTACTAGCACTCCTTACTACAATAAATTCCAATGTAGCTTGCTTATCTAAGAGGTTAGATAAGTCTGAGTCACAGACCCAGGTGTGGAAGAAATCTATGGAGGAGGCTTTATCTCAGGTACAGACCCCATCCGGGTCCCATAAGAGGCCTTTTACTCAGGTGGGGGATACGGATACCGACACGGACTCTGATTCCGAGGTCGATTTCACTGAGGCGGCGTTACATCCACGTTTGGTTAAGAGTATTCAGTACATGATTGTGGCTGTAAAGGATGTGTTGCAGATTTCTGATGAACCTGCGGTGCAGGAAACAAGGATTTGCTTATTCAAGGGGAAGAAACCTGAGGTAAAGTTTCCCCCCTCTCATGAAATGAATAACCTTTGTGAAAAGGCTTGGGAATCGCCGGATAAGAAATGGCAGATTCCCAAGAGGATTTTTATGGCGTATCCTTTTCCCTCTGATGACAGGGAAAAATGGGAGACATCTCCAACCGTTGATAAAGCTCTATCCCGTTTGTCTAAGAAGGTGGCGCTTCCGTCTCCTGACACGGCAGCTCTCAAGGATCCGGCGGATCGCAAGTTGGAGACGTGTCTGAAGTCCATTTTCGCTAATACGGGTGCATTGCTCAGACCTGCTGTGGCGTCGGTATGGGTGAGTAGTGCTATTGCTAAATGGGCGGAGAATTTAGCTAGTGACATGGATACTCTTGATAAAGATAATGTCCTTCTAACTCTTGGTTATATTAAGGACGCTGCAGATTACCTGAAGGACGCGGCAAAGGACGTCTGTCTCTTAAGATCAAGGACCAATGCCATGTCGATATCTGCCAGGAGGGCCTTGTGGATCCATCAATGGAATGCTGATGCCGACTCCAAGAGGTCTATGGAAGCTCTACCCTTTAAAGGTACGGTCTTGTTTTTGGGTACGGCCTGGCGGACCTAGTCTCGACCGCGACTTCGGGTAAGTCCTCTTTTCTTCCTTATGTTTCCACACAACAGAAGAAGGCACCACATCAGCAAATGCAGTCCTTTCGTCACAATAAATACAGGCGTGGAAAGGGTTCGTCTTTCCTCGCCTCAAAGGGTAGAGGACGGGGAAGAAAAATTCCTGCAACCTCAGGTGCACAGGACCAGAAGTCCTCCCCGGCTGCTACCAAGTCCACCTCATGACGCTGGGGCTTCCCTGGGGGAGTCCGGACCGGTGGGGGGCCGTCTTCAGGTATTCAGCCAGGTCTGGATTCAATCAGACCTGGATCCTTGGGTGTTAGAAATAGTGTCTCAAGGATACAAACTGGAGTTTCAGGAGATGCTCCCTCACCGGTTCTTCATTTCGGCATTACCAGTGGTTCTTCCGGACAGGGAGGTGGTCCGGGCGGCCATTCAAAAATTACGTCTACAGAGGGTCATTGTTCCCGTCCCTCCGTCCCAGCGGGGGGAGGGGTTCTACTCGAGCCTCTTTGTGGTACCGAAACCGGACGGTTCGGTCAGACCAATTCTAAATCTAAAATCCCTCAATCCATACTTGAAAGTCTTCAGGTTCAAGATGGAATCCCTTCGAGCGGTGATTGCCAGCCTGGAGGGGGTGGATTTTATGGCGTCAGTCGACATAAAGGATGCCTACTTACATGTGCCGATATATCCTCCGCATCAAGCTTTCCTCAGGTTTGCGATACAGGATTCTCATTACCAATTTCAGACGTTGCCGTTTGGGCTTTCCACGGCTCCGAGGATTTTCACCAAGGTCATGGCGGAAATGATGGATCTTCTTCGCAAACAAGGGGTTTCAATTATCCCATACTTGGACGATCTCCTCATAAAGGCGAGGTCCAAGGAACGATTGCTGACAAGTGTAGAGTTGTCTCTATCGATTCTGCGACAACACGGATGGGTCCTCAATTTGCCGAAATCCCAGTTGATTCCGACCACTCTGCTTCCTTTTCTGGGCATGATTCTGGACATGGAGTTACAGAAGGTATTCCTTCCAGAAGAAAAGGCTCTGGAATTGCAGACGATGGTCAGAGAACTTCTGAGGCCGACGAGTGTGTCGATCCATCATTGTACTCGAGTTCTGGGGAAAATGGTTGCGGCGTACGAAGCCATTCCATACTGCAGATTTCACGCCCGCGTGTTTCAGTGGGACTTGCTGAGCAAATGGTCCGGGTCTCACCTACACATTCAGCGGAAGATAAGTCTATCTCCCAGAGCCAGAATTTCTCTCCTGTGGTGGCTACAAGCTCATCACCTCTTGGGGGGACGCCGATTCGGTATCCAGGATTGGGTACTTCTGACAACAGATGCAAGTCTCCGGGGCTGGGGCGCAGTCACCCAAGGAAGAACTTTCCAGGGAAAATGGTCGCTCCAGGAAGCATGTCTCCACATAAATGTTCTAGAATTAAGAGCCATTTACAACGGCCTGCTCCAAGCAAGAAGTCTTCTTCAGGGTCGACCGGTCCTGGTACAGTCAGACAACATCACAGCGGTGGCCCATATAAACCGGCAAGGCGGAACGAGGAGCAGAGCAGCAATGGCGGAGGCCACAAAGATACTTCGCTGGGCGGAACAACACGTCAGCGCACTGTCAGCAGTTTTCCTACCGGGGGTGGACAACTGGGAAGCGGATTTCCTCAGCAGACACGACCTCCATCCGGGAGAGTGGGCTCTGCACCAAGAGGTATTTGCAGAAGTGACAAGACGCTGGGGAATTCCGTTGATAGACATGATGGCGTCTCGGCTCAACAAGAAGCTCACGAGGTATTGTTCCAGGTCAAGGGACCCACAAGCCACGGCGGTGGACCCCCTGGTGTCTCCGTGGGTCTTCCAGTCGGTGTAGGTGTTCCCTCCTCTTCCTCTCATTCCAAATGGGCTGGGGATCATTCGTCGAGCAAGGGTTCAGGCGATTCTCGTCGTCCCAGACTGGCCAAGAAGGGCCTGGTACCCGGATCTTCAGGACTCACTGGTGGAAGATCCGTGGCCGCTTCCTCTAAGAGAAGATCTGTTGTTACAGGGTCCATGCGTGTTTCCGGACTTACCGCGGCTGCGTTTGACGGCATGGAGGTTGAGCGCCAGATCTTAGCTCGTAAGGGTATTCCCAGGGAGGTCATTCCAACTCTCATTAAGGCTAGGAAAGAGGTTACGGCGAAACACTATCACCGTATCTGGAGGAAATATGTTTCCTGGTGTGAGGTTAATTAGGCTCCTGCGGAGGAGTTTCACTTGGGTCGTTTTCTCCACTTTTTACAGGCGGGTGTAGATGCAGGCCTGAAATTGGGTTCCATCAATGTGCAAATTTCGGCTTTGTCTATTTTCTTTCAAAAGGAGTTAGCTGCCCTCCCAGAGGTTCAGACTTTTGTGAAGGGTGTAATGCATATCAATCCACCGTTTGTACCGCCTGTAGCGCCATGGGACCTTGATGTCGTCTTACGGTTCCTCATGTCTTCCTGGTTTGAACCTTGCGGACGGTTGAATTAAAATTTCTCACTTGGAAGGTTGTTATGCTTTTGGCGCTGGCATCTGCCAGGCGAGTATCGGAATTGGCAGCTTTATCTCATAAGAGTCCGTACTTGATTTTTCATGCGGATAGGGCGGAATTGAGGACTCGTCAACAATTTCTACCGAAGGTGGTTTCATCATTTCACATTAACCAACCTATTGTGGTTCCGGTAGCTACGTAAGAAGTGGCAATTCCAAAATCTCTGGATGTTGTAAGAGCGTTAAAAGTTTAAGTTTCTAGGACAGCTGTTACTAGGAAAACTGAAGCGTTGTTTGTTTTGTATGCGGCCAACAAGGTTGGTCATCCCGCGTCAAAACAGACTATTGCACGCTGGATTTGTAGCACGATCCAGCAAGCTCATTCTTCGGTGGGGTTGCCGGTGCCGAAGTCGGTTAAAGCCCATTCTACCAGAAAGGTGGGCTCATCTTTGGCGGCTGCCCGAGGTGTTTCGGCACTACAGCTTTGCCGAGCGGCTACTTGGTCGGGTTTGAACACTTTTGCTAAATTCTATAAGTTCGATACCCTGGCCGATGAGGACCTGGCGTTTGCTCAGTCGATGCTGCAGAGTCGTCCGCACTCTCCCGCCCGTTCTGGAGCTTTGGTATAATCCCCATGGTCCTTTTGGAGTCCCCAGCATCCTCTAGGACGTAAGAGAAAATAGGATTTTGGTACTCACCGTTAAATCCTTTTCTCCTAGTCCGTAGAGGATGCTGGGCGCCCGTCCCAGTGCGGACTATTACTTGCATTATATATTTTCTTACTGGTTCAGTTCGTTTATACACGACTTGTGTATTGGTTTGTTGCAGCTGGTTGCTGGAGTTTTATGCATACTGTTATCTGGTTTGGCGTTATTCCGGTTGTACGGTATGTTTATGGTGTGGGCTGGTAATTTGGTAGCCCTTAGTTAAGACAAAAATCTTTCCTTGTAATGTCCGTCTCTCCTGGGCACAGTTCCTATAACTGAGGTCTGGAGGAGGGGCATAGAGGGAGGAGCCAGTTCACACCCAGTCTTAAGTCTTTTTAGTGTGCCCAAGCTCCTGCGGATCCCGTCTATACCCCATGGTCCTTTTGGAGTCCCCAGCATCCTCTACGGACTAGGAGAAAAGGATTTAACGGTGAGTACCAAAATCCTATTTTTTCTTTTATCTTTGGCCTAATCTGAGCTGGAAAGGGCCATGTCAGTTCAGGAGCTCCAACGGCACATCGTGTCCTACTGGCATTATAACATGGAGAGGCGAGAGAAAACCTGAGATTTGGGCACTACCATAAGTGCACGATATGTGCTCAGCTGGACATTGCGACAATACCAGAGGTAGAGATGTAGCAAACCTTCTAAAGAGTTTGTTGCCCATAGCAACCAATGAGCTTTTAGCTATCATTTATCAAATATATTCTATAAAATGATAGTTAGAACCTGGGCCAATATTTACTAAGAATTCGAGTTTGTCCGATTTGTGTTTTTTTTTCTAAGTCCCAATCCGGGAATTCACTAAGCACCAATCTCGGCAGTGTTTGGACTATTCGTAATGGTTTGAATGACAACGTTCAGAAATACGAATGAATAGACAATCGGTCAAACGCGGCTGTTATTTCATAGAATACGGACATTCACTCTTCATTCGTATTTGGGTGTTAGTTTCTGAGTGCTCAAGTGCGGGTCTGTTTTTTTTCGATTCGTTAAAAAAAGCAGCAAAAAAATAGACCTGCTTTTTCCAGTCGAGTTTGGATAACTATGCACGGATCAGTGAGATCTGTGCATGGTTATCTATGGGAAAGGGTCTGTTTAGTGTAAAAACTTGAAAAAAAATTGCGTGGGGTCCCCCCTCCTAAGCATAACCAGCCTCGGGCTCTTTGAGCCGGTCCTGGTTGAAAAAATATGGAGAAAAAAATGACAGGGGTTCCCCCATATTTAATCAACCAGCACCGGGCTCTGCGCCTGGTCCTGGTTCCAAAAATACGGGGGACAAAAAGCGTAGGGGTCCCCCGTATTTTTGAAACCACCGGGCTCCACTAGCCAGGTACATAATGCCACAGCCGGGGGACACTTTTATACTGGTCCCTGCGGCCCTGGCATTACATACCCAACTAGTCACCCCTGGCCGGGGTACCCTGGAGGAGTGGGAACCCCTTAAATCAAGGGGTCCCCCCCCCCCCCCCTCCAGCCACCCAAGGGCCAGGGGTGAAGCCCGAGGCTGTCCCCCCCATCCAAGGGCGGCGGATGGGGGGCTGATAGCTTTTTGAAAAAATGTGAATATTGTTTTTAGTAGCAGTACTACAAGTCCCAGCAAGCCTCCCCCGCAAGCTGGTACTTGGAGAACCACAAGTACCAGCATGCGGTGGAAAACCGGGCCCGCTGGTACCTGTAGTACTACTACTAAAAAAATACCCCCAAAAAACAGGACACACACACCGTGAAAGTATAAGTTTATTACATACATGCACACCTCCATACACACATACTTACCTATGTTCCCACGAGGCTCGGTCCTCTTCTCCATGTAGAATCCTTGGGGTACCTGTGAAAAAAATTATACTCACATAATCCAGTGTAGAATCCGACCTTTGAATAATCCACGTACTTGGCAAAAAAATAAAACGGAAACCCGACCACGCACTGAAAGGGGTCCCATGTTTACACATGGGACCCCTTTCCCCGACTGCCAGGACCCCCCCTGACTCCTGTCAAAGAGGGTCCCTTCAGCCAATCAGGGAGCGCCACGTCGTGGCACTCTCCTGATTGGCTGTGTGCTCCTGTAGTGTCTGTCAGGCAGCACACGGCACAGATACAATGTAGCGCCTATGCGCTCCATTGTAGCCAATGGTGGGAACTTTGCGGTCAGCGGTGAGGTTACTTTCGGTCAACCGCTGACCGCAAAGTTCCCACCATTGGCTACAATGGAGCGCATAGGCGCTACATTGTATCTGTGCCGTGTGCTGCCTGACAGACACTACAGGAGCACACAGCCAATCAGGAGAGTGTCACGACGTGGCGCTCCCTGATTGGCTGAAGGGACCCTCTTTGACAGGAGTCAGGGTCGGGTCCTGGCAGTCGGGGAAAGGGGTCCCATGTGTAAACATGGGACCCCTTTCAGTGCGTGGTCGGGTTTCCGTTTTATTTTTTTGCCAAGTACGTGGATTATTCAAAGGTTGGATTCTACACTGGATTATGTGAGTATAATTTTTTTCACAGGTACCCCAAGGATTCTACATGGAGAAGAGGACCGAGCCTCGTGGGAACATAGGTAAGTATGTGTGTATGGAGGTGTGCATGTATGTAATAAACTTATACTTTCACGGTGTGTGTGTCCTGTTTTTTTGGGGGTATTTTTTAGTAGTAGTACTACAGGTACCAGCGGGCCCGGTTTTCCACTGCATGCTGGTACTTGTGGTTCTCCAAGTACCAGCTTGCGGGGGAGGCTTCCTGGGACTTGTAGTACTGCTACTAAAAACAATATTCACATTTTTTCAAAAGGCTATCAGCCCCCCATCCGCCGCCCTTGGATGGGGGAGGGGACAGCCTCGGGCTTCACCCCTGGCCCTTGGGTGGCTGGAGGGGGGGACCCCTTGTTTTAAGAGGTTCCCACTCCTCCATGGTACCCCGGCCAGGGGTGACTAGTTGGGTATGTAATGCCAGGGCCGCAGGGACCAGTATAAAAGTGTCCCCCGGCTGTGGCATTATGTACCTGGCTAGTGGAGCCCGGTGCTGGTTTCAAAAATACGGGGGACCCCTACGCTTTTTGTCCCCCGTATTTTTGGAACCAGGACCAGGTGCAGAGACCGGTGCTGGTTGATTAAATATGGGGGAACCCCTGTCATTCCCCCCCCCCCATATTTTTTCAACCAGGACCGGCTCAAAGAGCCCGAGGCTGGTTGTGCTTAGGAGGGGGGACCCCACGCAATTTTTTTCCGATTTTTTAAGACTTTAATCAACTTTTTAAGGTACACAATGAAGCCCTGCACGGATCTCACAGATCCGGCCGGGATTCCTTGTGTTTTGTCAGGCAGTGTTTTACTCATCACTCCCGTAAAACACTGCCTGATATTACGAATCACATCGACATCGGAAAAAACGATTGTGTAAAACTCGGCAGCTTAGTGAATGATCGTATCAGGATTCAAAAAGTTGCAGTAAAATGCACCCGATACCATTCGAGTTCAAACACCCTTCAAAACGGCAAAAACACGAATCTTTGTAAATATACCCCCTGGTTGGTTGCTTTGGGCATTGTATGGTGGTCACTGGCATGCTCCTTGTATTGAATATCACTCAATGGAAATAAATTGTCAATTATTAATTTAACTTGTTAAGTGAAAAGGAGACATGATATTTTCTGGGAGATGTATCAAGCCGCGGAGAGAGATAAAGTTGGGTATTTGCCCAAAGCAAATTGTGCTTCTAACTACAGGTATCATTTCATATATTGTTCTGGATAAGTGATAGAAGATGATTCGGTGCTTTGGACATCTCCACTTTATCTCTCTCTCCAAGGCTTGATACATCTCCCCAAGAGTGCTATAGATATTATATGTCTCGCTGCTATACAGCAGGCCAGGAGCACTAGCAGGACAATAGAGTAATAGTCATAGCAGTAATAATTTGCGGACCCTGTGAAATTAGCATGCAATAAAGAAGAGACTCAGTCAATGAATACATAAATTTTTTTTTAGTTTATGCTAAAATATAAAAAGTTTATTATGAAGAATATTTAACAAATAATATTTGAGACATTTTTTAAAAACAGTCGGTTTTGGAGGCTGCCAACAAATATTAAACAGCCCCTGAATGTATGTATTGGGGACTGCAATAGATATTGAAGATATCTGTTGCATTCTTCCTATTGTGATCACAAAAGCAGCCACCAAACGTTTCTATGGCAGTTGGTAAACTCCGAAACTCGCCAAGCTCCAGAATGCAAAGCATTTCTATACTTGGCCCGGCAGCTAATGCCATTTCTAAATGGCGATTGTAGCTTGTGGAATACATTATGCAATTCTTCCCTGAAGAGGTATCCTTGGGATCCCTCTGCATTACTGTCTGCTCTCACATACGCAGTCTGACGAATGCACATGTGAAGTAGCGCAGCCGGGGTCTAAACCCAGAAGGGACGGCCATTAGATTGATTATGGCATAAAAGCTACACCTCTGGACTCACAAAGAGTCATCCTTTAGCACTCAGGAGAGGAAAAACCCCTTGGGGGGAAACCTCTGGGGAACCATGGCCTCAGGATTGCCCTTCCCTCTGGACATTAAGAGGTGTACTTATAGGATGATCATTATGATATCCTGGCGCATGGGTTCCGCTGATCGTAATACTGATGCCGGGATCCCGGTACAAAAAAGACAGACAGGGGTGAGCAGGGGCATCAGAACATTTATGGCCTGGGGGGAGGGGGGGGGGCACGATAGATCCTCATTTGGCGCCCCCTGGGGGTGGAACCACCGGGGAGCAGGAGACCATACTACGGGGACAAAATGGAGACAGAAACATGGTGGGGAGGAGGTGGGAAGAGAAAGGGAGACTGTCAGGGAAAGAAAGAGGGAGAGAGAGAGACTAAGTGTCAAGAAGAGTGAGGAAGAGAAAGGGACAGTTTCAGGTAGAGAGAGAAACAGAGAGGAGCAAGAGGAGAGCGAATGTTAGGGAGAGATAAGCTAGAGTGTTAGAGTGGAGCGAGAGTGTTAGGGAGAGAGAGGAGAGAGAGTGTTAGGGATAGAGAGAGGAGCAAGAGTGTTAGGGAGAGGGGAGAGAGAGTGTTAGGGATAGAGAGAGGAGCAAGAGTGTTAGGGAGAGGGGAGAGAGAGGGGAGAGGGAGTGTAGGGAGAGTGAGAGGAGCGAGAGTGTTAGGGAGAGAGAGTGGGGAGAGAGAGTGTTAGGGAGACTGAGAGAGGAGAGAGTGTTAGGGAGAGAGGGGGGAGAGAGAGGAGAGAGAGTGGAACAGGGAGAGAGATGGAGTGAGAGAGACACTATTGTACCTGTCCTGATTACACAGCAGCACAGGAGGCAGGCACTCCACTGCATTAGGCCACGCCTCCAAAAGACCTGCGATACGCGGCAGTTTGGCACAGCTCTGCTTGGAGTTAGGGGTGGGGGAGCACTGTTGCCTAGTCCCTGCGCTGCACGGACGTTGTGATGTATGGTTTTTAAACTGATTGCACATCGCTCCTCCTGTGTACATTGGCCGGCGCCTCTCATGTTTGGGGGGCAACAAGCCCCCTTGCCCCACCTATTCCAAAGCCTCTGGGGGTGGGTAAAGGGGTGTTTTTTCCTCTCCCCACCCCCTTAACCCTCAATGTCCACAGCCTAACACTAACCTCCCCCTTTGTGCCTGACTCTTACCGCAGAGGTGCTTAATCCTAACCTCCGTCCCTGCTGTCTAGACCTAACCCTCCCACCCCTGCAGCCTAACCACCCCCGGGGGTGCCTAACCATAACCCACCCTACCCGCGGCCTAACCCTAACTTCTCCCCACCCACAGTCCAAATCTAACCCCCCTGGGAGCTATAGGTAATGGGAGGGGTACAATACTTACCTATACCTGCCTATACTTGCCAAAGGTCAACTGTTGTGTAGACTAAGAGGAAAAGATTAAAGGAAAACATTGTTAGTGGATGAACAAGCAGAGAAACAAACTGCAAACAGTGGTGTGGTTGTGTAGAGAGAAAAATCTCTTTATGTAAATATGTTACTGTAACTATTAAGGACATGGAAAATGCCTAAAATAAGGACAGTTAACACAAAGGGACGATTTTATTTTATACAATACACACATTGGGGGGGATGAGTTCTTTCTTATAGTAGTAAGTGAGTAACTTCAGAAAATAAATGTGACCATTAAAATAGGATTTTAATTACGTACCGGTAAATCCTTTTCTCGTAGTCCTTAGAGGATGCTGGGGTCCATTTTAGTACCGTGGGGTATAGACGGTTCTGCAGGAGCCTTCGGCACTTTTAGACTTTTCAACCGTGTGAACTGGCTCCTCCCTCTATGCCCCTCCTCCAGACCTCAGTATAGGAACTGTGCCCGAGGAGGTGGACAAATTCGAGAGAATTTACATTAAACTAGTGGCGAGATTCACACCAGCTCACACCATACAAAACATGCCGCCTAAAATGGTTTTCAACATAACCCATGCTAACGTGCATGCATAACGCAACAGCAACAGCTGTGAACATCTTAACACATGAGAACCTGTGTAAAAAGATAAAACGTAATTCTGCAGGAAAAATTAGCATCCCAGCATCCTCTACGGCAGGGGTGTGGAACCTTTTTTGTACCAAGGGCCATTTGGATATTTATAAAATCCTTCGGGGGCCATACAAAAATTATCAACTTAAAAAGTAGCCTGCCCCCAGTCACTTGTTATGCCCAATTAGATTCCCCCCCCCCCCCAGTCAGTTGTTATGCCCCATTAGATATGCCCACTGTCCGTTGTTTTGGCCCATTAGATATGCCCCGTCAGTTGTTATGCCCCATTAAATATGCCCCCTGTAGTTATGCCCCATTAAATATGCCCCCTGTAGTTATGCCCCATTAAATATGCCCCCTAGTAGCGCCGCTTACACACACACACACACACACATTAAAAGAAGAAAAAAAACACAATGCTCACCAGCCCTGCTCCTGCTTCTGGACCGCTGTCCTCCCTCTACTCAGAACTATGGTAGAGATGTCATGACGTCTCTCCAATAGCGCCGCACACCCACACATGTACACTGCCTGAGCCAGAAATTGGAGCTCAGGAGTGAGTTCCCGCGTCTGTCTGCTGCTGAGGAGCCAGGCGCCCGCTGGTGGTAAAATCTCAGCTGCCACTCGGCATCTCCTCTCGTTTAGGTGAACCTGGCCGGGCCGGATCAAGTGGCTTTGAGGGCCTTATACGGCCCTCGGGCCTGAGGTTCCCCACCCCTGCTCTACGGACTACGAGAAAAGGATTTGCCGGTAGGTAATTAAAATCCTATTTTCTCTTACGTCCTAGAGGATGCTGGGGTCCATTTTAGTACCATGGGGATGTACCAAAGCTCCCAGTACGGGCAGGAAAGTGCTAATGTTCCTGTAGAACTGACTGACCAAACTGAAGGTCGTCAGCAGCCAAGGTGTCAAACCTGTAAAACTTAGCAAACGTGTTTGCCCCTAACCAAGTAGCTGCTCGGCAAATTTGCAACGCCGAGACACCCCGGGCAGCCGCCCAGGAATAACCCACTTTCCTTGTAGAGTGGGCCTTTACCGAACTCTGTAACGGCAATCCTGCTGTGGAATAAACGTGCTGAATAGTACCTCCGATCCAGCGCGCAATAGTCTGCCTAGAAGCAGGACCCCCAATCTTGTTCGGGTCATAGAGGACAAACAAAGATTCTGTTTTCCTTAAACCGAGCATTTCTTGAAACATAAGTCCTCAACGCTCTGACGACATCCAAGGACTTTTGAAACGGCTGAGGTGTCAGAAGCCACTGGCACCACCACAGGTTGGTTGATATGGAAATAAGACACAACCTTTGGAAGAAAATGCTGACGCGTCCGCAGTTTAGCTCTTCATGAGAAACCAAATAAGGACTCTTGTGTGACAGAGCCCCTAATTCAGACACTCGTCTGCCTGAGGCCAAGGCCAACAGCATGACCACTTTCCAAGTGAGAAACTTCAACTCTACCTCTTGTAGAGGCTCAAACCAGTCCAATTTAAGGAACTGCAACACCACATTAAGATCCCATGGCGCCGCAGGAGGCACAAAGGGAGGTTGGATGCGCAGAACCCCCTTCACGAATGTCTGGATCTCAGGAAGGGAAGCCAACTATTTCTGAAAGAAAATGGACAAGGCCGAAATTTGGACCTTGATAGACCCTAATCTCAAGCCAGCATCCACACCCGCCTGTAGAAATAGGAGAAGACGTCCTAATTTAAACTCCACCGCAGGAGACTTCTTGGATTCACACCAATATACATATTTTCTCCAAATACGATGGTAATGTTTGGACGTTACCTCTTTCCTGGCCAGAATAAGTGTGGGAATGACTTCATTGGGAATACCCTTACGGGCTAGGATCTGGCGCTCAACAGCCATGCCATCAAATGCAGCTGCGGTAAGTCTTGATAAACAAACGGCCCCTGCTGAAGCAGGTCCTCATGAAGAGGAAGAGGCTGAGGATCTTCCAGTAATAACTCCTGAAGATCTGGATACCAAGCCCTCCTTGGCCAGTCTGGAGCAATGAGAATTGCTCGAACCCTTGTTCTTCTGGTGATATTGAGAACTTTTGGTATTAGTGGAAGTGGAGGGAACAGATACACCGACTGAAACACCCACTGGGTCACCAGTGCATCCACTGCTATTGCTTGTGGCTCATGACCTGGAACAATATTTCTGAAGCTTCTTGTTGAGACATGATGCCATCATATCTACTTGAGGAACGCCCCAACGATCTGCTACCTCTGCAAAAGCTTCTGGGTGGAGGCCCCATTCTCCTGGATGGAGATCGTGTCTGCTGAGGAAGTCTGCTTCCCAGTTGTCAACTCCCAGAATGAAAATTGACGACAGAGCTTTTGCATGTCTTTCTGCCCAGAGGAGTATCTTTGTCACCTCTGCCATTGCCGCCCTGCTTTTTGTTCCGTCCTGGTGGTTTATGTAAGCTACTGCCGTTACATTGTCTGACTGGATCTGTATGGGACGACCTTGGAGAAGGTGTGCCGCTTGATGAAGGCTGTTGTACACAGCTCTCAATTCCAGAATGTTTATGTGAAGCAGTACTTCTTGACTTGACCATCGTCATCGCAAGGGCTGAGTAAGTCCAGAGCTACTCAGAAACTGCAAAAAACTTTTTCGTCCTGCTCGGCTGCACACGCATTTGCACACTTGCAAAGCGAAGGTACACTCCCCCGTGGGCAGCGACTATGTGTTTGCACGGCTGCTAAAAGTAGCTAGCGAGTGATCAACTCGGAATGACCCACTGTGCATAAGTGGCACTACTACTGTGTGCATTATGTTATAAGGTGCATTACTACTGTTGACATTATGCCATTATGCATAAAAGAGGCACTACTGTGGGCATAATGTGTATAAGCAGCACTGCTGCCGTTGGCATTATTTGTAAGGGTCATTACTCCTGTGGGCATTATGTGTTTAATGGGCACTACTGCAGAGCATAACATGACTAGGGGGCGCTACAGTGTGACGTAATGTCAAAAAGGGACACTACTATGTTGTGTACTGTGAATCAGGGACACTACGTGTACTGTAATGTGAATAAGAGTGTTCTATTGTGTGACATAATTTGAACTGGGAGTACTATTGTGTGACCACGCCCTTTTTGTGAGACCACACTCCTTTTTTCAGTCAGCTCGCTGTCGCTTTACAACGTATGGGAGGGCTCAAATTTATAGTTTGCAGGGTGGAGTCGAACACCCTAGCACTGCCCCTGTCCCCACACCATCTGTATGTCCTATACTGAGCGACAGTACCCCCTTCTGCATGTTTTGTATTGTCCACTTTACCCCACCATAGTCTTTGTTTTGTACTGTGCTCTCAATACCCCCATCACACAGTCAATTACACAAGTATGTTAACTTACCTCCTGCATGTTATACTCCAGTCCTTGCTGCCTCTGCGATTCCTCCCGTCATCTTCAACTAACACTTTGCAGATCTTTTTGCCGGTCACCCGACACTCTGCAAATGTCTTTGCCAGAACTTTGCCAGATGGTCTAAACAACCAGAATTTTCCATTATATATGTGTGTGTGTGTGTGTGTGTGTGTGTGTGTAATATATATATATATATATATATATATATATATATATATGAATCGCACACACTTATCAAAGTTCCAGGGGTGCCGTGACAATTCTTTGAAATACACTCATTCCTTGTGTTTACCAAAACAGTCAGACACAGGGAGACCAGCACACCACCGAGTAGCAAAGTGAAAAAAAACATTTAATTTGATTGCAGCATTATCAGGCCTTTGAAGAAACACGTTTTATACTCATCAGTGTTAAGTGGAGAAAGTCCATAGATAAACAAACAGCCATCCCAACGGCCCGTTTCGGTTGTCACACCTTCATCATGGGGTCAGCTACAGCATAATGCTCAAACATAAGACCTTATAAAGCAGCAGAATCAATGTGAATGAAATACACCTGCTCAACCCTGTCCGCAAGTGATGGAAAGCACCTCCCAGTCAATGCGGCAAGCCGAAGTGGAACCCCAGTGTCAGGACACAGTTCCCAGCGGCACTGACACTGGTTCCGCTGTACCGGAAGTGACGTCGCGCAATCGCGGCTGTCTACGTCCGCCAGGCTAGGAATCAGCCTCAGGTCACGGGCAATGTCCCAGCACCTAGGCTCAGAAACACAGGGCCCGTCACATGATCCAGGAGGAGCGAACCAATAAATAGAAATAACTCATAAGTTGTACAGGTCAAAACATATATAATAATAATAAAGTAAAATATAATATATAATATATGTTGTGCAGCCTTAGCGTCTGTATCCACATAGACAAAAAATAGTTATTAGCAAACACTATCAAAAAATAAAGTAATCTTCACCATTGAAAGGAATTAATAAAAAATATAAAACAATATAGGATTGTGTTTGCAGATGTCGACGCAAAGGCAGAATGCCAACAATCATATATTATATAGGTACTAATAGATAGAAGTAGTAACACATACATGGATATTTCTAAAAGTGAAAAAGTTACCGAAAAAGTGATATATTATCAAAAACTAATACTAATGTCGGCAGAAACAGCGAAAAATTCAAATAAATGGGGTCATAATCAGTTCTTCATTTAGACCATCTGGAGCAGTACAATTAAGTTTGTATATCCATTCACATTCACGTTGTAGAAGTATACAATGTCTATCACCTCCCCTGCGTAGTGGAGGAACGTGGTCAATTGGCATACATCTAAAGTCCGACATTGTATGTCCACACGTTGCAAAATGTCTAGCTACTGGTGGTGTACTGGAATCTAAAACATTAAAGGCCTTCTTTATTGAACTCCTGTGCATGGATATACGTTCTTTCATCATACGGATAGTTTTACCCACATAAAGTTTGTTGCATGGACATTGGATGATATAGACCACATAACGTGATTCACAAGTCAATCGATGTCTTAGAGTGTAGTTTCTGTTGGTAACAGGATGTTTGAATGTTTTTCCTAATAAAAGAAATCTGCAGTTAGAACAACCTGTACACTTGTAGGCTCCTTTTTGCAGGGAAAGCCAATGCGAATTAGTGTTCACATCGGGACTGATATCAGAAAAGGTTATGCGTTCCTTTAAGTTGCGGCTTCTCTTATAGCTGAAGAGAGGTATATTCTTGCAACTTGGTCCAAGGGTCGGGTCCGCTTGCAGAATGTGCCAGTGTTTTACAATAGTCTTCCTAATGAGACCAGAAGTAATGCAGTATGTTGTAGGAAAAACCAACCTAGTAGAAGTGACATCCTCACGTTGTGGAACCAACAGGTCATCTTGTTTCAGTAACAGACATTTGGTAATTGCTTCTGCAACTTCATCTTTACTATATCCCCGCTGGATAAAATTATCACCCATTTTATGCAAGGCTGCAGATAGTTTTGATGGATCAGAAGTCGTTCTCACAACTCTAACAAGTTGTGAATACGGAAGTCCTTTTTTCAGGGGCCGTGGATGAAAACTATCTGCGAATAATAGTGTATTTTTATCCGTGGGTTTTTTAAAAAAGTTCCGTATGGAAAGTATTGTTGTCAATAGATACCAGGACATCCAAAAATTCAATGCTAGTTGTACTACTCCTGCACGTGAAAGTTATGCTATCAACTTTATGATTTAATTGCTCCACAAAGGTTTCCAATTCTACTGCTGTCCCTGACCAAACAAAAAACAAATCATCTATATAACGAAAATAACAGCTAATAAACTTAGAAAAAAGCGGATCCGCCACAATTTTCATGGTCTCAAAATCATACATAAATATATTGGCATAGGAAGGCGCCATGTTTGAACCCATGGCGGTTCCTTGAAGCTGGAGATAGAATGCGTTATTAAACAAAAAATAATTCTTATGTAGAATAAGTTCCATAAGCAAAATTAGATAATCAACAGGTGGACCCTTGTAATTAGAGCTAGCTGTCACTGCTCTACGCACAGCATTGATACCTTCAGTATGAGTAATATTTGTGTACAAACTTGTTATGTCCAAAGAGACCAAAAGGCAGTTCACTGAAGGGACCCCAACTGTTTTAATTTCAACAAAAAATCAGTAGTATCTTTGAGATGGTAAGGATTTTCTAGTACCACAGGTTGTAAAAAGTAATCACAGAACTGTGAAAGAGTTTGACACAAAGAACCTCGTGCCGAGATTATAGGTCTACCAGGCGGAGAACGGATGGACTTGTGTATCTTGGGTAAAATGTATAAAAGAGGGATTTTAGGAAAATCTTGTATCATAAAGTTTCTAGTGTGTTCATCTATCCAGCCATTGGTAAAACCAAGCTCAATAATGGAATCAATTTCCCTTTTGTAAAGACCAGTAGGATCGAAGGACAATTTCTTGTAACATAATTCGTTAGACAATTATCTATCCACCTCCCTGATGTAATCGATCTTATTAAGTATAACTATACCCCCGCCTTTATCAGCGGGGCGTATTACAATTTGTTGGTTATTTTTTAAAGACTGTATTGCCTTGATTTCATCAGTATGCAAATTTTGATAATGTTTTTTCTTACATCTAATCTTGGGTATGGTATCTCTCTTTACTAGACGTATAAAAGTTTCTATAGCAGAATTGTTACTTGGTGGATCAAATGTACTTTTGGCTGAAAAGGGTAATTGTCTGGTGGTATTCGGTGTATTACCTTGTTTAGAAAAAAAATCCCTAAGGGCTGTAACACACACTCCGGTTATTCCCGGATGGCAAAAAGCCGGACAAACTTTGTCCGGCTTTTTGCCATCCGGGAGAAACCGGCAGTGTCTGTCACACAGGACGGCTTTGAGCCGTGTGTGATGCTGTGCGCATGCGCAGCATCAGACACGGCTTGAGAAAAAAACGTTGTGTGTGAAAGCTCCCCTTCACACACACGGTTTACTGGCTGCAAAGACGGCCCGGCGGCCGCCCGGCAGCCGGACCTTCCAGTGGTCAGACCCGGCTGCAACCCGGCAGCCGGGCCGTGCAGTGTGAAGGGACCCTACCCCTCACACTGTTAACTACAATGCCGGCACGGGAAAAAGCCGTCCGGCTTTTTCCCTGCCGGCAAATGCCGGGTAGTGTGTTTTAGCCCTAAGTCTAAGTTGTCTATGAAATCTGTATAACTCAGTCTCCCATTGGAAGTCTGATTGTTGAAAAGTCTGTACAAAAGACAGTCCCTTAGATAACACAGCCTGTTCAGACTCACTAAGATCATAGTCCGAAAGATTAAAGACAACTACTTCCTCTGTGTTTTCGGTAGTCTGTCTGGGCCCCTTCTTATGTTTGGCCCCCCCTCGTCTGCAAGGTCCCGATCTGTGTTGTTTTTGTTGCGTGTGGATGTATGTTCCGTTAAAAAAGACCTTTTAGATGAGGATGACTGGTCAGAGTCACTAAGTGACGTGTGGGACTCTATGTCAGTGAAAGTCTGATTCCGTCTGTATCTATTGAATTGACCACCTCTCCAAACTCTTCTGGTGCTTTGATTCAAAAGCCAAGTGTAGACTCGTGAATCCTTGTAGTCATCTTTGACTTTTCTATATTTAATTTTTTTAAAAGCAATTAATTCACTTTTAAATTTTGATACATTCTCATTCAGTTTGGTGAACCAATCAGTGCTACTGTCTTTTCTCATTATGTCAGATCCGCCCACCTCACAAGAACTAATATCCAATTTAAGACTATCCATCTCTGTGTTCACTTGCTGTATGACTAATATCATCAAGTCAAAGGTGCATTGATTTAAGATAAGGCACCACTGACGGCAAAATTCTTTATTATTACGACCGATAGTCGGTTGGTTCTTGATGCGGAAGCCACGTGGAATTAGTTTATCCTTATGATATTGCGAAAGTGTCAAACCATGGAGTTCTAACTCTACAAGGCGTTTATTTAATTTTAATAAATCAGAATATATATCATTAGGGCTATCCGCATCAAAAGCCAGTTGTTCTGTATCTTTGAAGAGTATCTTAGATATATCTTTTTCCAAGAATCGCTTAGTGCCGGTAAGGTCACCCAAATCTGAATCCATAGCAGCTAATATGGAGAGGAGAAAGTGTAGTACACACTCAAAAAATAAACACAAATCAAAAAACAAAATGTAACTATATTCCAATCTAAACCTTGTGGTGCAATTCATGAAACCAAGTCATATGGTAAAAATAAAAGTCCAGAAATGAATCGCACACACTTATCAAAGTTCCAGGGGTGCCGTGTCAATTCTTTGAAATACACTCATTCCTTGTGTTTACCAAAACGGTCAGACACAGGGAGACCAGCACACCACCGAGTAGCAAAGTGAAAAAAAAAAACATTTAATTTGATTGCAGCATCATCAGGCCTTTGAAGAAACACGTTTTATACTCATCAGTGTTAAGTGGAGAAAGTCCATAGATAAACAAACAGCCATCCCAACGGCCCATTTCGGTTGTCACACCTTCAACATGGGGTCAGCTACAGCATAATGCTCAAACATAAGACCTTATAAAGCAGCAGAATCAATGTGAATGAAATACACCTGCTCAACCCTGTCCGCAAGTGATGGAAAGCACCTCCCAGTCAATGCGGCAAGCCGAAGTGGAACCCCAGTGTCAGGACACAGTTCCCAGCGGCATTGACACTGGTTCCGCTGTACCGGAAGTGACGTCGCGCAATCGCGGCTGTCTACGTCCGCCAGGTTTGGAATCAGCCTCAGGTCACGGGCAATGTCCCAGCACCTAGGCACAGAAACACAGGGCCCGTCACATGATCCAGGAGGAGCGAACCAATAAATAGAAATAACTCATAAGTTGTACAGGTCAAAACATATATAATAATAATAATATATATGTTGACACTTTCGCAATATCATAAGGATAAACTAATTCCACGTGGCTTCCGCATCAAGAACCAACCGACTATCGGTCGTAATAATAAAGAATTTTGCTGTCAGTGGTGCCTTATCTTAAATCAATGCACCTTTGACTTGATGATATTAGTCATACAGCAAGTGAACACAGAGATGGATAGTCTTAAATTGGATATTAGTTCTTGTGAGGTGGGCTGATCTGACATAATGAGAAAAGACAGTAGCACTGATTGGTTCACCAAACTGAATGAGAATGTATCAAAATTTAAAAGTGAATGAATTGCTTTAAAAAAAATTAAATATAGAAAAGTCAAAGATGACTACAAGGATTCACGAGTCTACACTTGGCTTTTGAATCAAAGCACCAGAAGAGTTTGGAGAGGTGGTCAATTCAATAGATACAGACGGAATCAGACTTTCACTGACATAGAGTCCTACACGTCACTTAGTGACTCTGACCAGTCATCCTTATCTAAAAGGTCTTTTTTTAAAGGAACATACATCCACACGCAACAAAAACAACACAGATCGGGACCTTGCAGACGAGGGGGGGCCAAACATAAGAAGGGGCCCAGACAGACTACCGAAAACACAGAGGAAGTAGTTGTCTTTAATCTTTCGGACTATGATCTTAGTGAGTCTGAACAGGCTGTGTTATCTAAGGGACTGTCTTTTGTACAGACTTTTCAACAATCAGACTTCCAATGGGAGACTGAGTTATACAGATTTCATAGACAACTTAGACTTAGGGCTAAAACACACTACCCGGCTTTTGCCGGCAGGGAAAAAGCCGGACGGCTTTTCCCGTGCCGGCATTGTAGTTAACAGTGTGTGGGGTAGGGTCCCTTCACACTGCACGGCCCCGGCCCGGCTGCCGGGTTGCAGCCGGGTCTCACCACTGGAAGGTCCGGCTGCCGGGCGGCCGCCGGGCCGTCTTTGCAGCCAGTAAACCGTGTGTGTGAAGGGGAGCTTTCACACACAACGGTTTTTTCTCAAGCCGTGTCTGATGCTGCGCATGCGCACAGCATCACACACGGCTCAAAGCCGTCCTGTGTGACAGACACTGCCGGTTTCTCCCGGATGGCAAAAAGCCGGACAAAGTTTGTCCGGCTTTTTGCCATCCGGGAATAACCGGAGTGTGTGTTACAGCCCTTAGGGATTTTTTTTCTAAACAAGGTAATACACCGAATACCACCAGACAATTACCCTTTTCAGCCAAAAGTACATTTGATCCACCAAGTAACAATTCTGCTATAGAAACTTTTATACGTCTAGTAAAGAGAGATACCATACCCAGGATTAGATGTAAGAAAAAACATTATCAAAATTTGCATACTGATGAAATCAAGGCAATCCAGTTTTTAAAAAATAACCAACAAATTGTAATACGCCCCGCTGATAAAGGCGGGGGTATAGTTATACTTAATAAGATCGATTACATCAGGGAGGTGGATAGACAATTGTCTAACGAATTATGTAACAAGAAATTGTCCTTCGATCCTACTGGTCTTTACAAAAGGGAAATTGATTCCATTATTGAGCTTGGTTTTACCAATGGCTGGATAGATGAACACACTAGAAACTTTATGATACAAGATTTTCCTAAAATCCCTCTTTTATACATTTTACCCAAGATACACAAGTCCATCTGTTCTCCGCCTGGTAGACCTATAATCTCGGCACGAGGTTCTTTGTGTCAAACTCTTTCACAGTTCTGTGATTACTTTTTACAACCTGTGGTACTAGAAAATCCTTACCATCTCAAAGATACTACTGATTTTTTGTTGAAATTAAAACAGTTTGGGGTCCCTTCAGTGAACTGCCTTTTGGTCTCTTTGGACATAACAAGTTTGTACACGAATATTACTTATACTGAAGGTATCAATGCTGTGCGTAGAGCAGTGACAGCTAGCTCTAATTACAAGGGTCCACCTGTTGATTATCTAATTTTGCTTATGGAACTTATTCTACATAAGAATTATTTTTTGTTTAATAACGCATTCTATCTCCAGCTTCAAGAAACCGCCATGGGTTCAAACATGGCGCCTTCCTATGCCAATATATTTATGTATGATTTTGAGACCATGAAAATTGTGTCGGATCCGCTTTTTTCTAAGTTTATTAGCTGTTATTTTCGTTATATAGATTATTTGTTTTTTGTTTGGTCAGGGACAGCAGTAGAATTGGAAACCTTTGTGGAGCAATTAAATCATAAAGTTGATAGCATAACTTTCACGTGCAGGAGTAGTACAACTAGCATTGAATTTTTGGATGTCCTGGTATCTATTGACAACAATACTTTCCATACGGAACTTTAAAAAAAAACCACGGATAAAAATACACTATTATTCGCAGATAGTTTTCATCCACGGCCCCTGAAAAAAGGACTTCCGTATTCACAACTTGTTAGAGTTGTGAGAACTACTTCTGATCCATCAAAACTATCTGCAGCCTTGCATAAAATGGGTGATAATTTTATCCAGCGGGGATATAGTAAAGATGAAGTTGCAGAAGCAATTACCAAATGCCTGTTACTGAAACAAGATGACCTGTTGGTTCCACAACGTGAGGATGTCACTTCTACTAGGTTGGTTTTTCCTACAACATACTGCATTACTTCTGGTCTCATTAGGAAGACCATTGTAAAACACTGGCACATTCTGCAAGCGGACCCGACCCTTGGACCAAGTTGCAAGAATTTACCTCTCTTCAGCTATAAGAGAAGCCGCAACTTAAAGGAACGCATAACCTTGTCACGAACCGGTCTCTCACCTTTGCGGGTTCTGGGGTTCGTCCGTTGCCAGTGCGGTTGCTTGCGGTGCTGTGCGC
This sequence comes from Pseudophryne corroboree, assembly GCF_028390025.1. NCBI lineage: Eukaryota > Metazoa > Chordata > Amphibia > Anura > Myobatrachidae > Pseudophryne > Pseudophryne corroboree. Next base: position 268,593,981 of record NC_086448.1, on the reverse strand, counting down.
CCGTGTGGGGACGCGGCGTGGTCAGTGGCACAGGTAATGCAGAGTCTGGGAACTGTGAGTGCGGGGACCAAATGGCCTAAGGCACTGCGGTGTGTCTGCTGTATAGGAGGTGGCCATGTTGGAGACCAAATGGGTAATACAGAGCACTTGTGAAAACACCTGTGGGCAGGTGTAAGCCAATCCCGTGCTTGTGCTGCCTTTAAGTAGGCTGGGATTATGTTACTCTGGGCCAGTGCTTTGTTGTATCAACGCTGTGCTCTAGCTCTGAGCTCTCTCCGTGCATTCCTGTGTGATTCCCGTGGTCCAGATATCGCCTCCGTTCCCAGAGGCCCGTCTGCAGCCTTCACTGCTAAAGATCCACCGGCTTCCCGCTGTGCTGTCAGTTAATCACGCACCTACTGGTAACAATTGGATTCCCAGAGTCTTGCATGAGGAAACCCTGTCTGCCTGCTTTCAACTATACAGAGTTTGGAGGATTCCACTAACTTCAGCTGTTCGTTTGTTCTGCTCTGCATTTAACCCGTTCATCACTTATATCATCTGCTACAGTTTCACAGTGATCTCCGGAACTCGCAAGTAACCCAACTTAGTACTTTTACTTTCTATGTTGTCATTACAAGGATAATTCTTCACAGTCTCTCAGTTACCTCTCAAAACTTCATTGCAAATCCTCACAGCTATTTCTTCATGTCTGCATTACCCAGTTAAACACATTCTACAGTTCAGCATCAAAGCTTGTTTATATTTGGACAATTCAACATTTATTCTCCAGCCTGTTTTAAACGCAATTCCTTGAACATTTCTTTTATTTTTCTTTAAGATATATCCTGCATATTATTTCTATTATTCATGCAATACGTCAGTATATTATGGTGATTAATAACTTGCCATTTACCATTTTATTGAATTATTTTCAATAAATATATGAAACGGAACTTTCTTCGTCCTCCCTGCTTTCTTCATACCCCAGCATCTACACCTGTGGTTGGTCACGGGTTAACGGATTCACAAAAACACCCGGACCTGACAGTAAGCACTGGCCACATGGATCCGTCAAGTGACCAATTCGCAGGAGGCGGTGCTACGTCAGATATCCTTTCCCGTCTGGAAAACCAGGAGTCTATACAGACACAAATAGTGCAGTTTATGCAAACTATGGCAGACCGTTTAGAGACTCTTCATACGGCTATTAAAACGTCTCAAGTCCAGATTCCAACTCCGGTTGTCCCAGTTACCACTACAGCTTCTCCTGTGACGCTGCCTACGTCCCGCTTGCAGTTACCCTCTCGGAGTAAGTTTGACGGAACTCCAAAACTTTGCAGAGGATTCCTGAATCAATGCGAGATCCAGTTCGAACTGTTGTCTGCCAGTTTCCCATCAGCTCGTTCTAAGGTTGCATATATTATTGCCCTCCTCTCCGGTCAGGCTCTGGAGTGGGCATCACCATTATGGGAAAGAGGTGATCCTATCCTCTCTAATTACAAGGAGTTCGTATCATCCTTCCGGAGAATCTTTGACGAACCAGGCAGGACCACCTCAGCATCTTTGGAGATTCTCCGTCTACGTCAAAGTTTACGTCCTGTCAGTCAATATATTATTCAGTTTCGCACGTTGTCTTCAGAGTTAAACTGGAATGAGGAGGCCCTGATCGCCGCGTTTTGGAATGGACTTTCAGAGAGAATCAAGGATGATTTAACTAACCGGGATGTGCCAACTAAACTGGATGAATTGATTTCTCTCTGTAACAAACTTGACCTACGCTACAGGAAGCGAAGTTTAGAGAAATCCAGGGCAGAGCGATCCAGTCCACGTTATCATCCTAGGCCTCGACAAGATTCTTCATCACAGTCCCCGGTAACGACAGAAGAACCTATGCAGATTGGGCGCTCTCGCCTCACAGAAGAGGAACGACTTCGTCGTCGACAGGGTAACCTCTGCATGTACTGTGGGTCCTCCGAACATTTAGTTAAATTCTGCAAACTCCGACCGGGAAACTCTCGCTCCTAGCTTATTCAAGAGAGGTTAAGCTAGGAGTTACTTTAGAATCACGTTCTGGGAAAGAGCCGACCTTGTCTATTCAATTAGAAGTTCCAAGTTCTACAGTGAAAGTTTCAGCTCTCCTAGATTCCGGGGCAGCTGGGAACTTCATCTCCTCAGCCTTTGTCTTACGGTCTAAAGTTCAAACCATGCCTCTGGAAGCAGCAGTTGCTGTTACAGCAGTGGATGGAAGTCGAATTCCAGATGGTATAATTACTCATCGAACCGTATGTCTCAAGATGAAAGTTGGTGTGCTCCATTCCGAATACGTCTCCTTCTACGTGATTCCCAAAGCCTCTCAAGATGTGATACTTGGTTTACCTTGGCTGCAGAAACATAATCCTCAACTTAATTGGCAAACCATGGAAGTCCTTTCGTGGGGTAAATCTTGTACCAAGGACTGTTTAGCCTCAATTGTACCTCTCCGGTCAATTAGCCTTCCTGACCTACCTCCGGTGTATCAATCCTTTGCGGATGTTTTCAGTAAACAAGCAGCAGACTCTCTACCTCCTCATCGTGAATGGGACTGCCCAATCGTCCTGGTTCCGGGTAAAACCCCTCCTAGGGGACGAATTTATCCGCTATCCATCCCAGAGACGCAAGCTATGTCTGATTATATACAGGAAAATCTAACCAAAGGATTTATCAGACCATCTTCTTCACCTGCAGGAGCCGGATTCTTTTTCGTTAAGAAGAAGGACGGTGGGTTACGACCATGCATAGATTACCGTGGACTCAATGAGATCACTGTGAAAAATAAGTACCCATTACCCTTAATTCCAGAATTATTTGATCGGGTAAAGGGAGCTACTGTGTTTACAAAATTGGATCTCCGAGGGGCCTACAATTTAATCCGCATCCGGGCAGGAGACGAGTGGAAGACTGCTTTTAATACCCGGGATGGGCATTACGAATACCTTGTAATGCCTTTTGGTCTTTGTAATGCACCTGCAGTTTTTCAAAGCTATGTGAATGAACTTTTTCGTGATCTTCTCTACAAGTGTCTAGTAGTGTATCTGGTTGATATCCTAATATTCTCTAAAGATCTAAAGTCTCATCGTCACCAAGTTAAAGAGGTACTGACACGTTTGAGGAAAAATCAACTTTATTGTAAGTTAGAGAAGTGCACCTTTGAAGTATCTTCCATACCGTTCCTTGGTTACATCATTTCTGGATCAGAGCTATGTATGGATCCCGGTAAGGTACAAGCTATCCGAGATTGGTCCACTCCTACAACTCTCAAGGGGATTCAGCTATTTCTTGGCTTTGCTAATTTCTATAGGAGATTCATTAAGAATTATTCTTCGTTAGCTGCTCCCATCACAGCCCTAACTCGCAAGGGAGCAAATCCTACGAACTGGTCTTCTGAAGCAATCAAAGCCTTCTCTGATTTAAAGCAAGCCTTTGGGTCAGCCCCCATTCTTCGACAGCCTGATTTGAATCGTCCCTTTCTTCTAGAGGTGGATGCATCTACAGAAGCAGTAGGAGCTGTGTTGTCACAAGTCTTTGAAGATAAAAAGGTCCATCCCTGCGGATATTTCTCCCGTAAGTTCCTCTCGGCAGAACGTAATTATGCAATCGGTGAGCAAGAATTACTTGCCATCAAGTTGGCATTTGAGGAGTGGAGATACCTTCTAGAAGGAGCACAACATCGCATTACAGTTTATACTGATCATAAGAATCTTCTATATCTGCAGTCAGCTCAGTGCTTGAATCCACGACAAGCTCAATGGGCGCTTTTCTTCACACGATTTAATTTCAAGCTCACCTATCGTCCATGGTCTCAGAACAAAAAGGCAGATGCCCTTTCCCGGTCCTTTGCTTCTTCTGAATTAAATGATGCTATCACGAATCAAGCCATTGTGAATCCTACGTCCTTTTTAATGACTCGAACCTCTCCAGTTCCTCCGCCTGGCAAGACCTTTGTTGCCACAAATCTTCGAAAACTGCTGCTTACCTGGGCTCACTCCTCTTCCTTCATGGGTCATCCTGGGGTTCTAAAGACTCTCAAATTTATTCAACAGTCTTATTGGTGGCCACGTCTCAAAGCCGATGTCCAAGAGTTTATAGCAGCATGTCCTAAATGTGCCCAACATAAGAGTCCAAGAAGTTCTCCATCAGGTTTATTACATCCATTATCCATACCCAAACAACCTTGGACTCATATCTCAATGGATTTCGTGACCGATCTACCTCCATCAAAAGGGCGAAATACTATTTGGGTGATAGTGGATCGATTTTCGAAAATGGCACATTTCATTCCATTAACTGGGTTACCATCAACCCCTTTACTAGCCAGATTGTTCATCTCTGAAATCTTCAAGTTGCATGGCCTTCCTCGAGCGATCATCTCTGATCGGGGAACACAGTTTGTGGCCAAGTTTTGGAGGTCGCTTTGTTCATCTTTAAATGTCAAGTTGAATTTTTCTTCTGCATATCATCCTCAGACAGATGGAAAAACTGAGAGAGTCAACCAAGACCTTGAAACATTTCTCCGGCTATATATATCGTCCTCACAGGATGACTGGGTTGACTACCTTCCATTGGCAGAATTTGCTCATAATAATCTCTTCCATTCATCTTCAGAATCTACGCCCTTTTATATTAACTTCGGCTTTCATCCTCGTGTGCCAGAGTTCCATCCATTGCCAGCCCTAGAGGTTCCAGCAGCAGATCAAGAACTTCAACTTCTATCTAGAATCTGGAGTTGTGTGCGTAAGTAGTTGGTCAAAACTTCCGCTCGTTACAAATCTTTCACAGATAGAAAACGTAAAGCTGTACCGAATTACAAGGTGGGGGACCAAGTTTGGATTTCTACGCGCAATCTCAGGTTCAAAGTTCCTTCTAAGAAATTTGCTCCCAAGTTTATTGGTCCATTTCCCATTGTAAAGGTACTTAATCCTGTGTCATACAAAGTCAAGTTGCCACCATCTTTGAGAATTCCTAACGCCTTTCATACATCTTTACTGAAGCCTTTGATTCTCAATAAGTTCCGTACTACCCAGTCCAAACCTCCTAAAGTTCACTCTTTGCAGAATGAGGAATTTGAAGTGAAAGAGATTGTGGACTCACGTTCCCGATATGGACGTTTACAGTTTTTGGTCGACTGGAAGGGTTACGGTCCGGAGGAGAGATCCTGGGTTTTCTCTGAAGATGTTCATGCTCCAAGACTGGTACAGAAATACTTCTCCAAAAATCCTGACAAGGTTCAAAGGTGTTCGGAGACCACCCGTAGAAGAGGGGGTACTGTCACGAACCGGTCTCTCACCTTTGCGGGTTCTGGGGTTCGTCCGTTGCCAGTGCGGTTGCTTGCGGTGCTGTGCGCCCGTGTGGGGACGCGGCGTGGTCAGTGGCACAGGTAATGCAGAGTCTGGGAACTGTGAGTGCGGGGACCAAATGGCCTAAGGCACTGCGGTGTGTCTGCTGTATAGGAGGTGGCCATGTTGGAGACCAAATGGGTAATACAGAGCACTTGTGAAATCACCTGTGGGCAGGTGTAAGCCAATCCCGTGCTTGTGCTACCTTTAAGTAGGCTGGGATTATGTTACTCTGGGCCAGTGCTTTGTTGTATCAACGCTGTGCTCTAGCTCTGAGCTCTCTCCGTGCATTCCTGTGTGATTCCCGTGGTCCAGATATCGCCTCCGTTCCCAGAGGCCCGTCTGCAGCCTTCACTGCTAAAGATCCACCGGCTTCCCGCTGTGCTGTCAGTTAATCACGCACCTACTGGTAACAATTGGATTCCCAGAGTCTTGCATGAGGAAACCCTGTCTGCCTGCTTTCAGCTATACAGAGTTTGGAGGATTCCACTAACTTCAGCTGTTCGTTTGTTCTGCTCTGCATTTAACCCGTTCATCACTTATATCATCTGCTACAGTTTCACAGTGATCTCCGGAACTCGCAAGTAACCCAACTTAGTACTTTTACTTTCTATGTTGTCATTACAAGGATAATTCTTCACAGTCTCTCAGTTACCTCTCAAAACTTCATTGCAAATCCTCACAGCTATTTCTTCATGTCTGCATTACCCAGTTAAACACATTCTACAGTTCAGCATCAAAGCTTGTTTATATTTGGACAATTCAACATTTATTCTCCAGCCTGTTTTAAACGCAATTCCTTGAACATTTTTTATTTTTCTTTAAGATATATCCTGCATATTATTTCTATTATTCATGCAATACGTCAGTATATTATGGTGATTAATAACTTGCCATTTACCATTTTACTGAATTGTTATTTTCAATAAATATATGAAACGGAACTTTCTTCGTCCTCCCTGCTTTCTTCATACCCCAGCATCTACACCTGTGGTTGGTCACGGGTTAACGGATTCACAAAAACACCCGGACCTGACAAACCTTTTCTGATATCAGTCCTGGTGTAAACACTAATTCGCATTGGCTTTCCCTGCAAAAAGGAGCCTACAAGTGTACAGGTTGTGCTAACTGCAGATTTCTTTTATTAGGAAAAACATTCAAACATCCTGTTACTAACAGAAACTACACTCTAAGACATCGATTGACTTGTGAATCACGATATGTGGTCTATATCATCCAATGTCCATGCAACAAACTTTATGTGGGTAAAACTATCCGTATGATGAAAGAACGTATATCCATGCACAGGAGTTCAATAAAGAAGGCCTTTAATGTTTTAGATTCCAGTACACCACCAGTAGCTAGACATTTTGCAACGTGTGGACATACAATGTCGGACTTTAGATGTATGCCAATTGACCACGTTCCTCCACTACGCAGGGGAGGTGATAGACATTGTATACTTCTACAACGTGAATGTGAATGGATATACAAACTTAATTGTACTACTCCAGATGGTCTAAATGAAGAACTGATTATGACCCCATTTATTTGAATTTTTCGCTGTTTCTGCCGACATTAGTATTAGTTTTTGATAATATATCACTTTTTCGGTAACTTTTTCACTTTTAGAAATATCCATGTATGTGTTACTACTTCTATCTATTAGTACCTATATAATATATGATTGTTGGCATTCTGCTTTGCGTCGACATCTGCAAACACAATCCTATATTGTTTTATATTTTTTATTAATTCCTTTCAATGGTGAAGATTACTTTATTTTTTTATAGTGTTTGCTAATAACTATTTTTTGTCTATGTGGATACAGACGCTAAGGCTGCACAACATATATTATATATTATATTTTACTTTATTATTATTATATATGTTTTGACCTGTACAACTTATGAGTTATTTCTATTTATTGGTTTGCTCCTCCTGGATCATGTGACGGGCCCTGTGTTTCTGAGCCTAGGTGCTGGGACATTGCCCTGTGACCTGAGGCTGATTCCTAGCCTGGCGGACGTAGACAGCCGCGATTGCGCAACGTCACTTCCGGTACAGCGGAACCAGTGTCAGTGCCGCTGGGAACTGTGTCCTGACACTGGGGTTCCACTTCGGCTTGCCGCATTGACTGGGAGGTGCTTTCCATCACTTGCGGACAGGGTTGAGCAGGTGTATTTCATTCACATTGATTCTGCTGCTTTATAAGGTCTTATGTTTGAGCATTGTGCTGTAGCTGACCCCATGATGAAGGTGTGACAACCGAAACGGGCCGTTGGGATGGCTGTTTGTTTATCTATGGACTTTCTCCACTTAACACTGATGAGTATAAAACGTGTTTCTTCAAAGGCCTGATAATGCTGCAATCAAATTAAATGTTTTTTTTTCCTCACTTTGCTACTCGGTGGTGTGCTGGTCTCCCTGTGTCTGACCGTTTTGGTAAACACAAGGAATGAGTGTATATATATATATATATATATAATATATACATGAATCCCAGCACTCACTTGAATCATAACAATTTACTTGCTGAGGTGCCTTCCAGGTGACTGCATGTCACTAAATATACTCCAGAATACGGCAGCACTCATCAGGCTTGCAGACATGAATTAAAGTTGTGTCAGTTTTGGTCAATAAACTGACACGACTTTAATTCATGTCCGCAAGCCTGATGAGTGCTGCTGTATTCTGGAGTGTGTGTGTGTGTGTGTGTGTGTGTGTGTGTGTGTGTATATATATATATATATATATAGAGCCGGCCCTAACCAGCATGATGCCCTAGGCAAGATTTTGACTGGTGTCCCCTGGCACCACCGCTAGTTCCGCCTCTGATCCTGCACCCCTTTCCCAGCACCATCACCCCTCACCCACAGCAGTCCTTATTTTGATGTTACTATCCCCTATTTTTTAAATAGAAACAGTGCGCACATTTGGCGCACAGCCCAAAAAGGGGTGTGTTTTTGCTGGGAAGAAGCATGGCCACACAATAGTACCCCCAATTCAAATTAATCCACACAGTAGTGCAACTTTATTCACATTTTATCATGCAATAGTGTCCCTTATTCACATTACATTGCACAGTAGTACCACTTTACCTCATATACGTTAATTCTCACAGTAGTGCCCCTTATTCACATTACATCACACTGAGTTGACCCTTATTCACATTACACCATACCATATTGCTCTTTATTCACATTAGACCACACAGAAGTGCCCTTTCTATACATAACACCACACAGTAGAGCACATTATACACATAATGCCACACATTAGTAATGCATTTATACACATACCACACAGTAATGCCCCTTACACATATGACACACATTATTGATGTCCTTATAAACATAATGCACCTTGCATATTATGCCAACCTTTATTAATGCCCTTTTACACATAATGTCCCTTACACATATGCCACACATTATTAATGGCCTTATACACATAATGACACACGTAGTGCCCCTTACACATACTGTATGTTGCACATTATTAATGCCCTTATGCACATAATGACACACGTAGTGCCCTTTACACATATGCCGCACATTATTAATGCCCTTATACACATAATGACACACATAAGGCCCCTTACACATACTGTATGCTGCACATTATTAATGCCCTTATACACGTGATGACACACATAGTGCCCCACGCACATTTGCACATTATTAATGCATTTAAACACATCAGACACTTAATGCGCCTTACACATATGCCAAACACTACTGCACAACCAACCCACCCGCACACAGCACTCACACGGCCTCTAACACTGTGACCTCTGCCTATGCTTGGATAAAGATGTGTCCTCATACATCTTGCCTCAATTTGCCATGCAGCAGGAGATGCCTGGTGTGAGTCAGCTGGCAGCTCTGCTTATGTCGGGCGCCTTTTTTTTAATGAAAATGCATTTTATTTGTATTACTGTGTAGCTAGGATGCACAAGCAGCTTCTGCAAATTAAAATTATATGCAGCATGTCTATATTCTGTGTGCGACTGTGGCTGTATCTGCATACAAAATTCTACACACAGAATATAGGCATGCTGCATATCATTTTATTCAGCAGAAGCTGCTGGTGCCCCTAGGCATACCAAATGCCCTAGGCAATTGCATAGTTTGGGCCGTCTCTGTATATATATAATTCCATGAGGTCCGGCACTCACTGTTACTTATATTGCTGACCCTGTTGCCTTCCGCAAATGCAGTCACACTGCCAGATATAGAGGAGAATTCGGCGGCACTCAGGAGAAGAAAGGCACAAACGCAGCCACTTAAGCAAACCAACGTTTCAATGCAGGAGCATTTGCGTCACTGTCCTGTCAAAAATGCTCCTCCATTGAAACGGTTTGCTTAAGTGGCTGCGTTTGTGTCTTTCTTCTCCTGAGTGCCGCTGAATTCTTTATATATATATATATATATATATATATATATATATATGTATATATATATATATATATATATATATATACATATATATACATATATATATATAAAATATACCTCCCAACTGTCCCGATTTTTGTGGGGCAGCCCCGTTTTTACGGGACTGTTCCGCTGTCCCGTGTGGGGGCGGAGGGTAGTTGGAGGCTCCTCAAACGCTGTTCTGCTGTAGAGCTGTGTGCTCGGCCCACAGCGCATAGGCACTGGCCCTATTTAAGGTATGGATGGAGGGAAGGTGGTGGTGGGGGAGGGGGGGGGGTGTGTGAACCAATGATCTTTCTGGCACAGGGCACCAAAATGTCTAGTTACGGCTCTGCCTGAAAGTGCCTCGTGGCACCTAGTTTGGGATCTACTGACTTAGAGAATTGTTTATTAATAGTACATTTTATTTAATGTATATAAAGTGGTAGCTCTCCTGTATTTGGCATTTTACTTGTGTGGCAATAGCCACTGATTGCTGAGGTTTCCATGCTACGGCGTATAGCTCAGTGAGAACAGTTCAGCTGCTTAGCTCTGTGCAATGCTGGGCCTCTCCAATGAGATCACCTTGCTGTGTGTACTGTATATCGCTTACAAAACCAAAATGCGTCACTTAAAATAACTATCTACAGTGTGTGCTTTTACACATTCAGCTGCTTCACTGGCCGGCTTAACATTTCCGCTGATCTTCCCTATAAGAACTATTCATCACCAGTAATAGGAACGTAATTAGAACCATGCATTTCTCTTACGTCCTAGAGGATGCTGGGGACTCCGTAAGGACCATGGGGTATAGACGGGCTCCGCAGGAGATAGGGCACCTAAAAAGAACTTTGACTATGGGTGTGCACTGGCTCCTCCCTCTATGCCCCTCCTCCAGACCTCAGTTAGATCTTGTGCCCAGAGGAGAATGGGTGCACTGCAGAGAGCTCTCCAGAGTTTTCTGTTGAAGAAGAATTTTGTTAGGTTTTTTATTTTCAGGGAGTCCTGTTGGCAACAGGCTCCCTGCATCGTGGGACCGAGGAGAGAGAAGCAGAGCTGGCTTGTCAAGTTGGGCACTGCTTCTAAGGCTACTGGACACCATTAGCTCCAGAGCGAGTCGGAACACAGGTCTCACCTGGGGTTCGTCCCGGAGCCGCGCCGCCGTCCTCCTCACAGATGCCGAAGATAGAAGCCGGATAGAGAAGGCAGAAGACATCTTAGGCGGCAGAAGACATCAGATCTTCATGAGGTAAGGCGCGCAGCGGTAAGCTGCGCGCCATTGCTCCCAGTCACACACACACAGAGCAGCTCTGAAGGGTGCAGGGCGCAGGGGGGGGCGCCCTGGGCAGCAATAAACCTCACATTTGGGCAAATACAGTTTGATTAGGCTGCGGAGGCAGTAAATCTATGATCCCCCGCCATTTTTATTGAAAAATCACTGGGACCGAAGCCCGCCGTCGGGTGGGCGGGGCTTGATCCTCAGCACTAACCAGCGCCATTTTCTCCACAGAAGCTGCATGAGGAAAACGCTGGCTCCCTGGTCTCTCCCCTGCTGATCTTCACAGGCTGGAAAAAAGAGGAGGGGGGCACATTAGCGACGCAGTGAGTGGGAACTGGCATATTATATATAGAAAAGCGCTATCTGGACATATTTTTTCCAGTGTTTTTAAGCGCTGGTGTGTGCTGGCATACTCTCTCTCTGTCTCTCCTTAGGGCCTGGTTGGGGTTTTGTCCCCTTATAGGTTAATCCCTGTGTGTGTGGGGTGTCGGTACGTGTGTGTCGACATGTCGGAGGCGGAAGGCTTCTCCAAGGAGGAGGTGGAGCAAATGAGTGGTGTGTCCCCGTCTGTTGTGCCGACTCCAGATTGGATGGACATGTGGCATATGTTGAATGCAAGTGTGGCATCTTTACATAAAAGGCTTGATAAGGCTGAATTAGGGGGGACATCAGGGGGTCAATCCTCGGATTGGACCGACTCACAGGGCCCGTCTGGGTCTCAAAAGCGTCCCTTAACACAAGACACTACTACCGACACGGATTCCAGTGTCGACTATGATGAAGTAAAATTGCACCCTAGGGTGACTAAAACCTTTCAGTGTATGATTGTGGCAATAAGGGATGTGTTGCATATTGTGGATGAACCCTCGGTCCCCGACACAAGGGTACACATGTTTAAGGAAAAGAAACAGATTATTAACTTTCCCACATCTAAGGAATTGAATGATTTCTTTGGAAAAGCTTGGGAGACTCCGGATAAGAGACCGCAGATCCCCAAAAGAATTTATATGGCATACCCCTTCCCTAAGCAGGACAGGGAGATTTGTGAATCGCCCCCCACTGTGGACAAGGCCCTGACGCGCTTGTCCAAGAAAGTGGCGCTACCGTCTCCTGACACAGCAGCCCTTAAGGACCCTGCAGATCGCAGGCAAGAAACTACATTTAAGTGTATTTATTCTCATACGGGTGCTGTGCTAAGACCGACAATTGCGTCGGCATGGGTGTGTATCGCAATTGCAGCTTGGACAGATGAGCTGACAGATCAATTTGATAATATGGATAAGGATACTATATTCCTAACTCTAGCCCATATTAAAGACGCAGTCTTATTTATGAGGGATGCTCAAAGGGACATTGGATTGCTAGCTTCTAGGGCCAATGCAATGTCTGTCTCAGCGAGAAGATCCTTATGGACTCGCCAATGGACGGGTGATGCGGATTCCAAAAAACATATGGAAGCACTACCCTATAAGGGTGATGTATTGTTTGGGGATGGGCTGACGGACCTGGTTTCCACAGCTACAGCAGGTAAATCAAATTTTTTACCATATATTCCCCAACAGCAAAAGAAAGTAATACCCTATCAGATGCAGTCCTTTCGGTCGCACAAGTCCAAAAGAGATCGGGGATCCTCTTTCCTCGCCAGAGGTAAGGGCAGAGGCAAGAGAGCACCTGCTTCTGCAGGTGCCCAGGAACAAAAGTCCTCCCTGGCTGCTCCAAAACCCACAGCATGACGCTGGGGCTCCCCTGAGGGAGTCCGCACCGGTTGGGGCATGTCTTCAACTTTTCAGTCAGGCCTGGGTCAGTTCGGACCTGAATCCCTGGGTGTTGGAAATAGTTTCCCAGGGTTACAAATTGGAATTCGAGGAGGTGCCCCCGCGCCGATTTTTCAAATCGGCCCTACCAGCTTCCACATCGGAAAGGGATATAGTGTTAGCTGCAATTCAAACGCTGTGTATACAGCAAGTGATAATCAAGGTTCCCCTGCACCAGCAGGGAAGAGGTTACTACTCAACCCTATTTGTGGTCCCGAAACCGGACGGTTCGGTCAATCCTATTTTGAATCTGAAATCCCTAAACCTGTACATAAAAAGATTCAAATTCAAAATGGAATCTCTCAGAGCGATAATAGCCAACATGGAGGAGGGGGAGTTTATGGTGTCTCTGGACATAAAGGATGCGTACCTTCATGTCCCCATATATGCCCCCCATCAGGAATACCTGAGATTCGCTGTACAGGATTGTCATTACCAATTTCAGACGTTGCCGTTTGGACTCTCCACGGCCCCGAGGATTTTCACCAAGATAATGGCGGAAATGATGGTGGTCCTGCGCAAGCATGGAGTCACAATTATCCCATACTTGGACGATCTCCTGATAAAAGCGAGATCAAGGGAGAAATTGCTGAGCAGTGTGGCGCTCTCTCTGAGAGTGCTCCAGCAACACGGTTGGATTCTAAATCTACCGAAGTCACAGTTGATTCCGACAACTCGACTACCGTTCCTAGGTATGATACTGGATAACGAACAAATGAAGGTCTTCTTCCCAATAGAGAAAGCCATGGTGGCGGCCTACGAGGCCATTCCCTTCGGAAGGTTCCATGCAAGGACTTTTCAATGGGACCTTCTGGACAAGTGGTCCGGGTCACATCTGCACTTACAACGGAAAATAACTCTGTCCCCAAGGACCAGAGTGTCCCTCCTGTGGTGGTTGCAAAGTGCTCACCTCCTGGAGGGTCGCAGGTTCGGAATTCAGGATTGGATCCTGGTTACCACGGACGCGAGCCTCCGAGGATGGGGAGCGGTCACACAGGGAAAAAATTTTCAGGGTCTTTGGTCAGACCAGGAGTCCGGTCTACACATCAATGTGTTGGAACTCAGGGCCATTTACAACGGCCTTCGACAAGCGGAGAGTTTTCTTCGAAACCTACCGGTTCTGATTCAATCAGACAATGTCACAGCAGTGGCTCATGTGAACCGCCAAGGCGGGACAAGAAGCAGAGTCGCGATGGCGGAAGCCACAAGGATCCTTCGCTGGCGGAAAATCATGTAAGCGCTCTGTCGGCTGTCTTCATTCCGGGAGTGGACAACTGGGAAGCAGACTTCCTCAGCAGACACGATCTCCATCCAGTTGAGTGGGAACTTCATCAAGAAGTCTTTGCAGACGTAACACGTCTTTGGGGAACTCCTCAAATAGACATGATGGCGTCACGCCTCAACAAAAAACTTCGGCGGTATTGCGCCAGGTCTCGGGACCCTCAGGCAGTAGCAGTAGATGCACTGGTAACACCGTGGGTGTTCAAATCGGTCTACGTGTTTCCTCCTCTTCCTCTCATCACAAAAGTGTTGAGAATCATAAGACGAAGAAGAGTACAGACGATACTCGTTGTCCCAGACTGGCCTCGAAGGGCCTGGTACTCGGATCTACAAGAGATGCTCACAGGAGATCCCTGGCCTCTTCTGAGGGAAGACCTGTTGCAGCAGGGGCCCTGTGTATTTCAAGACTTACCACGGTTACGTTTGACGGCATGGCGGTTGAACGCCGAATCCTAGCGAAAAAGGGGATTCCGGAAGAGGTCATCCCTACTTTAATAAAGGCTAGGAAGGAGGTGACGATAAAACATTATCACCGTATCTGGCGAAAGTATGTGTCTTGGTGTGAGACCAAGAATGCACCTACGGAAGATTTTCATCTGGGTCGTCTTCTCCACTTCCTACAGACAGGAGTGGATATGGGCCTGAAATTAGGCTCTGTTAAGGTACAGATTTTGGCCCTCTCGATTTTCTTTCAGAAGGAATTGGCTTCTCTTCCAGAAGTCCAGACGTTTGTAAAGGGAGTGCTGCACATCCAGCCCCCTTTTGTGCCTCCAGTGGCACCATGGGACCTGAACGTGGTGTTGCAGTTCCTAAAATCACACTGGTTTGAACCGCTTAACAAGGTTGAGTTGAAATTTCTTACCTGGAAGGTGGTCATGTTGTTGGCCTTAGCATCAGCAAGGCGAGTGTCAGAATTGGCGGCTTTGTCACACAAGAGCCCCTACTTGATTTTTCATGTGGATCGAGCTGAATTGAGGACACGTCCGCAATTTTTGCCTAAAGTGGTTTCTTCGTTCCATATGAATCAACCTATTGTGGTCCCTGTGGCTACAAGTGACCTGGAGGATTCCAGATCCCTGGACGTAGTCAGGGCCTTAACAATTTATGTAGCCAGGACGGCTAGAATTAGGAAAACAGAGACTCTGTTTGTCCAGTATGCGGCCAATAAGATTGGCGCTCCTGCTTCGAAGCAGACTATTGCTCGCTGGATCTGTAATACGATTCAGCAGGCTCACTCTACGGCTGGATTGCCGTTGCCAAATTCGGTTAAGGCCCATTCCACTAGGAAGGTGGGCTCTTCTTGGGCGGCTGCCCGAGGTGTCTCGGCATTACAACTTTGCCGAGCGGCGACTTGGTCGGGGTCAAACACTTTTGCTAAATTCTACAAGTTTGATACCCTGGCTGATGAGGACCTAGCGTTTGCTCAGTCGGTGCTGCAGAGTCATACGCACTCTCCCGCCCGATTGGATGCTTTGGTATAAACCCCATGGTCCTTACGGAGTCCCCAGCATCCTCTAGGACGTAAGAGAAAACAAGATTTTAAACCTACCGGTAAATCTATTTCTCCTAGTCCGTAGAGGATGCTGGGCGCCCGTCCCAGTGCGGAAACTCTGCAAGACTTGTATATAGTTGTTGCTTACATAAGGGTTATGTTACAGTTGACATCGGTCTTGGACCGTTACTGTCGTTTGTTCATACTGTTAACTGGTTATGTATGTTCCAGGTTACATGGTATGATTGGTGTGGGCTGGTATGAATCTTGCCCTTGGATTGCTAAATCCTGCCTTGTATTGTCCATCTCCTCTGGGCACAGTTCTCTAACTGAGGTCTGGAGGAGGGACATAGAGGGAGGAGCCAGTGCACACCCATAGTCAAAGTTCTTTTTAGGTGCCCTATCTCCTGCGTAGCCCGTCTATACCCCATGGTCCTTATGGAGTCCCCAGCATCCTCTACGGACTAGGAGAAATAGATTTATTGGTAGGTTTAAAATCTTATTTTTTATTCTATGTAGGGACTTCAATATTCATTGTTTTAAAGTGACTCTAATCCTATTTTTTTTTATCAATTATCGGAAATAAATATTGAAGAATTAATATTTGGAAATATTTTTCTTATAGTACTGTACCTAGGTTATAAAACTGTGCTAGTTAATCACCTTTCAGATCACACCGCGGAGTACAGTTGCCATTAATTGCTTTATCTTAAGTATAATACTTAAGGTGCGTACACACTAGGCGATGTGCTCCTTGAGCGAGATCACCTAGTGTGTCGCCGCCCGGGCCACCCGACGGTGGGCATAAACACTGTGCGATATCGCACAGTGACATCATTCCGCGGCCAGGCTGTACATGCAGCTTTGGATGATGAGTCCAAATTGAGCTACATCCACGGCCGACACCAAGGGTCGTTAATGACCCGCGGGGCCGCACATCGGCCTTCATTAGCTGCATACACACTGGGCGATATAATAAACAATATTGCTCAGGTAGGGGTAAAATAAGTGATATCGCTCACTATATCGCTAAGTGTGTATGCACCTTTACTCTCCTCCAAACCCTCTCCCAATGATCTTAATGGTGGGATGGTTATTTCACAATATGTTCACAATATGCTCTGTATGTTGGCCTAATGCAAGAGGTATACGGTTTGTAATGTCATTAGAAGGGCAGTATGC
The DNA here is from genome assembly GCF_028390025.1 of Pseudophryne corroboree. Lineage (NCBI taxonomy): Eukaryota > Metazoa > Chordata > Amphibia > Anura > Myobatrachidae > Pseudophryne > Pseudophryne corroboree. Next base: position 268,577,161 of record NC_086448.1, on the reverse strand, counting down.
TATCATTGTGGGAGTGCCAGGCTTGGGAAGGGGCCAGGGAGCAATAAGTATGCTCAGAGCCTACATACTGTAGATAGATAGCCCAATACTAATTTAGCATATACATTATTCTGTGTGAGGAACATTCTGTAACCTAAAATTATTCTTTTTAGGTTACAGTCTCTTAAACTCACTTAAAAATGTTATCATCGAAGTGTTTTGACAATATCACATAACAAAATGTAGATGGCATACTAAGCTGCCCATTGCAGTTGATGTTTCTAGAATCAGATTGTTTCTAAATGTAATATTATCAATGGGTATTGTTGTATTGATTCTTTCTCATAACAAAAAAAATCTCTCATCTGACATCTGTCAGCATAATGATACTGGTCTCATTTACTGTAATGGGCATCAGCTAAAATAACGGCATGGGAATAAAGAGTATAGGAGGTTGTTAATTTGATTTACTCTTATTGATAGGATCATTAATTATTCCATTGACGTGTAAGGGCATTTTGCATTGAATTAAATCTGTTCTTTGTTCTTGGCTATAAACACTAGGGGGAGCTCCCCACATAATGTTCATACTTTATACACACCCATATCTGTCTTCCTGAGATGGTTTCTAGCAATTGCAGTAAACTTAATTCTGCATCCATTGCCATGGATACAGTACTATTCTTCCAGTAATTCATAATAACTGCTAAGCACTTTCATTATATACATACATAACATCCATGATTAATGGGAATGTTTATATACACAAAATATTCTGGATGGATTTCATTCATACAATGACGGCTTAAATATCTCTGTAGGTAGTGTGTTTTCATTAAAGTTTTCCCTGAGATTTTTTTTTCTTTCTAGTTTCTAACAGGCAGCTGAAAATGATGTCATTGGCTCGGATGTCCTAATTCTTTTAAGTGACTCCTTACCCATTTGCTTTTTTTTGCCACTTCTTTCTAACGGGATGTAGTTATGTGAACGAGGGGCAGGAGACCACTGGTCACAATACCTCTTCCTACACCCCCTTCCTCCCGCATCCCCCCCCCCCCCCCCCCCACAATCCTGATGGTCAGCATGCCGACCAACAGGGACTAGCATACCACACCCATTTCTAATATGGCAAATTAAAGTCTATCCAGCTTGGGCAAAACTATTGTTTTGTTTTGTTTTACTTTATTCTTTTATTATATTGCAAGAAAATTGGATTTCAGGATTCTGTACTTAGATCATCAGAGAGTAACCACATCTTTTTTAAGATGGGACTAATTTCCTTGAAATAAGGGTAACCTCAGCTCTGTAAGTGCCATGATTGGAAAGAAAGGGGACTAACCGGACCCCCCCCCATCGCACATTATATAATTTTTGCCTGTAGAGCAGTGGCGTACCATTGCGGTCAGTGACCTCATCCCACACTGGTGCAAATATGTTACTCTTTTGTGGCTTCCTCCCTGGTTCTCCACCTGTACTGATTAATGCTGGGGGGGAAGAATTTATTTTGCCAGCTCTGCAGTACAGACAATGGGGTCAATTTACTAAAGGTTCTAAAACGGAAAATTGGTGATGTTGCCCATAGCATAGATTCTGTCTTATCATTTATGTATTGCATCCTAGAAAATGAAAGACCGAATCTGATTGGTTGCTATGGGCAACACCACCACTTTTCATTTTTAGAACCTTTAGTAAATTTGCCCCAATGCGTGAAATGGTTTATACGACACCAGACTTGTCATTGCTTTTAGTGAGGCAGTCTTCCCTCATGAGAGGCGCGTAACAAAAAGCAAGCACATAGATTGGTGCACATAAACCCCTGTGTTTGAAAATAGAACATGAAAAGTGTGTATTCGTTATGATGTTCTTAATCCATTTTCCTAGCATATATGGAAACAAGCCTTTACCGTTACACCTCTTCATCTACGAATGGAAATGCAATTGCGCTGTACATAACTCATTGCCCTTAGGTGCAGAATCTCTGCTGTTGAGCATACACAGTGCAAAATCACAAGACAGATCTGAAGCAGTACGAGTGACCGTACGTACAGTATACCCTCCAATAATCAGACACACAAAATACGGACAAAATAGCCTGCATCATCTGTCCGATCCATCAAAACCATGCCCCATGCAGGATCACTGTTATTTGATAGCAAATCTACCCATTTTGAGGTCCTTGAATTGGAACTTTCCCACCAAAGCCGAGACAGTTAAGAAATATGCAATGGAACATGGGGATAATCATGTCTGACTCTGTTTCTAGGGCATTATTGGTGCCCAGCGGAGACTACTTCCCCTTTTCCCCTTTTCAGTGTTTCTTCCTTTTTGGATAAAAATTTGCTATATGTTTTTGTATATTTTCACTCTGTCTTTTGTTTATAGATATATTGGTACATTTTTTACTTTCTTGTTTTTTTTTTTTCTGTGCAGAGTTTGGCAACACTTCTTATCACCTCTCAGATCCTTAACCAGATTGTGGAGGCTGGCCTTCCTTACTGGATGCAGAAGAGACACAATAAACAAATAACAAAGAAAGTCAAAACATTAAAGGTGGACACAGAATTCACATTATTGGAGCAAATTCACCTGGAAAAGGAAATGAATGTGTATCTAGTAAGTACTGCTGGTGTACAATCAGTATACATGCAGTGTAGCAGGGTTTGTAGGAGTCTAAATGATAACACTTTAGGTTAGCTGTGTTTTTTCTTTGCTTTGCTCAAAATAGTCCATTATAACAAAATATTTCTTCTTTGTGTACTGTATGTTCTGTACGTACTGTGCAATGCAAGACAAAAAGTAATTAAACTAAGATGCCTAGGGAGTAATAAAATATATTAGACTATTAAACCATTTTGATAGTCGGATTGTATACAGTTTCATGATTTAGAATAATTTATCAGAATTTTGTTTTTGGGCCAATTTTTTTTTTTTTTGATATAAGAAGTAGGAAGGTTTAGTTTAGTAATGGGATGAATGTGAACGGTTTTTAAACCTTCATATGACTTTCATTTCTTTGTACTACCTTTCGTCTGCTGTTCTGTTGTATATAATATATAAAAGTAAAAAAGCTGCGCATTCAATACACTTCCCTTAAAAATGCTTTTAGTCCTTTAGTTGATATCCTAGGTCCCGTTTCTGTGCGATGTACGCTGCCGCTTCCTCCTTTAGGGAATAGAGCCACTAGTCCCAAAGTACATGTAAATAAAAGAAGAATGGAGGGCGCAGGTATAATTCAACAAGTTCACAATGTCATTTATTTCGAACATATGCTCACATACATCAAGGTTTAAAACGGTACACTCAGTCCTCCGGTCTATCCAGCATCGGACCCGCTCTCTCCCGTCGATGAATCTCCTTCTACCGTAGGGATCACGGATATCGTCTGCTCTACCACCGGGACCAGGATAAAGTTCAGACCATCTGTCCTTCGCTCCACAGGCCACGCCCAACGCGTTTCGTCAATGGACTTCGTCAGGGGGTGTGGCTAAGGTCTGTCATCTCCTTACTTTATACTAAATCAAACACCTGCACTTCATTAACAAATCAACCCGTGCAGTCTACATGAATTCACAGGCTTCACACCTACACATCTTACTCTAAACATAAAACACACTGATTCAGTGTCATTAAAGAGACTCATATGCAATATGAATTCTCCAAACAGAGTAATATATCGGCACAAAACAAATCATACATTTCGATCATTATAAAACCATCATATTTATATTAAAAAGTCGTCATATTTTTAATAAAAAGAACTAACACATCCTAACTACTAAATTGACAGCCAGTGCTTGTATTTTAGCGCAGCATGCGCTGACGTAATATGGCCTGAAAAATAGAAAGAATTTGCATAAAAGAATGATACATATGTATACATATTCACGGACAACTAATAAAAATCGATCATTTGAAAGACAAGCCCAGCAAATGCAGATCATATACAGATACTCCAATTAGAAGATAATCATTTCATTTAACCTCTTGTACCCTGGATTCTATCACAAACACCCCTTATTTCCGTAAGACCCTTACGCATTTAGGAGCTGAGGGTCTTACGGAAATAAGGGGTGTTTGTGATAGAATCCAGGGTACAAGAGGTTAAATGAAATGATTATCTTCTAATTGGAGTATCTGTATATGATCTGCATTTGCTGGGCTTGTCTTTCAAATGATCGATTTTTATTAGTTGTCCGTGAATATGTATACATATGTATCATTCTTTTATGCAAATTCTTTCTATTTTTCAGGCCATATTACGTCAGCGCATGCTGCGCTAAAATACAAGCACTGGCTGTCAATTTAGTAGTTAGGATGTGTTAGTTCTTTTTATTAAAAATATGACGACTTTTTAATATAAATATGATGGTTTTATAATGATCGAAATGTATGATTTGTTTTGTGCCGATATATTACTCTGTTTGGAGAATTCATATTGCATATGAGTCTCTTTAATGACACTGAATCAGTGTGTTTTATGTTTAGAGTAAGATGTGTAGGTGTGAAGCCTGTGAATTCATGTAGACTGCACGGGTTGATTTGTTAATGAAGTGCAGGTGTTTGATTTAGTATAAAGTAAGGAGATGACAGACCTTAGCCACACCCCCTGACGAAGTCCATTGACGAAACGCGTTGGGCGTGGCCTGTGGAGCGAAGGACAGATGGTCTGAACTTTATCCTGGTCCCGGTGGTAGAGCAGACGATATCCGTGATCCCTACGGTAGAAGGAGATTCATCGACGGGAGAGAGCGGGTCCGATGCTGGATAGACCGGAGGACTGAGTGTACCGTTTTAAACCTTGATGTATGTGAGCATATGTTCGAAATAAATGAAATTGTGAACTTGTTGAATTATACCTGCGCCCTCCATTCTTCTTATATATATATATATATATATATATATATATATATATATAATTAGAGTTATGTTAGGGGTTTTGGGGTTTTTTAATTACTCACAAAGGGGTATATGCAATTACCGGCGAATCGCGGCAATTTTTCGCCCGTTTTTTAATTCGACACAATTCGACCGTCGAATTCCGGCAAGTGGGTGCCGGAATTCAACATATTCAATAAAAAACGGATTCGACAGTCCCGCTGTCGAAAAACGGCCGATTTAACGGATTTTGATCCGATTTTTAAAAAAACGGGAAAAAACGGTAAAAAACCCGAAAAAAAGTTGCGTGGGGTCCCCCCTCCAAAGCATAACCAGCCTCGGGCTCTTCGAGCCGGTCCTGGTTCTAAAAATCCGGGGGGAAAACTGACAGGGGATCCCCCCGTATTTTTAAAACCAGCACCGGGCTCTGCGCCTGGTGCTGGTGCAAAAAATACGGGGGACAAAAAGTGTAGGGGTCCCCCGTATTTTTTACACCAGCATCGGGCTCCACTAGCTGGACAGATAATGCCACAGCCGTGGGTCACTTTTATACAGCGCCCTGCGGCCGTGGCATTAAATATCCAACTAGTCACCCCTGGCCGGGGTACCCTGGGGGAGTGGGGACCCCTTCAATCAAGTGGTCCCCCCCCCCAGCCACCCAAGGGCCAGGGGTGAAGCCCGAGGCTGTCCCCCCCATCCAAGGGCTGCGGATGGGGGGCTGATAGCCTTGAGAAAATTGAAAGAATATTGTTTTTTCCAGTAGTACTACAAGTCCCAGGAAGCCTCCCCCGCAAGCTGGTACTTGGAGAACCACAAGTACCTGCATGCGGGAGAAAAACGGGCCCGCTGGTACCTGTAGTTCTACTGGGAAAAAAATACCCAAATAAAAACAGGAGACACACACCGTGAAAGTAAAACTTTATTTCATACATGCCGACACATACATACTTACCTATGTTGACCCACCGACTGCCACGCCCCCCTCGTCACTGAAGAATCCGGGGTACCTGTGAAAAAAATTATACTCACCTGATCCAGTGTCCAGATTATAATCCACGTACTTGGCAAAAAGAAAAAACGAACACCCGAACCAGCCGGACTGAAAGGGGTCCCATGTTTACACATGGGACCCCTTTCCCCGAATGCAGAGACCCCCCCGTGACTGCTGTCACAGAAAGGTCTCTTCAGCCAATCAGCGAGCGCAACGTCCTGGCACTCTGCTGATTGGCTATGCGCGTCTGAGCTGTCAGACAGCGCATCGCAAAGCCTCTCCATTATATTCAATGGTGGGAACTTTGCGGTCAGCGGTGAGGTCACCCGCGGTCAGCGGCTGACCGCGGGTAACCCCACCGCTGACCGCAAAGTTCCCACCATTGAAACTAATGGAGGGAGCTGTGCGATGCGCTGTCTGCCAGCAGACGCGCATACAGCCAATCAGGAGAGTGCCACGAAGTAGCGCTTCCTGATTGGCTTAAGAGACCTTTCTGTGACAGCAGTCACGGGGGGGTCTCTGCATTCGGGGAAAGGGGTCCCATGTGTAAACATGGGACCCCTTTCAGTCCGTTTGGTCCGGGTGTTCGTTTTGTTGTTTTGCCAAGTACGTGGATTATTTTAAAAGATCTGGACACTGGATTGAGGTGAGTATAATTTTATTCACAGGTACACCGTGGATTCTACTTGGACAAATGGACAGAGGTCGGCGTGTGAATATAGGTAAGTATATGTGTGACGGCAGGTGTGAAATAAAGTTTTACTATCACGGTGTGCGTGTCCTGTTTTTATTTGGGTATTTTTTTTCCAGTAGAACTACAGGTACCAGCGGGCCCGTTTTTCTCCCGCATGCTGGTACTTGTGGTTTTCCAAGTACCAGCTTGCGGGGGAGGCTTGCTGGGACTTGTAGTACTACTGGAAAAAACAATATTCTTTACATTTTCTCAAGGCTATCAGCCCCCCATCCGCAGCCCTTGGATGGGGGGGACAGCCTCGGGCTTCACCCCTGGCCCTTGGGTGGCTGGGGGGGGACCCCTTGATTGAAGGGGTCCCCACTCCCCCAGGGTACCCCGGCCAGGGGTGACTAGTTGGGTATTTAATGCCACGGCTGCAGGGCGCTGTATAAAAGTGACCCCCGGCTGTGGCATTATCTGTCCAGCTAGTGGAGCCCGATGCTGGTGTACAAAATACGGGGGACCCCTACACTTTTTGTCCCCCGTATTTTTTGCACCAGCACCAGGCGCAGAGTCCGGTGCTGGTTTTAAAAATACGGGGGGATCCCCTGTCAGTTTTTCCCCCGGATTTTTAGAACCAGGACCGGCTCGAAGAGCCCGAGGCTGGTTATGCTTAGGAGGGGGGACCCCACGCAATTTTTTTTCTGTTTTTTAACAATCCATTTAAAAAATAAAATTAAAATAATAATATTTTTAAAAATATATAAATAATACTTGTGCCTCCAAAATAGACAAACCAAGTACCTAATCCCTTCTAATATAAATAGATATGCTATTACCAATAAAAAAAAACACAAAAAAAACATGTTTTTAAAATTTTTTATTAGATTCCGCCAGCAAAGTGTGGCGGATTGAAAATGACGAATTTACTGTCTAAAAGCACTGTTGTCGAATTTCCAAACTTCAATTGAATATACTTTTGTCGAATTGCCGCATTTGTACCATTGCAGAAATGTCGAATTTGACAAATGTCGAATTTCAAAAAGTCGAATTTGGAAAGTCCGTTTTTTTGACGAAAAGTACTGAATTGCATTGTCGAACTTTTTTTTTTTGGCGAAAATGTCCAGTTTTTCGACATTTTCGGGAATTCGACCGCAATTGCATATACCCCAAATCCTCTTTCTCAATGCAATTTCATTTAATGCAACTCCAGTGATAATAAACAACTGAGATATGTAGATAGACATGACAAAAAAGGACAGTGTAAAACTTGAAAGGAAGCTCCTTCAATATTCTCAAGCAGAATAATTTACTTGGTTTCTCTTACAGTTATAATGTTGTATACATATTATCAGAATAAATATATATATAATGACAGGTTGCTAAACTATAGCAGGATACAGATTATTTTGTTAAAACAAGTATAAGTTTTCATTTTTAAATTGTTTATTATGTTTTATGTTTTAGTAATTTCTAAGATTCTTGTACTATATCTTATTTAGATTTTTGTGTCCTGATTTTTTTTCTAGGGAACATTTGATGATTATTTGGAGTTATTCTTGCTGTTTGGCTATGTCAGTCTGTTCTCGTGTGTATATCCACTTGCAGCCATTTTTGCTGTCCTTAACAATGTGACTGAACTATACTCGGATGCATTAAAAATGTGCTGCGTTTTCAAGCGTCCATTTTCTGAACCTTCTGCCAGCATTGGAGTATGGATGGTAAATAAACACCATTAAACATTTTTATATATTTGACTATTTAATATGACCTGTAAATGACTGAATTTAATAATATATTTGAAGTCATTTAGATGATAATATTTAACTGTCTATAGAGCACAGTGGTGCAGATGTATTAAGCCTGGAGAAGGCATAAAGAAGAGATAAAGCAGTGATAAGTGCATGGTGATAACGCACCAACCAATCAGGTACAATATGTAAATTAACAGTTTTGAGCTAATTGACTGGTGCATTATCACCTTGCACTTATCACCGTTTTATCACTTCTTTATGCCTTCTCCAGGCTTAATACATCTGCACCACTGTTAGTCCACGCCCAAGCAGTAGACAAATACCTAACGCCTAAGAAATCAAACTCATTGGCTTGTAGTCTCCTTGGTAATGTAAATGTTTTGTACAGATTATTGATATAACCTATTGGTAGAACCTGGATGGTTTCAATAGGGTTCCAGCAGAATGTTAAACAGAGTTAAGTCCACAAAGAAGGTCCTTAAAAGAGTGCAAGAGTGTTGTACCAATAGACTAGAACTTCATAGGTAATTTCCTTAAGGATATACTAATCCGTGTGTTTTTAGTCCAGTCCTAAAATAGGAATGCTTGGATAATAATTTAATCTTGTCCATAACTGAACCCCAGGCTAATATGTAAGCAGTGGGGGACAAGGCTAAAAAAGGCACCACATATTAATATAGTTTAGGATATTGTTTATGTTTCAAACGCTAAAATAATGTGCATTTTATAGATAACCACCTCATTTTCTCTAGAATATCTTTAGAATGTTTATTGTTGGGTGTGAGATTCTTACAGAGGCGTTACTAGAGTTCTTGGAGCCCAGGGCAAGATTAAAAATGCCCACACACACACACACACACACCTGGGGAATAAAAATTGTTTCGCAATGCGAACAGTAAAAAATACATCCTCTCCCCTGAATAACGCTTTTCGGTGAGGGTGTGTGGCCCCACTAAAAGGGCGTGGTTTCACTAAATGGGCATGGTCTTGCAGGGGAAGACTACATTACACCCCAGTTTTTGACCCTGCAACGACAGACCTTGGCCACCACAGGAAGAGAAAAAAATTCCACCATCTTAAGCCCCACACAATAATGCCTCTTGAACCATATTATGCCATATACCGCAATGCCCTTGATACATTATGCTCTACAGAAAAGCTTCTAATTACTTTTGACTTTTGAATGACCTGCTTGTTGCCAGGGGTTTCATGTGCTGGGTGTCATGCTTTGTTGCCAGGGGTTTCACTAACTGGGTGTCATGCTCGTTGCCAGGGGTTTCACGCGCTGGGTGTCATACTCGTTGCCAGGGGTTTCACACGCTGGGTGTCATGTTCGTTGCCAGGGGTTTCAATTTCTGGGATCCATGCTCGTTGTCATGGGGGTGCTTAAAGAACACCCTTGGGTGTCATGCTCGTTGCCAGGGGTTTCACGCGCTGGGTCTCATGCTCGTTGCTAGGGGTTTCATGCTCTGGGATCCATGCTGTTGCCAAGGGGGTGCTTAAAGAACATCCCCCCACCCCACAGTGTGAGAGTGAGTGCGTGTGTGAGTGTTTGGTTTCATCCCCCCTTACTTTCAGCCAGGAGCATGGGACTGTCTGTGAGGACTATGGGGAGCTCAGGGAGCGTAACGCTGGAGTCGTGGTCACGCTCCCTCACAGCAGCACCGCATTGGCCCCGCACCAGTACGCGGTATCTCCCGCTACAGGGGAGGAGGGGGTGACGTAAGTTTATCCCTGGGGCTGCTGTCCGTGTGCGAAGGGCTGTGCAAGGTGTCCGGGGGCGGGGACACCGGCGGCTCAGCCCCGCACTGGCTGATTCCCTCAGGCGGACAGTGAGAGAGCACTGTGGGAGGGAGACTGGGAGCTGCTGCAGGAACGCCGCCGAGCACCATGAACCTAGCTCGGCGGCAAATTGGAAATAGGAGGATGGGCGGCGGCAGCAGCGCAATGACAGAGGTGGGCAGGTGGGGGAGCAGACACGGTGCCCTGGCCAGCGGCGCCCCCCTCTGCCGGGCCTGCCACGGCGTCCAGGGCACGCACCCTGCTCACATCCCCCTAGTTACGCATCTGGGTTCTTACTTTCATGTATATTCATTTTAGGTGTTCTTTTGAGAGCTGTCGATTTATTTAGTAGACAGCGGGCCAGGAATACAAATAATTCTTACTGTAGACTGTATAATGGCTAACTGGTTCTCATGTATTGGGGACTGAGCGCTTCACTACTAAGGATGCAGGGAATTGGCATCTAGACCCTGTAGTAGGTACCAGTGGCGTAACTAGAAATTTTTCTCCCCCAAGCCAAAAAATCCTTCGGCGCCCCCACCCCCCATACCCCCCATAATTGTCACTAGTAAAGGGACAAATATGCGCCGCCAAAAAGGGTGTGTGGCTTCATTGAAATGGGCTTCGCGTAAAGGGGCGTGGCATTGCAGGAAAAGACTACCTTATACCCCAGTTTTGCAACCTGCACGCCCAGACGTTAGCCACCACAGGAAAGAAAAACAATCCTGATTCATGCCCCTTACATTATTTGTCATTTTTCCTCCTTATAGTAATGCCCAGTATACATTATTCCACATACTGCAATGGCCTTAGCCATTATGCCACACACAATAATGCACATGACACAATATGCACACACTGTAATGCCCCCGACACATTATGCCACACACCGTAATGCCTGTGACACATTATGACAGGAATCGCAATGCCCGTTATACATTATGCTACACACTGCAATGCCCCTGATACATTATAGCACATACAATGTCTGTGACACAGTATGACACACACCACAATGATCCTGAGACATTATACCACATACCACAATGCCCGTGATATAGTATACAACACACCGTAATGCCTGACACATTATGACACACACCGCAATGTCCGTGATACATTATGCCACACACCGTAATGCCCATTACACATTAAGTTATACAGTAAGGCTTCTAATTACTTTTAAATTACCTGCTCGTTGCCAGGGGTTTCATGCTCTTGGTTCCATGCACGGTGCCAGGGGTTTTCATGCTCAGGGTGTCATGCTCGTTGCCAGAGGTTTCATGCACTGGGTGTCATGCTCGTTGCCAGCGGTTTCATACTCTTGGTTCCATGCACGGTGCCAGGGGTTTTCATGCTCAGGGTGTCATGCTCGTTGCCAGGGGTTTCATGCACTGGGTGTCATGCTCGTTGCCAGGGGTTTCATGCACTGGGTGTCATGCTTGTTGCCAGGGGTTTCATGCACTGGTGTCATGCTCGTTGCTAGGGGGTAGTGCTTGTTGCTAGGGCCATGCTCCCAGTGCCACATATGCCCCCAGTGCCAGATATTCCCCCACAGTGCCAGGTATATGCCCCCAGTGCCAGATATTCCCCCACAGTGCCAGGTACATGCCCCCAGTGCCACATATGCCCCCTCAGTGCCTGCTCCCCCCAGTGCCAAATATTCCCCCACAGTGCCACATATGCCCCCTCAGTGCCTGCTCCCCCACAGTGCCAGGTATATGCCCCCAGTGCCAGATATTCCCCCACAGTGCCACATATGCCCCCTCAGTGCCTGCTCCCCCCAGTGCCAAATATTCCCCCACAGTGCCAGGTATATGCCCCCAGTGCCAGATCTTCCCCCACAGTGCCAGGTATATGCCCCCAGTGCCAGGTATATGCCCCCAGTGCCAGATATTCCCCCACAGTGCCACATATGCCCCCTCAGTGCCTGCTCCCCCCAGTGCCAAATATTCCCCCACAGTGCCACATATGCCCCCTCAGTGCCTGCTCCCCCGAGTGCCAGATATTCCCTCACAGTGCCAGGTATATGCCCCCAGTGCCAGATATTCCCCCACAGTGCCACATATGCCCCCTCAGTGCCTGCTCCCCCCAGTGCCAAATATTCCCCAACAGTGCCAGGTATATGCCCCCAGTGCCAGATCTTCCCCCACAGTGCCAGGTATATGCCCCCAGTGCCAGGTATATGCCCCCAGTGCCAGATATTCCCCCACAGTGCCACATATGCCCCCTCAGTGCCTGCTCCCCCCAGTGCCAAATATTCCCCAACAGTGCCAGGTATATGCCCCCAGTGCCAGATCTTCCCCCACAGTGCCAAGTATATGCCCCCAGTGCCAGGTATATGCCCTCAGTGCCAGATATTCCCCCACAGTGCCACATATGCCCCCTCAGTGCCTGCTCCCCCCAGTGCCAAATATTCCCCCCACAGTGCCAGGTATATGCCCCCAGTGCCAGGTATATGCCCCAAGTGCCAGGTATATGCCCCCAGTGCCAGATCTTCCCCCACAGTGCCAGGTATATGCCCCCAGTGCCAGAGCTTCCCCCACAGTGCCAGGTATATGCCCCCAGTGCCAGATCTTCCCCCACAGTGCCTGCTCCCACCCCCCGCTCCTTTGTGTTGGAGGGACACGGAGCGCATAGCGCGCCTCTCCTGTGCCCCCCCTGGCTCTCCTGCCGGTCTAATAAAGGAAGTGCCGGTTCGTGAGCCAATCAGAGCTCACGAACGGCACTTCCTTTATTAGACAGGCCGGGGGAGAGCCAGGGAGGGACACAGGAGAGGCGCGCGATGTGCGCTCCGTGTCCCCCCTCACAGCAGCGGAAGGAAGGAGAACGCAGATTGACATGCGGACGCTCGTCCGCATGTCAATCTGTGCAAAGTCAGTGGCGCCCCCGCAGCCCCTCGCCCCCAAGCCACCGTGAGGACTGCGGGGGCAGTAGTTGCGCCACTGGTAGGTACCCAATACCCTGTTCATTGAAATAAATGTTGTAGGTGAGGTGGGGGAGGTGGGGGGGGGGTCTGCACTTGTACTGCTGTTACATAAACGAGGAACTGAAACTAATGTATTATCTTAAAAAATATGTAAAGAGTTGCAATGCTCCACAGTATGTGTCAATAACAATATTAATAAAATAGTACGTTTTTCACAAGGTGAACAGAACATATACAGGTTGAGTATCCCTTATCCAAAATGCTTGGGACCAGAAGTATTTTGTATATCGGATTTTTCCTTATTGTGGAATAATTGCATACCATAATGAGATATCATGGTGATGGGAACCAAGTCTAAGCACAGAATGCATTTATGTTTCATATACACCTTATACATACAGCCTGAAGGTCATTTTAGCCAAAATGTTTAATAACTTAGTGCATTGAACAAAGTTTGTGTCCATACACACAATTCATTTATGTTTAATATACACCTTATACACACAGCCTGAAGGTCATTTAATACAATATTTTGAATAATTTTGTGTATTAAACAAAGTTTGTGTACATTGAGCAATCGGAAAACAAAGGTTTCACTATCTCAGTCTCACTCAAAAAATTCCATATTTCGGAATATTTGGATACGGGATACTCAACCTGTATAAGTGCATTTACTTAAAGCATGTATGTAGAAAAGAAAATAATCAAATTGAAAACATTTTTTGTCCCATTTGGTTAGAGCTACAGTAGGTTTAGTCTCTCATACAAAAAGTCCCGTAGTCAATATCAGAATTGTATGCAATTCCGAGATAGTTCCTGGTGGTAAAAAAGTCAGTGGAAAGTCTGTATAGGCATTGTATTCTGGAGGGATAGCGTCCCGTGCCCCCCAGGGCCACAAACTTATCCTCCTGTCTATCCCACGCTCACCTCAGGGTGAGTGGGTTATAGGTGGAAAGGATGATCCTGTATTCGTGCCCTCTATCCTGCTGTCCCCGCTGGCACCTGTAGACATCGGTGTGTGTGTGTGTGGAATTACACACCTTGCTGGCGACTGCAGACTTCCAGGATCCAGCGTTATCGCAAGATTATGTGGTTCCCAGGGCTCTGCTAGACAGTGTCCCGGCCACTCAACTCTTCCTGCTGGAGAGGAGACTTGATGATCAGAGTTGTTGGGGTGAAGGAATTTAGTGTATAGATAATGATGATGTTTCTGTAATGCTCCAATGCGTATCGGCCTCTCGGCCTTAGTCAGGGAGTATGTATGCGCCATCTTTGTTGTGGCGCATACATATCCTGCCTCTTCCTCCCGTAAAATGTATAATGGAAAAGCCTCACCTTATACAATTTACCTGATTAATCTAAGATAGTATAAAATCATGTATAATGCAAATAGTGCATTGCAAAACCTTGAACATTGGTCCGATTAGTAGGCAATACTATACTTCCAGTCACAGAAGGGTTTACATTGGCTTAAGTAATTTGTGCCATATTTCTTATCTTTTAGTTGGCATTTGAAACCATGGGAATTATAGCAGTAGTCACCAACTGTGCTCTACTCGGGATGTCTCCACAAGTCAAGTCTATGTTCCAAGATTCAAATTTAGACCTGTTCTTGATGGTGGCAGCAATAGAGGTACAGTACCCCATATTCCTTTTATCCTTTAACTTTGTTTCATTGGTTCTGATTGTATTGCTGTTCCATGATAATATATTGCTAACCCTATGGAAGAGTTATGCTCCCTTCATTAATGATCAGTGGCAAGGCAGGTGCATCATCATCTTATATGGAGAGTGCTGCATCTTTGTAATGATCCTTAGAGGGAACTGAACGGAACATTCTGCCCAGATGATGTGTAAGTGCCAGCAATTCTCTGTAAGTGGTTTGCTGTCTGCCTGAGCCGTTTTGGAATGTGCATAGGAACATGGATATATATATATATATATATATATATATATATATATATTTTTTTTTTTTTTACAAATGTCAATATGAAACTGTCATGGCCACTTAAACACAATCTCGATGTGTAATAAAGGCAATGAAAACTGTAGGAGCTAGCATAGAAGTGCATAGAAATGATGTGGGCTGTTAATCAAAGTGACCTTTTTCAAAGAGCAAAATGTTTTTCTGAAAATACAAAGCAAATTGATATATCTGATTTACTTCAACAATGATGTAATATTGTATGGAGTGGATTTTGTACGGTTTTGTGGCTATCAGGATAAAATAAAAAAGGGGCAGACTAGATGGGCCAAGTGGTTCTTATCTGCCGTCAAATTCTATGTTTCTATGTTAAGATGCTATTGAATGCAAGCTTTGCATGACAAGTAGTTGTCTAATGATGCCTGTTATTCTTAAAATGTTAAATTATTATTTTTTCACTATGTTATCAGACTTTGCCATCTATGACTAACCATTCACATAACACAATAGTTTGTTGTACATTTTAATAGTATTTTTAGATAATGCGCATTTCGGCAACAAAGAGTGTTTTTATGCTGCAGAATACATCTCTTGACTTTGTTCTCTGCCTCCTCGCTGACAGGTGTGGGGAAAAAGAAGTAGACCATTGTTAGTAGCATGAGCTGTTTGCAAGCATCTCATTATAATGTGCTATACTGTGAAAGCACATTATAAAATTTCTCATTATATAATGCGGTGTGATAAAGTAGCACATTATAATCAGTAAGGAGTTTCAGGAGAACTTAGGGAAGTAGTGGCTTGAGAACTCAGTCAGACTGGAAACATAACAACAAACAGCTAGGACTTGATGCAGTGCAGAGTTCACTCTGGAATGGGGTTATTAGTATGACTTGTCTCTTATAGTGTAGGGATAAAGTTGGGAAAATAAAAAAACTTGGAGGGCCGCTTTCATACAGTAGGTAAACATGTGGTGTCAAACCACTTATGACTTTGTAGCCTTTAGTACAGATGTATCCTCATACACTTACCTCAGTTGGGTCAAACAGTCTTTCTTAGTTTACCAAGGAGGGGTCATTCAATTAGGGATGAATTGCTGTTGCCATGGCATTTAAACATTGGCAGCGGCAGCCAGACTCACACCCTTCGCACAGTGCGATTCACACTCCTATTCGCTCAAAAGTGCTCGCTACCCTATGGGGTAGTGAACACCTTTGAGCAAGATCCCACTGCCTTAAAGCATGGTGGGTGTTGTGCAAATTCGGCTGTGCGATTTCGTGTGCCCACCAAGTCACATGCGAATCAGCTTGCATCAAGCATTTTTTTCATGTGTCTTCTGCTCACATTTGCAATTCAATGCGACAAAACTACTTCACAACACTAAACTGATTAATTTGATATGTGACATTTGTACATCTGTGCGTGAATGAGACTGCATCTGTATGTGAAGTGCTACGATGCAGCATCCATGGCTTTTTCTGATGCCAAGTTCTCGCGTGCTTCAGCTGCAACTTTGTACATATTTAAAACTAATTCCTGTGCAGTTTAAGTTGCAGCCCAGTGTCTCTGGTGCAGACTGAGTGCTGTTTCACTGCGCCTGTAGTGTAAATAAGACGCAAATTTAAATTCAATACTTTTTATTGTTTTTCTGTATTCCAAGAAAACATAAACAAAAACTAAACCAGAACAAATCCTATCCTAGGGAATGCGCAGATTCCCATCCTTTGTAACATACATTTCTATCAGAAAGAGGTGCAGGCTTAAATTCCGAGACAGAAATTACGAATTAGGACTGAATTCGCAGGTTAACATGGAGCGCACAAATATATTATACCATATACATATTCGTTTGTGACAACAAATCAAAATCATATAACAATCACATAGCAACATCACGGGCAAAGGAGCGGCCGGCCGCAGGCGCCAAGGAGCAACACACAGAAAGGATAGGCAACTCACACGATTCACATCCATGTTCACAGACCCACTCTAGCCCTCAATTACATATCCAGTCCCCCAGATATCTAGATACGGAGCTCGCAATGGTGAGCGCTCAGACATTCCGGTTCAGGGAGTATGGAGATTCAAGCCATCTACCCCACAGGTCTTGAAACTTTTTCCTCGCTTTTCTAGCTAAGTATACATATTTCTCGTGTGAGGCCGTATCGTTTACAAGTGAGACCCAGGACCGCAATGTGGGCGTATCTTTGGCTAGCCAAAGCCTGGCTATACACACCTTGGCCAGGCCACATAGATTAATTACATATCTTCTGGCAGGGGGGTCCAGGGCATCCTCCTCCACAGCTGATAACACACATGTCGTCGGGGAGCATATTGACGAGGGAATTCCAGTCGACACCAGGGCGTTAATTACCCCTGACCAGAATACAGCAATATTGGGGCAAAGCCGGATAATGTGCCAGAAATCTGCGTTCAGACTACCACATTTAGGACATCTGGTGGAATGAGTACCCCCTATACGGTTCAATCGCACTGGTGTCATATATATTCTGTGTAATATAAACAGTTGAATTTGTTGGTATCTAGTGGTGGTAGTAGAGAATCGTGGAGAACATAAAGCACCCTCCCATACCTCATCAGAAATGGCACCCAGGTCAGATTCCCACTTATTGCAAAGAAGGGATAACGGGTCAGAGTAGTGAGAACGAAGCACGCCTGTATAAATGTTGGACACCAGATGTCCGTTCCCCAGGGATTGCAGGAGAGATTTGACCGGGGAGTCAGTAATCATCGGAGTAACGGGAAATTGTGCGTTAATCGCATGTCTCAATTGCAGGTAGCGGTAGAAATGAGAGGAGGGTACACTGTAATCCTGTTGGAGTTGCAGGAAGGATTTCAGTATACCATCGTTATACAAGTGTCCCAGGGATGTCACCCCCCCACCTCCCCCACACCTCCCCAGTCTGCAGCGAGGCCAATTCTGGAAAGCCAAAAGCATTGTCCAGAGGAGTATCTGGGTCAATACCTTGGCCCAATAGGATAACATGTACCTGTTTCCATACAAGAATGGCCTGTTTTATTATAGGGATCTTGGACACTTTTGGGTTCCCACAGAGCAGCATCTGCAATGGAGAGCCGTCAGGATACACCCGCAAAAGCATTTGTGTCACCCACTCCCATATATGCGCCAACTGCGCAGCGTAGTAGTAAAATCGAGAGATAGGGAGAGCCAAGCCTCCCAACACACTCGGTCTGTACAAGATGTCAAGTCTCTCCTGCTGGCCCAAATCAAGGAAGACAGCAGACTATCAATCTGTCTGAATATTTTTAAGGCAATGTATATAGGGGACTGCTGGAGGACGTAAAGGAGTTTAGGCAAATACACCATTTTCACCAAATTGACCCTACCAGTAACAGTCAGGGGCAGAGTTCCCCAAACCTTGACCTTCGAGCGCAGATACACCATCTGTGGCACAATATTAAGGGAAACGTAGGTACTAGGGTCATTTGATACCCATATACCCAGGTATTTGAAAGAATCTACCCATTTAAGCGGGGTTTGGATCAATGGGGCCACCGGGACCGTGCCTCTAAGTGGAGTAATGGTGGATTTATCCCAGTTAATTTGGAGCCCGGAGAAGCGTCCGTAGTTGGTTATCAAATCAAGGAGTTTTGGCAAGGAGGAAACATAATCATCCACGAAGAGCAAGAGGTCATCAGCGTATAATGCTATCTTATCCTCTCTAGCGCCCACCCTAATACCCACAATATCATGAGTAGCTCTAATCAAACATGCCAAAGGTTCAATGGCAATGGCAAACAGAATCTGGGAGAGAGGGCAGCCTTGTCTCGTTCCCCTGGGCAAGGGGAAGGAATGCGATACAAACCCGTTCACCGAGACTCTGGCCACGGGCAGGAAATATAATAATTTAACATAGCTGATAAAGTTGGGACCCATGCCAGACCTACCCATAGCCTCCCATAGGAAGGCCCACTCCACCGAGTCAAAGGCCTTTGCAGCATCTAAAGAGGCTATAACGGCAGAGCGGGCCTCCCCCCGAGAAACCTGAAAATGAGTGAACAGGCGCCTCAAGTTAACAGCAGTGGACTTACCAGGCATGAAGCCCGTTTGGTCAGGGTGAATAATTTGGGTGATAACCCTATTAAGTCTGGAAGCCAGAACCTTGGCTAAGATTTTAACATCCATGGGCAGCAGGGAAATAGGACGGTATGAGTCAACCCTCCTGGGGGTCTTTATCTGGCTTGGGAATTACCATAATCAAAGCCTTGCCATAGACGGAGGAAGCATGTTCTGGGCAAAAATTTTATTGAATAAGTCAAGCAAATGAGGGGAACATTTTTTCGTATGTTTCTTGTATAATTCTGATGGAATGCCATCAAGGCCAGAGGCCTTACAATCGGGGGAGGCAGAGATCGCCATCTCAATCTCCTCCAATGGCAAAGGAGCATTAAGAAGAGCCCTGGCTTCACTGGAGATACAGGGCAATTGAATTCCATCTAAATAATTACTCAGTTCTAGCGGGGAACAGGTCAATTTGGAACTAAATAGTGCTTGATAGTATGAGACAAACTCCGCCACAATCTGGGGGGTGCGGTCCAGTACCGACCCGGCCGAATTCAGAACCTCCACTACAGTATGAGAGGAGCGGTCCCCTCTCGCAAGATTAGCCAGATTAGAGCCTGGTCTATCCCCAGTAGCATATTGGACATGCGAGGAGAAGAGAAGTCTGTGCTGGGTTTTCCCCCACAGATATTCCTTCCATTCACCCTGAGCATGGAGCCAATCCAATTTAGAGGCATCCAAGCCGTCTTGCACATAGGTAATTTCTGAAGCAACAACCCGGGCCTCCAGGTCAGCCTCACGTTTACTAAAGGAGGATTTAAGGCTCCCTACCCGTTTAATCAACGTTCCTCTCATATAAGCCTTAAAAGTGTCCCACAGCAGAGACACCTCAGTGGCGTCTCTATGCATAGCAAAGAATTCCAACCAGCTAGCTTCCAATTCGGATCCCTCAGCCATATGCGTCAGCCAGAAAGGATTAAATTTCCACACTGCTTGGCCTCGCTGACAGTTTAAGTCAATATACAGCGATATAGGGGAGTGATCCGAAATACCCCTAGTCTCATATCTGACATTTTGGACTTTGGGCAATATCTCCCGAGACAGAAGAGCCAAATCTATCCTAGAGAAGGAAGAGTGAGAGTGTGAAAAACATGAGTATTGCTTCAAGTCGGGATACTTCAATCTCCAGGGATCAATCAAACCCAACTCAGAGACAGTGTCAGCAAACTGGGATCGCTTAGGCTGTGGGTTGGAGGATGCCGCAGACAACCTATCCAGTTCGTGGTTTAAGATGTTATTGAAGTCACCCATGCACACAACAGCTATCCCATGGGATGCAGCCATAAAGGCAGACGCCTTTTTAAGCACGTTATGAGAGTACGGAGGGGGCACATATATAGCCAACAATAATATGGGGACTGAGTTAATTTTACACTGGAGAAACACATATCTACCCCATTGATCCGTTTGTACAGAATCTAGCGCAAAGGGAACAGATTTCCTAATCAAAATCGACACTCCCCGGGACGCTGCGGTATGCATGGAATGAAAGGTTTTTTAAGAGACATAATCTTAGTACCCATTAAATGGGTTTCCATCAGGCAAGTTATATCCGAGGCATAATGCTTGATCTGTCGAAGCACCAGGGAACGCTTAATTTTGTCATTGATTCCCCGCACATTCCATGACAGAAACCTAACCAAAGCCATAGCAATGCATCGTTGTAATGTTGCTGACTACCCGCGGCCAGCCACCTCCAGCACCAATCAAAAACAAAAATAAAAGTACGCCCGCAGCCAACAGCGACATAGACATAGCGGAAACAAGCACAGTGCACAGCAAAAATTAAAAATAAACCAATACTAACAGCCTAAAATAACCCCCACCCCCACCCCGTATACCACCTAAAACTTGCAGCATACCTGGTTCCCGAACAAACAAAATTCATCAAATACTAACGATAACAAACAAGGCCAATTCCTATAACCAAAAGGAGGCCAAGAATATAATGACCTGAGGACAGAATAGTCTCCCAGCTAAACTCGAATCCCACCCCCTAGACCGCTACAACCACCCCAACTAAATAGCATTGAAACCCTTGAAAACTGTATATCGGGACAAACACCTACAGTATAGAGCGAAAAAAAAAACCCACAGTGTAATAATATCAACTAACACTCTCCCAATCTCCCCAGAACCAACTAATCCCAGCGATGGCCTGTCAACATGAGACCCCCACCCGAAACCACACTCCAGAAATAACACATCAGATATTCAGGGGTCAAAACATCGGCTAGTAGAGAAACATAAATACAGGAGTTCAATCAGCGGTTAACGCCCTCCGAGCCGGAAAGCGTCTGTCCAGCCAAACTGACACCTCACGGGGAGTCATGAAGAATTTAGTCTTTCCGTCTGAAACCACCCGCAGCTTGGATGGGAAGAGCATGGCATAAGGAATATTCAGTTCTCGCAGCCTGCGTTTCACCGGTATAAACTGAGCTCTATCCTTTTGAACGTCAATAGCAAAGTCTGGAAAAACTGAAATCGGAGATCCGTTCCATTTGAGAGGACCCTTGGTGCGGGCCAGTTTCAAAATCGCATCCCTGTCGCGATAATGAAGGAGCTTGGCTATGAACGTACGGGGAGGTGCCCCTGGAGGTAATGGCCGCATCGGGAATCTGTGAGCGCGCTCCACTGCAAAGTGTGAGGTAAACTCCTCCGCTCCAAACGCATCCAACAGCCAGCGTTTAAGAAATTTCTCGGGGGAGGCACCCTCCTCTTTCTCAGGCATGCCGACAAAACGGACATTGTTCCGTCGCAGTCTCCCCTCCATATCCGTCATCTTCTTGTGCACCTCCGTCATCTGAGACTCCAGAGAGTAGGTGCGTCTACCAAGTGGCGAGACCGTATCTTCCAGCGTGGAAATGCGCATTTCAACTTCACCGACCCTTTCCCGCACTCGCTGCAGGTCTTGGATGTATAATGGATAGGTCCGCCTGGACCTGACCGATCGTCAGCCAGGCGGGCCTCGCTGGCGGTGACCGCCTCTAGGACCTTCTGCAGTGCAGCATCCAAAGCTTCCACAGACGAGGATCTATTGGAAGGCGACGGTGGTGACGGTGAGGAGGCCGACTGCACATCCTCCCTACGGTGGGGCCGGACCGGAGGGTTTCTAGCAAATTTTTCGAATTTTGTCGCGGTCGCGTTATTTTGGTGCTGGCGGACCATCATATTCAGCTGGCTGAGGGAGAACAGGGAATATAGTATATCAGGACTGTCCAGTCGCTGCCCGCTGGAAGTATAGTATATCAAAACCGTTCAGTTGCCGACCAGGAAAGTGCGTAGTATATCAAAACTGACCAGTGACTGCGCTTGGGCAGAAGTAGTATATCAGAATCGTCCAGTCGCCAGCAGCAATGAGGCACAGTACATCAAACATGCAGCACAAACTTGTGGCCAGATAAGCCCCGCAGCAGGCTGCCCCTCCGAGTCCCAAGGGATCACAGGGTAATAGGGCAGCAGACAAGTAGGCCCTCCAGGGGTTAATGCAGCAGAAATAAATGCCTTTGTATACTGTGGGGCAGAACTGCACTTAGGGCACACATAAACCTCCCAGGCTGTGCACTGTCTCCCCCGCAGCGTGGACCGGAAGTTGAGCTGGAGGGCAGAGGCCACAGCCGCAAGGAGAAGGAGAGCAGCAGCGGGACTCACGGCAGCGTCACAGCGGGAGAACCGGCAGACACCCACCCGGGCAGAAGCAGAGGCAGGCGGAGCTCACACCGGCGCTGTCCCGGCCGCAGATCCACTCGCAGGGGTGCAGGAGGTACGGAGACAGGCGGCGTGTAGGGCAGGGAGCGGACAGCGCGGGGAGACCGGAGCGGCGTCCCACGTGATCCAGTAGACCCAGGAGCTCGCCACACAGAAACGGCCCGGCCACAGCAGGAGCGGGATGAGCGGGTCCCAAAACGGCACAGGGGCTCCCTCACACGTTTAGGCGGGCAGTGGGGTAGTTTTCGGGCCCAGGGGGGGATACAGGATGAGGTAGCAGGATGTTAAAGCTGGAGAGACACACAGCCTGTGTGCTACTCCATGTCCACCGAAGCCACGCCCCTCAATAAGACGCAAATTTAAAGAAAAAGTTACACTACACTGCTCGGCGCAGCTCACACCGTATGGGGCTAGGTTTATGAGGACCTTTTTGGAGCTAGATTTATGAGGACACACCTGTAGGTATGCGTTGCCCATTTACATAATGGAGCTGATTGGCTGGTGCGCATTCACCTTGC
This sequence comes from Pseudophryne corroboree, assembly GCF_028390025.1. Taxonomy (NCBI): domain Eukaryota; kingdom Metazoa; phylum Chordata; class Amphibia; order Anura; family Myobatrachidae; genus Pseudophryne; species Pseudophryne corroboree. The sequence continues at coordinate 268,553,926 of NC_086448.1, read as the reverse complement.
ATGTATGATGCAGCAATATCTTATAGATATGTTTATTTTCTATTATTCATTTTTCCTTATCCAAGTTATGAAAATTATGATACCTGTTTTGCCACCCAGATATATATTCACCAACCCTAAAAGGTATTCTCCCAGCATAGAAACAATGTTATTAGCTGACATTGAAATTAATAGGGACCAATTTTGCTTGTAATTTTGTTCAGCGGTGAGTTCTTTCATCACTGAGACGGCTGCAATGTGAGTATGTTCGTATCACAGTCCAGCGAGGTCCCTCTCCTCATGGAAAGTGGTTACAATGCCGCTGGTCGGGATCCCGGAGGTCACACTGTCGACGCCGGAATCCCGACTAGCAGGGAATGCCGCTGCTGGAATACAAGCCACCGGGTATTCTCCCTCTGTGGGTGTCCACGACACCCATAGAGGGACAATATAACCTGTGGCGGGAGCAGCGAGCCACCGCACCTGCTGTGTGGTGAACGCAGTGAGTCTGCAAGGGGCTTTCTAGTGCTTGCCCTGCTGCCGGCATACTGGTGGCCGGGATGCCGCTGTCTGTATACTGATGGCTGGTATTTCATACTGAACGCCTCCTCACACCTCATTAGCTATCCTCACATTTTTCTACCACTGAGATTTTTGGGATAGACAAGTTAGTCAGACAAAATATATTGTCAACCAGAAAAGATACCTACAGTACAGTATGTGTCTTATACTTCAGGGACACGGGAATGTGAAAGGGGTGGTCGGGCATTTTTGCTGGCAATGCGGGGACACGATGAGACTGAAAAATGCAAGGGAACAATCGGCCTGACATTAGAGAGTAATTCGTTTGCTGTAGATATGGAGGTATAGGTGTGTCCTTTCTTACTGTGGCTTCAGTCGCACCAAATAGCCCCTTTTTGACGCTTCAGGTCCCATGTGACTCAGCTGCGCCAAGCATTTGTCTCGCTCAAAATCTTAATCACACAAATAAAACAACTGGGATTGACAAACTACATTGCTAGCTTACACTGATTAGATTTGTGTGTAGTGTTTGTACATTTAGACGCGACTGAGTCATGTGTAATAAAGGCTCCAATGTGATCGGCCGTGGCTTTTTCTCATGCTAAATTCTGTTGTGCTTCATCTCAGACTCTGTGCGTGTGTAAACCCAATACCTGTGCGGTTACAGTCACAATCCAGCATCTGTGGTACACTGTGAGCGCCTTTTTACTGCCTCTACGATGCGATGAAGATGCAAAATGTAAAGCGAAGTACCATACACTACTCTTCTCGGAGCGTTTAAATCACGTACGAGAAACCAGTAAGTGAGGATACATCTGTACAAACCTCATGGCAATAAGGGGACACTGCGTGGTCAATAAAGTGGCATTTGTCACTAGACTGAAGCTGGTACAATACATTGCACACCAGGCAGTAACTGTGGATTTAGTATAAAGAAATCCATCATTACTGTTCAGCTTGATGGGCAACCAATAATCGATAGCTACATCGATAGAAAGCAATTATTATTAGCATTTATTTATATAGCACAAGCATATTCTGTAGCACTTTACAGATGGGGACAAACACAGTTCTATAACAAAACTGGATATCAACACAGAAAAAGAGGTAAGAGGGTCCTGCTCGCAAGCTCACATTCTGATACAATTGTGGTTTTTCCTTGTCGCAGTTCAGATGAAGGATGTGGCTAAGAGTTGTGTATTTGGTGGTCAGCTGTAACAAGGGTTCTTTAAACATTTTAAGGATAATGTGGGTGTCATCTGGTCTGTAGCATAGATTGATTTAGGAAGATGAGGGGCTGGTCCACTGAATCTGCTGAAAGCTCCAGTATACAGTATGTGGCGCACCGTGATTCATTCTCACATCTCCCAAATTTCACAAGAGCAGGGGCTACTGCATCCCGTCAATTCATGTAGTGAAGTGGGCTGGGTTTGTTGACGTGTTATGGTGAAATGTGTCATCAAGAATCTGCCCTGCTGCTCGAAGCAGTTGATCATGGCACTACACAGCAGGAAGGGGGTGCCATGATGTCTCAGATACGGTAGCACCACCACGCCCCTTGCACTTACTCCTTGGAACTCCCCTCCAGTATCTCCTTGAGGGGAGGTACAATATGTCACCACACATGCCATGATTAATTATCTTGAGTAGTTTTTTAATGCAATTTGTCATCACCCTTTGGGGCAGATGTATTAAGCCTGGAGAAGTGATAAAGCAGTGATAGCGCACAAGATAATCGGCTCCAGTATGTAAATTGACAGTTAGGAGCTGATTGGCTGGTGCGTTATCACTTTCCACTTATCACTGCTTTATCACTTCTCCAGGCTTAATACAAATGCACCTTTTCATTGCGTACTAGATTAATAAACAGTAGCACAAACAAAGTTTCACTCTTTTATACTGTTTTTATTTCTGTTAGCATTTGCAGTAGATTGAGGTTACATGGTTTGTTATCAGTCCGTTCCTGATTGGTCAGTGTATGTATACGCCTTAGGAAATGTAACTACTCAGCTGGACATGAGCCCTCATTGTAGATGCAGTATAGTATTGTAGTGGTGGCTGTTGAACAGCATACGTTAAAATTCTGTTAATCATTCTCTCCCCAAGTATTAGGATTCTGCCTCATTAGCTGTTTTGTTTAAAAGTGTGTAGGTATGGTATGCCGGCGGCCGGGATCCCGGCGGCCAGCATACCGGCGCCAGGGGCTCAACCGCCGGAATACCGACAGCTGGGTGAGCGCAAATGAGCCCCTTGCAGGCACGCTGCACTCGCCACGCTGCGGGCACGGTGGTGCGCTATATCCGCCACGCTATTTATTCTCCCTGCAGGTGGGTCGTGGACCCCCAAGAGGGAGAATAGTTGTTGGTATGCCGGGTGTCGAGATTTCGGTGCCCGTATACCGAGTGCCAGGATCCCAACAGCCGGCATACTGAATACCACCCGTTTAAAATTGAAAGTTAAGAAAAAAGGTTGTTCTCTATGCAGCAGCTATTATACTAATAGCTTCCCAGGATCTTTATTCTTGGCATGGTAATAAAAATAAAAATAGAGGACATGGTCACATATATAACTCAATATATCTCTGTTACAAGACATAATAAAAATGCAATGGCTGTGTCACAAAGGTTAGATAGTCCAATATATCATAATAATTGAGTAATATATATGTCCTTGGTTTCTTGTCTATATTGGGAGTGCTCTGCTCTGGTTTCTGCTCCTGAAACTCCTTTGTCCACAGTCACAAACAAGCCATCTATTTTATACCCTTGGAGCTGCAGTTGGATGTATTTCATATCAAGCTGCTGTACCCTGATCTGACATTATTTTCGCCTGCCAGTGCAAGGACGGTAGCCATGGAAATAGTGTATGGCGGAGTGTGTCAGTTCAGCATGCGTTATAATGAATTCCAAATCTTTCAGAAGGTTAATCAGCACCACAAATGATTTAAATCAACCTATTTCTTCTTCTTGTCTGCTTTCCCAGCACCTACTTAAGTGTCTTGAAAGGAGCTGCCAATCACGGAAAAATATTATTCCATCTTGGCAGTTTCTTCAGAACTCTCATATTTCATTGCAAGTTAATTGTGAAGTGTGTTGCGTAATGACAAAATCTGAAATCCACAGCTGAGCTGGGCAGCAGTCCCTTCAGTTCTTTGTCTGGGGCAGTCGGTTTGTGTCTTGCAGGTGCTCCATGTATGTAAATGATCACTTTTGGCAACTGACAGTATCTTTTTGCTTGGCTCTGCAGTAAGTGCAAATAGCTTTTTTTTATAAACAGACTGCAGTTTACACAGGAATGTAGAACAGCTGACATATCATGGACTGCCATAATAAAGGGGTCTTCTAATTGAAGTGGCTAATTATTGATTTCCACCGAACTAATGATTATTCAGGTTTTTTTTTATGGATTGTTACTTTTCTGATTTTCATTGTTATTCACTGCACTAAAGTTAACTACATTTCCCATTACCCCTAGCCAGTTTACACATTATGTTTTCAGTCTGAGCATGCAGTCCGATGGTTTCCGCTGGAACGACTTAAATTGCAGGCGGGAAAATGTAAAAAAAAATGCGGCGACTGGTATTTCCCGCTGCCGCAGGGTTTCGCTGTTCAATTAGGGCTCTGAAAATGGGGCACGTACCTTTCTTCCGCAACCTGCAGAGCAAGTCTGATTCCCCCATATGACTAAATAAGCAATTGGAAGTTTTCAATTAGCTTAATTAGTCAGCAGTTACTCACCTACCGAAGCAGTGTCTTCTTCATCCAACGTCGGGAGCCAGGTCTTCTGCAGCAGTGGTGTGTGTGAGTGTGTGTGATCCCTCTGTACAGTGTCATCCACTTGGATCTGGCTGCTGGGAGAACTACATCTCCCATCAGGCCTTGATCCTCCCAGCAGCCCTGGAGCCTCCTATCAACCTCCAGGACTCCCAGCAGCCCCCTCCCCAGTTGCAAGATGGAGGGGATACCCCTGAAGAGGTGAGTATCTTTTTTCTTTTTTATAACTCGCGCCGCAGGTTTTCAGCGCTGAAAACCCTGCAACCACTTTTCTTAATTGATATCGCGTTTATTGGGAGCGTGCATACCCGCTGTAATCCAAAATTGGGTGTGAGTTTTTTACCTCGCTAAACCTCTCGTCCAATTGAATTCCCCCTATAGAGAGGGGATTTCCTGTGTGCACTCCAGGGAGATGACTGGGAGGTGGCTAGCAGACATGGGCGAGCTGTGGCCATTGACTACAACTTTCTTCGCAGTTGCACTGATTTTGGTGGCCATGTTCAGACTGACATCCTGTGCCTCCATAGGGTTGGTGCAGTGTTCAGTGGTCTGGCCGGTAGTGCCTCTTAATACGCAAAGTGGCGGATTAGTGCCAAAGCCGGTGGGTATCTCTGTATGACTTGCTTCAGCTGCACAGTTAGCATAGAAACACAGTTGCTCTGCTGAAAAAGACATTACAGCAGCCCCACAGTATAGTGTCCATTGGATCATTGCCGTCACAGTACATACATTGTACATATACAGGTTGAGTAACCCTTATCCAAAATGAATGGGAACAGAAGTATTTTGGATATCGGATTTTTCCGTACTTTGGAATAATTGCATACCATAATGATATATCATGGTGATGGGACCCAAGTCTAAGCACAGAATGCATTTATGTTTCATATACACCTTATACACACAGCCTAAATGTAATTTTAGACAATATTTTTAATAACTTTGTGCATTAAACAAAGTGTGTCTACAGTCACACAATTCATTTATGTTTCATATACACCTTATACACACAGCCTGAAGGTCATTTAATACAATATTTTTAATAACTTTGTGTATTAAACAAAGTTTGTGTACATTGAGCCATCAGAAAACAAAGGTTTCACTATCTCACTCAAAATTCTGTATTTTGGAATATTCCGTATTTCGGAATATTTGGATACGGGATACTCAACCTGTAGTACATTTAGCAGAGTTGGTGCTAGGAGTTGTTTTATTATACCTGATAAATGATGTCCGTGTTTCGAGATTTGTATGTGTGTAACATCTACAGTCTAGAGTAGACCATTGTGCCCTCAGCGTTCTGTACTCCAGCGTTCTGGCATTGGGGAGTAGTGCAAGCAGGACACAGCCCTGACATCTTATATATATTTACTGATATAATTTCATTGCTTTTATGGCATCCGGGGAAGAACCAGCTCCTCACGGTCCCCGAACATGGTGGGTATATTATAATTTATCCTAATCTATGCAGTATTTCACTCACTCACTCTAATGGCTATTTCGTTTCTTCATAGCAGGGGATGACTGTTATATAAGACATGTCTTAATTACCAGTGTGATAGTGGTGACAGATTTCTGACAATTAGATTACTGTTGCTCTCTAGTAGTCATTGAGATGCCAGGTTAGAATGTCAGGTGATAATTATTTCCATAATAAATCATTTACAATCTTTGAGTAAACATGTGGATTTACATGGCAGTCAGAGCCTAATGTCTGCAGGTTGATAGCACATTTTTCATATTAGAAAACTGACCATGTAATACATCTATGATACCATTTGTGCTAACTGAGATGATGTAGGACCTTATTTAGAGATGGATGCAGTTTGCTGCATACACAGCCAGATCTGCGTCCATCTCCTCACATGCTGGGGACCGCCCAGCATGTGTGAGGCCCCCTCCCGATGCGTCCGCAATTATATTGCAGACACATCAAATTAAGGTTGAGTCCTGGCAGCACAGCCTGTCTGCTCCGTCAGGAGGTCGGCCGCCATTCTTTAAATTCGGGTGGCTGCGTGTAACGTCACGCAGCCGCCCTTGAAAATGGTTCCGGCCTGCTCCGTTCCCCCATAACCGCATCGCCACCCCGCAAACGCCAGCCGCTGTCAATAACATTGTGGTCACATCCATTGAGGATGCGACCACAATGTTTCTTTTTCATCCACTAGGGGTCACTGGAGTACTCTCGGGACGGCTTCCGCAGGAACAAGGCACTGAATAATTAAATTTAGAACTCTCCTCCCCTCCATATCCCAGAGTACCTCATTGTTTTTTCTGTGCTCATAGTGCTTATCCACACTACTTTTGAATATTTTTTATTTTTTACAACATTTTCCACATCCCTTCCCCCCTTCCAATAGGCGTGGGTCCGGGATAGTGGAAGCTGCTACAAGCAGCTGTGGCGTGTCGGGCCTCTCTAAAAAGAGCTCCCTCACAGCCACGTGCAGGACTACCTGCAGGAAAGGCTGGACGGAGCTTACAGAAGTAGCCCCGTCATAGCCCCTCACCACAGGCGTCCAGGTATGTCCAGGTATGTTGGGGACGGGGCGGTCAGCTCACGCTGCCGCCCCGCTGTGTGGGGACACTGTTGTGATGCGCCGAGCCGCCCGCCGCCGCTTCCAGGACACCGCCGCAGGTCACCGCCGCTATGTGGGCACCCGCCGCCGCTACCTGGTCACCGCCGCTATGTGCTGCCTCCCACCGCTCACAGAGCCGCGCCGGCTGCATTCACCACACATAGCCGCCGCTCCACGGCTCTATGCAGCGCGCTCCCCGGCTCCCGCTACCCGCTCCCCGGCTCCCTCTACCTCAGCTCCCCGCATGTAAGGCCTGGCTCCGTGTAATAGACAGCGGTACACTGAGCACGGGGGGGGGGAGCATACACACAAGGGGGGAGAAGTGTGCCCATAGCAGCAGCAGAACGCTGCATGGGTTATTAGATAGATAGGCTATTAAGCCTTTTTTAACAGGATTATTCACTGGTTATATTTGTTTGCAAAAGTTATAACCTGCACTTTGTTTTATACTGTAAGCATGGGGGGGCCATTTTAACCATGCTTCCTGTTTCTTCCTGTTTGATTCCAGAACGTTCCTGTACTACATCTCTACTCCACCGGAGGCGCAGGGGTGTTAGTGGGAATTTGGGATCAGATTTCATATAGACTGGCGTGCACTGCACTTGGCCAGATATATATATATATATATATATATATATATATATAGAGACACCTTAGTACTATTTTACTGAGTCGTGCAAGTTGTCTGTCTTTGTATTTTGTGTTGTCTGTCTGCATAATGAGTAAGGCACCAGCAAAAACAAAAAAGCAGTTTCACTGCCATGTCTGTAAGAGTGTGTTACCGGATGGATCTACCACATGTACAGTATGTACAGTTCGGCTCCGGTTTCAAAGCCGGTTTCATCCCCGGACCCTCCATGGGCTTTGCTAGCAGATGTCCTGGCTGGATTGCAATCAGAATTGGCCGCCGCTCGACAAGAGCGGGAAGCGGCAAGATCTGAGTCTAGGGTGAGACCACTAGAACTACCGGAGGGGTCTCAGCCTTACCAAAAGTCCAAGTCCACTTTGGGTAGAAGGGATAAATTTCATTTGTCTTATGATTTACCAGTTTCTGCTAAGTTGCATTCTGACGATTCTATGCCAGACCTCTTTGCGCAAGATGACGGTGAGGAGGGCGAAGTAGACCAGCAGTCAGATAGTGACGATTTTGACAGCCCGGGCATTGATAATCTCATCAGAGCGGTGCGTCAGTCTCTGAAGTTTACAGAAACTGAGGAGCCTCTGACAAATGATGACGTCGTCTTTACTAAACGACAGAGAACTCCAATGTGTTTTCCTGTTTCGGAATCCCTTAATAAGATGTTACTAGAAACACGAAAGAATCCGGATAAACGGTTTTCTATACCTCGCAGATTTAAGTCTAGTTACCCGTTTCCAGAGTCTGTTACAGCTACATGGGAGAATCCGCCATTGGTAGATTCGTCTGTGTCTAAACTTACAAAGAAATTAACCATACCAGTACCAACTGCTACTACGCTTAAAGACCTTTCGGACCGTAAAATAGAAGCTATGCTATAGTCCATGTATATAGCAGCAGGAGTGTTGCTTAGACCTGGGTTGGTTGGCATTTGGGTAACTAAGGCGCTAATGGTATGGATAACAGAACTCAAGTCTGCCCTACGTGACGATCACCTTATACTTCTCGCTGATCAAATCTGGGAAGCTGCTGAGTATCTATGTACAGCTTCTACTGACGTTTGTCAGCTCACTTCTCGCCTTTCATCGTCGCTAGTTACAGCACGACGAGCACTCTGGCTGCGTTCTTGGCAAGCGGAGGCGGAGGTCAAAAAAGGGTATAGAGGCGTTACCTTACGGTGGCGAGAAGTTGTTTGGTCCTGAATTGGACAAATGGATTTCTGAGGCCACGGGAGGAAATTCTGTTTTCTTACCATTGCCTCCAACGGTACCTAGACAGAGATACTCTGGACCTGCGTTCAAATCCTTTAGACCTCAGTCCTTTCGCGGGCGTGGCAGAGGAACAGCCACGCCTGGTAGACGAGGTCGAGGACGTGGTTTCCAACAAACCAACACCAGTTGTCAGGACGCTAAGGTCACCGACAAGCCAGTGGCATGACGGGCTCCCAGCCCATCTCGGATCTCCAATTGTGGGAGCACGCCTTCAGACGTTCCAGTTGGCGTGGCTCCAGACGTCCACAGATCCGCAATTTAGTGTTAAAAGGTTACAAAATAGAGTTCGATTGTCTCCCGCCACTGCGGTTTTTCAAGACAGGACTGCCTATGTCGGACGACAAGACGGCGGTTATGCAAATTGCCATTCAGTCTCTGCTGGATGCAGCAGTTTTGATTCCGGTCCCTGTACACCAACAAGGTCAAGGTTATTATTCCTGTCTGTTTGTGGTACCAAAGCCGGATGGCTCGGTCAGGCCAATATTGAACTTAAAGGGTCTCAATCAGTACGTCACTTACTACAGATTCAAGATGGAATCTCTGCGGTCAGTAATAGCAGGTTTAGAGCCACAGGAATTCATGATTGCACTGGATCTCAAGGATGCGTACTTACACATTCCGATTTGGCCACCTCATCAGAGGTTCTTGCGGTTTGCAATACGTCAGAACCATTACCAGTTTCAGGCTCTACCGTTTGGCCTCTCGTCAGTGCCTCGGGTATTCACCAAGGTGATGTCTGTGATGATAGCTCATCTCAGATCTATGGGAGTGATAATAGTTCCGTACTTGGACGATTTGCTCATCAAAGCTCCGTCTCAACAGATGCTCCTCCAACATGCGTTGCTAACGTACAATGTACTGGCTCAGCACGGTTGGATTGTCAACTTCAAGAAATCACATCTGATTCCGTCTCAACGACTTCAATTCCTAGGTCTGATTCTCGATACGGTAAATCAAAGAATTTACCTACCAGAACAGAAAGTACAGGTCATTCGTCATCTGGTACAATTAGTGCTCAAGCCACGCACAGTCTCGGTACATTTGTGCATTCGCCTCTTAGGCACAGTGGTGGCGGCTTTCGAAGCGCTTCAGTTCGGGAGATTTCACTCACGTCCTTTTCAACTGGATGTGCTCGCACAGTGGTCAGGCTCGCATCTGCAGATTCACCACAGGGTGAGGTTGTCGCCACGGGCCAGAGTGTCTCTACTCTGGTGGCTCAAAGTACACAATCTAACCGCAGGGAAACGGTTCGGCGCCTGGAATTGGATAATTCTAATGACGGACGCGAGTCTCAGAGGTTGGGGAGCTGTAGTTCAAAATTGTCAGCTCCAGGGTCTCTGGGCGGATCACGAAAGATTGCTGTCTATAAATGTCCTGGAACTCCGTCCAATTTACAATGCGCTATGACAAGCAGTGCACATGCTTCAGTCTCAGACTGTTCAGGTGCAGTCAGACAATGCGACGGCGGTCGCATACATCAACAAACAAGGAGGAACGAGAAGCCGCATGGCAATGCGGGAAGTAGCTTGAATCCTCAATTGGGCCGAGCATCACCAAGTGATATTGTCGGCAGTGTTCATTCCGGGAGTGGACAACTGGGAGGCGGATTATCTCAGCCGTCGGGATTTTCATCCAGGAGAATGGGCATTAAATCCAGAAGTGTTTCACATGTTGGTCCAGAGGTGGGGTTACCCTCAAGTGGACCTGATGGCATCTCGCCACAATCACCAAACACCCCAGTATGTGTCCAGAACGCGAGATCCAAAGGCAGTGGCGGTGGATGCTGTCACCATCGCATGGCCGTACAGCCTCGTGTATCTGTTTCCACCGTTTCCGCTGCTCCCTCTGTTGCTAAAACGGATCAAAAGAGAGTCCGTCACAGTCATACTAGTGGCGCCTCATTGGCCTCGGAGAGCTTGGTTCTCGGATCTCCGCGGACTACTGGCAGACGATCCTTGGCCGCTCCCACTACGTCCGGACCTGTTACAACAGGGTCCGTTCCTTTACCCCGATTTAGCGCGGCTGCGTTTGACGGGGTGGCTGTTGACATTGCCCTCTTAAGAAGAGAGGGCATTCCAGAATCGGTTATACCAACCATGTTACGAGCTAGGAAGCCGGTTACGGCAGCTCATTATTACAGAATTTGGCGTGCCTATATAAATTGGTGTGAAGATCGGAAGTTTCCGACATCATCTTTCAAGTTATCCCGTCTTTTGTTATTTTTACAGATGGGGTTAGATGGAGGACTGCGTTTATCTACACTAAAGGTGCAGGTATCTGCGTTGTCAATTTACTTTCAAAGACGATTGGCTCTATTGCCGTCGGTACACACTTTTCCACCTACAGCGCCATGGGACTTGAATCTGGTTTTAGATTTCTTACAGTCCTCATATTTTGAACCCTTACAACAAGTGGATATTAAGTTTCTCACTTGGAAAACTATTTTTCTACTAGCCTTAGCTTCGGCAAAGCGTGTTTCAGATTTGGGTGCCTTGTCATGCAAGCCACCGTGTTTGGTGTTTCATGATGACAGAGCGGAACTTCGGACGAATCCCGCTTTCTTACCAAAGGTAGTGTCATCTTTTCACATCAATCAACCAATAGTAGTTCCTGTGTTGACAGGAAATTCTGGAACCTTGGATGTGGTACGCGCATTGCGCGTTTATGTATCCCGAACGTCTACAGTTCGTAAGACGGATACGTTGTTTGTTCTCTATGATGCTGCCAAGATGGGTTGGCCAGCTTCTAAGCAGACCTTATGCAGATGGATTAAACTGACCATTCGTCAGGCTTACCTTCATGCTAGGTTACAGCCGCCTACATCAGTAACAGCTCATTCCACACGTTCTGTGGGAACTTCGTGGGCAGCTGGTCGTGGGGCTTCTACGACGCAGCTTTGCCGTGCGGCTACGTGTTCATCAGTGCACACGTTTGTGCGCTTTTACAAGTTTGATATGTTTGCGGCATCAGCATCTAGCTTTGGCCGCCTAGTGTTACAGGTGCCAAACTGCTCTCCCGCCCACGGGGGAAGCTTTGGTACGTCACAAGAGTACTCCAGTGACCCCTAGTGGATGAAAAAGAAAATAGGATTTTGATACTTACCAGGTAAATCCTTTTCTTTGAATCCATAGGGGGCACTGGACGCCCACCCAGAGCAGTTTTACCTGGTTTGTGGTAAGTTCAGGGGATCTTATGGTATCACATTCTCACCGACTGGTTCAAAGTTTCAAGTTCTATCGGTTATAGTGCCAACTGTTTAGTTGTCAGTCACGTTATGTGTCAACTTTATTGTTGTCCGTTATGTTATATGTACTTCTCCATTGTCAACCTCTCTATAGCTCCTGTTCGGCTCAGGAAAAAACAATGAGGTACTCTGGGATATCGAGGGGAGGAGAGTTCTAAATTTAATTATTCAGTGCCTTGTTCCTGCGGAAGCCGTCCCAAGAGTACTCCAGTGCCCCCTATGGATTCAAAGAAAGGGATTTACCTGGTAAGTACCAAAATCCTATTTTTTGACAGCGCAGCCGCAGTGCTGCTGCTGTGCATGCGCAGTTTGCCTCCATTGGCAAACAGCGCTTCAGGCGACCAGGTCTGTGTGACCCCCTTAGCATGCAGTGCAGTGTATCCACATAAGATAGAAAGGTTACATGCTGCGGCCCACAGCCTAAAGTCACATGCCTGTTCTTGTGCCCTACTCTATAAACACATTAGGCCTTAAGTTCTTGGCCAAACACAGACCTGGTCGCTGCAGCGGCAGTGATGCAGGCTGCAGCCATATGCCGTGTGCGCATGCACAGCAGCCGCACTTGCGCACACAGTGAGATGCAACTTGTATGATCACCTCTGCCTGATTGACAGGCAGAATCGGTTGTGTGCTGCGTAGGCAGGTAGCTACATGCCAGGTGCGCACGGCTGCGGGGTGAGGGCCTGGCATGCGGGGTGGACTAGCCCTGTGCCTGGGCATCCCCCCGCATGCCTAAGATTTTGATCGTAGATGTGCGGTTTTTTGCACATTTACGATCAGTTCTGTATTAGGCCCTTGGTCCATATATCAGACTCTAATCTGCTTCATCAAATCTGTAAATGTTGGCTTTCTTGCTCTTTTAGATCTCAGAATACCGTCCCCTAGGGCCCTACGCTACTGTGCTTTTGTCCAATGCAAACTGTCGCTTGCATTTGTTTGGCTGGTATAGGTGACACCACAATCTTCATTGAGGCGTGCGAGTAGTGGTACAGCATTCAGGACTCAGAGAGCAGCTAAACTGGTCAAGGTGAATGAATTTGTTTGTATATATGGGAGGGGGTTATTGATGGAAGTGGAGTCAGTATGCATATGTGTGTAGGGTTTTTAGAATGTACACTATTGTGTCATGGGTGTACAGTGAATCAGGCCATACACGTGTGTGCATAAGAGTCATAATGTGTTTATATTTGTGCATTGGTGTATGGGGGCAGCAAAGCATGTATGTCTCTGCTTCAAAATGCGTTTTTGTATGTTTTACCAACATAATCACCTTATGCATATTAGGGGTGATTCAGACCTGATTGCACGCAGGTGTTACTTTGCAGTGCTGCGATCAGGTAGTTACCGCCTACAGGGGAGGGGGTAAATGCTGTGCAGGGGTCCGATCGCTTGTGCAGAGAGCTGCACAATCAAAAGTTTGTGCAGTCTCTGCACAGCTCAGGACTTACATAGCCGCTGCGAGGATCCGGCCTGGAGCTGACGTCAGGAACCCTCCCTTAAAACGGCTGGACACGCCTGCGTTCTCCTGGACACTCATTAAAAACGGTCAGTTGACACCCACAAACGGCCTCTTCCTGTCAATCTTCTTGTGATCGCAGGTGCGATCGCTTTCTTCGTTAAATCCGTCGCTGTCCAGCGATCCCCGTCGCCAGTGGCCGACGCCCCTGCGCATTGCGGAGCATACGCATGCACAGTTCAGACCCGATCACACCGCTGCAAAAAAAGCTAGCGTGCTATCGGGTCTGAATGACCCCCATTGTCCAGAATGCATTCTTACTTATTATTTGGGTAACAATGCATGCATATGTGGATCAGCATGCATGCTTGTTTGAGTGAGAATGGATGTATTTGTTAATCATAATGCATGAGTGTATATTTATGTGTCACAGTGTGTGCATGTTTGTGTTTATATGTATATTTGTGTGTATTTCTGTGCTTGTAGTGGAGATGTACAGATGTGTCCTCTTACATCCTTGCTGCAGTCACTCTAAACAGCCTTCAAGTCGCGCCATGCCTTGGCATGACTCTGTAGCGATGAGCGTCTTTTTTGCGTTTTTGTGCTGCAAAAATGCGTCTTAGTCGCAAAGTAATGCAATAGGACACACGATCCTGCTGATTAAAATGATATGCAGCATGCCTATATTCTGTGTGTGTGTAATTGCAGCTGTATCTGCATCCGAAATGCCACGTTCCAGTTTTCCAGGAAAACACTATAACATAGCTTTTTGTATGCAAATACAGTCGCAGTCACACATAGAATATAGGCATGCTGCATATAATTTTTTTTTAACATCAATAATTTTTATTCAGATTTTTTGTTATGCAAAACAGGGGTACAGAAAGAAGAAAAGGGGAGCGGGGAAGGGGGAGCAGTAAATACATAGGAGAGACAATATGTATACTTATACGTACATTTCAAAATCGATCAAACATGTGTATCAGAAGAAGTACAATGGACGTAATGTAGTGAGGGGTACATAATAAAGGAAAAAAAGAAAAAGAAACACTGAGTCCACAATAATGCAAATTGCAACCAAGAGCACCAAGCGACCTTAGGCTCAGGAAGAGGAGGTGTCTCCATCTAGGAGAAGGGTGTGAGGGTGAATGTCCGGGGAGGAGGATCGCCGTACTAAGCTGGCTCCCTCACCCTCCGTGGTAAAAAGCAGCCAAGGCTTCCAGCGCACTAGAGGGGACTTGGCAGAAAGGGAGCAAGGCATATACTCAGTCTCCATCAAGAATTGCTTCTGAATTTTATGTATGACTTTTATTAAGGGAGGGGTATGGATTGTTTTAAATTCTGAGCTAAGGCCGCACGGGCTGCAAGGCAAATATGACCTAAAACATATTGTAAATTAGCACCTACGGTGCGCGGGTAGACATTTAGTAAAGCAATGAGGGGGGTGGGGGACAGAGTGAGTCCAAGTACTTTATTAATCAGCCCAAACACCTCGACCCAGTACAACTTAATAGAGGGGCAGGTCCAAAAAATATGAAAAAGATGGCCCACCTCGCCGCAGAGACGCCAGCAAAACTTCGAGCATGCAGGCCAAATCGTGTGCAACCTATCAGGTGTGAGAAATAACCTATGCAATAACTTGACGTGCATCTCGGAATGATTTAGGCATTTAGACATAGTAAAGGATGACATAAAAATGTGTTGCCATTTGGGGTTCGGTAAGGGTACAGCCAATATCCACCTCCCACCTGATTTGGGCTCTAGTTTTAAGAACGGGAACTAATGCTAGTAGTGTCTTGTACCAAAAGGAGATCTCACCTGCAGAAGCATCCTTAGAAAGACAACCCAGGACCTGAGACATAGTAGGGTGCAATGGGGAGGGGGTAAGGTGGAGGCTATTCCACCAATGTTGTATTTGATAGTATCTAAGCCTCTCAGATTCAGGTAAAGCAAAGCGTTCTTGGATGGTAGAGAAGGAGCTAAGCACGGGCCCATTGAACAGGTCTCCCAGTAGACCGATCCCCCTAGAACGCCAACCTGTCAAATTAAGATTAGGGATTAGGGCGGTTACTGTGCGAAGGGAAATTCGAGGCAAGATATGAAAGGAAGATGAGCCGATGGTCAGTTTATCCCAGACCTGTAGAGTGGCTCTGGTTGAGGGGAGAAGGCATAGATCCGAAGGTCGCATAGATTTAGGTAGCCAAAAAAGATCCCTCAAGGGGAACCTGGGGCAGGTTAGTCCCTCCAAACACGTCCACTCCGAATGGGCATCACTAGTAAGAGCTTTAATCTGAGCCAAGAGGCAAGCTTCTTGGTATAGAGAAAGGTTAGGCATGTCGAGGCCACCAACTCTCCTAGGTAATGACATCCTGGCGCGGGACAATTTAGGCGGTCGCAAAGACCAGACATAATTGGTGAGGATAGTAGTAGCCTTATCTAAATATTTCTTGGGGAAGACAAAGGGGATTGTGCGAAACAGAAACATTAATTTGGGAAGCGACGACATTTTAAAGGCGGCCAGGCGTCCCAGCCATGATATCTCATAATTGAGCCACGATTTGGTGGACAATTGTAGCGCAGTCAGTAAAGGGGGGAGGTTAACGTCAAATACAGAAGAGGAGGATGGGGGGATATGGATACCCAAATACTTTATCGAGGTTGTTTGCCAATTGTAGGGGTATTTAGTATGCAAAGGGGCCATGGAATGAGTGAGATTAATAGGCAGGGCGTCAGTTTTAGTTGTGTTTAATTTGTAGTAGGACGCTGCAGAGTACCTATCTAAAATATCGTGTAAATGAGGGAGTGAGGTGCAGGGGTCGGTTACAAATAAAAGAACATCATCTGCAAATAAACATAGTTTATGGGGACGGTGCCGAGTTGGAGTCCTGGAAACTGTGGGTCCGCCCGAATCTTAGCTGCCAAAGGTTCAATCGCCAGGACAAAAATGAGAGGGGAGAGGGGGCAGCCCTGGCACGTGCCATTGTAAATTGGGGAGGGGGAAGACAGAAAACCATTACTAAAGACCCGGGCCGAGGGCGAGCTATACAGGGCTAGTATGGATGACAGGATACGGTCGCGGAAGCCAAATTTCAATAATACTTCCCGTATGTAGGTCCAGTTTATGCGGTCGAAAGCCTTCTCCGCATCTGAGGATAACAGGAGGAGGCCCTGTTCACGGGCTATGGAGTCTACGAGGTTAAATACCCTACGAGTATTATCAGACGCTTGTCGACCAGGGATAAATCCGACCTGATCGGGGTGTATCAAGGAGGGAAGGAGGACGTTCAGTCGGTAAGCTATTAATTTAGCCTATATTTTAATGTCTCCGTTTAATAGCGCGATGGGGCGGTAGTTCTGGCAAGAAGTCAAGTCCTTACCTGGTTTAGGGATCGTGACAATGCGAGCCTCCAGCATCTCCGTTGGGAGAGTGCCCTGAGAAGTGATTTCATTATAAACTGTTACCAGAGATGGAGCCAGGAGGTCCTGCAGTGAAACATAAAAATCATTTATAAAGCCATCTGAGCCTGGCGCTTTATCTTTAGGGAGGGATTTAATCGCCCTTAACGTATCCGTGGTGGACCAGGGGGCATTCAGCACTTCTAATTGGTCGTCGGTAATGGAAGGAAGTTTCAAATCAGCGAGGAAGGAGTTGATAGAGGGAAGAGTGGGCTGAGGGGTAGAAGGGTCAGTCGAGAGATTATAAAGTTGGGAATAGAAGTCAGCAAACTGATTTGATATCTCCAAAGGGTTAGATATTTTGGCGCCTGTTGGGGACATAATAAGCTTAATTCTATTCCTAGCTTGTTGCGCTCTAAGCTTACGAGCAAGCAATTTTCCCGGTCTATTCCCCGCCAGGTAAAATTTCTGACGCATCCTATTTAATGAGGCCTGGGTACGCACCATAAGCAATGTCTGAAGCTGGGACCTAATATCAGCTAACTCTTTCTGGAGGGATCTCGAGGGTCGAGCTTGATTTTTCTCCTCCAGTTCCTTTAATTTACGCTCCAAATAATTCAAGCATTGTTGATGTAGTTTCTTAAGGTGGGCTCCTGCCTGTATCGCCGCCCCTCTAGCAACGGCTTTCAGCGCGCACCAGAAATTCAGAGTGGACGTGTCCGAAGGAGAATTAAATTCCAAGTAGGACATGATGCGGTCTACTATAATTTTTTTAGATACGGGGTTGGCCAGTAGGTGAGGGAAGAGTCTCCAAGGTCGGGGTGGGGCATGCTGACTATTAAGATCCCATTTAAGAGACAGCGGGGCGTGATCTGACCAGGTTATTGGAAGGATATCCGCGGATCTAGTAAATTGGAGGTTCCATTTATCAGAAAACAAAAAATCAATGCGGGAATAGGAGTTGTGAACGGGAGAATAGTATGTGTACTCACGGCCCGTAGGGTTTTGCACTCGCCAAATATCGTAGAGGTCAAATTCAGCCAGGAGATTGCGGAAGGCTAAGCATGGGGCGTTAGAGGAGGCTAATGGGAAAGGGGAGGGCCTGGGAGATCTGTCCAACCTAGGGTCAAGGACCAGATTGAAGTCACCCATGAGGAGGAGCGAGCCTGTACGGTTCCTCTGGATAACTAAACATAGTTTACGTAAAAAGGCCACTTGGTTTGAGTTAGGGGCATAAGCTGAAACCAAGGTAACCGGTTTGTCATTTAAAAGGCCACTCAAGATAAGATAGCGGCCATTTTTATCGGCAACCTGGGATTGTAAAGTGAAGGAGACAGAGTTTTTAAACAATATAGCTACACCATTCCTCTTAAAAGGGCCGTTTGCAAAATAACCAATAGGGAACCTGTGGTCTTTAAACATAGGGGGCGCTAAGGACGAAAAGTGCTTCTCCTGCAGCGCAATAACATCTGCCTTGTGCCTAGCAAAATAGTCCAATGCTAACCTTCGCTTATTAGGGGAGTTTAACCCCTTAACGTTCATGGACAGAACCTGGAGCATCGAGACGATCTAAACACGCCATGAGTGGTGAGATATTTTGGTATACATGTAAGAAATGGTTTTGTCTCATACAGTTAGTTAGAGTGTTGCAAGAGGGGGGTGGGAGGGAGGGAATAACGGGGGAAGAAAGGGTAAGAACAAACCAAAACGACCCAGTGCATCGGGTCGGTATAACTACTGCAAGGAAAGCAAAAAAATGCAGTAGTACATTAACGGGGGGGGGGGGGGGGGACGGACATGTGGCCTAACGCCACCACCACCTATGAACCTAGATGAGGAGAAAAAAAAAAAGAGACATGTACAGATACAAATATGCCTACCAACCATGTAAAGACAACAGAGAACATATACGCATGAACTAATAAACTAAACCATGAATACGGAGCCGGGACTCCAGCAGTACAACTACTAACAGGGTGACTCACGTGACCGCGTCAAGACTAATAGCTAAGACCCATCCGTTAGAACGGTGCAGCGTAACGTCCATATTCAAAGTCCAAGTTTACAGTGACGACTTCAGGCGAGGAACGACTCCGATTGAAGGGTTGACTGTTTCTTGGATCCAGGCGGCATCGTGACAGGAATATCCCACTCCGATAGCAGCTTGACTCCAGCTTCCAATGAGGCAACTGTGTAGGATTTATTTTCATACGAGATGATGAGCTTTACCGGAAAACCCCATCGATAATTGATCTCTTGGTCACGGAGCGCCAGGGTAACAGGGATAAACGATCGTCTTTTAGCCAAAGTCAAAGCCGAGAAATCCGGAAAGAGTTGTAATCCACCAAGTGCATCAAAATCCGAGTCTCTTGCCGCCTTTAGGATGCGTTCTTTCGTCGTGAAGAAGTGCACTCTCATGAGCGTGTCTCGTGGGAGCGAGGGGGGAACCAAGCGTGGTTTAGGTAGTCTATGGATCCTGTCTATAAGCAGCTCCCTGGGGTCAGCCCTGGGCAAGAGCTTCCTAAATAACGCGGTGGCGTAATCTTCCAGCTCGGAATTTTGCACGGAGTCGGGAATGCCTCGGATCTTGATATTATTGCGCCGAGATCTGTACTCGATATCCGCAATCTTGAGTTTAAACGCCTCAAGGTCATTTTGCTGTTGATCATGAGCCGCTATGAGGTCGTTGTGAGACGAGACCAATTCCTCGACTTTCCGTTCCAGATGATCTGTGCGTTCCCCTATAGCATGCAATTCTGTCTTAACCTCTCGGACAGCCGCTGTGAGATCTTAAGTCAGCTCTGTTTGAAACGCTGATAGAGCCTGATGCAGAGTTTTGACCGTGAGAGGGGCGTCGGATTCCGGGTCAAACCCCGGGACAGAAGCAGGACTGCAGGGAGGGTCTGTCGCAGAGGTGGCTATAGGGGACTTCCGTGAAGTAGAGGGGGCAGGAGCCGCTTTCTGAGACGGAAAAGATACTCTAGGAGGGAGCACCTCTTTAACCTTTTTCGGCGGCATTCTGAAGCGATGGATCCCGGAGAATATATGGTGAAAGGTTAGGTAAGCATAGAGGCCAAAGGTGGTGGTGTGTAAACGGTCTGGACTACATCAGAAGAACAGCATCACCAGAGGCCCGGCATCCGGTCATCACCCTCCAGCAGTGCCCAAGGGGCAGGTCTCCAGCGAGCAAGGGAGAGGGGGAGCCAGGTACCCAGACAACAGCCAGCAGCACAGAGTCACAGGGGTCGGGCAGACAGTGCCCCCCTGGGCAAACACTCACCCCTCCAGGGATATTCCCACGGTACTGTGCAGGGTCGAGGAGTATGAGGAGGGAGCACAGAGAAGGAGCCAGTCCATCCACAGCTGCAAGGGGGGATAGGTGGCTATTAACAGGCCTCCACACTGGCAGGGCTCAGCAGGCGGGTGTGTGCAGCTAATTTAGGCCCCGGATCCCGGTGCTGGTGTAGGCCTCAACTCCCGGGGGCTTCAAAAAGGGCAGCAGACCCCTCGTTTTCCCCACGGAGGGGGTATTTATGTGGCAGGAGGTCTCAGGGGGAGCAGGTCAGGCCCGTGGGGGCGGGGGGGTGCAGTCGACCGGCGGGTCGGGTGTAGCAAGATGGCCGCCGCCGGGATAGGTGCGGGAACAAGGAGGCCGCGGCTCCGGAGGGCAGGGAGCGGGAGCCTGATCCTCGCACCCGTCCCCGATGGTCTGGGGCAGGAGAGGGGCCTTGAGTGAGCCGGTTTGGAGGTAGGGGGGAGCCGCAGGGGTCCCGGTGCAGCCGCGTTCCGGTCCCGGAGCCCGCGCCCGGGTAGGCCCCAAACTCGAGGTCCCGGCTTCGGGACGAGGCGTAGGCCTCAGCTTTAAAACAGTGCCAGGGGGCACCTCTCCAGCCTCCCCGGGTCCTGGACGCGATGGGTACCCGTCAGGGGGGAAAATCAGAGGGGAAAGCCGGAGATATATGCACTTTAAATGCAGGGCCGGCAGAAGCTCATGCAAAGCACATCTTCTCAGGATGCAGGTCAGGCCACGCCCCCCTGCATATCATTTTTATCAGCAGGATTTTGCGTCCTATTGCGTTACTTTGCGACTGAGACGCATTTTCATGGAAAAAAGGCACTCAGCGCTACCAAGTCATACAGTACTCACACGTTATGGGTTACGTGACTTGTAGCTCATGGAGCAAAGATGTAAGAGGGCACATCTGTATCAAACCTTTGAGAGCGATAAAGTGGAGAAGATGCTCATAGTAGCTTCTAGGTATTATCTAGCGGGATGCAGTCAGGATCCTTGCAGTCGGAATCCCTATAGTCAGAATACCGACAGCGGGATCCCGACGGTCAGAATCCCAGCAGATCCCCAAGGTAAGTACAGAGGTTAGTGTTAGGCAGTAGGTGGGAGGTAGGGTTAGGCTGCAGGGGGGAATTAGTGTTAGGCTGTGGGAGGGGATGGTAAGGGTTAGGATGTGGCAAGGGACGGGGATTAGGCACTAGGGGGAGGGTTAGGGCTAGGCTGCGGGAGGGGAGGGGTTAGGCTGCAGGGAGTGGATTAGGGTTAGGCTGTGGGAGGGGACAGTTAGTGTTAGGTTGTGGGAGGGTTAGGCACTAGAGGGATGGCACAAATGAACAATAAACTGTATTCCATGCACTTTTAGATGATGTACTAAATTTTGGAATAGTGTTTACCATGCTTGTTCTGTTAACCTTTCAAATTTCAGAAGTATTCTTGTATATTGGACATACAAATTTTATTGCACATTATTAATGTATGCGTTAGGGTGTTTAATATGTTTTATGTGGTACTCTACAGCAGTCTGTTTTATAAAGATTTACAGGAGATGTGTGCGGACCCCCATGTTCTAGTTCTTATTCATCATCGTGCTTTGGTTTTGGCAAAACCACCCTCAAGTGTCTTGGTTCACATTCGGATTTCGCCGATATAAACAGCTAATATCATGTTGATTTTTTCCAGTGGCTTCTCATCTGCTACAAAATGGGGGCACTGCGGGGTGGGTGTGCTAATTTACATTAATGTCTGCAGCCGCTGGGGAAATGTAAATATGTGTGCACTATCTACTGTAAATAACTGGTAACTAATTATAATAAATAAATAATATTTATTCCAGTTCAGTTCTCTTTTCTTAATGAAGGATAATACCTGTGCTGAAGAGGTTCACATTACTAAAAAAAATAGTATAATAAACAATGATTGAATCAAATACATGTATCTTCAATTATATGAATAAATACCATATAACGTAATATTGATATAAATGTTACACTTCACAATTTGTACTATAAGCACATGAAATCTTCCACTTATTTAGTTTGAAGCTACAATAAATACATTTAACGGACCACAAATGTCCCTAACAATTTATATATAATGTTTGTTAAAATGTCTATTTTACTATTAAATTAAAATATAGGCACAATAATGTCCCACTAATAAATGTATCCGTACAGAAACAGAAATTGTACACAGCGGGCTTAATATGTAATGAATTATTGTGCAAAAACATTATTCAGATAAATTGCATGAGATCCAACTGTGTTGCGCATTAGGGGGTAATATAAATGGATTCCTACAGTCCTCACATAGGAGAGTGATACCACAAGAAAGTGTGTGTTGGGCAATTCCACCCCTCATTAAATGTGAGCAAGCATTTTGGTATCCTCCTGAACATAACGTTTTAGCAGTATATCACGCAATTATGAAATAAAGTGCCGCAAGTAACCCTTCTTCTCCTTCTGGTGCAAACTGTCCAAAAGCAATTCTAGCAAATAAACCCTGCTCACTATAAAGCACAAAGTATGCTTGAAAGAATGGTAATCTGGGTGATTTGTGCCATTTGTGCACCCAAACGGATCACTTTTCACACATTACAGCTCGCTACCCCGTGGCGGGTGCGCGCTGAATTGTAGATGCTGGCAGCTGATCGTGCCCATATGGAGCTATGGGGGTCATTCCGAGTTGTTCGCTCTGTAAATTTTTTCGCATCGCAGCGATTTTCCGCTTAGTGCACATGCGCAATGTCCGCACTGCGACTGCGCCAAGTAAATTTGCTATGCAGTTAGGAATTTTACTCACGGTTTTTTCTTCGTTCTGGTGATCGTAATGTGATTGACAGGAAGTGGGTGTTTCTGGGCGGAAACAGGCCGTTTTATGGGTGTGTGCGAAAAAACGCTACCGTTTCTGGGAAAAACGCGGGAGTGGCTGAAGAAACGGAGGAGTGTCTGGGCGAACGCTGGGTGTGTTTGTGACGTCAAACCAGGAACGACAAGCACTGAACTGATCGCAGATGCCGAGTAAGTCTGGAGCTACTCAGAAACTGCTAAGAGGTGTGTGGTCGCAATTTTGAGAATCTTTCGTTCGCAATTTTAAGAAGCTAAGATTCACTCCCAGTAGGCGGCGGCTTAGCGTGTGTAAAGCTGCTAAAAGCAGCTTGCGAGCGAACAACTTGGAATGACCCCCTATATTTGAATATCTCCGTTGGGTGCCATCTAGTGGCTGCCGGCATCTAAAAGATTTGCATTCCGCCCATGATGTCTGTGCTTCCAAGGTCACAATTTGTTGCTTCATGCTTTATTAACGTAATCATTAACAATGACCGTTTTGCCAGTTATTTTGTTCCTGGAAAACTTGACCTTAGGAATGGCAGTAATTTAACTGTGAATTTGCATGATGATGCAGCATAATACTCAAATACTTTAAGAAACACCTAACTACACCATGAGGCCTAAAAGATTATGGGACTAATTCAAACCTGATCGCAGCAGCAAAATTGTTCTCTAATGGGCAAAACCATGTGCACTGCAGGTGGGGCAGATATAACATGTGCAGAGAGAGTTAGATTTGGGTGGGTTATATTGTTTCTGTGCAGGGTAAATACTGGCTGCTTTATTTTTACACTGTAATTTAGATTTCAGTTTGAACACACCCCACCCAAATCTAACTCTCTCTGCACATGTTATATCTGTCCCACCTGCAGTGCACATGGTTTTGCTCATTAGAGAACAATTTTGCTGCTGCGATCAGGTCTGAATTAGTCGCTCTGTATGTTTCATGGTGTGCACCTGATGAAAGGAAGGCATGCTTTAAAATGGTTTTCCAGCTTTCCTAACAGTGGCCTCTGTCCATTGGGTTCCGCTTTACCTTTCCGATTGCCTATACCTACCACTATTCTCTAGTTGTTTGAATCTCACAGTCGCTTTTTCTTTAAGTCTGATTATCTAACAAAATCTATATGTTTGTGTTACCTAGCATCTCCCTTAAAGAGGGCAACTGCATATACTGTAATTTACCATGGTCATTTTACCATGCTAAATCCTCCATATTTGCAAAGGTGCTTCTACAGTAGGTGCATAGGTTTGTGGAGCAAAATAACAAAGTTTGCTGAGGGACATAACTTGTATGTGGTAGGGAACATAGATTGTAAGCTCTACTGGGGCAGGGACTGATATGAATGACCAAATATTCTCTGTGATGTGCTGCGGAATATGTGTGTGCTATATAAATAATTGGTAATAAATACATTTTTCAGGTTCCTTTACTCCCCTATGCCATGCAGGGCAAAATGAGTGATGTTGGTGTTCGCAAGGAGCCAACGTTCTGAAAGCACTTTGCAGACAAAAATTGAATCACCCCCAGGTGTCTGTCACCTCCCTGCTGCACAAAACACAGTTCAGGCCTGTTGCTCTGTTCTCTGTCCCTTATACAGAAGGGGAAGAGCAAATAAGAATGCAAGGTTGGCAAATCTGATCACTGCCTGACATGTCTGATTAATGTATAGATCTCCACAGCAGCCTAGTACAGGCACAAAGAGACATTCCTATTAATATATCTTATAGAAATAGTCACAGATATTACAATCCGTGTCAGCTGAAACAAAAGGTGTACAACAGAAAGTGTTCATTACTGCCTGGTGCTGAGTTCATGTTTTTTTTTCTATAAAATATTAGTCTTATACTGTAGTTGGGAAGTGAATAAGATTTCTAAAGAAAGACATAAAGTAAAATTGAATTTAAAGGGTCATAAATGTTTTGCACTACTATACATCTGCACCATGACTGATAAACAGGATAGTAGTATTGTTTCTTATTTCCACATAATACTTCTGGATCTGTTATTATTATTATTTTATTATTATCCTTAATTTATATTGCGCCACAAGGGATCCGCAGCGCCTAATTACAGAGTACATAAATCATACCTCCCAACTGTCCTGATTTTTGCGGGACAGCCTTGCTGTCCCACCCGTGGACCACAGTGTCGTGGTGGTGGGGAAAGGGGGCGGTTGGGAGGCTCCTGTCACACGCTGCTCTGCCTAGCGTCTGTTCACAGGCGATGGAGGGACTGGGGGCATGCCCCCCACAGTGATGTGAAATGGGGGCGTGGCTTGCGATTATGGCACTCCCGGGAAGCCATGCCTCTTTTCCATTGGCAAGCCCCTTTTCGACTGCACGCGGCTTCGCCGCACAAAGGAGTTCCGCATTGCCACCTTCAGATGTTGGGAGATATGCATAAATAAGCAAAGCAAGAAAACAGTGATTTACAGTTCAAGACAATATAGCATGAGTACAGCGTATATAAACATAGCTGCATCAGCAGACGACACTGAAATAAGTATCAGGGTGGCCGGTGCTAATTGTCCAGCCTTAGGCAAAACCAAATCCCCAGAAACAGCCCCGTTTGCTGTTTCTACCTAAAAAGAAGCTGACCTCCTGAAAACACACAGGTTCAGTGAAACCTGTGTGTTTTCAGGAGGTCAGCTTTTTTTTTTTTTTTTTTTTTTTTACTGGCGATCCATAAAAAATCGGTGAAACATCGGAAAAAAAGTCAGAAAAACTAACGTTTTTCGGACCCAATGTTAATTCACCGGTAATTGTATATCCCCCTCATACCTAATAATTTACTGAAAAAAAACTTTATTTTTTCGGTGTGAAAGGGTCAACCCGGGTTGAAATTCCCGGGACTTCGACTCAGGAATTTATGAACATGAGGAAAGGGAGAAGGGAAGTCTACTGCACTAGTATTAAATTGTAAGTCAATTGTATACAGAATACCCCATATTATGTTGTACCACCTTATATCTGGTCAAAATGTGTGGGGTGTGCTGCCACACCTTATATTGTTGCCAACATATGGAACAAGTTTTGAAAGGAAGGGAAAAGATTGGACTTTAGGTGGCGCACTAGAACTAAATACTCACACAATAAAATATAACTTTTATTACCATTTGGTTAAAAAAGCCAATAACTGTGAAATATTAAAATGAATGAAGACAAGTGCAAGACACGGTGTAACATATATTGTTAAAAAATCACACTCTATCCAATGTGCTGTGCAATGTCTTGTATGGTTAATGAAATTATCATAGGTTCTATGACCTTTTACGTAAATGAAGTTTAGTGCTGTCAGAATGTACTACCAATAATCTATTGGGTTTATCAAGTGTGAACATCAATGTAACCATCACACGTGTAATATCGGATATTATTTGATCTCGGGTAAATACCCTGTAGTAACTTATTTCATACACATAGAGGAGAAATAATAGGCTGATAGTTAGTATTCCCACACATGAGCTATTAGTACAAATACTCTGTAATTATTGTAGTAAATATTCCTCAATTGTGAAATGAGTTGGAAATTTCCATGCATCACATGTATTAATAAATATGTTCTGTGAGGTACCTTTATATACCCAGCTAGTTGGCGTTCTCAGTCTCTGCTGTCGACGCCACTTAATTGATATACACATATAACAAATGTTCAAAAAATTAGCCGGTTGATGTCAATATTCAAAATATATTGTTCATTGGGGCAATAATGCATTGTTATGCATATAGTGTTGATTGGCGTTCTCAGTCTATGCTGTCAACGCATGAGATTCCACCCCTCTAGGCACTAACCTCTAATGTGCATATAACTAGCTGACTGGCGTTCTCAGTCTCCGCTGTCAGCGCCTATGTTAATGACCTACACATTGCATTTGTTTATGTGATGAAATAAGCTGATCTGTATGGAATATTGGTCAGCGCTCTCAGTCCTGCTGTCAGCGTTTCACAATTGCACCTACAATATTGATGTATCATAAGAAATGAATGACATACCCTATGTCTGAATCAACCACACTAATATGGAATAGTGTTGTTTTACCATCATTGTGGTTCTTATATGTTGGGGAAATACTACATTATAGATATGGCTGCTCTCTAATTGAAGAGTGAGCTAAAATTTCTATATGTCAAAGAATTATATTGCAGAAACAGCCAATGAGTGTATGATATGATAGGTTTATATCAATTGTAGACTGATCTCTGCATCATATCATTGGTCAGTATAAATCCTCTATGCCTAATATTGATTCCAATACATTTATTATTAAAATGCTACAAGTATGATTCACAGTCAGAAAGCTGTCACTGCAAATGTTTTAGTAATGGTTAATGCCTTCCCACTGTATGATCCGTATCAGGCATGGAGACCCTGTGTGTGGTCTGCAAATAAATACTTGCACTGAATGCTGGGCTGTGTAAACAATGTTACTTTCTTGCACAGCTACACTGTAATGTTCTATCTCTATTTTTTAGCTACAGCTGTGCTCTCCTTACATACCGTACATAGATCAGATAGGGTTCTTAAGTGTCTGGTATATAAATCAGCCAGTCACTAAGTGTTAGACTATATCATATATAACAAGAGTTATTGAGCTGCAAGCATTGGTATAGTAATAACTATTGCCTTCTCACTATATGAGCCATATCAGGCATGGATACCCTGTGTATAGCCTGCAACTGAACACTGAGCTATATTAACAGTGCTGCTTTCTTTCACAGCTACACTGTGATTATCAATCTCAATGTTCCAGCCGCAGCTGCACTCTCCTTACACACAGACAGCAGATAGGCTTTCTCAGTGTCTGGTATGTGGATCAGTCAGTTACTCTATGCTAGGCTATATCATGCATAATGTAGTATACTGAACTAGTATGACTATTTAGATCGCCTGCATTGCATTAGTAAGTTCAAATGGTATCCCTCATATCATTAGGTCTGCATAATTATATCTTAAATTCTGACTAACACATCAATATATAACATGCACATTTTGTTGAACACATGGATAGAGTGTGAAAACGCCGATGCGCGTTTCACAGTTTCGTGAGCCCTGATTAAACTAACTGAAAGGCGCGTTGGCGTTGATCCGCAAATTACCGGGTTTAAATTCTTGACCCGGTAATTTCAGGCAGAGGTCTCTGCCGAGGTCAGGCAGAGACTGGCAAAATGACCCGGCACTGAAATGTCGGGTAATTGCCGAGATTTCGGTCTGAAAAGAGTATAAATTATCTAAGTTCCATACTGGAGGAAAAACACGCTTTTAGTATATAGGGGTATATGCAATTGCGGTCGAACTCCCGAAATTGTCGAAAAACGGGACTTTTTCGCCCCAAAAAAAAAATCGACAATGCAATTCAGTACTTTCCGTCAAAAAAACGGACTTTCAAAATTCGACTTTTTGAAATTCGACATTTGTCAAATTCGACATTTCTGCAATGGTACAAATGCGGCAATTCGACAAAAGTATATTCAATTGAAGTTTGGAAATTCGACAACAGTGCTTTTAGACAGTAAATTCGTCATTTTCAATCCGCCACACTTTGGTGGGGGAATCTAATAAAAAATATTTAAAACATGTTTTTTTTGGTGTTTTTTTTATTGGTAATAGCATATCTATTTATATCAGAAGGGATTAGGTAATTGGTTTGTCTATTTTGGAGGCACAAGTATTATTTATATATTTTTAAAAATATTATTATTATTATTATTATTTTTTAAATGGAATGGTAAAATCCCGAAAAAAAAAATGGCGTGGGGTCCCCCCTCCAAAGCATGACCAGCCTCGGGCTCTACGAGCCGGTCCTGGTTCTAAAAATCCGGGGGGGAAAATGACAGGGGATCCCCCGTATTTTCTCCTGTTTTTATTTGGATATTTTTTTCCCAGTAGAACTACAGGTACCAGCGGGCCCATTTTTCTCCCGCATGCTGGTACTTGTGGTTCTCCAAGTACCAGCTTGCGGGGGAGGCTTGCTGGGACATGTAGTACTACTGGAAAAACAATATTCTTACACTTTTCTCAAGGCTATCAGCCCCCCATCCGCAGCCCTTGGATGGGGGGGACAGCCTCGGGCTTCACCCCTGGCCCTTGGGTGGCTGGGGGGGGGACCCCTTGATTGAAGGTGACACCCGGCTGTGGCATTATCTGTCCAGCTAGTGGAGCCCGATGCTGGTGTAAAAAATACGGGGGACCCCTACTCTTTTTGTCCCCCGTATTTTTTGGTGCACCAGCACCAGGCGCAGAGCCCGGTGCTGGTTTTAAAAATACGGGGGATCCCCTGTCATTTCCCCCCCCGGATTTTTAGAACCAGGACCGGCTCGAAGAGACCGAGGCTGGTTATGCTTTGGAGGGGGGACCCCACGCAATTTTTGTTCGGGTTTTTTACCGTTTTTTCCCGTTTTTAAAAAATCGGATCAAAATCCGTCAAATCGGCCGTTTTTCGACAGCGGGACTGTCGAATCCGTTTTTTATTGAATATGGTAAATTTCGGCACCCACTTGCCGGAATTCGACGGTCGAATTGTGTCGAATTAAAAAACGGGCGAAAAATTTGCTGCGATTCGCCGCTAATTGCATATACCCCATAATCTCCTTTAGTTTGGAATAAATACAGAGGACAGAACCCAGCAATCAGTGATGATTGGCTGTTATCCATACATTGAAAATTACAAACCACATATTCAAAAATGGAAGTAGTTTAGGGCAGTTGGTCATAATTGCAAGCAGTATAGTATAATACTGTAACTTTCATGGGACAAAAAATAGAACTGTCTTTACAAACACAACAGATGGCAAATACACACTGAAAGCGTAGCAAAGTTTTTGGCTTCAGGATGTGAGGCAATAATGTGCTGTTCCAGTTAAGTGCGAGGTCCTGTGGTGGCCTTGCTCTGTATGCTTCAGTGCACATTTCCAGCAATTACAGTACATGCAGTACATTGGTTATATTTTGGTGTGAATGCCCATTGCCATAAATATACCACAGAGACAGCTGGCCCCTAAGAGATTCCTCTTTACAGCGGTTTCCTATATATGGAGGCGGAGCTATGATAGTAGAATTCAATGCAAATCATGTCACCAAGTCCCTGGGTTGCTCGTTTGACATCTGGGGGATCTAGGGGCGGTCTCAACACTCCTTAAGGAGACCCCACTAATCCCCCCCCACCCCACATTACCTACCTCTCCTTTCCTAGAATTGAGAGTCCCAGATATTATGAGACAGTAGGTAAGAAGTATCTAAGTACAAGAATGTAGCTCATGGCCAGGGACGAATTCAGTTAGCCGCAAAATTGTCTTTTTTGCTGTAAAAAATGGGATTTACACATGTATGCGCACTCCCACGATTCACCCTATTTAATTGCAAATTTGCCCAAATGGGATTACCGCAAAAATTGTTGCTGGCAGTGAAAAGTGACAAAAATGGTTAAATCTGTTAAACTAACATCAGATAATATTATAAAAGTTTATTATTGGTTATAATAAAAGTATTTCTGGTACTCAAATTGGGTCAAATATGCATTTAAAAAAAAAATAATAATGATAGAAAGTAATTTTATTCAGCAAAATAAGTGCTAAAATTAAATTTGAGGTACATAGAAATCGGTATCAATATATATTTGGGTCATTTTATGGGACTTATATATATATATATATATATATATATATATATATATAAAAAAATGAAAACAGTCCGATTACGCCCACCTGCAAGTCTAAAAACACTTGTCCCACTCATAATGCACCCCAATATACCTGTCCCATACCCTGTAACCCAATTTCCATCATTTTGCACTTTTCACCTCCAAAAATGACACGTCGTGATTGGTCAATTAAAAATAATGAAAAACTTCTAAGTGGCTAAATAGTCATTCAGGGGGGTGTCCCAGGGTTTCTGAACCGAATCCCGCCATTTTTAACTTAAAATAGGGAGTTTCCTCAAGTTTATACCCTTCTCAGAGTTGGTGAATTTAAATTTGCTGTAAAATTACAGCGACTCCATTTTCGCAGAAAATTGAATAAGCCTTTTCGTGAATTTATCGCGATTCGCAGTGAATTCGCATTTTTTACATCAAAACAAATTCAATTCAGCTCTATGTTCGCATTAGTTTTAATTCTTTGTGATTCCAAGACAGAAGATAGAATAGCAGCAACTACAACACCTCCATATTCCAGAAGTGCTACAAAGCATACGTTCGACCAAAGGAGGGGCAGTTAGGACGCCTCAGACGCGCGCCCGAATTTGGGGGTGTGGTCTATCAGCAATGGAGTGTAGCCTCGTAAGGGCTTTGCAGCAAGCGAACGCAAACCACGCCCCCCCATTTTTGTCAATATGGGGACATGGATAGCGCTCAGTGAGCTGCTGGCCATGCCCCCTGTCCCTCTTTGTCAGGGAATAGATGCTGTGCGCATGCGCACAGCATCTATTCACTGCTGCTCTGATCAGAGCAGTGAGTGACAGGGAGGTATTTCCCAACTGCCCCCCGCCTCCCACCCGCGGGACACTGTGACCCTCAGGTGGGACAGCGGTACAGACGGTGAAAAACTGGACTGTCCCACCAAAATTGGGACTGTTGGGAGGTATTTACAAAGTACAGTATATTAAATATTAATCATTCCCATCAGTCTCTGCCCAGTAGAGCTTACAGTTTTTATTCCCTATCTCACACAAACACGGACACTAGGGTTTATTTATTTATTTATTTTAATAAAGAATTAGCCAGTTAGTATTGGAGCAATTAGAGCAAATGCACAAACACAGGGAGAACATGCAAACTGCACACATATAGTTCCCTGGCCAGAACTGAGCCCATGACCCCAGCATTGCAAGGCAGCTGTGGTAACTATTGTGTTAATTGATAACAGACTTTATTCCAACGTTTAGGCATACCTCCCAACTGTCCTGATTTTCACGGGACAGTCCC
Source organism: Pseudophryne corroboree (assembly GCF_028390025.1). Classification (NCBI taxonomy): domain Eukaryota; kingdom Metazoa; phylum Chordata; class Amphibia; order Anura; family Myobatrachidae; genus Pseudophryne; species Pseudophryne corroboree. The sequence continues at coordinate 268,522,034 of NC_086448.1, read as the reverse complement.
ATTTTGTTGGGCTGTTCCACCCGCAGGCAGCAGTGTCCTGGGGGGGGGGGGATAGGGGATAGGGGAGTTGGGAGGCTCCTGTCACTCGCTGCTCTGCTTAGCTGCGGTGAATAGACAATGGAGACAGGGGACTGGGGGCATGCCAGCAGCTCACAGAGCGCTGCCCATGCCCCCATAGTGACAGAAAATGGGGGCGTGGCTCGTGACTGCGGCACTGACGTGTGGCCACACCCCACACTTTTACATAGACCACGCCCCTTTTTGGGTGCGCGTGAGAGAGTCCCGCAACTATATTTTCAAATGTTAGGAGGTATGGTTTAGGTCCCCTATGGCCTGTTGTTAGTATTTTGATTTTAATGTCAATATATAATGAATATATTCAGAAACTGCTTTGAGTGACTTTATATGATTCTTTTCTTGTGTGTAGAGGGTATCCTGAATCTAACAGAAACAAGCCAGCATTACATAGATAACCGGGTAGCAAGAAACAGGGCATGACAACGATGCTGTAAAAGGAATGTGCAAGTCAGGCGATCAGGCAGCACATGTCAGATGGAGCTAATGTAAAGCCATTTACCAAAGTAAGCATATTTCTAACCGTTATTCATCTTTTCCTGGGGTTTATGTAAGCTGCTGTTCTCAGAGTGCTCTAATAAAGAGGGGGTTTCTTCTCTGAGAGTGCTGATGACTGGGATTTTAATCCATAGCAGTTCTTATAAGATTGATATTCAATCCTTTAAACCCATCATGCCAAGGGCGACAAGGAGTTTCTTTTCCAGATGGAGATGGTGTCAATTAATCCTACATTTTTATTTTCTTCTGTTTAGTTAACAAAAGTCATTAGGCTGTTAATTGTAGATATCATATTATCATAATAACCTTATGGGATACATATGTAAGTGATGCATCAATCACACCATACCAGATGCTGAGGCAGTGGGCTGTAGTGCAGCTTTCTGCATACTGCACAGACATTTGGACAGTTTTTTTCTTTGTTACTTGCTCAGAATTGATGATTTTATATAGGATTTAATATTTTATTTGACTAGTTAATATTTGTGCAGTATGGGGCTGATTCTGAGTCTGTGCCTTTCTGAGTCCTTCCGTTGTGTACATTCGTGTGTATGATTGTGCAAGGGCTGAGACACCCGCTTTCAGTGTTCATTTAAACTGAAATTCCGATTGCTTCGTCTTCAGGCGCACCATCGGTTGTAACATTGAAACTTGCAGAAGCCCTTTGGTAGGTGCAGTTTCTCTGTCTGTGTATGGCCTTCCATGTGAGCGGTTCTCTGTATGCAGTTACTTTCACCTACACTACTATAACACGCCCATAAGACGTTCCATATCTGTGTGTGCGCTGTGGCTCACCCTTGCCAACACCCAAGAAATGCCCACTACATTTTCAATGTATTTCTCCCTTCGTGTGCCTGAAATTTCAACTGCAACACTGAATGTACACAGTCGGGAGGCATGTGAGATACGCCTAAAGCTGGGTTCACACCATGTGACCGTGCAGCCCAGTGACACGCCAATGCGATGTTAAGATACATCATTGTACGACCGTGTCAGAATAAGCTGAATAATGGTATTGTACCTTTCTGTTGGTGTGGCGTTTCTGCCAAAAATGCTGATGATAACTGTATGTGACTTTATGCATCCGATAAGTGTTTCGTACACATTTGCAGAAAGTGAGGCAAAATTTGCCCAACCACTTCACATAACACTTAATGCATCTAAATTACCGTAGTAAAAATAATGATAAAGTACAGTGTTCTCCTCAGGGCTTTTTCCCCAAATGCCCAGCTGTCAATCCATTCCAATGTCTGTGATTGACAGGTGGGGAGTCACACCAGTTCTCATTCCTGCTTGCTGTCATCCTGGTTCCCTTTAGATCCCTCCCACTTACTTGCAGGAACACTTTTGTGCAGACATGCTCTCAAGACTAGGCTACTCATACATCTGAGTGTTATGTCCAGCCAGCATGAGTCTTTATAATTAACATAACAGTCTGTAATTTGCAGTGCTGCAGGTATGGCGGTACTGCGTACCGGTAAAAAAAACTGGCCACCTTGCAGCCACTGGCACAGTGCGGGCATATCTGTCACTGTGGAGGCATATGTGTATCTAGCACTGCACTACTGGAGGCATATGTGTATCTGTCACTATTGGGGGCATACTGTATGTGTATCTGACACTGCACTATTGGGGGTATATGTGTATCTTGCATTCTTGGGGACATACGTGTTTCTGGCACTGCACTATTGGGGGCATGTGTGTATCACGCCCCCATTTTCATTGGCCACACCCAATTTTTTTTGCACGCACACACAGTTCCACTAATACATTTTTTCTCCTTGCACCACTGGTCATTTGACATAAATTATATTTGTTATTAATAAACTACCAAAACTTTTATGGGATTGTGCAGACGATGCATTTTATACTTTGATACAACTAGGTGCAGTTATACTGTATATCACGATACATATGAACAAATACCATGCAATTAATGCAGCTCTTAATAAAGATTTATCTGAAATCCACATAGTAGATCAAAATAAAGGTTTGGGATTTGTGTAAGGGTGCATATAAAGATCCCAAACTCCCACACCACTCCCAAAGGAGCGCACAGCTTTGATAAAAATGAATAATGTATATAATTACTCAAATAAACAATTTATTAATTACAATAATTTATTTTTTAGCAAGATTAATAATTGTTTTATGTATAATTATCCACTTTTGTGAATGGTGTATGTGTGAAGGTCTGGGATCCTTATTTGCAGCCTACACTATTCTAAAAGCTGTATTTATGCATTTTATACTTGTCTATGGTGCCTTGCACTAGCTATGTAAATAAAGAATAAATAGACTGTAAATGCCTTTACATTAGGACTCATTACGCCACAGGCAAGTGTGAAATCCCCTGTGTCTATGAGCTTTGTAGTGGGTAAAAACAAAGAATGAAATCTAGTTTTTATTTTGTAAGGAAAACAAAAGCTATTTGCTAAAAAATCAATTACGAACATTTCAAAACTGGCCTGTTAATTAGCAAGCTGTTATTACAACTATACTTGTTTGATTTAAATAATAATACACAACTTGGGGTCTGAAAGTATAGTATACATGAGAAATGATTTGCATGACAGAAATGAACGCATTATTGAAGAAACAAGTGGGAGAGGAGCCACACTGGGATATATATTGTTTATGTATGTGTCAAGGTTAACCCTCCCTATGGGGCTCTAATATACAGTAAATATATGATTCGGCCGTTTTGGTGGGCAACTGTAGTACAGTATATGTAAATTGTACACCGAGAGGGTGACATTATGGGGGGGATTCAAATGTTTGAAAAGTCAGTTGGGTGTGTGTTTTATCCTATCTAATAGACCGGAAAAAACAGACACCCAACCGATTATTTAAACGTGAATTCCCCCCTATAAGTGATTTAAAAAGGTCTCCGCAGCGCCTAACAAAGTACATAAATAAGCAAAATATGAAAACAGTAATTTACAGTACAAAACATTGCAGGACAAGGACATGGTTTATACATATTGCTGCTTCAGAGGTCATAACTCTCAAATAGGCAGCAGGGTGGAGGAAACCAAAGGTTAGGTGACATTGTAGGGAGTATGGAGTAGATGATAGTATAACTAAAAGAAGGAAAAGCACATGAGAACCCTGCCCGTATGAGCTTACATTCTAAAAGAGAGTTTATGCATACCTCCCAACTTGTTTGTCTGGCGTGGAGGGACATCTTGACCTCACTATTAGGAGGCGTGGCCACAGCAAGTTCTGCGATCGCAAGCCATGCCCCTGTTTTCATCACTATGGGGGAATGGACAGCGCTCAGTGTGCTGCTGGCCATGCCCCCTGTCGCTCTCAGACGCTGTGTGCATGCATCTATTCGCTGTTCTGCTCAGAGCAGAGAGTCACAAGATGTTAATCATTATTAAATGTTACAGTGCCCTCCATTTTGTCTCACCCTTCTGGTGTACCATATACATGGCCAAATATTTATCTGTGCCAGTACATAAAACAAAGGGCCTAATTCAGACCTGATTGCTGTTGTGCGAAATCACACAGCGGACGATTTTTGAATGACTACGCATGCGTATGGATCGTAATGCGCAGATGCGAGGCCAAACTGCAAAAATATCCTGCATCTTTTTTGATCGTTAGGCGTATGCAGATTGATTAACAGGAAACGAACGTTTGGGGGTGGTAACTGGCTGTTTTCTGGGAGTGTCAGGAAAATCGCAAGCGTTCCCAAGCATTTTTAGGGAGTGTTTGTGACGTCAGCTCCGGCCCCATCAGCCTGTTTTTTCGCACTGTAGTAGTAGGTCCTGGGCTACGCACAGACTGGGAAAATCATTCGATGGTGAATTAATTGCGAACGGATTTACAGCTGACCGGCGTATGCAAAGCTTTTTGCACGGTGTACGCAGACTTGCACGGCGATTTTTCACTCTGTCTGTGCGGCGACTATCCAATCGTAAACCTCTGCAAATTCGCAGTGGAGCGGTCAGGTCTGCATTAGACCCAGTATCTAGTATACAAATCAGACAATCACTTCCCTGATTTAAAACAGATTTCTGAAGTACTGTACCTACTACCTGGGGATAACTACTGATCATTTTATACTACCTTTTTAGAGAGGAAGAGGATGTAGATTTGTTAGTTCTGTCGGAACATAAAAGTAAATTAAACACTAAAGGATAGGTTAATTAAAAACAACTACAACAGTACTTACAAGAAAGGAAAAAAGTATCTGCTGAACATACGGGATACGGTCGTTAGGTCGACACAGCTTATGTCGACAGTCATTGGGTCGACCACTGAAGGTCGACATGTCAAAAGTTCGACATGAGGTTTTGTTTTTAAAATAAATAAATAATTTTTTGGATTTTTCCATACTTGACGATCCACATGGACTACGATTGGAACGGTAACCTGTGCCGAGTGAAGTGAGCTATGCGAGGGGACACGGTGCACCAGTTGGGGTTCCCCGTCACGTTACGAAGAAAACAACACCAAAAAGTCCAAAACCTCATGTCGACCTTTTCACCTGTCAACCTAGTACATGTCGACCTAATTCCCATATCGACCTTCAGTGGTCGCCCTAATGACTGTCGATCTAAGTTGGGTCGACCCAACGACCCATTCCGGAACATACAAGTGAACAGAATGTACGACTGAGAGCTTCAATATTTTTTGTAGACTGTAGAGATGCATAAACTTTTCTTGCTTTGCCTGGAGTTTAATTCTGGTCTGTTACATAGTATATTATCCTGACCTTCCTTACAGAGACACTGATGTAAAATAAACTACGTTAGCACCTGGAGTTGCACCTCTCTGGGACATTATTGTGGCAGCCTTAAGCTGAATGAATGTATGCATTTGTTCATTTTTTAATATAGTAATACTTGCCTACTTTCCTGGAAGTTGCAGGAGACTCCTAGTTTTTCGGCAGTCCCCCATACTCCTGGAAGAGTATTCAGATCTCCCACATCCTGGGTAATCTCAGGTCCACAGGGAGTATGTTGGTCTAAAATGACCCAAATCTAGTCATGACAGTGGTGCGGCCTAACAATGTGGACAGGCGGCCATGCCCCCAAAGCTGTCAGCAGCATCTCCTCTCTGGAGAGAGGTATGTATGAATATAGGGGCTGAATCAGCATAGAACGCTGAAGTGTGGAAATCGTTTTTGGGCGATTTCTGGGCATGCGTGCATGCCGATGTGTGCATGAGTGAGGACTTAGATTGTGATCGCACGTGATCACAATCTAAGTCGCGGCGACGGGGAGGCAACGCAACATTTTGGGGGTGATGTTGTGGGGGTGAGAGCCCAATACTCACCATCGAGCTAAAATCGCCGCATAAGCCCGTTGTTTTTGTTTTTTTTGTCTGAAAAATTAACAGGGCTAATAAGATACCGATACCCCCCTTAGTGTATAAATATTGTCCTTTAGTTAGAGTTATAAAATTTGGAGCAAGTCTTAATTCTATAGGAGAATACTACTAATCCACTTTTGGTGATATGTTTTCACCTTATCATTATACAAGCATAAGAACATATATCATAAAAGAAGACAGAATACAAGCACACAGTTGAATATTGTTTTATTATTTCACATTTTTTTCTTACTTATACAATTTCCACTTCCACTTTATAGTAACAGATATTTTGCTGCATATCTGTACAAACATGAAAGAACAATTCTTCTAAAAAAATCCATAAAAGTTACGTTTTAACTTTGTCAGTGCACCCAATACATAATCTTTTCCTCATTTTCATTTATAGCAGTGTAAAGTACCCACAGTTAAATATCACATGCGTGGACGCATACGGTAATATGCTTTGTATCATCATATTTATTTATAAGAATCCCCAGATTTTGCAGCACGGTGCAGAGTAATTACGGGTATGACATATAGGAAAGTGATTTGGCAGAAAAAAATATGCATGAAGGCAGTTACTGGCCAAATTGCAAGACAAGATCTGCACAGTGACGTACATGAAAGTTACAGTAAAACAGGATAACAATGAATGAATGCAATTTTGACCAAATCACATAATAAACAGGACGATTGGTATTAGCCCACTGTCACGATCCGGGTATCTGGACGCCATTTCTTACCCATCAGATGCCTCCTAAGGCTGGCTCAGCGCTCCAGGACCGGATTCCATCTGTTATCCTGATGTGTACATTCCTGTATCCTCTCCTGTCACTCTGGGACGCTGTCACAGTAAACGCCATATTACACCTGGCATGGCGTCTCCCGCGGCCTCCGCCGCCGTCCCTGAACTTCTGCATGCAGAGTGTCTGAGTGGCGATTACGTCAGCCGCGGCCTCCGCTGTGTCCGCGTGGTTGGATGTGCATCTGTCAGCCTGGCGCCTCCTGTCTCCGGTGGCCGGCGCCGCCATTACTGTTTTCATTACCACATGGATTACAAACCAAACTTCCCTCCAAGTGTCTGCATGGGCGCAGCCATCTTGGATTCTGTCAGCTGATCATTTCCACCAATCTGTTCTCAGTATTGATAATCTGCATAATTGCCTAGCCAATCCCTTCCTTGCTGCAGGTATAAATACACTGTGCCTGAGCAAGGAAGGCGTCAGTGCTTTGGTTGTCAAACCTAGTTCCTGTTTGTCTCTCTCCTGTGATTGTCTTCCAGGTTCCAGCTCCTGTCTCAAGACTTCCACCATAGAGACCCGCACCAGCATTCCACCTGCGGTGTAGCCTGACTCTCCAATCCATTGTGGATTCATCTGTTTCCAGCTACAACATTACCTGCTTCCAGCTCAGCTTCCAGCAGAGTACAGCTTCCCTTAAAGGGCCGGTGTCCTTTCTACACTTTACCACTCTCCACCGGTATTATTATTTCTCCGCTCTCAAGTTCTACATTTCAGTTCATATTTCATCGCTCCCAAGTTCATTTATTATTTAACTGGTTCCAGCCAGTATCCACTCCGTGCTAACAACAGTCTGGTTCCAGCCAGTATCCACAGCAGCTGTTTTATCTTCAGCAACCCAGCTTTTCCTGGAACACCAGCTGGCACAATCCTGGGTTATCTCCATTGCTACAGTCGGGCCTGGTAAGGACTTTCCATCTAGAAGATCATAAGAACTATCTCACACTACCAGTGCCCTGTGGCTCCTGCCATCCTGTAGTACCCAGGAACTGTATTTATTCTTTGCTGACTTTTACGTTTTCTTTTACTGCTGCTGTGTTGCGGAGTTGTCATAATAAACATCATTGACTTTTATCCAAGTTGTCGTGGTCACGCCTTCGGGCAGTTATTATTCATGTTACTTACATGTCCAGGGGTCTGATACAACCTCCCAGGTTCCGGTACATCTCAGCCCCTACAACTGAGGCTGCCTCCCATCAGCTCAGGCCCTCAGTTGTGACAGTAAGCACTGACCTAATGAATCCAGCCGGAGACCAGGATCAAGCGGCCAGGCCGATGCAAGAACTGGCAGCCCGACTAGAACATCAGGAGGCTGCACAGGGCCACATCATCCGCTGTCTCCAGGATCTCTCTACTCGGCTGGATGGGATTCAGACAACTCTCCGTGGATCAGGCGCGTCTGGTGCGTCAACCACAGTGACTCCAGCTATAACCCCACCCACCTTACCCATTTCTGCTCCACGTCTTCATCTTCCAACGCCAGCAAAATTTGACGGATCTCCAAGATTCTGCAGGGGATTTCTCAACCAGTGTGAGATTCAGTTTGAGCTACAACCTGGCAATTTTCCCAGTGACCGTACAAAAATTGCCTACATTATTTCTCTTCTCAGTGGCTCAGCCCTTGATTGGGCATCACCGTTATGGGAGAGGTCCGACACCCTGCTATCTTCCTACACTGCCTTCGTGTCAACATTCAGGCGCATCTTCGACGAGCCAGGCCGGGTAACCTCAGCTTCATCCGAGATTCTCCGTTTATGCCAGGGGTCACGTACTGTAGGACAATATCTGATACAGTTCCAGATCCTGGCATCCGAACTAGCATGGAACGACGAGGCCCTGTATGCTGCATTCTGGCATGGCTTATCTGAGCGTATTAAAGATGAGTTAGCTACCAGAGACTTACCTTCTAAGTTAGATGAGCTAATCTCACTCTGCACGAAAGTTGATTTACGTTTCAGAGAGAGAGCAACTGAGCGTGGAAGATCATCTGCTCCAAAATCTTCTGCTCCTCCTCCTCGTCAACTGTCACCATCTAAAGATGAGCCCATGCAACTTGGCCGTTCCCGTTTAACTCCTGCTGAGCACCGAAGACGTCTCTCCGAGTTTCTCTGTCTCTATTGTGCAGCTCCGTCTCACACCATTAATGCCTGTCCCAAACGTCCGGGAAACTCCAAATCCTAGCTCGCCAAGGAGAGGGCCGGCTAGGAGTAATGATCTCCTCTCCATCTCCTCAAGATTGTAATCTCCCAGTCTCGCTTCAAGTTGCTCAACGTTATCGGAACGTCATTGCCCTCCTTGATTCCGGAGCGGCTGGGAACTTTATTACCGAAGCCTATGTTAAACGGTGGTCCCTACCCACCGAGAGACTTCCTTCGTCCATTTCTTTAACTGCCGTGGATGGCAGCAAAATTTTTGATGCAGTTATTTCTTTAAGGACTCTACCAGTTCGTCTGAGAGTGGGAGTTCTTCATTCCGAACTTATTTCTTTTTTAGTGATTCCAAGAGCCACACATCCTGTGGTCCTGGGCCTTCCATGGCTCCGTCTTCACAATCCTACAATTGATTGGACGACTACGCAAATCCTGGCATGGGGTTCCTCCTGTGCTGAGACATGTTTGTTTAAAGTATTGCCTGTCTGTTCTTCCTCCCCCAGGTCGTCTGATGTTCCACCTCCTCCATATCAAGATTTCACGGATGTGTTCAGTAAAGCTTCTGCTGATATCCTTCCTCCTCATAGAGAATGGGACTGTCCGATTGATCTCGTTCCAGGGAAGGTTCCACCTCGAGGCCGAACTTATCCGTTGTCTCTGCCTGAGACGCATTCTATGGAGGAATATATTAAAGAGAACCTAGCAAAGGGGTTCATTCGACCTTCTTCTTCTCCAGCCGGCGCAGGCTTCTTTTTTGTAAAAAAGAAAGATGGTAGTCTGCGGCCGTGCATCGACTACAGAGGTTTGAACGACATTACCATCAAGAACCGTTATCCTTTACCCCTGATTACTGAGCTCTTTGACAGAGTTAGCGGAGCTACCATCTTTACAAAGCTGGACTTGCGAGGTGCATACAATCTCATCCGGATCCGTGAGGGTGACGAGTGGAGGACCGCCTTTAACACCCGTGACGGACATTATGAGTACCTCGTCATGCCCTTCGGATTGAGCAATGCTCCAGCTGTCTTCCAGCATTTTGTCAATGAGATCTTCAGAGACATTCTATACCGTCATGTCGTGGTCTATCTAGACGATATCCTCATTTTTGCCAACGATTTAGAGGAACATCGTTTTTGAGTTAAAGAGGTTCTGTCCCGTCTCCGTGTCAATCATCTCTATTGCAAATTAGAAAAATGCGTCTTTGAAGTCAAGTCCATTCCGTTTCTAGGGTACATTGTGTCCGGTTCCGGACTAGAGATGGATCCTGAGAAACTACAAGCAATCCAAAATTGGCCGGTACCCTTAACCCTCAAAGGGGTCCAGAGGTTCTTAGGGTTCGCCAACTATTACCGAAAGTTTATACGAGACTTTTCCACCATTGTGGCGCCTATTACTGCTTTCACTAAGAAGGGTGCTAACCCGTCCAAGTGGTCTGAAGAAGCCATGCAAGCATTTCATCTTTTAAAACAAAGGTTCATCTCTGTGCCTGTTCTGAAACAGCCTGACATCGACTCTCCTTTCATCTTAGAGGTGGATGCCTCCTCCGTTGGAGTAGGAGCGGTGTTATCTCAGAGGGCTAAAGATGGCCATTTACACCCTTGCAGTTTCTTCTCCCGGAAGTTCTCCCCAGCTGAGCGCAACTATGCCATTGGCGACCAGGAGTTGCTAGCCATCAAGCTCGCTCTAGAAGAGTGGAGGTATCTGTTGGAGGGAGCTTCTCATTCAATCACCATACTTACAGACCACAAGAACCTTTTATACCTGAAGGGCGCACAATGTCTCAACCCTCGTCAGGCCAGATGGGCACTTTTCTTTTCCAGGTTCGACTTTAAACTCCAGTTCTGTCCGGGCTCTCAGAATCGCAAGGCCGATGCCCTTTCCCGCTCATGGGAGCAAGAAAATGAGTCGGAGTCTTCAGACAAGCATCCTATTATAAATCCGTTGGCATTCTCCACGGTAGGGATGGACTCTACGCCCCCATCAGGGAAAAGTTTTGTGAAGCCGATGCTAAGGAAGAAGCTCATGCATTGGGCCCATGCTTCCCGTTTTGCCGGACATACAGGTATCCAAAAAACCCTGGAGTTTATCTCTAGGTCCTATTGGTGGCCAACTCTGAAAAAGGACGTCTTGGAGTTTATTGCATCTTGCCCAAAGTGTGCCCAACATAAAGTATCCCGCCAGTCGCCTGCGGGGCAACTGGTTCCACTATCCGTTCCCCGTCGACCATGGACCCACTTGTCGATGGATTTCATTACAGACTTACCCATGTGCAACAAGTTCAATACCATCTGGGTGGTAGTTGACCGGTTCACCAAGATGGCACACTTCATTCCTCTCACCGGTCTTCCGTCAGCTTCCAAGTTGGCTCAAGTATTCATACAAGAGATCTTCCGACTCCACGGTCTTCCTGAAGAAATTATCTCAGATCGAGGAGTTCAATTCACAGCCAAATTCTGGCGAAGTTTATGTCAAGTCCTCCAAGTCAAGCTAAAGTTTTCCACGGCTTACCATCCTCAGACCAATGGTCAAACCGAGAGGGTGAATCAGGACTTGGAGGCCTTCCTCCGCATCTATGTGTCCTCCTCTCAAGATGACTGGGTTCAATTACTTCCCTGGGCCGAGTTCTGTCATAACAACCAGTATCATTCTTCATCTGCTTCAACACCATTCTTCACTAACTTTGGATTCCACCCTAAAGTCCCTGAGTTCCAACCGCTTCCAGCAACTTCTGTCCCCGCAGTGGATATCACCTTGCATCAGTTTGCCAATATCTGGAAGAGCGTACGATCAGCTCTGCTCAAGGCATCGTTCAGGTACAAGAAGTTTGCGGATAAGAAGCGTCGAGCAGTTCCTGCTCTCAAGGTGGGTGATCGGGTATGGTTATCCACGAAGAATTTGAGGTTAAGAGTTCCCAGTATGAAGTTTGCACCTCGCTATATCGGTCCTTTCAAGATTGAACAAGTCATCAATCCTGTTGCTTACAGACTCCAGTTGCCTCCCTTCTTAAAAATACCCAGGACATTCCATGTTTCCCTGTTGAAACCGCTGATCTTGAATCGGTTTCATTCCTCACTTCCTCCAACTCCGAAAGTCCAAACTCAACGAGGCGTTGAGTATGAAGTGGCCAAGATCCTGGACTCACGTCACCGTTACGGTCAACTACAATATCTTATTGACTGGAAAGGTTATGGTCCTGAGGAACGTTCATGGACCAATGCTTCTGATGTCCATGCTCCTGCCTTGGTCCGGAGATTCCATTCCAAGTTTCCTCAAAAGCCAAAGAAGTGTCCTGGGGCCACTCCTAAAGGGGGGGGTGCTGTCACGATCCGGGTATCTGGACGCTATTTCTTACCCATCAGATGCCTCCTAAGGCTGGCTCAGCGCTCCAGGACCGGATTCCATCTGTTATCCTGATGTGTACATTCCTGTATCCTCTCCTGTCACTCTGGGACGCTGTCACAGTAAACGCCATATTACACCTGGCATGGCGTCTCCCGCGGCCTCCGCCGCCGTCCCTGAACTTCTGCATGCAGAGTGTCTGAGTGGCGATTACGTCAGCCGCGGCCTCCGCTGTGTCCGCGTGGTTGGATGTGCATCTGTCAGCCTGGCGCCTCCTGTCTCCGGTGGCCGGCGCCGCCATTACTGTTTTCATTACCACATGGATTACAAACCAAACTTCCCTCCAAGTGTCTGCATGGGCGCAGCCATCTTGGATTCTGTCAGCTGATCATTTCCACCAATCTGTTCTCAGTATTGATAATCTGCATAATTGCCTAGCCAATCCCTTCCTTGCTGCAGGTATAAATACACTGTGCCTGAGCAAGGAAGGCGTCAGTGCTTTGGTTGTCAAACCTAGTTCCTGTTTGTCTCTCTCCTGTGATTGTCTTCCAGGTTCCAGCTCCTGTCTCAAGACTTCCACCATAGAGACCCGCACCAGCATTCCACCTGCGGTGTAGCCTGACTCTCCAATCCATTGTGGATTCATCTGTTTCCAGCTACAACATTACCTGCTTCCAGCTCAGCTTCCAGCAGAGTACAGCTTCCCTTAAAGGGCCGGTGTCCTTTCTACACTTTACCACTCTCCACCGGTATTATTATTTCTCCGCTCTCAAGTTCTACATTTCAGTTCATATTTCATCGCTCCCAAGTTCATTTATTATTTAACTGGTTCCAGCCAGTATCCACTCCGTGCTAACAACAGTCTGGTTCCAGCCAGTATCCACAGCAGCTGTTTTATCTTCAGCAACCCAGCTTTTCCTGGAACACCAGCTGGCACAATCCTGGGTTATCTCCATTGCTACAGTCGGGCCTGGTAAGGACTTTCCATCTAGAAGATCATAAGAACTATCTCACACTACCAGTGCCCTGTGGCTCCTGCCATCCTGTAGTACCCAGGAACTGTATTTATTCTTTGCTGACTTTTACGTTTTCTTTTACTGCTGCTGTGTTGCGGAGTTGTCATAATAAACATCATTGACTTTTATCCAAGTTGTCGTGGTCACGCCTTCGGGCAGTTATTATTCATGTTACTTACATGTCCAGGGGTCTGATACAACCTCCCAGGTTCCGGTACATCTCAGCCCCTACAACTGAGGCTGCCTCCCGTCAGCTCAGGCCCTCAGTTGTGACACCCACATAAGACAGGCACGACAGATATCACTGTTACAGTTATGCAGAATAAAATGAAATGGATGCAGTTCCATCTAGTTGCAAGGCAAATGAAAGAATTCAGCATAATACGTGTCAGGATGGAGAGTGGCCAATGGGGCTAGATTATCTTGCCTGTTGGAGTTTACAATCTAGAAGGAGGGACCTCTTGTATGATTTCAAGTAGCAAGGACACTGTTTGCTATCAGCGAAGGCTACGTATTACTGAACTGAATAATACACATGAAATAAAGTATTATTTTAATAGATTTTAGAACAACTACAGATATGTCACACAGTAAATTGGCATCTCTCCTGATTTTGCTCTCATATGTCTTACATTCCTATGTTTGGCTTTAAACTGTACAGCTGTCGGCCTGGTTTACTTATATGTGAGATTATATAAACCAGTGGTTTTCAATGTCTTGTAAGGGCACTTAGCCGCAGCATGTTTTTTATACTGATCGATGATTTACATATAAATGTATTACCATGCCATTCCTGCACATGCTCTGATTAATTCAAGAGCCTGCTGTGCCTGGTAATGTTGAAGATTATAACAATCTACCTGCTTGTGCGACACCTGACTATTTCTCGGCAAAGCATCATTTAAAGATAAATATCAATTATATATATATATATATATATATATATATATATATATATATATATTTATATTATTTTATTTTTTAATGTTTTCTGTACACAGTAGCAATAATTGCTCTCTCTGGAGAAAGATGATGAGGTATTCAGTTAGATCTGTAGTCCTTTATATTTTAAACTTGGTGAATAGTCATTTACAGATACAACTTGGGATGCACCATGTAAAAGGAGATGGAGAGTCTCACTAAACTGTGCAGACTTGTTCACAAGTTTTTCTTTTTTGCTTGGTGCTCACTTTAGAAGCACCAACGGTGTAGCTGTCCTGGCTTGTTAACATTGCTGTCCTCTGGTTAGGAATTCCTAAAGCTTCATCTCTGAGAAAATAGTATTTTGACTAGTAGTGTAAAACAGAATCTGGTCAGAAAGATAAAATATTAAATATTCTTTCTCTATCGTCCTTGTGGATGCTGGGGTTCCTGAAAGGACCATGGGGAATAGCGGCTCCGCAGGAGACAGGGCACAAAAAGTAAAGCTTTCCGATCAGGTGGTGTGCACTGGCTCCTCCCCCTATGACCCTCCTCCAGACTCCAGTTAGATTTTTGTGCCCGGCCGAGAAGGGTGCAATCTAGGTGGCTCTCCTAAAGAGCTGCTTAGAGAAAGTTTAGCTTAGGTTTTTTTATTTTACAGTGAGTCCTGCTGGCAACAGGATCACTGCAACGAGGGACTTAGGGGAGAAGGAGTGAACTCACCTGCGTGCAGGATGGATTGGCTTCTTGGCTACTGGACATCAGCTCCAGAGGGACGATCACAGGTACAGCCTGGATGGTCACCGGAGCCGCGCCGCCGGCCCCCTTGCAGATGCTGAAGTAAGAAGAGGTCCAGAATCGGCGGCTGAAGACTCCTGCAGTCTTCTAAAGGTAGCGCACAGCACTGCAGCTGTGCGCCATTTTCCTCTCAGCACACTTCACACGGCAGTCACTGAGGGTGCAGGGCGCTGGGAGGGGGGCGCCCTGGGAGGCAAATGAAAACCTTTTTTTGGCGAAAAATACCTCACATATAGCCCCCAGAGGCTATATGGAGATATTTAACCCCTGCCAAGATTCACTAAATAGCGGGAGACGAGCCCGCCGAAAAAGGGGCGGGGCCTATCTCCTCAGCACACAGCGCCATTTTCTCTCACAGAAAGCCTGGAGAGAAGGCTCCCAGGCTCTCCCCTGCACTGCACTACAGAAACAGGGTTAAAACAGAGAGGGGGGGCACTGATTTTGGCGATATTGAGATATATATAAAGATGCTATAAGGGAAAACACTTATATAAGGTTGTCCCTATATAATTATAGCGTTTTGATGTGTGCTGGCAAACTCTCCCTCTGTCTCCCCAAAGGGCTAGTGTGGGTCCTGTCCTCTGTCAGAGCATTCCCGGTGTGTGTGCTGTGTGTCGGTACGTGTGTGTCGACATGTATGAGGACGATGTTGGTGAGGAGGCGGAGAAATTGCCTGTAATGGTGATGTCACTCTCTAGGGAGTCGACACCGGAATGGATGGCTTATTTAGGGAATTACGTGAGAATGTCAACACGCTGCAAGGTCGGTTGACGACGTGAGACGGCCGACAAACTATTAGTACCGGTCCAGGCGTCTCAGAAACACCGTCAGGGGCGTTAAAAACGCCCATTTACCTCAGTCGGTCGACACAGACACGGACACTGAATCCAGTGTCGACGGTGAATAAACAAACGTATTTCTCATTAGGGCCACACGTTAAGGGCAATGAAGGAGGTGTTGCATATTTCTGATACTACAAGTACCACAAAAAAGGGTATTATGTGGGAGTGAAAAAACTACCTGGAGTTTTTCCTGAATCAGATAAAATAAAATGAAGTGTGTGATGATGCGTGGGGTTACCCCGATAGCAAATATTGGCGTTATACCCTTTCCCGCCAGAAATTAGGGCGCGTTGGGAAACACCCCTTAGGGTGATAAGGCGCTCACACGCTTATCAAGTGGCGTTACCGTCTCCAGATACGGCCGCCCTCAAGGAGCCAGCTGATAGGAAGCTGGAAAGATATCCTAAAAAGTATATACACACATACGGTGGTTATACTGCGACCAGCGATCGCCATCAGCCTGGAGATGCAGTGCTGGGTTGGCTTGGTCGGATTCCCTGACTGAAAATATTTTATTCATATAGAGCATTTAATAGGATGCATTCTATATATATGTACGTGAGATGCACAGAGGGATATTTGCTCTCTGGCATCAAGATAAGTACGTTGTCCATATCACCCAGAAGATGTCATGGACACGACAGTGGTCAGGTGATACAGATCCCATACGGCACATGGAAGTATTGCCGTATAAAGGGAAGGAGTTAGTTGGGGTCGGTCCATCGGACCTGGGGACCACGGCAACAGCTGGGAAATCCAACCTTTTTACCCCAAGTTACATCTCAGCTGAAAAAGACACCGTCTTTTCAGCCTCAATCCTTCCTTTCCCATGAGGGCATGCAGGCAAAAGGCCAGTCATATCTGCCCAGACATAGAGGTAAGGGAAGTAGACTGCAGCAGGCAGCCCCTTCCCAGGAAAAGAAGCCCTCCACCGCGTCTGCCAAGTCCTCAGCATGACGCTGGGGCCGTGCAAGCGGACTCAAGGTGGGGGGGTAGTCTCAAGAGTCTCAGCGCGCAGTGGGATCACTCGCAGGTTGACCCCTAGATAGTACAAGTATTATCCCAGGGGTACAGATTGGAGAGTCGAGACATCTTCTCCTCGCAGGTTTCTGAAGTCTGCTTTACCAACGGCTCCCTCCGACAGGGAGGCAGCATTGGAAACAATTCACAAGCTGTATATCCAGCAGGTGATAATCAAAGTACCCCTCCTACAACAAGGAAAAGGGTATTATTTTTCCACACTATATTGTGGTACTGAAGCCAGACGGCTTGGTGAGACATAGTCTAAACTGAAATCTTTGAACACTTACATAAAAGGTTCAAATCGAGATGGAGTCACTCAGAGCAGTGATAGCGAACCGGAAAGAAGGGGACTATATGGTGTCCCTGGACATCAAGGATTACCTCCATGTCCAAATTTGCCCTTCTCAACAAGGGTACCTCTGGTTCGTGGTACAGAACTGTCAATATCAGTTTCAGACGATGCCGTTTGAATTATCCACGGCACCCCGGGCCTTTTACCAAGGTAATGGCCGAAAAGATGTTTCTTCAAAGAAAAAAGGCATCTAAATTATCCCTTACTTGGACGATATCCTGAAAAGGGCAAGTTCCAGAGAACAGTTGGAGGTCGGAAGAGCACTATCTAAAGTAGTTCTACGACAGCACGACTGGATTCTAAATATTCCAAGAATCGCAGCTGTTTTCCGACGATACGTCTGCTGTTCCTAGGAATGATTCTGGGCATAGTCCAGAAAAAGGTGTTCCTCCTGGAGGAAAAAGCCAAGGAGTTATTCGACCTAGTCAGAAACCTCCTAAAACCAGGCCAAGTATCAGTGCATCAATGCACAGGAGTCCTGGGAAAAATGGTGGCTTCTTACGAAGCGATTCCATTCGGCAGATCTCAGGGAATTTGCTGGACGAATGGTCCGGATCGCATTTTCAGATGCATCAGCGGATAATCCTGTCTCCAAGGACAAGGGTGTCTCTTCTGTGGGGGCTGCAGAGTGCTCATCTTTTAGAGGGCAGCACACTCAGCATTCAGGACTGTGTTCTGGGGACCACGGATACCAGCCTGAGAGGCTGGGGAGTAGTCACACAGGGAAAAAATTTCCAAGGAAGTGTGGTCAAGTCTGGAGACTTCTCTCCACATGAATATACTGGAGCTAAGGGCAATTTACAATGCTCTGAGCCTAGGAAGACTCCTGCTTCAAAGTCAACCGGTGCTGATCCAGTAGGACATCATCATGGCGGTCGCCCACGTTATCAGACGGGGCGACACAAGAAGCAGGAGGGCAATGACAGCAAGGATTCTTCGCGGGGCGGAAAATCATGTGATAACACTGTCAGCAGTGTTCATTCCGGGAGTGGGCAACTGGGAAGATTTCCTCAGCATAAATGAATTCCACCCGGAAAAGTGGAAACTTAATCTGGAAGTTTCCACATGATTGTAAACCGTTGGGAAAGACCAAAGGTGGTTATGATGGCGTCCCACCTGAAGCGCCAGGTCAAGAGACACTCAGGCAATAGCTGGGACGCTCTGGTAACACCGTCGGTGTACCAGTCGGTGTATGTGTTCCATCCTCTGCTTTTCATACCCAATGTATTGAAAATGATAGGAAGGAGAGGAGTAAGAACTATACTCGTGGCTCCGGTTTGGCCAAGAAGGACTTGGTTCCCGGAACTTCAAGAGATACTAAGAAGGGTCTTGATTCGGCAAGAACCGTGTCTGTTCCGGGACTTACCGCAGCTGCGTTGACGCCAAGGCGGGTGAACGCCGGATCCTAAGGGAAAGAGGCATTCCGGAAGAGGTCATCCCTACCCTGGTCAGAGCCAGGAAGGAGGTGACCGCACAACATTATCACCACTTAGGTGAAAATATGTGCCAGGGTGTGAGTCCAGGAAGGCTCCACGGAAGAATTTCAACTAGGTTAATTTCTACATTTCCTGCAAACAGGAGTGTCTATGGGTCTCAAATTGGGTCCATTAAGGTTCAAATTTCGGCCTGTTGATTTTCTTCCAGAAAGAAATTGGCTTCAGTTCCTGAAGTCCAGAAGTTGTTAAGGGAGTACTGCATATACAGCCCCTTTGATGTCTCCAGTGGCACTGGGCGATCTCAACGTAGTTTTGGGATTCCTAAAAAAATCACATTGGTTTAAACAACTCAAATCTGTGGATTTGATATATCTCACATGGAAAATGACCATGCTGTTGGTCCTGGCCTCGGCCAGGCGAGTGTCAGAATTGGCGGCTTTATCTCACAAAGCCATATCTGATTGTCCATTCGGACAGAGCGAAGCTGCGGACTCGTCCCCAGTTTCTACTTAAGGTGGTGTCAGCGTTTCACCTGAACCAGCTTATTGTGGTACCTGCGGCTACTAGGGACTTGGAGGACTCCAAGTTGCTGGATGTTATCAGGGCCCTGAAAATATAGTTTCCAGGTTGGCTGGAGTCAGGAAATCTGACTTGCTGTTTATCCTGTATGCACCCAACAATGCTGGGTGCTTCTGCTTCTAAGCAGTCGATTGCTCGTGGGATTGGTAGCACAATTCAACTTGCACATTCTGTGGCAGGCCTGCCACAGTCTAAATCTGTTAAGGCCCATTCCACAAGGAAGGTGGGCTCATCTTGGGCGGCTGCCCGAGGGGTCTCGGCATTACAACTTTGCCGAGCAGCTACGTGGTCGGGGGAGAACACGTTTGTAAAATTCTACAAATTTGATACCCTGGCAAAAGAGGACCTGGAGTTCTCTCATTCGGTGCTGCAGAGTCATCCGCACTCTCCCGCCCGTTTGGGAGCTTTGGTATAATCCCCATGGTCCTTTCAGGAACCCCAGGATCCACAAGGACGATAGAGAAAATAAGAATTTACTTACCGATAATTCTATTTCTCGGAGTCCGTAGTGGATGCTGGGCGCCCATCCCAAGTGCGGATTATCTGCAATACTTGTACATAGTTATTGCTAACTAAATCGGGTTATTGTTGTTGTGAGCCATCTTTTCAGAGGCTCCGCTGTTATCATACTGTTAACTGGGTTCAGATCACAGGTTGTACAGTGTGATTGGTGTGGCTGGTATGAGTCTTACCCGGGATTCAAAATTCCTCCCTTATTGTGTACGCTCGTCCGGGCACAGTACCTAACTGGAGTCTGGAGGAGGGTCATAGGGGGAGGAGCCAGTGCACACCACCTGATCGGAAAGCTTTACTTTTTGTGCCCTGTCTCCTGCGGAGCCGCTATTCCCCATGGTCCTTTCAGGAACCCCAGCATCCACTACGGACTCCGAGAAATAGAATTATCGGTAAGTAAATTCTTATTTTTTAAATACACAGCTGCCTACAGACCACTATGGTCTGATTTGTTAAATAGAGACTGTCCGACTTCCGGTTCCGGGTGCATGGAGTGAGCTGCTCCATCTCACAGCTCCGCTCCGTGCCCGGCTAATTTGCCACTTTTACAAGGCCTTACCGCCTCCAAACCTCACCTCTTTAACCCTCCCCACCTGGGGTCTACCTGTGATGGACAAATTTGTAACAGACACGCAGCCGCCGCGCTCGCAGCAGCAGGCACTGCTACAAGTGAAGAGAGGAGCGGTTCCTGTCATGGCGCCGGACGGCGTCTCCATCGATCACTCCCCGGCGTCCAAGAAGTCTGTGGCGGATACGCAGGACTCTGACCCGACATCCTCACCCAGGCACCGTGACAG
Organism: Pseudophryne corroboree; assembly: GCF_028390025.1. NCBI lineage: Eukaryota > Metazoa > Chordata > Amphibia > Anura > Myobatrachidae > Pseudophryne > Pseudophryne corroboree. The sequence goes on along the minus strand of NC_086448.1, from coordinate 268,501,567 downwards.
CCCGCTTCTGTATGGGGATCTGGTGGACGCCATCTCATCCACTATGGGCCCGCTGCTGACCAAGGCGGTGAGTGATATTACAGCGCAGCTGCAGCACTTAAACACACGGGTCTCCACAGCGGAGAACAGGATAGGCTCCATGGCCCACAATATTGCTGATATGCAGTGTGAAATTAAACGTCTTGGAAAAGACAATTATGCCTTTATTAATAAGCTGGAGGAAATCGAAAATCGTTCCAGACGGAATAACATCAGGATCGTGGGTTTGCCTGAATCCCTAAAAGGGGCCTCCTTGGAGAATTTTGTCACATTACCCACCCTCCTTGGCATCCAGGATGCCTGTAAAGATATGGTTATAGAATGGGTGCATCGTATTGGCCCCCCTCCCCGCCAGACTGACACCCGCCCCAGAGTGACCATCTTTAAATGTCTGAGTTACACACATAAGTTGGAAATATGGCGTGCCTCCAGGAAACAGCCTGTCCTGAATTGGGAAGGCAAAAATCTAAGACTTTTCTGCCGAATTGACGAAAGCACGACGTTCCTTCTCCCCTATCTGCTCCCGGCTCATTGCCGACAAGAGAAAATTTGCACTGATTTATCCCGCTAAGTTAAGGATCTTCGACAAGGATAGACATTATGACTTTACCACCCCGGATGACGCTGCTCATTTCCTCTGCAAAGGTCGCTCTCGCTCAGATGCGGACATCTCTGACCCTAACTGACCCTGCGGATCTCACCAATTTTCATCGCTCCGCTGTTGCTGCTCACCTCATGCAAACTGCTCTGTCCCAAAGCTTGAAGCTCAAGTCTTTGCAATTTTTGTTCTTTATGATCATACATGGGCCCTCATTCCGAGTTGTTCGCTCGCAAGGCGATTTTAGCAGAGTTGCTCACGCTAAGCCGCCGCCTACTGGGAGTGAATCTTAGCATCTTAAAAATGCGAACGATGTATTCGCAATATTGCGATTACACACCTCGTAGCAGTTTCAGAGTAGCTTCAGACTTACTCGGCATCTGCGATCAGTTCAGTGCTTGTCGTTCCTGGTTTGACGTCACAAACACACCCAGCGTTCGCCCAGACACTCCTCCGTTTCTCCAGCCACTCCCGCGTTTTTTTCGTAAACGGTAGCGTTTTTATCCACACGCCCATAAAACGCCGTGTTTCCGCCCAGTAACACCCATTTCCTGTCAATCACACTACGATCGCCGGAGCGAAGAAAAAGCCGTGAGTAAAAATCCTATCTTCATAGCAAATTTACTTGGCGCAGTCGCAGTGCGGACATTGCGCATGCGCACTAAGCGGAAAATCGCTGCGATGCGATGAAATTTACCGAGCGAACGACTCGGAATGAGGGCCATGGTTCCTGTTCCATTACATGTTGTCCCGCCTTCAGATGAGGTTTCATGATCTCAATTCTCCCCGGGCACGGAGGGAGTAATGCTCCGGGTTTATGTTGGTTTGGTCTCTGAACCTATGGGTTCTCCAAATTTTTCCGGGCTTCCGGAAGTTATGTGAATGTTTCATAGCTGTCCAGAACGCGCTAGTCGGTTTCTTTAGTGTTTTGTCCTTGTCTTTGTGTCCCCCCCCCCCTCCCCTCTGTTGTTTCCCCAGTGTCCCACCTCCTCCCTGCCCCTCTATGGGCTCTACTAGTTCCACGCTCCTTCTCCCTGGATACCTTACAATTCAGATTACAATGCATGTGTATACAAAACGGCTGAAATTCTAAAAATGATTCCTGACACGGGAGGCAGGTTTGTCATCGCACATATTACTCTACACTCCAAACGATACACTTTATGTAATGTATATGCCCCGACAGTATACAAAAGACACTTCTTTGTGAAATTGATTACGCTATTGACACCTTATATGGATGAGGGTCTGATGGTCTGTGGTGATTTTAACCTCATCTCAGATGTTTACCTGGATAGGTCATCTGCCCCCTCACACTCTTTCTCACTTCCCAAGTACGGTATTCCCCATTTAACCACACAATTGTCCCTAGTGGACATCTGGAGGGTTACAAATCCCACTGTCAAAATGTATACCTGTATGTCTGCAGCTTATCACACCCTGTCCCGCATAGACTACCTGTTGCTGTCCCTGGCCTTGTTCACGAGAGTCTTGTCCGTGGAGATTGAGCCGATATCTGTCTCGGACCACTCTCTGCAGTGGTTCTCTTTACACGTTTCTGACGAACCCCCTAACAAAATCATATGGCGTTTCCCATCCCACCTTTTGACCTCCTTGGAATTTAAATCTATGCTTCAAACTAGTTGGGAGGAATACCACGCAAATAATCGGTCCCACGCGATTGACAATCACCCTCTATTTTGGCAAGCAGCTAAGTCGGTCCTACAGGGAAACATTCTGTCATATGTGGCCCTTCTAAACAAATCTTACGCCGCCACTTATTTATCATTGCAGAGCCTGCTATCCACTGCCTACTCAGCTTATTGCCAAAGCCCTACTGTGACCAATAAGCAAGTATACCTCACTGCTAAGACTCACTTCAATGAATACTTAAACAGTAGAGGTAATAAATCCTTATATGCGGTTAATTATCGCTACCACCGGTTTGGAAACAAGTCCGGTAAACTGCTAACTAACATGTTAAATGGCACGAGACCCTCCTCTTTAGTTCACCCCCTAAGGAAACCAGACGGATCCCTGACATCCTCCAATGTCCAAATTGTCTCTGTCCTCAAGGACTTCTATGCTTCCCTTTACTCACCTGGCCCTTCTCTCTCCCCTGAGAATGACGCATTCACCTCCTCCATGTCTCTCCCTGATTCTGAATACGTTCCCCCTAGATTATCCACGACTCTAGATACAGATCTGACGGCCCCCATAAGCCCAGCGGAAGTCTCTTGCGTGGTTAGGTCCTTAAAACAAGGCACAGCCCCGGGCCCCGATGGGTTTGGTAGTAGCTTCTACAAGCTGATGCTTCCCTGCATTCAGGACACATTGGTGCTCGTTTTTAATCTCACATTGCGGTCGGGTCAGGCCCCTTTATATTTTAATGCCGCTTATATCAGAGTTTTACCTAAACCAGGGCGAGATCTGACCCTGCCAGCCTCTTATAGGCCGATTTCCTTGTTGAACTCGGATTACAAGATTCTTACTAAGATTTTGTCTAAAAAGGCTTAAAAAGATTTTACCTTCTATTATACATCCGGATCAAACCGGGTTTATTTCAGGTAGGCACTCGGTCCTGAATGTATGGAAGGTCATATCGGCAGTACAACATTTACAACACACCTCAGGCTCTTCCCCACCAGGCGTCATCCTGTCACTAGACGCAGAAAAGGCCTTTGACCTTGTTCTGTGGCCACACCTTTTTTAATACCATGTCTAATTTTGGGTTTTCCTCTACCTTCATCTCTTATATTAAACTTTTATACTACAATCCCATCTCTCAGATACTATGTAACGGCCAGATTTCGGACCGCTTCCCCTTATACAGGGGTACGCGACAGGGGTGCCCTCTTTCTCCTCTCCTCTTTGCAATTGCCATCGAGCCACTTGCCATCCTATTACGCAACTCATCTGGTTTTCAGGGTATAACAATCTCCAACTGTGTATTAAAAGTCTCCCTCTATGCAGATGATATGCTGCTCTTCATCACTGACCCACTTACCTCTATCCCACACATTATGACCCTGATCGAAGCCTTCGGCTCAGTTTCCAGCTATAAGGTAAATGTAGAAAAATCGGAATTGATGCCGATAGGTTCATATTCCTTAGATCTATCCTCTGCTCCTGCTTTCTCCCGGTTTCAGATTAATTTGTCTCAAATCAAATATCTTGGGGTCCAAGTCACCAGCAGGGTAGAGGACTTATATAAGGCAAATTTCTCCCACATTATTCAAAAAGTGACTGCCTTGATGCTGTCATGGAACCATCTTCCTTTATCTCTATTGGGGAGGGCGTCGGCGGTGAAGACCGTTATATTCCCTAAAATATTTTATATGATTCAAATGCTGCCTGTTGCCCTCACCAATGGTGATATCCTCTCCATCAACTCCGCCATCTCCTCGTTTCTATGGAATGGAAGGCGCCCCCGAATTGCTCTGGCCAAACTTATGCTTCCTAAAAAATTGGGAGGCCTGGGGATTCCTGATTTCAAATCTTATACCACCTCTGTTTTCTTCCGCTATGCTGGTGGCTGGTTGCTAGATGACTCCACCTTCACAGACGTAGCACTTGACAATGCCATATTTTCTCCTCTCTCCCCCGCTGCACTATTGCATCTCAAATCCTCTAGTATCCCTCACTCAGTGTATTCAAATATCATGTTTCATGACACTTACATCAACTGGATAAGTCTTCACAAGAAACTGAAAAGAGATTTTCGGTTCTCACCGTATCTCCCCCTCTGGGGTAACCCTGACTTCTCCCCCTCCCTGAACAACCCTGCGTTCTGGGTTTGGAGACGAAAGGGTGTGGCTCTCGTGAACAAGGTCTTCCACCCAGGTGGCAATGTCATCCCCTTCGCTGATATCCAGCAACAGTTCTCCCTCCCCAACAGCATGTTTTACCTATACCTCTAGGTCAGACATTATGCGCAATCACTCCCCCGCCCGGTCACCCCTCCGACCAACACACACATCATTCTCTATCTCCTACAGTCCCGTTCAGCCATAGGATGCAGACTTCATTACATCTATCCCCGGCTCATTTCTGCCAAACCAGAGGTCACCCTACTTTCGAAGAAAATACTCTCCAACTGGGTCGCGGATATACCTTCCCTCACTACATGCTCTGATCTCCTGTTTTCCCGATACTTCTCATACTCTAAACATTTGCAATCTGCCTACTTACAGGAGACCCACTTTAGATTTATTCATAGGGCCTACATCTCTCCCGCCCAGAGGAAACACATGTCCAGTAATGAACTAGGTGTCTGTATGAAATGCTCTATGTCTAATGCAAAGTTTTTTCACTGTTTTTGGGGGTGTTCCAAAATATATATAGATTCTGCTGTAAGTTAATAGGCTATATCAACGAATTTCTTAATGTCTCGCTCTCACCCTCACCTGAAGCATGTTTATTATTTTGGTTTGACGGGTGGGGGCTGGGTCCTCGCCCCCATACACGAATCCCCTTCCTTGTCATTATTTTAACTCTGGCAAAAACGTTAGTACTACTTCATTGGATTAAAAAAACGGCTCCCACTATACAAGAGTTGAAATCTCGTCTTCTCCAGTTAATGTATTTTGACATGAAATCTTTGCTTCTCAATGAACCATTGTCTCTATCCTCATACCACAATAAATGGGACTTGTTTCTGTGCTCGTTGGATGCTCAATCAAAACGAACATTTTTGCTATACTTTGGGAACCAAGACTGGGCCAGAATAAAATCCCACTTTGTTTGCTAAAGGCCTCCTGTCATTCCACCTCCTTGCGTGGTACCATTATCTGGAATCTGTTACACTATTACGGACATATATACTCCGGCAAATGCTTCCTCTCCTTTACAGTTTAAGATTGTATCCATCTGTCACTCATTTGCTTATAATACATTGTACACTGGTATCCTTGGTCTAACCCTCCTCCTTCTCCCCCCTCCCTTTCTATCTTAGTCCCCCCCCCACCCCCTAGTTCTAATTCCTTTTGTTCCTGTCTCGTCTTTTGGTCTGTCTGTATTGTCTTAACAAATCCGCAGTTTGAAGGGTATATGTTACTCTCTCACTCCTTGATTATATGACCTGTTGTTTGGTTTACTTTTACCTATTACAGGTAGTGTCTCCCATTGTGAGTGTAAAATTTATTCACCTTTGAAAATACAATAAAATGTGTTTACAAAAACAAAACAAAACCAGAGACTGTCCACTTTAATCCTCTTTCCACATTTTGCAGAGATCACATCTTTAACACCTGGTGTATGCATGCTCCAGAAAACAGGCTAAATCAGTATGAATACAGTACAAGCATACCTCCCAACTTTACAAAATCTGGAAGAGGGACCCATGCGCGACGATGAATAGGGGTGTATCTACAGAAAATGGGTGTGGCTTTGTGGAAATGGGGCGTGGCCTCAGGGCAGTGCCGCGATCGCGAGCCACGGTCCCCGTTCTCGTCTCTATGGGTGCATGGCCAGCGCTCAGTGAGCTGCTGGCATGTCCCCTGTACCTCTGTCACCGTGAATAGACACACAGCGTCTATTCACCCTGCTCTGCAGCGAGTGCAAGAGCCTCCCAACTGTCCCCCCCCATGCGCACAGCGTCTGTTCACCCTGCTATGCAGCGAGTGCAAGAGTCTCCCAAATGTCCCCCCCACCGCGGGACACTGCTGCCCGCAGGTGGGATAGCGGGACAGTCCCAAAAAAAGACAGTCCCAAAAAAACGGGACTGTCCCACGAAAATCGGGACAGTTTGGAGGTATGTACAAGGTCCAACCCAGGATTTGCATGGGGGAGGGGTTCCATTTACATGGTATTGTCTCAATATTATGACCACCTCATACATTTGAAACCGGCAGTGTGTAGCCCATAAAGTCCGGCACGTGTCATGCGCTGGCTTGGTGGATATATAAGGTGTGCTATAGGCCGTCTGCACAAATATTACTCGTTGCTGTGATGGGTAAAAGGGGAGATTTATCCAAGTTACAAAAGGGGATGATTATCTGCTTTCGGGCCAAGGGTGGCAGTATTTTTGACACAGAGCCGCTTGTGAACTGTCTGCGTGCTGCTGTGGTGAAGGTGTAATGTGACTGGACAAATGGCACCATTGCAAATTACTGACGTGGAAACTGCAGAGCACAACGTGCCACTGATGTGTGAGGTGAACGTCGGCTAACAAGGTGCGTGAGAGCCGACCGACATGCTACAGTGGAGCAGCTCACTGTCAAAATGTACATGTGCCAACTTACCAGCACCTTATTGAGGGGTGTGTTCATGAAGCAGTGAAAAGTGTGGAGAAGTGAGCCAGTGGAGAATTTCAGCTGCTACGTATAAATAGAATGCACTTTATAAATGTTACATCAATACTGATTGGTTGCCTTGGGCAACTGCTACACTGGCTCACTTCTCCAAACTTTTCACTGCTTCATGAATAGGCCCCTGAGTTACTTCCAGCCCATCTAGCTGCTGTCTGTGCTGCACACGGCAGTTACTCTGGCTATTAGCTGGTGGTCATAATAATGTGACTCGACCGTGTATGTCTTGCACTTACCTTCAGGGGAAAGAGCATCATTAGGCCACAATAGCATCCAAGAATCATGGCATTATGCCGCGATAGGGCACACCCGGCAGCTAAACACGAATGCATACACCATCTGAAAACACGGGAGCTTAGTAAATTACCCGGATATTTTTACAAAAATACACCCGTGTATTTATTGTACGTTCGTAACCAGCTAAGTTTAAACTCGGACAAAATACTAATGTTAGTTAATTTACCCCCTAGTGATCTGTAGAGGCATCTCTGTGGCTCATATAGAGGGTCATGCTCCAAAGTATCTTTGCCACAGCCCCCTAGAACAGAATACATACCTTTTACCGGCGGCTGGGATCCAGGCTGTCATGATACCGACATCGGGATCCTGGCCACCAGTATGCTGGCAATGGGGTGAAAGCTAAAAAGCCCCTTGCGGGCTATCTGCGCTCACCACGCTGCGGGCACGGTGGCTCGCTGCGCTCTCCACAGGTTATATTCTCCCTCTATGGGTGTCGTGGACACCCACAGGGAGAAAAGCCTGTGGCACCGTGATTCCAGCAGCTGCATTACACCGCCTGTCGGGATTCCAGTGTCGGCATTGTGACCGCCAGGATCCCGACAGGCGGTCTCGTGATTGCCTCCCGTTAGAACATACTGTAATGTAACGTAAGCTTGAATGTCACGGACAACAAGCATATATTATGGAACACATCGCCTAGCACTGTACAGGTGTACTTATGTTGTTGAAGTAATTGTGTGAAAGGAACAAAAGGCAGAATGAGTGCAATTTCAAAATTTTCCTGACATTCTCCTTTTTCCCTGTATAATCCAAATATATTCTCTATCTATCTATCTATCTATCTATCTATCTATCTATCTATCTATCTATCTATCTATCTATCTATATACATGGTCAAGTCACATTATTATGACCACCCGCTAATAGCCAGAGTAACCGCCGTGTGCAGCGTGTGGTGCCATTTGTCCAGTCACAATACACCTTCACCACAGCAGCACGCGGACAGTTCACAAACTGCGCTGTTACAGAAATACTGCCACCCTAGGCCCGAAAGCCGATAATCATCCCTTTTTGCAACTATGATAAATCGCTCCTTTTACCCATGACGGCGATGAGTGATATGTGTGCGCACGGCCTATCGCACACCTTAGATACCCACCACGCCAGTGCGCGACATGTGACATACTTCATGGGTTACACGCTGCTGACGTCAAACATAGGAGGTGGTCAGAATAATGTGACTCAACCATGTATATCTATAGTAAAAAAGCTATGTTTTAGTCCTGCCAGTCCGATGTGTACCTGGCCGAGTAGGCAGGTGACCAGATCCTGCATCTGCAAATGCATACACACTTGCTGATGCAGGGGAGCGACAAAGGATGCCATGCTGCATTTGGTGGCATTGCATCGTTAGCGATGTTTTCCGGTTGACCCTTTAGTAGGGCAGAGCAGAAGACATCGCTAACGACCTCTGGAGCGCGCAAATTGGTCATACACACTGCCCGGAAATGACCAATCGGGCCAATGTCTGCACAGTGTGTACCCGGCCTAACCTAACCCTCTCCTCCTGCAGCCTAACCCTTACTCCCAGCAGTCTTATCCTAACTCTCCACCTAGTGTCTAGCCTTAAGCCCTGTACTTACCTTCAGGCTCCATCGGGATTCTTACCATCTGGATCCTGCTGTCGATATTCTGTTGGGATCCCGACTGCCAGGATCCTGACCACATTCTATGTGTACAAGTGCCTACATTTTCCCAGGCATATTCATGTTCTATTCCCACTCTATGGGTGTCGGCATTGCCAGCTGTCGGGATTCCGGCGTCAGTATCCAGAACGCCGGGATACTGACAGCCGGCAAATTAAATGTATACCACTATAGTCTTGATTATAATGCAACAGTAAACCATCTTCCCAGCTAGATAGTAAACCTTAGTGCTGTCCTTCGAGATTTCCCAATTGTTTGGGGAGCTCCCTGGACTCCTGGAAGTGTAGCTCACTCTGCTGCAACCTGCCAGCTTCCTGGTGAAATGGGCGGGAAGAGAGGCATAATGACACGATTCTCAGAGAATAGCATCATCTTCATGGATACGTAATGAGAAGCGCCTGGTCTCACCCACCACAGTGCTAAGCTATATTTCCTTTCCAGGCATCACAATAAAGTTGGCATGTATGAATTTCACCAAGAAACTCACTGCCTGCACTCCCATCCCAGGGGTACATTTACTTAGATGGGAGTTCTATTTAAGATGGGATGTTGCCCATAGCAACCAATCAGATTCCAGGTATTATCTTCTAGAAGGTGCTAGATAAATGAGAAGTATAATCTGATTTGGTTGCTATGGGCAACATCCCATCTTAAATAGAACTCCCATCTTAGTAAATTTACCCCCCAGTATATTCTCATGATATAAGGGTATGGAGAAGCCTGAATGCAGGAATAACCGAGAAAATAATTCTTAGGGCTCTGAAGCTTGGAAATATAGTGAACAGGGGAGGACCCGATGTATGGGGAGCTATGCCTGGAGTTCTCCTTTAACATCATGTATATACAGTACACAGGGGCTGGCTGACAACTTCTAGCCTGAGGGGCAAGTCCAGAGGACAGAGTCGGTATGTAAAGCTGGTGGGCGGGATCCCAACCACTGGTATGCCCGTAGTGGTGCGAGCACTAGCAAGTCCATTGCCTGTTCGCTATGCTCGCCACGCTGCAGGCACAGTGGCTCTCTGTGCTTGCCACAGGATTTATTCTCCCTGTATTGTTGTCGTGGACACCCATAGAGGGAGGAAATACTGTGGCACTGGGATTCCAGCGTTGGTATTTCACCGTTAGTCAGGATTGCAGCGTCGGCATTGCAACGTTCTGGGATCCCGACTAGCGGTATGGTGACCACTTCCCCAGAGGACTGGCACATAAGAAATGGCCCATCCTTAAATCGACTGCAAACAAAAAAGCCCATGCATGCTGGGATGCAGAAGCGGATTTAGACCTCATAGGGATCCTAAGCAAGATGCCTATTGGGGCCCCCCTTTCTCAAACAATTATCAGTGTGTGCCCTCAGTGTCTCACTGGCATGCCCCATCTACAGCAACGTGTACCCCACTACAGAACATCTCTGCACTACACCCCCCATATGCTACAATTCTTCACTGCACTACATCACTACACTACACCCCACCAATATGATTCACTACATTACTACGCTTTCCTATACGCTGCACTACATCACTATACTACATCCCCTCAATACACTGCACATTATATCTCTACACCCAGTATGCTGCACTACACTACAATATGCTGCGTCGTTACACCCCCCCTATACTGTATGCTGCACTACATCCCCCCTACATGCTGCACTACATTAACCCCTACATGTGGCATTACATCCTCCCGTACACTGCACCGCATAACCACTATATGCTGCACTAGTCATTCCCCCCCCCCCCCCCCCTCATATCCCTCATTAATCATTACAGTACACTACACAGATACACAGAACCAGCACTACATGATGGGCTACCTAGTACAGCATGCCCAATTGACAGTAAAATATGCACTCTGCCCATTCAATATAAATGTGCTACAGGCGCACCGTGGACACCCAGACAGGCTGGCAGCACATCCGTTCCCGCAGTCGAGCCCCTGGTGATAGCTGGATAATGCTCCTCATCGTGGTCTCATTGCCACAGCGCACACAGTAGGGAGGTCTGCATGACGCTGTAGAGCAACCGCACGGGGAACCACTGGGTCAGAGGTTGTGGCTTCCTGCAGAGCCGCGCTGGGTCCTAGGGCCCACCAGCTACTGTCGGGGTGGTAAATTTAAGAGACAGCGCAGAGCACACATTGGACAGGGGCCACACATAGAAAGAAAATCCATGAGCCGCCCCAGCATAAATATTCAGCCCAGTTGACGCGCACCTGGGTCCCTCTGCCTTAGTAGCCACTTTGGTTGCTTTGCGGTAAATCCACCACTGCTGGGATGTGTAGCTGGAGGGCCACTTATTGCCCACATCACCTAGACTATAGATACATACATACTAATGTATTTTAAAATGAATAGTTATTATGAAACATTTATACCACCTATTTTTATGCTAAGGGGGAGGAATTACTGGGCATTGGGGATACAATATAAAGTTGTGAGGGGGGGAGGGGGTCCTAGGTGACTAATATACTCCTAGTCACTGCTGCTGCCCCCTGCTTGTTGTGCAGGCTGTCTGTTCGGTGTCCGTTCAAATTGCCGACTGTCAGGATCCCGGGGGTCAGGATACAGAGGCCGAAATAACAGCAAAGCAGGACTATTGCCACTCGTGGGTGTGCACGATACCCATAGAGTGGGAATAGATCCTGTTGCGAGCCACCGTGCCCCCAGCGTGGCGAATGCAGCAAACCTGCAAGGGGACTCTTTGCACTCGCCCTGCTGCTGGCATTTTGGTGGGTGAGATGCCACTGTCGGGATATGGACAGCCGGCATCCCGCCTGCTGGTAAATCATACTGAATCCGTCTGCTGACCTGTGACACACTGAGCAGAGCGCGCTGCACACAAGCAGTCTCCATCCACAGCGTGATACGGTCCCTATTTAGAGCAGTGTCAAAGAAAGTCTTCGTTATTACTAACTGTGGACCTACAGGGCTTCCGTAGTAAAAGAGTGCAGTGGATGGATCATGTGACCGCGGCTGCCAGTCCCACAGTGACAGTCTGTTTGCATTTGCAACCTGAAGAGGCAGCTCTGGATCCTCAGCAACAGAATGGCCCGGGGGAACCTGGCACTCTGCCCCCTTGCCCAGCCTACCACTGACAGTACATGTTACACAATATTAAAAGTATTGCAGAAAGAAGTGGGAACAGACTGGTGTACAGTCCTATAAACTTCTATTGGTATCTGGTGCTGTAACCACTGAATAAATGATTGACTAGAAGTAAACAATTAAGGCTGCAAATAACATACTGTAGCAGTCACCTTGCTTCAAGTGATACCTTCTCTATGATCTGCAATACAATTATAATGGCTATTATATCTGCTAATAGACTGACCTCTCACGTCTAATGTCTCTCATGTATCCTGCATTTGATACAGCCAATAAATAAGCCTGTCTTTTCTGTCTAAAGAGGTTTCTGATGGGATATTTAGTGCATATTCATTAGGACGTGCGTGGCAGATGTAGGTATTCGCAGACAATTTGCTGCAGCACCGCTTATCTTTGCTGAACACGGATGAAACAAAAAAAGGCACTTGATGATTATGCAGTCCTCTTCCACCGAGGATATAAGCAGGTTCATTATACATGAAGAATGCCCTGCTGAAATGCCTGACAGCTATGGAAAGCTCAGGCCCTCCCTTTCCTCATAAGGCTAGGCATTCGAGGACTCATTTCTGATGCAGTGGAAGTGCCCAGGCTCTTCAGCAGATTCATTTTTTATTCTTAAACCTAGGTAGATTTTATTTTTTTGAGGGGGAATAATAATGTGGCATAGAAATGTTTTTCATTAATAAGGTTAGCAGGGAGTTCATATAGTCTTGCTGAACAATACAAGTATTTATGTTTATCTAAATGTGAAATGCATGCAGTTTGTCCTGTCACTTTGCTAACCATATCCCACACACCATTGTACATATATTTCAATGATGTCATCGGTATCCAATGACATCGCAGACACGTTTGTTTTCACAACGTTTTCAGTATATAGCATGTCCATAAATATTAGGACATCGACACAATTCTCATATTTTGGGCTGCATACACCACCACAATGGATTTGAAATGAATCAAACTAAATGTGCTTTAACTGAAGACTTTCCGCTTTAATTTGAGGGTATTTACATCCAAATCAGGTGAACGGTATAGGAATTACAACGGTTTCTATATGTGCCTCCCACTTTTTAAGGGACCAAAGGTAATGGGACAAACTAAACAATCCTAAATCAAACTTTCACTTTTTAATACTTTGTTGCAAATCCTTTGCAGTCAATTACAGCCTGAAGTCTGGAACGCATAGACATCACCAGACGCTGGGTTTCATCCCTGGTGATGCTCTGCCAGCCCTCTACTGCAAATGTCTTCAGTTCCTGCTTGTTCTTGGGGCATTTTCCCATCAGTTTTGTCTTTATCAAGTGAAATGCATGCTCAATTGGATTCAGGTCAGGTGATTGACTTGCCCATTGCATAACATTCCACTTATTTGCCTTAAAAAACTCTTTGTTCGCTTTCGCAGTATGCTTTGGGTCATTATCCATCTGCACTGTGAAGTGCCGTCCAATGAATTCTGAAGCATTTGACTGAATATGAGCAGATAATATTGCTCAAAACACTTCAGAATTCAACCTGCTGCTTTTGTCAGCAGTCACATTATCAATAAATACAAGGGAACCAGTTCCATTGGCAGCCATACTGATGAGGTGGTATGTTTTGGATCATGAGCAGTTCCTTTCTTTCTCCATACTCTTCTCTTCCCATCACTCTGGTACAAGTTGATCTTTGTCTCATCTGTCCATAGGATGTTGTTCCAGAACTGTAAAGGCTTTTTAAGATGTTGTTTGGCAAACTCTAATCTGGACTTCCTGTTTTTATGGCTTACCAATGGTTTACATCTTGTGGTGAACCCTCTCTATTCACTCTTGTGAAGTCTTCTCTTGATTGTTGACTTTGACACATATACACCTACCTCCTGGAGAGTGTTCTTGATCTGGGCAACTGTTGTGAAGGGTTTTTTCTTCACCAGGGAAATAATTCTTCTGTCATCCACCGCGGTTGTTTTCCGTGGTCTTCCGGGTCTTTTGGTGTTGCTGAGCTCTCCGATGCGTTCTTTCTTTTTAAGAATGTTCCAAACAGTTGATTTGGCCACATCTAATGTTTTTGCTATCTCTCTGATGGGTTTGTTTTGATTTTTCAGCCTAATGATGGCTTGCTTCACCGATAGTGGCAGCTCTTTGGATCTCATATTGAGAGTCGACAGCAACAGATTCCAAATGCAAATGTCACACCTGGAATCTACTCCAGACATTTTACCTGCTAAATTGATAATGAAATAACGAGGGAATAGCCCACTCCTGTCTATGAAATAGCTTTTGAGTTGATTGTCCCATTACTTTTGGTCCCTTAAAAAGTGGGAGGCACATATAGAAACCATTGTAATTCCTACACCGTTCACCTGATTTGGATGTAAATTTCCTCAAATTAAAGCGGAAAGTCTGCAGTTAAAGCACATCTTGGTGGTGGTGTATAGAGCCCAAAATATGAGTATTGTGTCGATGTCCCAATATTTATGGACCTGACTCTGTGTGTGTGTGTGTATATATATATATATATATATATATATATATCTCCAAGGGTGCTCCTGCACTCACATCCTCTAAGCAAGACATAAACGCGGGTGCTTCCAATAGACCATGGGGTCCACTATTTATAGTAAATGTCCGCAAAGTGGGGATGCACTCTCGCTGTGTAGAAACCAATCAATTGGAACAGTCAAATGTCACCGTAATTTTTTAATGTCGACGTTTCGGCCTGTTAACAGGCCTTTCTCAAGACCGGTAAAACAGCAGATCAAAGATTCAGTTGCAGTAACAGAGAGGAGACAAATATCTGTAAGGACAATGATCACAATTAAAATCACAAGCCTCACCGGTCCCTGGGAAACCACACACCACAATAGAGAAGATGTCACCAATTAAAATAGGTGTACACTATGCTAAATTATCACCCATGTGTATATCCTCCACCTGATAAATTACTGATGACCCATACCTGCCACGCACCATAAAACCGCCAAGCTTCATACAATATCAGCTTCGTGTAATATCATATAAGGACATTTCAAACAGACGACAAAGGACTCACTGTCCATAAAACTGTGATACAGAAGGGGCATGAAACCTGATTAGGATTACCCCTCAATCCCATTCCAACAGCACCAAATGGTGCATTACCCACCCTATTGGTGTTAACAAGGGGGCAATGGAAATTACCTAGTATACAGTCATCATCACACTTGGATGCAGCCAAAGCTGTAAACATTCACAATGCTGCAAAGGGAGAAAATCCAATGTCAATATAAGACAGATTTGTACAGTCAGGGTTACCAATAAACAGCAAAACACAATACAATCAATGACTCACTCAGGACTGGAGACGTCATGTGTGTGACTGCATGACTCTTCTAACTCCAGAGTGTGTTTAAATACCGCGCCTACCGGAAGTGACGCGGTACCGGAGGCTCATTAACGATGTCTCCAAACATATCCCCAAAGCACATGAGACTATTATCCATAGTCACGGCACCCGACAGCCAAGTTATATTCCCAGCCAGCATCAATCGCGCGGCCCCCCAAAGACCGTCCAAAACCGTGAGCAACGGACCCGCGGGTCACAGACAGGAAGCCGCGTCATAGTGCGTTCCACTGCGGCGGAAATTATACTCTGGTGCGTTCCACAGTGGCGGAAACGCCGTCAAAGTCTATTTCTCCGACACGGAGCAAATAAACAAAATCACAACATAAAATAAGTCAAAACCATATTCAATAATTATCAGAAGTGGGCAACACTTAATCTAACAACTGCATAGCGTATATGGAGATTAAATCGAGCGGGCAAAATCTCCATACACTGTCTAAAGAGGTAACATAATATACTCTGATAAGTAACCATGGGAACCAATATCAACAATCTCAAATACAAAATAGTACCTAACAATCACCACATATCAGGTGTTAGCTATACAGCTAACCCTATAGTAGCGAGTAAGTACTCAAAGAGACACCTAAGGGTCATCCCATGGACCTGACTCCTGATTATATTAATTTAAAAACCTCATAGGGAATAGTGTGTGGTGAACCAAGGACCGGTAAGTTCACAGAAAGGGCGAACTACATACTCACAAAGTCCTATTATATACCGAATCAGAAAAATAAAAGATAAAAAAATAATAAATAATAAAAAATAAATAATAAGAAATAAACAATCAATAAACAAATATAAAAAAAGTGTACAAAACAAACATATGCTCAAACTATTATACATGAAAATACACATGAGACGTCAAGTAGAAGTGCACTCAAAAATATATGGTATACATATAATAATACACCAGCATAGCTGTTACCTAAATATACAGTAGTTACCCACCAGATACGGTCACTAGTATCGAAAGCATAGCACCTACGAACCTCCCTCGACCATATGGGTAACCCATAACAGAACCTATAGGAATATATTGAGGGGATTGCCCTCATTGAGACCTCTCGGGGTCACAGTATCCAATACATGGATCCAGTAGCTTTCTCGACGTTTAAGGGCTAATGTTCTATCGCCCCCTGTAGATCTCGGTGGAACCCAATCTATGAGCCTACATTTCAGGCTCGCCACCTGGTGTCGTGCCTGCAGAAAATGTCGAGCCACTGGTTTATCGGTCAGCCTGGTCTGTAATGATGTGTGAATCGAGGACCTGTGATTCGCCATACGGTCTCGAAAGGTCCGTGTGGTTAGCCCAACATAGCATAATCCACACGGACATTTGAGTAAATACTGTAAATCACATAGTCAAGTCTGCAGTGCAGGTGGTACCTGATTTTAATTGCCCTTCCAGTGTGGGGATGATTGAAGAAAGACCCAGTCTGCATGGATCGACATGTGGTACAACTACCACAGGAGAACAGCCTGGTTTGGCCTGCATCACTGTATTAGAGGTCAGCTTCCCTGTGGGTTTACTGGGAAACAGCGTGGGACGCATCAATAACTGCTTCAAATTAGCCCCCTTTCGATACGCCATCATTGGTGCTTTCGTGTGCTTAAATGGTAAGTCATCGTCCGACAAACGGCCAATGACGATGCACAATTTTGCTAATCATAGAGGAGTTCCCATCATACTGGATAGGAAAAATCATCCTATCAGTGGTCTTCTTTTTTGGGATGGTACCAGAGAATATGCCTGTAGCTCTTTCCAGACATTTGCGAAGTGTGCCTGCCGAATATCCTCTCTCTAAAAAGCGTGAGGTAATCTCGGCACACTGTTCATGTCTGAGACCTGCTTCTGAATTAATCCTCATAGCTCTTAAATACTGAGAGATTGGTAGGCTATCCTTTAATGCTGGCGGGTGAAAGCTGGTGGCCTGTAACATGGAGTTACAGTCTGTTGTTTTACGAAAAAGTGTGGTTATTAATCTAGAGCCTGATACCATTAATGTAAAATCAAGGAAATTGATTTCAGATACGGAACATGTAGCTGTAAAACGAATAGGGCTAGATAGTACATTAAGTTCCTCAACCATATTTTCAAATTCCCCTTGTGTCCCCTGCCATATCATGAAAATATCGATAAATCTACGAAAGAACAAGATCCTATGTCCATATCGCGGTTGTATATAGGTCTTCTCATACCATGCCATATACAGGTTGGCATACGATGGGGCCAAATTTGACCCCATCGCGGTGCCCGACAATTGCATGAAATAGCATCCTGTAGAGAAAATGATTATTTTAAAGTACCAGCTCAATAAATTCGAGTAAGAAATTAGTTGGAAATTCAACACATGGGGTTGATTCAAATGCCTGTCTCAATACCCAGAGACCTTCTCCATGAGGTATCACTGTATACAGTGAGCAAACATCCATGGTTGCCAGGAGCGTGTCACCGGTCATATGAATCCCAGTCAAACTCTGTAGGAAATGCCCAGTATCCCGTAGATAACTAGGTATCAGTTGAACCAATGGTTGTAACAAACTATCTAAAAATGTTGCCAGTGGTTGGAGTAAAAAGCCTTCGGCAGATATGATCGGTCGTCCCGGTGGTTGTACTAATGATTTATGTATTTTCGGCAACAGATAAATCACTGGGCATCTTGGGTGGTCAACCGTGAGATATGCTTTAAGGTCATCAGTAATCCAACGATGATCATGGCCATAATTAATGACACTGTCAATCTTTTTCTTAATCCTGGGCATGGGATTGTGGTCTAATCTTTCATATGTGGATGTATCAGACAATTGTCTGTTGACCTCAGACTTCACTATGTGATTTATTTACTCAAATGTCCGTGTGGATTATGCTATGTTGGGCTAACCACACGGACCTTTTGAGACCGTATGGCGAATCACAGGTCCTCCATTCACACAGCATTACAGACCGGGCTGACCGATAAACCAGTGGCTCGACATTTTCTGCAGGCACGACATCAGGTGGCGAGCCTGAAACGTAGGCTCATAGATTGGGTTCCACCGAGATCTACAGGGGGCGGTAGAACATTAGCCCTTAAACGTCGAGAAAGCTACTGGATCCATGTATTGGATACTGTGACCCCGAGAGGTCTCAATGAGGGCAATCCCCTCAATATATTCCTATAGGTTCTGTTATGGGTTACCCATATGGTCGAGGGAGGTTCGTAGGTGCTATGCTTTCGATACTAGTGACCGTATCTGGTGGGTAACTACTGTATATTTAGGTAACAGCTATGCTGGTGTATTATTATATGTATACCATATATTTTTGAGTGCACTTCTACTTGACTTCTCATGTGTATTTTCATGTATAATACTTTAAGCATATGTTTGTTTTGTACACTTTTTTTATATTTGTTTATTGATTGTTTATTTCTTATTTATTTTTTATTTTTTATTATTTTTTTTATCTTTTATTTTTCTGATTCGGTATATAATAGGACTTTGTGAGTATGTAGTTCGCCCTTTCTGTGAACTTACCGGTCCTTGGTTCACCACACACTCAGTTTAGTTTGTTATTCCCTATGAGGTTTTTAAATTAATATAATCAGGAGTCAGGTCCATGGGATGACCCTTAGGTGTCTCTTTGAGTACTTACTCGCTACTATAGGGTTAGCTGTATAGCTAACACCTGATATGTGGTGATTGTTAGGTACTATTTTGTATTTGAGATTGTTGATATTGGTTCCCATGGTTACTTATCAGAGTATATTATGTTACCTCTTTAGACAGTGTATGGAGATTTTGCCCGCTCGATTTAATCTCCATATACGCTATGCAGTTGTTAGATTAAGTGTTGCCCACTTCTGATAATTATTGAATATGGTTTTGACTTATTTTATGTTGTGATTTTGTTTATTTGCTCCGTGTCGGAGAAATAGACTTTGACGGCGTTTCCACCGCTGTGGAATGCACCAGAGTATCATTTCCGCCGCAGTGGAACACACTATGATGCGGCTTCCTGTCTGTGAACCGCGGGTCCGTTGCTCACGGTTTTGGACGGTCTTTGGGGGGCCGCGCGATTGATGCTGGCTGGGAATATAACTTGGCTGTCGGGTGCCGTGACTATGGATAATAGTCTCATGTGCTTTGGGGATATGTTTGGAGACATCGTTAATGAGCCTCCGGTACCGTGTCACTTCCGGTAGGCGCGGTATTTAAACACACTCTGGAGTTAGAAGAGTCATGCAGTCACACTCATGACGTCTCCAGTCCTGAGTGAGTCATTGATTGTATTGTGTTTTGCTGTTTATTGGTAACCCTGACTGTACAATTCTGTCTGATATTGACATTGGATTTTCTCCCTTTGCAGCATTGTGAATGTTTACAGCTTTGGCTGCATCCAAGTGTGATGATGACTGTATACTAGGTAATTTCCATTGCCCCTTGTTAACACCAATAGGGTGGGTAATGCACCATTTGGAATGTTGGAATGGGATTGAGGGGTAATCCTAATCAGGTTTCATGCCCCTTCTGTATCACAGTTTTATGGACACTGAGTCCTTTGTCGTCTGTTTGAAATGTCCTTATATGATATTACACGAAGCTGATATTGTATGAAGCTTGGCGGTTTTATGGTGCATGGCAGGTATGGGTCATCAGTAATTTATCAGGTGGAGGATATACACATGGGTGATAATATAGCATAGTGTACACCTATTTTAATTGGTGACATCTTCTCTATTGTGGTGTGTGGTTTCCCAGGGACCGGTGAGGCTTGTGATTTTAATTGTGATCATTGTCCTTACAGATATTTGTCTCCTCTCTGTTACTGCAACTGAATCTTTGATCTGCTGTTTCACCGGTCTTGAGAAAGGCCTGTTAACAGGCCGAAACGTCGACATTAAAAAATTACGGTGACATTTGACTGTTCCAATTGATTGGTTTCTACACAGCGAGAGTGCATCCCCACTGTGTGGACATTTCCTATATATATATATATATATATATATATACACACACACACACATATATATATATATATATATATATATACACACAAACATACAAACATACACAGATGTGTCCCTCTGCTGCCCAGGCAAGGTTTGTCTGTGAACGCTTGCAAAAACTATCCAGCTTTGGGCAGCGGCAGTAAGAGGCTCCCGCTGGCATGTAAATAGAGAGGGACACAGCGGTTCACAGTGAGAACAGGTAGCTAGAGGATATGTTCCCGCTACCCGTAGCTATAAGCTTAGTCAGAGATGCGATCACGGGGTGCGTGCCAAAAGGAAGGATTTATGGCGGTACGCATTCCTGCCATGGGAATTCCACGCTTTGTCAGTCAATTTACACAAGATGTGTGATTATTACATACGTGTGTGTGTGTATATATAGATATATATATATATATATATATATACAAACAGAAAATTCAGCACTCACCATAGCAAGCTCACTTTTCCTCACAACAACATCAATAAATAAGTGATGGGGGTTTGGTTAGTGAATTGGCTAATGCACGGAAGCCTGCAAACCGATCACCAAGGTACCCCACCTTCTTGCAGGTCCTACACTATCACAGGGTCTTGAAAATTAAAACCTGGCAACTGATACATTCCGTGCATTGGCCAATTCACTAACTAAACCCCCATCATTTATTTATTGATGATGTGAGGATAAGTGAGCTTGCTATGGTGAGTGCTGAATTTACTGTTTGTATATGTTTAAGTACTGTAGATGGCCATGGGCTGCATGCACCCCACCCTATGAGTGGTGAGTGCAGACATTGCACCCCGCTTCTGGGGTGGCGAGTGCTGTGGTTTTATATTTGTTTGTATGTGTGTATATATATATATATATATATATATATATTACATTAATATAAATAATGTCTCTCTAAACAAAGTCCCTGACACTCCAGACCTAGTACATACAGTATAACAAACAATACAAACACTAAGGTGGCACCTATAGTGTTCTAAGTCTTGTTCTCCTTCATTGCCAAAATTGGCATATAATAGGGGTCATTCTGTTGCTTTTGGAGTTGCTGTTGCTGCTGCTTACATAGTAGCAGCAGCGATAGCATTAATATGGTAACGCAGCAGGGGTGTCACAACTCTTGCATGCATTACTGATCAGAGCTGCATCCTAGGACGCAAAATCAGATCATCTCTGATACTATCAGCTGGCTGCCTGACCCGTGGGGTCACACAAGCTGGCCAACGCAGCTGCAACCTAGAGGCCAGGAATCTCCATCCTCTAATGGAGATCCTGGCCCTTTTCCCTCCCCTGCAACAGCGGCAACATGCCTGAGTTTGGAGAAAAGGGGGCCATTGCCGCCCCCTCTGTACAAAACTTCAACTCATTGCCTTGCTGCATTGCCCACGTTTTCTTGAGATGCAGCTCATGGACAGATGTCCTGACATTTTCCTTTAGAATGTTCTGGTATAATTCAGAATTCATTGTCCCATCAATGATGGCAGTCGTCCTGGACCAGATGCAGCAAAACAGGCCCAAACCATGATACCACCACCACTGTGTTTCACAGATGATAGGAGATTTTTATGCTGGAATGCAGTGTTCTCCTTTCTCCAAACACCACTAGGTAGCTGCAGTGCCCAGCTACTTCTCACATACAGTAGGTAGCAAGGCAGCGCTGCAGCTTCCCATTCCACAGTACTTCTCCTGTGTCCGCAGCATCTGAAGAGCTGCTGTGTTTGGGCAGGAGGAAGCTGCTGCACCAGAGCAACGTAAGTATAGCCTAGCGCACAAACACACATACACCCCCCCGACATATTTTGTAATGGGCTCTGTCTGGAGTAATGTGTCAAATGGGGTTCTACCTGTAGTAATGTGTAAAAGGGTGCTGTACCTGGGTTAATGTGTAAAAGGGGGCTCTTCCAGGAATAATGTGTAAATGGGGGTTCTACCTGGAGTAATGTGTAAAAGGGGGCTTTACCTGGTGTAATGTATAATAGGGGGCCCTGTCTGGAGTAATGGGTAAAAGGGGGGCTCTGCCTGGAGTAATGTGTAAAAGGGAGCTCTGCCTGGAGTAATGTGTAAAAGGGAGCTCTGCCTGGAGTAATGTGTAAAAGGGAGCTCTGCCTGGAGTAATGTATAAAAGGGAGCTCTGCCTGGAGTAATGTATAAAAGGGGGCTCTACCTGGAGTAATGTGTAAAAGGGGCTTTACCTGGCGTAATGTATATAAGTGGCACCACTGTGTAGCGTAATTTGAATAATGGAGACTACTGTGCAGCGTAATATGATTTAATATTATTTTGAGACCACGCACCTTCCCCATGAAGCCATGCCCCTATATGCTTACCGCGTGCCTTCGGTGCACACTGTAGCTATTTTAGTTATATGGGGGGGCACCAATCCTCTTTGTAGTACAGGGCACCAATGTCTAGTTATGGCTTTATCCTTTAGCATGTATAACATAGTTACCTACTTTATATTGTCATCTTCGGGAGACAAGCAAGTGGGCTGTGATGGCAGTGGGGCCGGAAAACTTGTGTAATTAGGCCCCACCCACTCATGGCAACTTTTTTTTTTTATCTGAGCGGCTGCGTGTAATTGCACGCAGCCACCCCAAAAACGGTCCCGGTCCACCCCCGTTCAACCCATCTCGCACACCCAACACCAAGTCGCCGCTCCGCGAACACCCGCCACTGTAGCGGCTGCAGTGTTTAAGGTCACGCACGCGCACTGCAGCCAATGCGCAGGTAAGACCAAATGGACGCGGCTACTACGTCCATCTCAGAATCAACCCCCTTATCTTTTTGCAAGTGCTGCATGTACTTTGTCCTCTCTGTTGAACAATTGCCTTTGGACAAGCTTGACTGTCAATGACTGACCACAGATGAAACGCATTAGCTGGCTGGGTTCCTGTTATTTTCCAGTATGGCTGGGTATGATCTCTTTGCTTCTTCTAGCTTTAAATATTCAGTATAAAGTATTGCTGCCCCCAGGAAAGACTCATACAGTATGAACCTTTTAGGAGACCGATCACTTGCAGGTGGTCAACCCCTTATGCAAAATATGAAGTGATGATGATCAGCGGCTACTAACCAAGTTAAATCCCTCCCACTTACACTATTACTATTGAAGTGTGAGACTGCTGTGATCTATTGGCTATAAAGTATTGATCTTAGCAATTAGTCTGGAGCAAGAAAACAGACTTCATTCTTTTTTTAATAACACTGTCCAGACATAGACTGCAGGAAGCAGGCACATGTAGGGCTGGCATAACCAACTCAGCAAGGTCTGCAAAGCAGGGAGGCGCCAGGCTGAAGAAGAGCTCTTCTACCCTGCTGCTGTGTTCTGTTGCTGCCAGCTACCGCTGCTCCTTTCAAGCTGTATGACGGGCAGCGGCGCCGGGAGCATGAACTGTGAAACCTGCAGCGTTTCAAGGCACTGGCTGGCCGTAGCCACAGATCTGAACTTTATCTGCTCTGCTTCTGTCTGGCCAGCCCAGGACCACTCGGCGGGGCGCTGTGCCAGTGACGTCACTGCCATTGCATACCAGGTGCTCTCTCTGCAACTCCCAGCACAAACTGAAGCGACTTTGGGCAGGCTCATCCCGCTTCACCTCACCAGTCACCACACAGAGGGGAGTAGACTCGAGGCTTGTAGGGGCCTTGTGGACCTTATGGACTTTTGCAGTTTGTGTGGCTATGGTACATTGTGTGTGGCTATAGGGGCAGGCTATGGGGCCAGTGTGTGGCTATGGGGGCCAGCTATTGTGGCAGTGTGTGTGACTATGGGGGCAGTTTGTGTGGCTATGGAGCCAATGTGTGTGGCTGTGGGGTAGGCTATGGGGGCCAGCTATTTGGGCAGTGTGTGTGGCTATGGGGCCAATGTGTGTGGCTATGGGGTAAGCTACGGAGGCAATATTTGTGGCTATGGGGGCTGAATATTGAGCTAGTGTTTGTGACTATGGGGGTGTTGTGTGTGGCTATAGGGGCAGTCTGTGAGGCAGCTATGGTGGCTGGCGTAACATGAATAAGAGGCACTACTGTGTGTTGTAATGTGAATATGGGACACTACTATGTGGTTAAATATGAATCAGGCGTACTACATGCAGTGTAACGTTAATAAGATTGTGCTAATGTGTGGCGTAATTTGAAATGGGGGTACAGTACCATTGTGTGACCACGCCCCTTTCTTGTGAGACCACATCTCTTTTTTACCTTTGCTGCACGCTCTCCCTTTCTAAAGTATAGGAGGACGCAAATTTATAGTTTGCAGTGGGGCGCTGAACACCCTAGCACCGGCCCTGGGCACATGTCCTATTTTTCTATCCTGACGTAAATCCGTTGCATGCATCTAACAAAATGGCCAGCACTGGAAAGTAAGATACAAGCGCCTTTTTTCTGCATAAACTTCAAATATGTTTTGAAAACCGTAAGGTAAACAGAACACTACAGCAACACTTGCGTACACTAGTAACAGTGGAAGTAAGCATGGTGACACTAGAATGGTTCCTTATAATATTATTATTATTATTACCAGTTATTTATATAGCGCATACATATTCTGCAGCGCTTTACAGAGAATATTTGGTCAGTCACATTAGTCCCTGCCCCAGTGGGTGCCAGCTATTTGGGCAGTGTGTGTATCAGTCTATATTCCCTAGCACATTTATATGCACACACATTCATACTAGGGTTAATTTTTGTCAGAAGCCAATTAAGATATCAGTATATTTTTGGATTGTGGGAGGAAACCCACGCAAGTACGGGGAGAATATACAAACTCCACACAGTTAGGGCCATGGTGGTAATTGAACCCAATACCTTAGTGCTGTGAGGCAGTAATGCTAACCGTTACACCGTCCGTACTATATCAGGATCACTTTTTAACACTAGTAAAAAAACATGTGAATGGATCTAGTCAGACTGTGCTTTCAGCCGGCTTTGCTACATTTTCTTAGATATTCACTAAAGCCTTATTGTACTAGCAAATGTGTTTATCAGGCTTTTGTATACGTTTTGGGATGATCTTACGTGTTCTATGAGCCTAATTCAGACCTGATCGCTAGGCTGCTAAATTTGTTGCCCTGCGATCAGATAGTTGCCGCCTAAGGGGAGTGTTTATTCGCCCGTGCAAATGTGCGATCGTATGTGTACGCTGTGCTAAAAATATCCTTCAGTCAGCGGACAGTCAATCACAGCTCACTCACCATTGAATGTTTTTACCAGTGTGTGCAGTCTGGTCGCAGCCCAGGACTTACTCCTACATTGCGATGAGAACAGGCTGATCGGGGTCAGAGCTGACGTTACATGCCCTCCCAGTAAACGATTGGGAATGCCTGCATTTTCCCTGACACTCCCAGAAAATGGTCAATTACCACCCGTAAACAGCCTCTTCCTGTCAATCAGCATGCAAATTGCTGTGTGATTGAAATTTTTGCACCAGCCTGTCGCTGTTTGGTGATGCCTGTTGTTGTTTGGCGATGATCGTGCGCATTGCTTTGCATATAAATGCACAGTCTATCGATAATCGCCCGCTGTGCGAAAAAGCGCACAGCAGCAATCAGGTCTGAATCGGGCCCAATGTCATTTTCATTTTATTCTAAATAAATGTTTAAGTTATTAATTAAATATTTAATAAAATGCATATACTGTAGAAATACATTTATATGAAGATAAAGAACTACAGGGAATTTTTAATGAACATTAGAAGTCAGTGAATGGCACCTCAAATGACAGGTTTAGAAAGTAGCTTGGTCACCAGTAAAACAGTTGTGGCAACCCACAAGCAGAGCAGAGCACCTTTACTCCTGGACTGTGCGATATGCTGAGGCAATTAGAAGAAGCAAGATGTGCTCCCGTTATACCTGAACTCTACAGTCTCTGGATAATGACATGAAAGAGACACAGTATGAAAGGGGGTAATTCCAAGTTGATCGCAGCAGGAAATTTTTTAGCAGTTGGGCAAAACCATGTGCACTGCAGGGGGAGCAGATATAACATGTGCAGAGAGAGTTAGGGTGTGTACAGGGCCGGTTCCAAGGCTTCTGGCGCCCTGGGCGGCATTAGGGGGCGTGGCTTAATACAAGGGGCGTGGTCAGTTACGCCCCCTGTACAGTTGTAGGATGTGCGGTGCGCGATGACGTCATCGCGCACCGCACAGCAAAGGTCCTCTCCACGAAGGTAAACTAGACGCTAAGCGATGACGTCAACGCGCACCGCACATCATTACAGTGAAGGACCTTTCCAGGAAGGGAAACTAGACGCGTAGCATCTAGTTTCCCTTCACAGCGGGCAGCCCACGAAGGGAAACTAGACGCATAGTGTCTAGTTTCCCTGCACAGCGGGCCGCGGCAGCGGGGGGCACCACAGCAGCAGCGGATCTTGCCATGGTGCGGCGCCCTCCGGATGGTGCCCGCGCCCTCCGGAAGGCGGCGCCCCGGGCAAAAGACCTGCTTGCCCGTGGCAAGATCCGCTACTGGGTGTGTACACACGGTGAGATCCCTGCTATGTTCAATTTTGACTATCCGATTTCCCTGGAACTCCCCCAGAGCCCAGATAGCACAGATAGTACAGATTTTGACTATCTGTGCTTGAGATTTTGTCTATGTACGATTTTGACTAAGTGCCAATTTTGACTATACTTTGTACTAGATAGTACACTAGATAGTCAAGATTGACTTGCCTGCACAGTCTATCTAGCCTTAGCATCGGGATTGAATCTGTATCACAAGCTGCCTAACACCTTGAGATATGCACTAACTTCATAAGATTTTGATTATATAGTCAAGATCTCACAGATTTATCTCACCGTGTGTACACACCCTTAGATTTGGGTGGGTTATTTTGTTTCTGTGCAGGGTAAATACAGGGTAAATACTGGCTGCTTTATTTTTACACTGCAATTTAGATTGCAGATTGAACTCACCACACCCAAATCTAACTCTCTCTGCACATGTTATATCTGCCTCCCCTGCAGTGCACATGGTTTTGCCCAACTGCTAAAAAATTTTTTGCTGCGATCAACTTGGAATTACCCCCGAAGTGTGCTGCACCAATATGCATGTGGTTTCCAGGCTGTGTGTTAGCTAATGTAGTCATAGTGTTATCCTGATAGTTCTGAGCATTGTATTATATAGAGAAACACTACCGGGTTTTTGTGCAGTGTGAAAGGGGCCAGGGGAAATATCCCGAGTCGAGCAACCCGGCATTTCAACCCATGTTTAAACCAGGGTTAAACACAGGTTGGATCCAGGTTGCTGTGCGGTGTGAACAGGTTGCCGGGTCGATGCAACCCGTTACCCATTCACACTATAGGAGCAGACGGCGCTTGGAGATCATCTGGTCTCCAAGCGCTGCCTCCGCACATGACGCAGTGACGTAGTCGACACAGCAATATACCTTGTCGGAGCCGCCAGACTGAAAGGGGTCTCAAGTAGGTCGCACCCGTGAAGGACCCGTGTAAACGTCCCGCGTTCAACCTGCTTTAGAGATGTGAAAGAGGTATGACTGTAATGTAAGTAAAGATGCAGGCAGGCAAGCCAAAAGTTTCTGCTTTTCATCTTTATGAATACATAAATGGCTCTCTAGAAGACCACATGCTTCGCTTTAGTTTTGTCTTCCCTTTTTATTGTACTCACCGCTTTCACAACGCACAAATAACTCAGTATGTTGACACGGGTCGGCGTGCGGTGTGAAAGTGCCATAGTCTAATTCCTGGGTCACCTGACCCGGTAATTCAACCCGGGAATAAAGCAGTGTTATTACCGGCTTGAATACCGTGTCAGTGGCAGTGTAAATGGGCTCCCAAGTCGATGCGACCCGGGACCCGTTCACTACAACAGGGAGAGCAGGCGCGGAGATGATCTCATCTCCCAGCGCCGCCTCCGGCCCCTGCTGCCCGCTCCGCCACCCGCCACTATGACAACAGGTCGGGGAAGCCAGCAGTAGCGTCCAATGCTGGATCCAACCCGGGAAGGTCCAGTTTCCAATTCCCGGGTGGGATCTGGCATTGACGATGTGAAAGGGGTATATGTTAGTTTACGCTTTATTATTTGGTATATTCTGTTGGATATCAAAACCCTTCTACACATACAGTAATGATATCAAGCTAAAACATAATTACACACGTTTATTTAGTAGCTTTTAATGATCTGCATAAAATGGGTGTGCCTAACATTAAAACAGGGTGTGTAGTAGTATTATTAGTAATACTAATAGTAAAAGGATCCAGAATTTCCGGGTCACCTCAGTAGGCCCACCACTCCAGCCCTGTTCCGCCCTGTCCTATTCCTCCGTCCTCTTAGACTCTTGGTCTGTCCCGTTGCTGCAGTGGGAGCCTTGGGGAGATGGTTTAGATCTTAGTTGATTTTTATGTAGATGTGTTATTATCATAACTGTTATATATGGGGAGAGGCTCTAGGCTGCACACCCTAGCTGCTTGTAATGAGCGGTGCTACCTAGCTTTGATTTATAGCACTACACATAGAAAAAAGTATGCAGGTGCACTATGCAAACATTACTACTCAAAGTTAAAATATACATATTACAATTAAATATCATATAAGAGGTTTTGTTAGCATACATTTGGCCAACATTATGGACCTGCCCACCAACGTCCAGGTCACCTCATCAGGCAAGTACCTAATATTCTAGGGGTTCACGTCTGGGGCGCAGGGTATTCTTCAGGTGTGAAATATGAAAACTAAGTAATTAGAATTGACATAATGACATCATCACCGATGCGTGGCTTGCGTTGCATTAACGACAATGGCCAAACAGACTATTGGATCAAAATTTGGATTGCACCTCCAGTGGGTAGAATTTAATAAACTACAAAAATGGTCCTGTCACTTTTTACTGTATCTGCTATGGGTGCTCCTCGGGTAACGCTAAGGACCATGGATTAATACTTACATTAAGACGTCTCAAATTTACATCTCTATAGAGTTACCAAGTTTTTAACACTCATTTATATTTACAACCGTGAAATGTAGAATCTCCCGTGCAAAGAAAGGATAGAACAGCCAATTTATTATTATAGGGAATAACATACTGTACCCAGTACTGTTTTTATTAGGATATTTGGCACCTTCGGGTATTTATATAATCACGTAACACATGACTTCTGAAACCTTTATAATCTACGGTGCAAAATACATTATAGTCTATCATTTACACTAGTTGTTATATTAGCACTTTTACTAATAATATACACATGGAATTAATTTGCACAAATTAAGCTATTTTAAAAAAGAGAAGTATTTGTACCCTATGATAAAAATAGATAATAATTCTCCTCTGACATTGCCTTTTTTTTCTGCGAACATTGAAATAAGAATACATGTATATATAAGTTTGCTTGTGTTACAGTGAAAAGGGAAATTGGTTAGACCGTCAAAACGTTTAAGGAAAGGATCTGCCCTCTTCCTCCTTCCTTCCTCTTTTTTGTTAAGAGAATGACATACTGTAGAATTACATTCTTATCTATCTTTATTCTTATGTTTCCAGAATTGTGTAAAAAAAGAAAAAAGTGAGAGAAAACAATACAAAGTCTTCTGACAGCTCCTTAGCCTTCCCTAATGCCATAATCTTTATTGCATGACACTGTCATGGGATGCAGAGGATTTACTAACATATTGATGATACTGTAGGAGAATAAACTTTCATGGTTTGCATCCTGTTTGAACAGATATAATAATTCTTGTTATAACCAGAATAGCACAGGCCATTACAGGTTGAGTATCCCATATCCAAATATCCAAAATATGGAATATTCCGAAATACGGACTTTTTTGAGCGAGAGTGAGATAGTGAAACTTTTGTTTTCTGATGGCTCAATGTACACAAACTTTGTTTAATACACACAGTTATTAAAAATATTGTATTAAATGACCTTCAGACTGTGTATATAAGGTGTATATGAAACATAAATTAATTGTATGAATGTACACACACTTTGTTTAATGCACAAAGTTATAAAAAATATTGGCTAAAATTACCTTCAGGCTGTGTGTATAAGGTGCATATAAAACATAAATGCATTCTGTGCTTAGATTTAGGTCCCATCGCCATGATATCTCATTATGGTATGCATTTATTCCAAAATACGGAAAAATCCCATATCCAAAATACTTCCGGTCCCAAGCATTTTGGATAAGGGATACTCAACCTGTATTTGCCTGCTTCTGCTCACACAGATGCTTGGATTTCCATTTCTTAGGGCCATGTCACACTGTCATGTCATCACAACCAGGGTATGGGTGAGCTGTTGGGTAAAATGAACATACACTTTAGTGTAGCATTTTTTTTTATTTGTTTTCATTGCTGTTTTACTAATACAACCTTTTGTACTTGTGGCATGCATTAGCGCATTAGAAACATGATATGCTACCCTGTATGTGCTAACGTTTTAAACTACAACATTACTGCGAAAAGCTCAAAAAGTGGTTCCCAAATCCAGAGTTTTGGCGGCATAATTTACATTGCATTATTTTTCATCTGATGTTTACATGTGATTAGACACAGATTTTCCCTTGTCTTGGATCTATAGATTGTAAAATGTGAATTCTGACACATATTACCTTCTTACAGCAGCTTCCCAATCATCCAGAGAAAATAATCAGGAAATATCCAACACTCGATCTTTAGAATGTATGTAAATGATTACAGGGGATCAGTACGAAATCCCGGCGGTCGGAATACAGACACCGGGATCCCGACTGGCACAGTCCCAACGGGGGCGAGCACAACGCAACCCCTTGCGGGCACGATGCCTCGCTACGCTCAGCACATTAATTTATTCTCCCTCTATGCGTGTCGTGGACACCCACAGAGGGAGAATATGTCGGGAGTGTGCTGGTTGGGATCCTGGTGTCGGTATTTCGACCGCCAGGATTCCGTCCGGCGGGATCTTGACCGCATCCCGATTACAGTCCTTTTCCAAGTAGAAAAAACTAGATTTGTGAGATAGCTTTGCTTTTTCACTTTTCATACTGATAAACCTTAAGGGCGGGATGTACTAACGTACTCCGCCACACTTCGTCTACATAATAATCGCATATGTACTAACATATGCTATCAGTATAGCAAAGGACAGCTCTCCCCAATAAGAGCTGTCCTTGCGATGCCGGCTACTGCTGGAGGAAGGATGCCATTTACCTGCGCTCCGGGGGAAAAAGGGACAGAGACGCCACTTTTCCCCCACTGCTGTCAGCACAGGCTCCACCAATTAGCCTGGGGCTGGGAGAGGAGGACCCTGTACGGCGCTGCTGCAGCATTGACTGGCTGGCTGCCTGCCCGACGGGGCCGGAGGAGGAGGGTGGCTGGGACAAGACATCTTGTTGGCGGCGCCGGTGCCTGGAGCTGGGCGCTGGACGGAGCCCAGAGCAACACAGGGGAGTGAGGGGGGGATCCGATTGGATCCCTCAGGATGGGTGCAGAAGAAAGGGTTACCCTCTGCACCGAAAACCCGGCGGCCGGGGGTTAGTACATACGAAAATGCGGCAAAACCCCCGAAAACGGGGTTATTTACCGCATTTTCCCTTTAGTACATCCCGCCCTAAATGAGATAATATGATAATATGCCATACTATAGAGCGAATGGTGTGAATTGCCGTGGTGTTTAAATGCAGGCAACTGTAGCCTGATTCACACCCTTCACCCAGCCTATTCGCCCAGAAGTGCTCACTACCCTATGGGGTAGCACACACTTTTCTCTTACGTCCTAGAGGATGCTGGGGACTCCGTAAGGACCATGGGGAATAGACGGGCTCCGCAGGAGACATGGGCACTAAAAAGAACTTTAGATATGGGTGTGCACTGGCTCCTCCCTCTATGCCCCTCCTCCAGACCTCAGTTTGATACTGTGCCCAGAGGAGACAGGGTGCATTACAGGGAGCTCTCCTGAGTTTCCTGAAAGAAATCATTTTTGTTAGGTTTTTTTATTTTCAGGGAGCCTGCTGGCAACAGGCTCCCTGCATCGAGGGACTGAGGAGAGAGAAGCAGACCTACTTAACTGCTAGGCTCTGCTTCTTAGGCTACTGGACACCATTAGCTCCAGAGGGAGTCGGAACGCAGGTCTCTCCTCGCTGTTCGTCCCGGAGCCGCGCCGCCGTCCTCCTCACAGAGCCGGAAGATAGAAGCCGGTTGAGTATAAGAAGAGAGAAGACTTCAAAGGTGACAGAAGACTTCGGATCTTCACTGAGGTAACGCTGCGCGCCATTGCTCCCACACAACACACACGGCAGGCACTGTAAGGGTGCAGGGCGCAGGGGGGGCAGCAATTTGAACCTCTGGTCTGGCAAAAGCAGGGCATATATGGGCTCTGCACTGTATATCTGAGATCCCCCGCCAGTTTTTAAAAGTAATCAAGCGGGACCGAAGCCCGCCGATGAGGGGGCGGAGCTTGATCCTCAGCACTCACCAGCGCCATTTTCTCCACAGCACACCGCTGAGAAGCTGGCTCCCCGGACTCTCCCCTGCTGAACACGGTGACAGAGGGTTTGAAAGAAGGGGGGGGCACATAATTTGGCGCAGTGTTATATATTTTTGTAATAAAAGCGCTATCTGGGTAATTTTTTTCCCTGGGTCATTGGCGCTGGGTGTGTGCTGGCATACTCTCTCTCTGTCTCTCCAAATGGCCTTGTGGGGGAACTGTCTCCAGATAGAGAATTCCCTGAGTGTGTGGTGTGTCGGCATGCGTGTGTCGGCATGTCTGAAACGGAAGGCTCTTCTAGGGAGGAGGTGGAGCAAATGAGTGTGGTGTCTCCGTCGGCAACGCCGACACCTGACTGGTTGGATATGTGGAATGTTTTAAATGCAAATGTGAATGTATTGCACAAAAGGTTGGACAAAGCTGAGTCCAGGGAATGTACAGGGAGTTTAGCCCTGCCTTTCACTATGTCACAGGGACCTTCTGGGTCTCAAAAGCGCCCACTATCCCAAATAGTAGACACTGATACCGACACGGATTCTGACTCCAGTGTCGACTACAATGATGCAAAGTTGCAGCCAAAATTGGCTAAAAGTATTCATTATATGATTATTGCTATAAAAGAGGTGTTGCATATCACGGATGAACCCTCTGTCCCTGACACGAGGGTCCACATGTTTAAAGAAAAGAAACCTGAGGTAACCTTTCCCCCATCTCATGAGCTGAAAGAATTATTTGAAAAGGCTTGGGAATCTCCAGACAAAAAAATGCAGATTCCCAAAAGGATTCTTATGGCGTTTCCTTTCCTGACTAAGGACAGGATACGTGGGAACCCTCCCCGAGGGTGGACAAAGCGTTGACACGATTATCCAAAAAGGTAGCGCTGCCATCTCAAGATACGGCAACCCTCAAGGATCCGGTGGATCGCAGGCAGGAGACTACCTTGAAGTCTATTTACATACTGGTACCTTACTCAGACCGGCGATAGCGTCGGCTTGGGTTTGTAGCGCTGTAGCAGCGTGGACAGATACCTTATCTGCTGATATAGATACGCTGGATAAGGAAACCATTTTATTGACCATGGGTCATATTAAAGATGCTGTCCTATATATGAGAGATGCTCAGAGAAACATTGGCCTACTGGGTTCCAAAGCCAACGCTATGGAGATTTCGGCTAAACGAGCCCTATGGACCCGACAATGGACGGGCGGTGCCGACTCGAAGAGGCATATGGAGGTTTTACCTTACAAGGGTGAGGAATTGTTTGGGGAAGGTCTCACAGACCTAGTTTCCACGGCTACGGCTGGTAAATCAACTTTTTTGCCTTATGTTTCCTCACAGCCTAAGAAAACGCCACATTATCAGATGCAGTCCTTTCAGTCGCATAAACCCAAAAGAGTGCGGGGATCTTCCTTTCTTGCCAGCCACAGCTACTTCCCAGGGGCAGAAGTCCTCCCCGGCCTCTACAAAATCCACTGCATGATGCTGGGGCTCCGCTGAGGGAGTCCGTCCCAGTGGGGGCACGTCTTCGACTTTTCTGCCACGTCTGGGTTCACTCACAGGTGGATCCCCTGGGCAATAGAAATTGTTTCCCAGGGTTACAAGCTGGAATTCGAAGAGGTGCCTCCTCGCCGGTTTTTCAAATCGGCCCTACCGGCTTCTCCCTCAGAGAGGGAGTTAGTGTTAAATGCAATTCAAAAATTGTGTCTTCAACAAGTGGTGGTAAAAGTCCCCCTGCTGCAGCAGGGGATGGGGTATTACTCAACCCTGTTTGTAGTCCTGAAACCGGACGGTATGGTCAGGCCCATTTTGAATTTAAAATCCTTAAACCTATACTTAAAAAGGTTCAAGTTCAAGATGGAGTCGCTCAGAGCGGTCATCGCCAGCCTGGAAGGGGGGGATTATATGGTGTCCCTGGACATAAAGGATGCATACCTTCATGTCCCCATATATCCGCCTCATCAGGCGTTCCTGAGGTTTGCTGTACAGGATTGTCATTACGAATTTCAGTCGTTGCCGTTTGGGCTTTCCACGGCCCCGAGGATTTTCACCAAGGTAATGGCGGAAATGATGGTGCTCCTGCGCAAGCAGGGTGTCACAATTATCCCGTACTTGGATGATCTCCTAATAAAAGCGAGATCGAGAGAACAGTTGCTGAACAGTGTATCACTCTCCCCGTGGGTGCTGCAACAGCACGGCTGGATTCTCAATATCCCGAAGTCACAGTTGATTCCAACTACTCGTTTGCCTTTCTTAGGCATGATTCTGGATACAGACCAGAAAAGGCTTTATTTACGATGGAAAAGGCCCAAGAACTCATGTCTTTGGTCAGGGACCTATTGAAGCCAAAAAGGGTGTCGGTGCATCACTGCACTCGAGTTCTGGGAAAGATGGTGGCGACTTACGAGGCCATTCCATTCGGCAGGTTCCATGCGAGAACTTTTCAATGGGACCTCCTGGACAAGTGGTACGGGTCACATCTACAGATTCATCAGATGATCATCAGGGTATCTCTCCTGTGGTGGCTGCAGAGTGCTTACCTTCTGGAGGGTCGCAGGTTCGGCATTCAGGACTGGATTCTGGTAACCACGGACGCGAGCCTCCGAGGTTGGGGTGCAGTCACACAGGGAAGAAACTTCCAGGGTCTCTGGTCAAGCCAGGAGGCTTGTCTTCACATCAACGTACTGGAGTTGAGGGCCATATACAACGCCCTTCGACAAGCGGAAAATTTGCTTCGCGACCTACCGGTTCTGATCCAGTCGGACAACATCACCGCAGTGGCGCATGTAAACCGCCAAGGCGGAACAAAGAGCAGAGTGGCAATGGCAGAAGCCACCAGGATTCTTCGCTGGGCGGAAAATCATGTAAGCGCCCTGACGGCAGTCTTCATTCCGGGAGTGGACAACTGGGAAGCAGACTTCCTCAGCAGACACGATCTACATCCAGGAGAGTGGGGACTTCATCAGGAAGTCTTCGCAGAGATTGCAAGTCGGTGGGGACTGCCTCAGATAGACATGATGGCGTCACGCCTCAACAAGAAACAACCAAAGTATTGCGCCAGGTCGAGGGACCCTCAGGCAGTGGTGGTGGATGCCCTGGTGACACCATGGGTGTTTCAGTCGGTCTATGTGTTCCCTCCTCTTCCGCTCATCTCAAAGATATTAAGAATCATAAGACGAAGAGGAGTACAGACAATTCTCATTGTTCCAGATTGGCCGCGAAGGGCCTGGTATCCGGATCTGCAGGAAATGCTCACAGAAGATCCGTGGCCTCTTCCTCTCAGAGAGGACCTGTTACAACAGGGGCCCTGTCTGTTCCAAGACTTACCGCGGCTGCGTTTGACGGCATGGCGGTTGAACGCCGGATCCTAGCGGAAAAGGGCATTCCGGATGAGGTCATTCCTACTTTGATAAAGGCTAGGAAAGACGTGACAGCGAAACATTATCACCGTATATGGCGAAAGTACATATCTTGGTGTGAGTCCAGGAATGCTCCTCCGGAAGAATTCCATTTGGGCCATTTCCTTCACTTCCTACAAACTGGAGTGAATTTGGCCCTAAAATTAGGCTCCATTAAGGTTCAGATTTCGGCCCTATCCATTTTCTTTCAGAAGGAATTGGCTTCTCTCCCAGAAGTCCAGACTTTTGTGAAGGGAGTGCTGCATAGCCAGTCTCCTTTTGTACCTCCAGTGGCACCCTGGGACCTTAACGTGGTGTTGCGGTTCCTTAAGTCTCACTGGTTTGTACCACTTAAAACGGTGGAATTAAAATATCTCACTTAGAAAGTGGTCATGTTGTTGGCCTTGGCGTTGGCAAGGTGAGTGTCGGAGTTGGCGGCTTTATCTCACAAAAGCCCCTATCTGATTTTCCATGTGGATAGAGCAGAGTTGCGGACTCGTCCTCAATTTTTGCCCAAGGTGGTTTCTTTTCATATGAACCAACCTATTGTGGTGCCTGTAGCTACATGGGACTTGGAGGATTCCGAGTCCCTTGATGTGGTCAGGGCATTGAAAATTTATGTGGCCAGAACGGCTCGGGTTAGGAAAACAGAGGCACTGTTTGTCCTGTATGCAGCCGACAAGGTTGTCGCTCCTGCTTCAAAGCAGACTATTGCTCGCTGGATCTGTAACACGATTCAGCAAGCTCATTCTACGGCTGGATTGCCGTTACCAAATTCTGTAAAGGCCCATTCCACTAGGAAGGTGGGCTCTTCTTGGGCGGCTGCCCGAGGTGTCTCGGCATTACCACTGTGCCAAACTGCTACTTGGTCGGGTTCAAACACCTTTGCGAAGTTCTACAAGTTTGTTACCCTGGCTGATGAGGACCTCATGATTGCTCAATCGGTGCTGCAGAGTCATCCGCACTCTCCCGCCCGTTGTGGAGCTTTAGTATAATCCCCGTGGTCCTTACGGAGTCCCCAGCATCCTCTAGGACGTAAGAGAAAATTCGATTTTAAACCTACCGGTAAATCTTTTTCTCCTAGTCCGTAGAGGATGCTGGGCGTCCGTCCCAGTGCGGACTACATCTGCAAGACTTGTATATAGTTTTTGCTTACTTAAGGGTTATGTTACAGTTTTGATCAGTCTCAGACTGATGCTGTTTTGTTTCATGCTGTTAACTGGTTCGTATATTCCATGTTGTACGGTGTGGATGGTGTGGGCTGGTATGAATCTTGCCCTTAGATTAACAAAAATCCTTTCCTCGTACTGTCCGTCTCCTCTGGGCACAGTTTCTCTAACTGAGGTCTGGAGGAGGGGCATAGAGGGAGGAGCCAGTGCACACCCATATCTAAAGTTCTTTTTAGTGCCCATGTCTCCTGCGGAGCCCGTCTATTCCCCATGGTCCTTACGGAGTCCCCAGCATCCTCTACGGACTAGGAAAAATAGATTTACCGGTAGGTTTAAAATCTTATTTTCAGCGAGATCCCGTCGCTGTAAAATGCAGCGGGATGTCGTGCGTATTTTGCCGGCCGAATCCCCCCTTTATGAGAGAGAATAGATTCTCTGTCTGTTTTACTAGTTTGCAAATTGAACTTAACACTTAAGCATCTGAAAGTATTTCTCATTTTGCAATAGCTAAATACATAAAGATCATAGAATTATTTGGCCTGATCATCGAACCACCTGAATCTGTGCAGTACCAAGTACAAGAATAATTGTATAGAAATATATGAGTGCATCTTTATCATCTTCTCCAAATACATAGTGTAGAATGCAATTTAATACAGAATGTCTTTTTCTAAAGATGGTCAACCCAAGGGTCAGCCAACAGGATTAGCCTTTAAAGGTGTAATCCTCTCTAAAAATTAGAGATGAGCGCCTGAAATTTTTCGGGTTTTGTGTTTTGGTTTTGGGTTCGGTTCCGCGGCCGTGTTTTGGGTTCGAACGCGTTTTGGCAAAACCTCACCGAATTTTTTTTGTCGGATTCGGGTGTGTTTTGGATTCGGGTGTTTTTTTCAAAAAACACTAAAAAACAGCTTAAATCATAGAATTTGGGGGTCATTTTGATCCCAAAGTATTATTAACCTCAAAAACCATAATTTACACTCATTTTCAGTCTATTCTGAATACCTCACACCTCACAATATTATTTTTAGTCCTAAAATTTGCACCGAGGTCGCTGTGTGAGTAAGATAAGCGACCCTAGTGGCCGACACAAACACCGGGCCCATCTAGGAGTGGCACTGCAGTGTCACGCAGGATGTCCCTTCCAAAAAACCCTCCCCAAACAGCACATGACGCAAAGAAAAAAAGAGGCGCAATGAGGTAGCTGTGTGAGTAAGATTAGCGACCCTAGTGGCCGACACAAACACCGGGCCCATCTAGGAGTGGCACTGCAGTGTCACGCAGGATGGCCCTTCCAAAAAACCCTCCCCAAACAGCACATGACGCAAAGAAAAAAAGAGGCGCAATGAGGTAGCTGTGTGAGTAAGATTAGCGACCCTAGTGGCCGACACAAACACCGGGCCCATCTAGGAGTGGCACTGCAGTGTCACGCAGGATGTCCCTTCCAAAAAACCCTCCCCAAACAGCACATGACGCAAAGAAAAAAAGAGGCGCAATGAGGTAGCTGTGTGAGTAAGATTAGCGACCCTAGTGGCCGACACAAACACCGGGCCCATCTAGGAGTGGCACTGCAGTGTCACGCAGGATGTCCCTTCCAAAAAACCCTCCCCAAACAGCACATGACGCAAAGAAAAAAAGAGGCGCAATGAGGTAGCTGACTGTGTGAGTAAGATTAGCGACCCTAGTGGCCGACACAAACACCGGGCCCATTTAGGAGTGGCACTGCAGTGTCACGCAGGATGTCCCTTCCAAAAAACCCTCCCCAATCAGCACATGATGCAAAGAAAAAGAAAAGAAAAAAGAGGTGCAAGATGGAATTGTCCTTGGGCCCTCCCACCCACCCTTATGTTGTATAAACAAAACAGGACATGCACACTTTAACCAACCCATCATTTCAGTGACAGGGTCTGCCACACGACTGTGACTGATATGACGGGTTGGTTTGGACCCCCCCCAAAAAAGAAGCAATTAATCTCTCCTTGCACAAACTGGCTCTACAGAGGCAAGATGTCCACCTCATCATCACCCTCCGATATATCACCGTGTACATCCCCCTCCTCACAGATTATCAATTCGTCCCCACTGGAATCCACCATCTCAGCTCCCTGTGTACTTTGTGGAGGCAATTGCTGCTGGTCAATGTCTCCGCGGAGGAATTGATTATAATTCATTTTAATGAACATCATCTTCTCCACATTTTCTGGATGTAACCTCGTACGCCGATTGCTGACAAGGTGAGCGGCGGCACTAAACACTCTTTCGGAGTACACACTTGTGGGAGGGCAACTTAGGTAGAATAAAGCCAGTTTGTGCAAGGGCCTCCAAATTGCCTCTTTTTCCTGCCAGTATAAGTACGGACTGTGTGACGTGCCTACTTGGATGCGGTCACTCATATAATCCTCCACCATTCTATCAATGTTGAGAGAATCATATGCAGTGACAGTAGACGACATGTCCGTAATCGTTGTCAGGTCCTTCAGTCCGGACCAGATGTCAGCATCAGCAGTCGCTCCAGACTGCCCTGCATCACCGCCAGCGGGTGGGCTCGGAATTCTGAGCCTTTTCCTCGCACCCCCAGTTGCGGGAGAATGTGAAGGAGGAGATGTTGACAGGTCGCGTTCCGCTTGACTTGACAATTTTGTCACCAGCAGGTCTTTCAACCCCAGCAGACTTGTGTCTGCCGGAAAGAGAGATCCAAGGTAGGCTTTAAATCTAGGATCGAGCACGGTGGCCAAAATGTAGTGCTCTGATTTCAACAGATTGACCACCCGTGAATCCTTGTTAAGCGAATTAAGGGCTCCATCCACAAGTCCCACATGCCTAGCGGAATCGCTCCGTGTTAGCTCCTCCTTCAATGTCTCCAGCTTCTTCTGCAAAAGCCTGATGAGGGGAATGACCTGACTCAGGCTGGCAGTGTCTGAACTGACTTCACGTGTGGCAAGTTCAAAGGGCATCAGAACCTTGCACAACGTTGAAATCATTCTCCACTGCGCCTGAGACAGGTGCATTCCACCTACTATATCGTGCTCAATTGTATAGGCTTGAATGGCCTTTTGCTGCTCCTCCAACCTCTGAAGCATATAGAGGGTTGAATTCCACCTCGTTACCACTTATTGCTTCAGATGATGGCAGGGCAGGTTCAGTAGTTTTTGGTGGTGCTCCAGTCTTCTGTACGTGGTGCCTGTACGCCGAAAGTGTCCCGCAATTCTTCTGGCCACCGACAGCATCTCTTGCACGCCCCTGTCGTTTTTTAAAAAATTCTGCACCACCAAATTCAAGGTATGTGCAAAACATGGGACGTGCTGGAATTTGCCCATATTTAATGCACACACAATATTGCTGGCGTTGTCCGATGCCACAAATCCACAGGAGAGTCCAATTGGGGTAAGCCATTCCGCGATGATCTTCCTCAGTTGCCGTAAGAGGTTTTCAGCTGTGTGCGTATTCTGGAAAGCGGTGATACAAAGCGTAGCCTGCCTAGGAAAGAGTTGGCGTTTGCGAGATGCTGCTACTGGTGCCGCCGCTGCTGTTCTTGCGGCGGGAGTCCATACATCTACCCAGTGGGCTGTCACAGTCATATAGTCCTGACCCTGCCCTGCTCCACTTGTCCACATGTCCGTGGTTAAGTGGACATTGGGTACAACTGCATTTTTTAGGACACTGGTGAGTCTTTTTCTGACGTCCGTGTACATTCTCGGTATCGCCTGCCTAGAGAAGTGGAACCTAGATGGTATTTGGTAACGGGGGCACACTGCCTCAATAAATTGTCTAGTTCCCTGTGAACTAACGGCGGATACCGGACGCACGTCTAACACCAACATAGTTGTCAAGGCCTCAGTTATCCGCTTTGCAGCAGGATGACTGCTGTGATATTTCATCTTCCTCGCAAAGGACTGTTGAACAGTCAATTGCTTACTGGAAGTAGTACAAGTGGGCTTACGACTTCCCCTCTGGGATGACCATCGACTCCCAGCAGCAACAACAGCAGCGCCAGCAGCAGTAGGCGTTACACGCAAGGATGCATCGGAGGAATCCCAGGCAGGAGAGGACTCGTCAGAATTGCCAGTGACATGGCCTGCAGGACTATTGGCATTCCTGGGGAAGGAGGAAATTGACACTGAGGGAGTTGGTGGGGTGGTTTGCGTGAGCTTGGTTACAAGAGGAAGGGATTTACTGGTCAGTGGACTGCTTCCGCTGTCACCCAAAGTTTTTGAACTTGTCACTGACTTATTATGAATGCGCTGCAGGTGACGTATAAGGGAGGATGTTCCGAGGTGGTTAACGTCCTTACCCCTACTTATTACAGCTTGACAAAGGGAACACACGGCTTGACACCTGTTGTCCGCATTTCTGGTGAAATACCTCCACACCGAAGAGCTGATTTTTTTGGTATTTTCACCTGGCATGTCAACGGCCATATTCCTCCCACGGACAACAGGTGTCTCCCCGGGTGCCTGACTTAAACAAACCACCTCACCATCAGAATCCTCCTGGTCAATTTCCTCGCCAGCAACACCCATATCCTCCTCATCCTGGTGTACTTCAACACTGACATCTTCAATCTGACTATCAGGAACTGGACTGCGGGTGCTCCTTCCAGCACTTGCAGGGGGCGTGCAAATGGTGGAAGGCGCATGCTCTTCACGTCCAGTGTTGGGAAGGTCAGGCATCGCAACCGACACAATTGGACTCTCCTTGTGGATTTGGGATTTCGAAGAATGCACAGTTCTTTGCTGTGCTGCTTTTGCCAGCTTGAGTCTTTTCATTTTTCTAGCGAGAGGCTGAGTGCTTCCATCCTCATGTGAAGCTGAACCACTAGCCATGAACATAGGCCAGGGCCTCAGCCGTTCCTTGCCACTCCGTGTCGTAAATGGCATATTGGCAAGTTTACACTTCTCCTCCGACAATTTTATTTTAGGTTTTGGAGTCCTTTTTTTTCTGATATTTGGTGTTTTGGATTTGACATGCTCTGTACTATGACATTGGGCATCGGCCTTGGCAGACGACGTTGCTGGCATTTCATCGTCTCGGCCATGACTAGTGGCAGCAGCTTCAGCACGAGGTGGAAGTGGATCTTGATCTTTCCCTAATTTTGGAACCTCAACATTTTTGTTCTCCATATTTTAATAGGCACAACTAAAAGGCACCTCAGGTAAACAATGGAGATGGATACTAGTATACAATTATGGACTGCCTGCCGAGTGCAGACACAGAGGTAGCCACAGCCGTGAACTACCGTACTGTACTGTGTCTGCTGCTAATATAGACTGGTTGATAAAGAGATGTCTATGTAACTATGTATGTATAAAGAAGAAAGAAAAAAAAACCACGGTTAGGTGGTATACAATTATGGACGGACTGCCTGCCGAGTGCAGACACAGAGGTAGCCACAGCCGTGAACTACCGTACTGTACTGTGTCTGCTGCTAATATAGACTGGTTGATAAAGAGATGTCGTAGTAGTATGTATGTATAAAGAAGAAAAAAAAACCACGGTTAGGTGGTATATACAATTATGGACGGGCTGCCGAGTGCCGACACAGAGGTAGCCACAGCCATGAACTACCGCACTGTACTGTGTCTGCTGCTAATATATAGACTGGTTGATAAAGAGATAGTATACTCGTAACTAGTATGTATGTATAAAGAAAGAAAAAAAAACCACGGTTAGGTGGTATATACAATTATGGACGGGCTGCCGAGTGCCGACACAGAGGTAGCCACAGCCGTGAACTACCGCACTGTACTGTGTCTGCTGCTAATATAGACTGGTTGATAAAGAGATAGTATACTCGTAACTAGTATGTATGTATAAAGAAAGAAAAAAAAACCACGGTTAGGTGGTATATACAATTATGGACGGGCTGCCGAGTGCCGACACAGAGGTAGCCACAGCCGTGAACTACCGCACTGTACTGTGTCTGCTGCTAATATAGACTGGTTGATAAAGAGATAGTATACTCGTAACTAGTATGACTATAAAGAAAGAAAAAAAAACCACGGTTAGGTGGTATATACAATTATGGACGGGCTGCCGAGTGCCGACACAGAGGTAGCCACAGCCGTGAACTACCGCACTGTACTGTGTCTGCTGCTAATATAGACTGGTTGATAAAGAGATAGTATACTCGTAACTAGTATGTATGTATAAAGAAAGAAAAAAAAACACGGTTAGGTGGTATATACAGTTATGGACGGGCTGCCGAGTGCCGACACAGAGGTAGCCACAGCCGTGAACTACCGCACTGTACTGTGTCTGCTGCTAATATATAGACTGGTTGATAAAGAGATAGTATACTCGTAACTAGTATGTATGTATAAAGAAAGAAAAAAAAACCACGGTTAGGTGGTATATACAATTATGGACGGGCTGCCGAGTGCC
This sequence comes from Pseudophryne corroboree, assembly GCF_028390025.1. NCBI lineage: Eukaryota > Metazoa > Chordata > Amphibia > Anura > Myobatrachidae > Pseudophryne > Pseudophryne corroboree. The sequence continues at coordinate 268,457,873 of NC_086448.1, read as the reverse complement.
GACACAGAGGTAGCCACAGCCGTGAACTACCGCACTGTACTGTGTCTGCTGCTAATATATAGACTGGTTGATAAAGAGATAGTATACTCGTAACTAGTATGTATGTATAAAGAAAGAATAAAAAACCACGGTTAGGTGGTATATACAATTATGGACGGGCTGCCGAGTGCCGACACAGAGGTAGCCACAGCCGTGAACTACCGCACTGTACTGTGTCTGCTGCTAATATAGACTGGTTGATAAAGAGATAGTATACTCGTAACTAGTATGTATGTATAAAGAAAGAAAAAAAAACCACGGTTAGGTGGTATATACAATTATGGACGGGCTGCCGAGTGCCGACACAGAGGTAGCCACAGCCGTGAACTACCGCACTGTACTGTGTCTGCTGCTAATATATAGACTGGTTGATAAAGAGAGAGTATACTCGTAACTAGTATGTATGTATAAAGAAAGGAAAAAAAACCACGGTTAGGTGGTATATACAATTATGGACGGGCTGCCGAGTGCCGACACAGAGGTAGCCACAGCCGTGAACTACCGCACTGTACTGTGTCTGCTGCTAATATATAGACTGGTTGATAAAGAGATAGTATACTCGTAACTAGTATGTATGTATAAAGAAAGAAAAAAAAACCACGGTTAGGTGGTATATACAATTATGGACGGGCTGCCGAGTGCCGACACAGAGGTAGCCACAGCCGTGAACTACCGCACTGTACTGTGTCTGCTGCTAATATAGACTGGTTGATAAAGAGATGGTATACTCGTAACTAGTATGTATGTATAAAGAAAGAAAAAAAAACCACGGTTAGGTGGTATATACAATTATGGACGGGCTGCCGAGTGCCGACACAGAGGTAGCCACAGCCGTGAACTACCGCACTGTACTGTGTCTGCTGCTAATATAGACTGGTTGATAAAGAGATAGTATACTCGTAACTAGTATGACTATAAAGAAAGAAAAAAAAACCACGGTTAGGTGGTATATACAATTATGGACGGGCTGCCGAGTGCCGACACAGAGGTAGCCACAGCCGTGAACTACCGCACTGTACTGTGTCTGCTGCTAATATAGACTGGTTGATAAAGAGATAGTATACTACTAATATTATATATACTGGTGGTCAGGTCACTGGTCACTAGTCACACTGGCAGTGGCACTCCTGCAGCAAAAGTGTGCACTGTTTAATTTTAATATAATATTATGTACTCCTGGCTCCTGCTATAATCTATAACTGGCACTGCAGTGCTCCCCAGTCTCCCCCACAATTATAAGCTGTGTGAGCTGAGCACAGTCAGATATATATATACATTGATGCAGCACACTGGGCTGAGCAGTGCACACAGATATGGTATGTGACTGAGTCACTGTGTGTATCGTTTTTTTCAGGCAGAGAACGGATATATTAAATAAAACAAACAACTGCACTGTCTGGTGGTCACTGTGGTCGTCAGTCACTAAACTCTGCACTCTCTTCTACAGTATCACAGCCTCAGGTCAATCTCTCTCTCTCTCTCTCTCTCAACCCTAATCTAAATGGAGAGGACGCCAGCCACGTCCTCTCCCTATCAATCTCAATGCACGTGTGAAAATGGCGGCGACGCGCGGCTCCTTATATAGAATCCGAGTCTCGCGAGAATCCGACAGCGTCATGATGACGTTCGGGCGCGCTCGGGTTAACCGAGCAAGGCGGGAGGATCCGAGTCTGCTCGGACCCGTGAAAAAAACATGAAGTTCGTGCGGGTTCGGATTCAGAGAAACCGAACCCGCTCATCTCTACTAAAAATGAGGTTGGTTTGTTTTTAACACAAATGACTGTGGTATCATTATGTGACAGTAAAAGTTAAAACCTAAAAATAAAAACTAGACAACATTTTGAAATAGTGTATGTTCCATTTAAGCTCTTGCCAAATATGTTTCTAGCACAATGAGTCCTTGAGCTTTAAGATTTTAGCCTATTTTATGGTGCCTAAAGCACTGGCACAGACGTTTGGCCTCCAAGACCCTGACAGCAAAGCCTAAACACACTTTTTCTGCATCAATAGCTAGTTTGGCAAAAAAAATCACCCGTGACCCAGTTTGGCACAGCTAAATTATGCTGCCCTCTCGGATGTGCCAGTCTAAACAGTCTGTGCTCTGCTGCTGCTGGAAACCAAGCTTAGCACAGATACTGTATAATGACTTCAATGCTGACAAGTAAATGTCTTCAGTATAAAAAGGATAAATAAATCCTTTTAGGATAAAATAAGTGTTTGAGCCCTTCTAGAGCGTTACCAGAGCCACTCACTAACCAGACATCTGTCAGGCATATGTACCTCGGCTATTCTAATAATCCTGAAACAACGCTGAAAGGTGCTCTGTGCTTCCCATTTTTGCTGGCAGAGCTAAATAAACTGCAGTATAAATGGAATAGCCATTTAGAGGGACAGGGCTAATTATGAAAATGGGATAGATGATTATACTGGCCATATGTTTGTTCGTATCCATGGCTAAATGATATTGCAGCAACCGTTTGTTGCTGACTGCTGATGGGTTGCCATGCCAGAGAGATGCACACATACAGTATTCATAGCGAGATATTGTGATCGGTTTCTGCTGTGGTGTAAACATGAAATCATGGAAGGATATTTACTGGAACGTACTTCACATTTCTTATGTGTGAATTATTTTGACCGGTACCACAAATATGTTGTGGTTAATAATACATTGTTACACACATTTCTCCTGTTATGAAAATGCACTTACTGCAGATAGAGGTGCACATTTCTGGCATATTTGTAAATTCATATTTTTCTAAAATTGATGGTCTGTGCGCAGTGTCAGAGTAAGACGTGAAGGGCCCACCAGGGAAATGCAGTGGTAGGGGCCCATTCTTAGGGGTGTGGTCAGTCTCCAGAGGGGGTGTGGCCAGCCACCACAGAGGCTAGGCTAACCAATAGCAAGTTTATGGTCTGGGCCTATTACAATTACGGTATATACATATTAATATACTTAGTAAATCCTGCTAGTGCATGCATGAAAATGTACCATATCAATAATAGCAGTGCACTATAGAAAATAGTCCTGTGCGGTATAATGTAACATACGCGTTAAATAATATTCAAGTGCACAGTCTGGAATCTGATACTTAGAGTAGAGGGTGGGCTCAGAAGCCATGGGGCCCAGCGGTGGTTTCTCCTGTGGCCAGTCTAACCCTGTCTGTGTGAGTTTCACTGGCATTGGTAGAACGAGGCAATTTGCTGTGAAACAGTTTTGAAAAGTTATCTCATCTCAGTCGATTACTTTGTCTTGTCACTGCTCTTTCTCTACTGTGGGCATGGGCATTCCTAAGCTGGGTACACACTAGAACCATGTATTGTTTGTTCAAGACACAAACGATATATATTGATAGCGCGTCAGCGGGTGTGTGAACCTGATATGCCTGTCAATGATGCTATTCATAAACATTTAAAGCGTCGGCCTTGCGGCACATGCAGATATATTGGTATTCCTGGCTGTGTGTTGGAGCGATTCGCCAACCGCCCGTACACAGGCTGCAGGAACTGACATTACAGCTGGGCAGGCTAATTCAGACGCTTGTTGTGATGTCTGCACAGATATATCGAGCTGCTGATTGTTAAGTGTGCATAGTTTACCTAATCGGCCACTCTGCATAGTGTGTACCCAGCCTTACACAGTCTTGAGATAGCAGATGTACTATGCACAAGCACACTGTCATTGTTGCGTCCATTTAAAAATAAAATATAGCTGAAGGTTTTTATTAATCAATTTATGTTTATCTTTTAGAATTATTCAGTTAAGTAACAATACTGCTCCCTGATTTCTACAATTGTGAATCTGTCCAACATCTTCCAAACTGCTATTGCCTTTTTTTAATCTTAACCCTGCTAATCTGTGTCTTTTCTACATCCTGTAATTCTGTGGTATCCTGAGAATTACGTAATTGTGTCTCTAATCCCACCCATTTCACTAAGAAGTGTGCAAACATTCTGGGGCCTCCCTGATGTTTTGGGATAGTAGGTAAGCCTGATTCTGCCACTGTATGCACTAAAACTGCTCTCACCAGAGCACCACATCAGCTTCAGTACAGTAACTATGGATAATGTACATAGATAACCATTTAAGGGTTCAGTATAATATACCGGCGGCCGGGATGCTGGCAGTCAGTATACCGACAATGGCATCCTGGCCGCCAGTATGCCAGCAGCATGGCGATCGCAAAGAGTCCCCTTGCGGGCTCGCCACACTGCAGGGTCGGTGTCTTGCTGTGCTCAACACAGGTTCTATTGCCACTCTATGGCTGTCGCGGGCACCCACAAGTGGGAATAGCCCCCGTTAGCCGGGATTCTGGCTGGCGGCATTGTCAGCTGTCGGGATTCCGGCGTCGGTATCCTGACCACCGGTATCCCGACTGCCGGCAACCTAACTGTATCCCCCATTTAGCTGTGTTTACAGGTCATTTGTATCCTAATGTTGGCTTGCACTAGACTAACGCATTTAATCTCCAGAATATCCAGAAGTCTCCTGATTTTCGTGAGTTCTTCCTGGAGAGCAGGCAACCCTCCCGGATTTCACCCACATTCCAAGTCAAGTGGGGGGCTTGATGACTTGATTTATGGCTCCAGGTCACTGCACTCGCCACTTGGAACCCTCCTCGGAGGCTTTAAAAATGGGATTTTCTTTCAGAATTTAGGACACAAATATAGTATCTGAGAGTACATAGGACGTCCAGCGGGAATACGGAAAATAACCTGGAAAGAGAAAACTTTACTGAACGAATTACTAATTAGGGATACAGTTTAGGGGAAGATACCATCTTTATCATGTTCCCCACGCAGTGTCTCCATCACCATGCCATTAAAACCATAAAGCTTGTTAGACTACCACTTTTTGCTGTTGTGATAGTCCTGTATATACTGTATACATTTTAACATTTTAGATATTTTTTTATTAGATTGCCTGTTATGATAATTTTAAGAATTTCAAAATTAATACATACACGTAAGTTTAGATTAATATTCACGTAAGATTTTTAAAGCACATATATAGTAGTACCTACCAATATTCACATAAGGGTGTGGTACCCGATACACATTACAACAACACTGACTGTTGCACTTAATTTCTTTTTGTATATTCCTACAAGATTTAAGCAGCACTCTCAGTGATCTAGTTTGAGAACACAGATTCATTATATCTGTCACTGGATAATTGAAATCTATGCTTATGCTTAGCAAGTACACGCCACACTATGTTACCATACATGCCCTCTGTGAAAAGCAAGGACAAAGTACAAGGTTTTAACTATGTTATTATCGGACATTGCTTTCAGCACCCGCGTCTACAAGCCCTTGAAACATTTTTGTACCTATGGACCATAGTGAATTTTTTCGCTATTGATATTCTTTGTCCATTGTGTTGATTTAGCTTAAAAGCTTATGGATTTATAAGCATGCTGTACCAGAGTGACCTTAATTTGGTAGAAAGTGCCTTCATTCAAGAAGGGAAATTAAAACGTATTGAAGATAATGAAAATTCAAAGTAGATGTGGATGCAGTTTTTAAGTCGTTAGCAATGTGGATAATTATACCACCAGCAAAATTGAATGAGTTTGTTTTGTTTACTCTGTTAGACTTATTATTTTCCTGTGAGTTTATATTTGGCACTATTTTATGGAAATAACCCACTTAGCGGATAATTAACAGTGAAGAACGTACATTGATGGGTGTCGATCATTGGGTCGGCAGTCACTAGGTCGACCACTATTGGTCGACACAGGAAAAATGTCAACATGGACTAAAGGTTGAAACAGGTAAAGGTCGACATGAGTTTTTTAAACTTTTTTAGTGTTGATTACTCCATAAAATTAGCGAGAACCCCAACTAGTGCACCGTGTCCCCACGCATGGTGAGCCATCCTTCATTACTATTCCCAGTCGTAGTCCATGTAGATCGTAAAGTCTGAAAAATGTCTACAAACGAAAAATTTTTTTTGATAAACTCATGTCGACCATTCCGTGTCAACATTTTGCCATGTCCACCTTTTGTCAATGTCGATCTTCTAACCATGTCGACCAATAGTGGGCGACCTATTGACTGTCGACCTAAGTGTGGTCGACCTAACAACCGCATATCTACCCTAATATCAATTGCTTTGCAACTGGCGCGTGCTGCCATCTAGATGATGGGAATGCATAAGTGTAAATTATACACTCAGTAGATTCAGTAGGGTACATCACTGTCCTGTACATTCTCACTATCATCAGAACATGTTAAAGGCAGTCTCTATGCTTACATACCTGACATTGCAATATCTCAAGCAGAGTAGAATTGGAGATGTGCCCACTTATCTTTACTGTTTGCAGGCACTACCTTCTGCAGAGGGGCACATTTTGGGGGGTGCAGTGTTCTCGCCAGGGCACTCCGCACTGCATTTTTTCTTCCAATTTTTTCTTCCATGACTGGGTCGTGGCTCACAGTGCAGGGCTGATCCTGCATGTCTCTCCCACTGCTGCCTGTCACCGAGTCTCCTGTGTGTGTCTCCCACTGCCACCTGTAACCCAGTCTCCTGTGTGTCTCTCCTACTGCTGCCTGTCACAGAGTCTCCTGTGTCTATCCCACTGCCGCCTGTCACAGAGTCTCCTGTTTGTCTCACCACTGCCGCCTCACCAATTCTCCAGTGTGTCTCTCCCACTGCTGCTTGTCACCGAGTCTCCTGTGTGTCTCTCCCACTGCTGCTTGTCACCGAGTCTCCTGTGTGTCTCTCCCACTGCCGCTTGTCACAGAGTTTCCTGTGTGTCTCTCCCACTACCACCTGTCACCGAGTCTCCAGTGTCTCTCCTCCCACTGCCGCCTGTCACAGAGTCTCCTGTGTGTCTCTCCCACTGCCACCGAGTCTCCTGTGTGTCTCTCCTACTGCCGCCTGTCACCGAGTCTCCTGTGTGTCTCGCCCACTGCCGCCTGTCACTGAGTCTCCTTTATGTCTCTCCCACTGCTGCCTGTCACCGAGTCTCCTGTGTGTCTCTCCCACTACCACCTGTCACCGAGTCTCCTGTGTCTCTCCTACTGTCACCTAGTCTCCTGTGTGTCTCTCCTACTGCCGCCTGTCACCGAGTCTCCTGTGTGTCTCGCCCACTGCCGCCTGTCACTGAGTCTCCTTTGTGTCTCTCCCACTGCTGCCTGTCACTGAGTCTCCTGTGTGTCCCTCCCACTGCCGCCTGCACCGATTCTCCTGTGTGTCTTCCACTGTTGCCTGTCAACGAGTCTCCTGTGTGTCTCTCCCACTGTGGTCAGACCAAGTAATGGGGAGAATTTTAATTTCCTTAGTATGCTGAAGGGGGTTGGGTTTGCGTGACCGGCGGTTGGGAGACCACTGGTGCGTCGTATAGTGACCGCCGATCATATAACCGCATCCCTGCTGAAGGTACCTTCTTGTCTAGGAGAATAAGATCATTTCTGGAGTACCTATTATGGACTGTAGAAAAGAAAGTACAGTCCCTCTTCCCCAGGTGAATGGGTGCTCCAGGCATCATGCAGATGCAACTAATTTTTGAAAATCAAGGGAAAGACGCAGAGGTGACACTGACTGCATGTTGTTATATGTGATGTTTTGAATAAAATGGATTAAAAATATATAAATGGTGAAGGACAGTTACAGGGACAGTAGATGGCTGATTTACAGTTTCTTTGGTTCATTGTGTCTTTGCTTTCTGCTGTCTCTCTTCTTTCCATCCATGCCAATCCACCCGTAGCTGAACAGCCAGTCACCAATGGCTGCTTTAATATTGGTGGCTGATAATGCAGCTGTCTTACTATAGCCACACGCTCTTTGCTACCAGTAGCTACAATTGTTATTCCACTACCTTATGTAAGCAATGCATCCAGCACCTCTTTGATTGTAAGATCATTTGGCCAGGGCCATTATTATCTTCTGGTTCAAGTCTTTGTATGTAATTCTTGCCATGACAATGTACAGCTCTGCGTAATACTGTATTTCAGCGATTTCTAAATGAAGAATAACAAATGCTTTATTTTTCCTGCATTCGGTTCCACAGACACTCATTAGTTTTATCAGTAAAATAGATGAGTTGCAGACACTGGAATCTGTCACTTTGTGTCTTCACTGATGAAGCCTACTAAAAACCAGATCTACTGTATCCCTTCAGTAAATGATATTTGCAAAATGTCTCTAATTGAAGATCAAACCTCTGAAATACGATTTCGGTATATGTCTGCAGTGCTTATTCTTTAGCTGCATTAGGGTATATTTCTGTGTAAACAACATTCTGTTACTGACTTTATACTAGGTTCTTTTTATTGTTAATTATTAACCCTTTTTCTACAGGGTCATTTTATTTGCTCTGTGCAATGGCCTCTGTACTAAAGTGAGTGTACTACAGTATGTCAGGCATTTCTCCATGGCTGGGAATTATTAGCATTTCCATCCTGTTTGTGTATTCCTGGTATGCAGTGTTATCAGAAGCATCTATTTCAGCTGTCACATTACATGAATGAAACAATCTTGTGCTGCCCTGGCTGTGTGTTTTTTTCCTGAAGTCTGCTGATCTAAACATCATTACCTTCTCTTTAGTAATAAGCCTTGGCTTTTAAAAGTATTACTCTGACCTTGAGATGCCAGTGTGTAGTCTCCTGCTCACCCTCTTTGTGTTTTATGTCCCTGATTCCTACTTGATAATATGCGCCTATGTAATACCCTGTCCAGCCGATACAAAACCTGTTTACAGATGTAATCAATCCTGACCTTGTTAGTGGTGTGTAAGTCTGATGTTCCCTGTTTATAGAGGTTATCATTAAAAGAGTCTCATTCAGGTATAAAAAAAAACGAAACCAAAAACATTGGTCTACAGTTTGAGCACCACATATCTCTCAAACCCCCCCTCCCCCAATAATTGGTACTACATGGCGGCCAAATGTCAATGACAAAACCACATTTACATTACCAGGTTTAATTAAAAGCTAAAGAAGTCCCTTTTTTTTGTCTGCCCCTTTTCCACCTCTGTAGCACGGGTCGCAGTCGTGCCGCCTGAGACGGCTGCGACCCGTGCTACAGCCCCCTTCCCACAGCGCTCACGACCCGGCATATTGCCGGGTTGGTGACGCCGCTGCGGTAGGGGCGGCGCTGGGAGATCACATGATCTCCCAGCGCCGCCCTCCCATACACTGTGAACGGGAGCCGTGTCGCCTCGACACGGCTCCCGTTCACACTAGACAGCTTACCAGGTTGAACACGTGCTCAACCCGGCTAGCTACCCTGGTAGGATTCCCGGATCACTTGATCCGGGAATTTGCAGGGGGACCCTTTTCCACTACGGAAAAACACGGGTAAATGCACGCCCCTGCGCATTTACCCGTGTTTAAAAAGCTAGTGGAAAAGGGGTATACTTTAGAACAGCACAGTGCAGATGTCTTAACTAACCTGTTACATACAGTATGTAATGATACTATTATACAGCCATAAATCATTTAGTTACTACATAGCTATGGTGGTATAAAAGATAGTATGTGGGTTTGGCGCTAATAGCCAAAAAAGATGTTATTAAATTACCTTAATAACAATTATATGCCCAAATAAATGGTAAGTACTTGTACAATCAAAACACATACAGTATATTTACATAAAAGTATGCAACTTGTTTCACCTTAAATACCCAAAGTATTATGCACACAGGAAACAAGTAAAAATAGGCAAATTTATTCCACATAATGTAAATATACAATTAACTTTCAATGACAGTCTAATGGATGAATAGATGCGGCACTATTCCCAGAATACTATAGATTCTCACCCTCATATGGTGCTGCGGTGGTCTGATGCTTAGCTACGCAGAAGATGTCCAGGCTGAGCAGCTCAGCACCACCGCAGAAGGCTATATGAGGTGAAATCCGCTTGTGCTTGCATCATCCAAGGCTGCAACATGCTGTCCAAACAATGCGTTTCATAATTTTTCTTCCTCAGGATTGGATAACATGTAGCTGTAAGGCTGCGGTATATATATCCCTTTCCTGGTTATTGAGTCCCCTTACTTCTGGGGTTTGGCAGCTGGAAGTGACGTGTGCATTCCGCCGTCTACTTCCATTTGCGTTCCACCTTGCGGCCATTATAAGAATACTTAAATTTACTTCCATAAGTGACACATGTACAAGATGGTGCTTCCGGTTGCATTCCAACTGGAGGCTATGCATATTTTTAATTGGCTCTTCTGGTTGTATTCCACCTGGAGGCCATCTTTCATTTGAACAAATTTCTTTCCAACTCTGTTTAACTTTTATTTGTCGTTCAAGCAATCAGTCAACCTCCTTCATTACACCATATGCACTATGCTATACTTTGTATTCTAGCAAGGTCCATCCCTATACCGGAAGGAGGGGACATTGCTTGACCTATTGTATATCTGTGTTTTTATACGGCCATTAGGGAATACATGCAGATAAAAAAATAAAAACATTTATTAGTACTTATAAAATAACACATAAAAAGACATATGAAAACATCAAAACTAAAAAACATTGAAGTTTAAAAACATTGGTACATATAAAAATACAGATATAAGGCAGAAAAAGAGTAAGATGCAGATCAAAGAGAAAGGAACACTATTCCATACACCACTTTATCTCAAAATCGATATTATGTCCATTTGATTTTAGGGTGTTGAGGGAAAATATCTATTTCATCTCACATTGGGGCAGATGTACTAAGCCTGGAGAAGTGATAAAGCAGTGACATATGCAAGGTGATAACGCACCAGCCAATCAGCTCCTAACTGTAAATTTACATAATGGAGCTGATTGGCTGGTGTGTTTTCACCTTGCACTTATCACTGCTTTATCACTTCTCCAGGGTTAATACATCTGCCTCCATTGTGTGAGTTTATTTTCTGTATACTATAACTATACTTCCAGTTATCCCTAACTTGCTGGATAACAAGGAAGCTTTTGATTGCCCCTTCGCATTTTTCATGTTTCATAAAAAGAAATTCTGATAGTGGGGCAGATGTATTAACCTGGAGAAGGCATAAGGAAGTGATAAACCAGTGATATGTACAAGGTGATAAAGGCACCAGCCAATCAGCTCCAATATGTAAATTAACAGTTAGTTTGTGATTGGCTGGTGCATTTATCACTGGTTTATCACTTCCTTATGCCGTCTCCAGGTTAATACATCTGCCCCAGTGAGTGGTTGGTAAGGCCTATACTAATATTGTAGATGCATTTTGCTTATCTTGTCTTTTAGGTTTTGTGATGTTTTCACTATTTCTCATACGTCCTAGAGGATGCTGGGGTCCACTTCAGTACCATGGGGTATAGACGGTTCTGCAGGAGCCATGGGCACTTTAAGACTTTTCAAGGGTGTGAACTGGCTCCTCCCTCTATGCCCCTCCTCCAGACCTCAGTTTTAGAAATGTGCCCAGGCAGACTGGATGCACTCTGAGGAGCTCTACCGAGTTTCTCTGAAAAGACTTATGTTAGGTTTTTTATTTTCAGGGAGAACTGCTGGCAACAGTCTCCCTGCTTCGTGGGACTGAGGGGGCAGAAGTAGGAACCAACTTCCTAAAGAGTTTCATGGCTCTGCTTCTGGCTGACAGGACACATTAGCTCCTGAAGGGAACTGAACGCTAGTCGTGCCTAGACGCCGTCACCCCCTGCACAGAGCCAGAAGTCAGAAGACAGGTGAGTGTTAGAAGACAGAGATTCAATCAAGAAAGTGACGGCTAAAGGTACTACGCGGCTGGCGGGAGCGCAGCGCGCCATGTTGCCCACACATACACAGGCACTGCTGGGTGCAGGGCGTGGGGGGGGCGCCTTTGGCAGCATGAAACCTATGGAAACTGGCATAAATAAGGGGCATAAGTTGCTGAGGCACAGTCCTACCCCCGCCAGTATAAAAAATTACCTCATAAAAGCTGAGGAGAAACACACCAGCCAGCACACTGCTCAGCACCATTTTCTCTCCTCAGGCTGCAGAGACATTGCTGGTCCTCCTCCACTACTGAACAAGTATCAGGGTGCAAAATAGGGGGGCCACAGTGAATTTGGTGCTATATAATTGTGTGATTAGCATTATAAAGCGCTGCATGTCAGTGGGCATTTTGTGTTCACAGACATTGTGTTACTGGCGCTGGGTTGTGAACTGGCAAATCCTATCTGTGTCCCTCTGACAGATTTTACTGTGGGTCTGTCCCCTATAAGTCCCGGAGTGTCTGTGGTGTGGTTGTGCACATGTGTGACATGTCTGTGGCAGGGACTCTGTGGAGACATGTTAGGGACACAGAGGTGTAATATGACACCAAGAGCCTGACTGGGTGAAAGGTTACATGATAGTGTGAATCATATCAGTAAGAGGTTGGACTGAATCTCATACAGAAAACTGAATATGATCTGTTGAAGGTGTGATTTTTAATAGTTCTGCCTTTCATCCACAGGGACCCCTATGGGTCACATACAAATTTGCACAAGTAGTACAAACTGATACCGACACAAACTCTGATTCCTGTGTCGACACTAGTGATTCCAGGGGAATAGGTCCTAAGTTAGCAAAAAGCATTCAAAACATGTTTTAGCTATAAAGGAGGTGTTAGAAGTTACGAAGCCCCCTCTTTTACCACAAGGAGAGGGTTTACTTTAGTAAAGAAGTAATGTAATTTTCCCTCCACCTCAGGAGTTGAATAGTCTCTTGGAGGGAGTCTGATTTAACCTGAAAAGAAATTTCAGATTCCCAAAAGGAATTCAGGTAGCTTACCTTTTTCCAAAAGGTGGAGTCACCCCTCATTTTAGAAAGAGAAAATGTGTTTCTCCCTGCGCCTGGAATGGCTTCACTTAAGGAGCCTACAGACCGCAAGTGAGTGAGGTGATCTATTGATGTGGCCAATGGGACACTACTCAGGCCTACCATTGTCTGTGCGTGGGTGAGTAGTTCTATTGAAAAGTGGTCAGAAAACTTGTCATTAGACATTGACACAATAGATGGAGACGAGATACTCCTAACGTTAGGTCATATCAAAGACGCTGCTGCGTACGTACTAGAAACCATGAAATATATTGGTCTCTTGGGATCAACAACCGCTACCATGGCAGTATCGGCTCGGAGGACGTTGTGGATTCGCCAGTGGAATGCTGATGCAGATTCCAAAAGAAATATGGAGGCTCTCCCGTATAAAGGTGAGGCCTTGTTTGGTGATGGGCTGGATGCGTTAGTCTCGGCGGCTACCGCAGGTAAGTCGACATTCTTGCCTTATGCTCCTACACCGACGAAAAAGACACATCACTCTCACATACAGTCCTTTCGGCCCAACAAATACAAAAAGGCCAAAGGTTCCCCCTTCTTTGCAGGTAGGGGAAGGGGAAAAGGAAAGAAATCCGCAGCGTCTCCCGGATCGCAGGAGCAGAAGTCCACCCCTGCTTCTGCCAAATCTGCAGCATAACGCTGGGGCTCCCTTGCGGGAGTCCGCCTGAAACTTTTCAGCCAAATCTGGATCAATCTGGCCTGGACCAATGGCTCTTACAAATAGTGTCCCATGGGTACAAACTAGGGTTTCAAGACGTCCCCCATGCCGATTTTTCAAATCTACCTTGCCAGCTTCTCTTCCGGGAAGAGAGGCAGTAACAACGGCAATTCAAAAATTATGTCAGGATCAGGTCATTGTCCTGGTACCCTTGGCACAGTAAGGAGAAGGTTTTCTATTCAAGCCTCTTCGTAGTTCCGAAGCCAGACGGCTCGGTCAGACCGATTTTAAACCTGAAAAATCTGAATCTCTACCTGAAAAGGTTCAAGTTCAAGATGGAATCCCTGAGGGTAGTGATTTCCAGTCTGGAAGAGGGGGACTTCATGGTGTCAGTAGACATAAAAGATGCTTACTTGCATGTTCCCATTTATCCTCACCAAGCTTATCTGAGATTCGCAGTACAGGATTGCCATTACCAGTTCCAGACGTTGCCGTTCGGACTCTCCACGGTACCGAGGGTATTCACCAAGGTGATGGCGGAGATGATGGTCCTCCTTCGTTAAAAAGGAGTCAATATAATTCCCTTATCTGGACGATCTCCTGATAAAAGCGAGATCCAGGGAACAGTTGGTGCAGAACATCGCACTCTCCCTGTCAATACTCCAACATCACGGTTGGATCATGAATTTTCCAAAGTCGCAGTTGGAACCGACGACAAGATTGTCCTTTTTAGGGATGATTCTGGACACAGAAGTACGGAGAGTGTTTCTTCCAGTGGAAAAGGCTCTGGAAATCCAGAAAATGGTCAAACAAATATTGAAACCAACAAGCGTGTCGATCCATCAATGCATTCGGTTGTTGGGGAAAATGGTAGCGGCCTACGAGACCATACAGTTTGGCCAATTTCATGCCAGAGTATTCCAGTGGGAGCTGTTGGACAAGTGGTCCGGATCCCACCTACACATGCACCGGAAAATAATCCTGTCCCCCAAGGCCAGGATTTCGCTCCTGTGGTGGCTATACAGTTCTGACCGACTAGAGTGACGCAGGTTTGGGATTCACGATTGGGTTCTAATAATCACGGATGCAAGTCTCCGAGGCTGGGGAGCTGTCACACAGGGGGAAAGCTTCCAAGGAAAATGGTCAAGTCAGGAAGCCTGCCTTCACATAAACGTTCTGGAATTGAGAGCCATTTACAACGGCCTTCTACAAGCGGTACATCTTCTTCAAGATCCCGTGCAGATCCAGTCGGACAATGTAACAGCAGTCGCGTTCATAAACAGGCAAGGCGGAACGAAAAGCAGAGCGGCAATGGCAGTGGTGACAAGGATTCTCCTCTGGGCAGAAAGACATGTTAGAGCTCTGTCAGCAATTTTCATTCCGGGAGTGGACAACTGGGAAGCAGACTTCCTCAGCAGACACGATCTCCATCCAGGAGAGTGGGGCCTCCACCAAGAAGTCTTCGCAGAGGTGACAAGTCTTTGGGGAGTTCCTCAAGTAGACATGATGGCATCTCGTCTAAACAAGAAGCTTCAGAGATATTGTTCCAGGTTGAGAGACCCTCAAGCAATAGCAGTGGGTGTTTCGGTCGGTATATGTTTTCCCTCCACTTCCACTGATTCCAAAAGTTCTCAAAATAATAAGAAGAACAAGAGTTTGAGCAATCTTCATTGCCCCAGACTGGCCAAGGAGGGCTTGGTATCCAATTCTTCAGGAGTTGCTCATAGAAGATCCTCTGCCTCTTCCTTCTCGAGAGGACCTACTACAGCAGGGGCCGTGTGTGTTTCAAGACTTACCGCGGCTACATTTGACGGCATGGCTGTTGAGCGTCGGATCCTAGCCCGAAAGGGTATTCCCAAGGAAGTCATCCCCACTCTTATTCAGGCCAGGAAAGGAGTAACGTCTAAACATTACCACCGTATTTGGAGAAAATATGTGTCTTGTTGTGAATCCAAGAAGGCTCCTACAGAAGAGTTTGAGTTGGGACGTTTTCTTCATTTTCTGCAGGCTGGTGCGGATGCGGGCCTTAGATTGGGGTCAATCAAGGTCCAGATTTCGGCCTTATCAGTTTTCTTTCAAAAACAATTGGCCTCCTTTCCAGAAGTTCAGATGTTCGTGAAAGGGGTTCTGCACATCCAGCCTCCATTTGTGCCTCCAGTGGCACCATGGGACCTTAATGTGGTGTTGCAGTTCCTTCAATCAGATTGGTTTGAACCTCTGCAGGAGATAGAATTGAAGTTTCTCACTTGGAAAGTGGTGATGCTTTTGGCCTTGGCCATCCGCAAGGCGGGTGTCTGAGTTGGGGTCCTTGTCTCACAAGAGCCCTTACCTGATCTTCCATGAAGATAGGGCAGAGTTAAGAACTCGTCAACAATTTCTTCCAAAGGTGGTTTCGTCCTGCCACATAAACCAACCTATTGTGGTGCCAGTAGCTACTGACACTTTCACTGAGTCACAGTCTCTAGATGTGGTTAAAACTTTGAAGATTTATGTCACAAGAACAGCTCGATTACGGAAAACAGAGGCTCTGTTTGTCCTGTATGCTCCCAACAAGATTGGGTGTCCTGCTTCTAAGCAGACTATTGCGCACTGGATCAGAGGGACAATTCAGCACGCTCATTCTACAGAAGGCCCATTCTACTAGGAAAGTGGGCTCATCCTGGGCGGCGGCCCGGGGCGTCTCGGCTTTACAACTTTGCCAAGCAGCTACTTGGTCAGGGTCAAACACATTTGCTAAATTTTATAAGTTTGACACCTTGGCCGATGAGGACCTCAAGTTCGGTCAATCGGTACTGCAGGGTCATCCGCACTCTCCCGCCCGTACTGGAGCTTTGGTATAACCCCATGGTACTGAAGTGGACCCCAGCATCCTCTTGGACATATGAGAAAATAGGATTTTAATACCTACCGGTAAATCCTTTTCTCCTAGTCCGTAGAGGATGCTGGGCACCCGACCCAGTGCGTACTTTACCTGCAGTTTGTTCTTTATAGTTACACAAGTTGTGTTTCATTTGTTTTCAGCATGTTGCTGTAAATGGTTCATGCCTGTTGGCGTGTGTCATGTTGAATGCCATGTTGTGCGGCATGGTTGAGGTGTGAGCTGGTATGAAACTCACCATTAGTATAAAAGTAAATCCTTTCCTCGATATGTCCGTCTCCCTGGGCACAGTTCCTATAACTGAGGTCTGGAGGAGAGGCATAGAGGGAGGAGCCAGTTCACACCCTTGAAAAGTCTTAAAGTGCCCATGGCTCCTGCGGAACCGTCTATACCCCATGGTACTGAAGTGGACCCCAGCATCCTCTACGGACTCGGAGAAATGGATTTACTGGTAGGTATTAAAATCCTATTTTACTGTATATTATTCAACACATGCCACGCAATCCTTTTTCAATATTTCTGTATAGTTTTGACCACATAAGCAGGGATGTAATGGGAGCCGATAATGCCGCCCGGGAAATTATCACACCACATCGGACATTACAAATGTGCCTCTATTTTCCAGAACATGGCCAATGTAATGGCATGCTTTTATTTCCTGGCTTCTGCGTGTCAGATCTTTTCGGACCAACTGGAATGCGTCTTTTAGTATAGGAGGACCACGGTGTCAAAGAAAGTCACCTATTGTCCTCCAAAAATCCCATGATTAAAGCAACCCCCCCCCCTTAATAATACCCAGTCCACCTGGACGCACAAGCAGTTTATGGTGATATGTGGCATGGGTATATTCAGTGTGTAATTGCAACTTTTAACCATGTATTGAAGTTTTTGATACTTTACATTTTATATCAATATCTGTCATCTTTGTTCTTCCAATCTAGATACAATAAATGTATCTAAACTTAATTCTAACCCTAGTTCATATGAGATGTAGTGATGATGCTCTTACAAAATCTATATGTAAAAATTACAGGTTAATACAATATTTTATTAGATGTTTGCCTAAATAATTTAGCTGTACTGTACATTTACTGTACATTTTTATACAAAATGGCAAATTGCTTAAATCAATGTATCAGTCCATTACAGATGCTTGCAAAGGAGGGGCTAATCTAGACAAGAAAAAAACAACTCCGAATTCCTCCAGCAAACTATGGGGGGAATTCAATTAATGGTGGGACATTAAAAACAAAACAGCGGTTCGGCGCTATTGAATTAGTGGACTGATAATGAGACGCATTGATAAATCACTGCAACTTTTTTCACACAGCTCCAGAGCAAGTCTGATTTTTCCAAAAATTATTACTTTTAGGAAAAATCACCGGGACATGCTCTGGCACCCCGGCAGCACCCCCTCTAAGAGGGACTAATTAAGCAATTGGAAGATTCCAGTGAGCTTAATTATACCCTTTTCACATCGCACGAATATCCCAGTATATTGCCTGGTTGATGCGGGTCGAGGTGCGGTGTGGAAGGGGAATGTTAGAATGTGCCAGGTCAACTGACTCGGTATTTCAGCTTGGGAATAAAGCAGGGTTATTCCCGGGTTGAAGTGCAGTGTGAATAGGTTGCCGGGTCGATGAACTGGGTCACCTGTTCCTTTGGCGCCGCCTCTCCCTATAGAGTGAACAAATCGTTCACTCTATAGGGAGAGGCGGTGCTAGAGGGACAGGCGCGGCTTGGAGATGATCTGTTCTCCAGGAGCTGCCTCCGCACACGTCACCGCTGATGTCACCAACCCGGCAATATGCCGGGTTGGTGCCGCCAGTCTGAAAGTGGTCTCAAGTAGGTCGCACCCGGGAAGGACCCGTGTAGAAGTCCCTGCAACCTGCTTATTGCGATGTGAAGACTGTATTAGTCAGTGATTACTCACCTTCCAAAGTGGTGTCTTCTCCAGCATTGGGGTCTGGACTCCTGCAGCAGCAGTGACTGAGTATGTGAGTATGTGCAGGTTTGTGTGACCCCACTGTGTGTGTGTGATTTCCCCTCTTCCCCTGTAGGCTGCAGCTGGGAGAACTACATCTCCCAGCAGCCATTGAGTTTCCCAGCAGCCCCCATGCCTCCCAGTAGCTCCCTCCCCTGTGTAAATATGTAGGGGGGGACCACCAGATGGGTGAGTATCATTTTTTTTAATGCTGAAAACCCTGCGACCATTTAAAAAAAATTGGATTCCGTGGGTATCGGGCATGCGTATACCCGTGTAGTCAAAAATTGGGCGCGATATCCACACGGTTTTTTGCCTCTCTTTAAAGCCTATATGATAGTACAACTGCAGAGATATCAGTTACATATATTTGCAAAGATATGATTAAGCCACCAGCCACTACACAGTGTCTCTGATATGGTGGTCCAAATACTACATGATAATAGAACCCCCTGTGGGTCATACCTTTGTGTAATGCTGCATTTTAATTGCACATACATTTATATATTTCTAAATTGAAAGCTAACTCACCTGGAGGCACCCAGAGATCCTCCAGATAGCACTACAAGGAACAACTTGCCCTCCAACTACTGATCCCACACGTGTCTCAGAACAGTGACATACAAACATGGCAAGTTTCTCAAATCAATGTATTAGTCCATTACAGGTGCTTGTAGGGGAGAT
The DNA here is from genome assembly GCF_028390025.1 of Pseudophryne corroboree. NCBI lineage: Eukaryota > Metazoa > Chordata > Amphibia > Anura > Myobatrachidae > Pseudophryne > Pseudophryne corroboree. Next base: position 268,438,864 of record NC_086448.1, on the reverse strand, counting down.
TTTACTCAGTTTACTGGTCCATTATAGTGTGCTGTGGAAATTCTGTGTTATTTATTCTTGATTAATTTACATTTTACCAGAAATCATTATATATTTTCAACTGGTTTTCATAGTCATGCTTGTTTAAAAATAATGATTGTCCTTGATATTGTTGTTATGTTGAAAGGTGGAAAATGGGTAATTTATTTTAATTTTTTACTGCATATAGGAGCTGATGAAAAGTTGCAGTCATGAGCACTCCTCATCCTCTGTAGCTGAGCACATGCATCTCCACTCGTGGCTGAATGCAGTGCCAGATTAAGGTCCACATGAGCCCAGAGCTGAAATTTCTGAAGGGCCTATTGTGTGCCGCCACAGGGAGTGTGACTAGTGATATGTGGGGCATAACCATTAGCATTTCTGGGTACAGGGGAGCCCACACCACCCACACTTACCTTTCTGGTGTCCCAAGTCAGCACTGCAGCAAAAAAATCACTGGGAAAATGGCTGCTGCACATATACAAAAGTGATTAGTCTCCGGAACATGGCGGCAGCTTGTTTCCAAAGAACTTTGTATGCATAGTCTACTCTGGCACATTGCCAGAGTCTACAGCGCCATAGAGAGGAGTCTGCACATGGGCCCCCTCTGATAATCCACTCCTGGGCATGACTAGTGCTGTGGGGGTGTGGCCTGCATCATGGGTTGTGGCTCTCAATTGCCCTTCCCAAATTGTTTCAATCCATAGTGTGATTTAAAAGTCTGCAAATGAACAAAAGGAAACACCCCTTGTTAATGTGACAAAAAAAAGAAAAATGGCCCAGACCGCAGTGCTTCTGCCATTGGTGGGGTCCTTGCAGCGTCACCTGAGTGCAGAACGCCCATGACTAAGATTTAGAGGATACACTGAAACAGCTGTCTCGAGCAGTGACTTCTTACGGGATGACTGCCACCTGATCCATTCCTTATATTGGATAAGAACTGCATTTACGCTACCTATTGGCTTGTTCAGTCTCCTATTTAAGCTGTCTGTTTTTTTTTAACTTTATGGAATATGCACAATTTGTACAATAAATAAAGCTTTTTTTTATTTTGCATAGGATGTTGCTGGTTGCTTATTTCCAGGGCAGTAACTAGGTGTGTGCCAGCGGTGCCTGGGAGACAGCGCATAAGCACTGTGGGTGCAGAACCGCCGCCCACACCTGCTGGGCCAGGCCGCCCCGAACTAGTAAGTCTGCCTGTCACCATCTGCAGCGTCCTACTGCTTCTCTGCTGGGCATAGTGCTGCCATTACACATAGCAGTGGAGCGGACAGGGCTGTAGCTGTCTGTCCCTTCCCCCGACTCATCTGCAGGCTTCCCTATGCTCATCCTGCCCGGCTACCTCTCCCATTCGGTCTGCCCACTCCCTGGCTTGTCTGCAGGTTTACCGCTCTACTCCTGCAACCCACCCGGCAGCCGTGAGATGGACTCTGGATACAGTGTGTGGGCTACTGCTATGGAAGGGTGTGTCACAGCAGCGGTGCTGAGTCTCTGTGTGTCCGACTCCATCACTGACACTGGCTGATAGCCGCTTGCCTGTGTGCCGCGCAGCTCCTCGTAGGCATTTCCGAGCTGGACTGGCCGGCTGGGTGAGCACTGAATATAGCAGTGAATATCTGGTGAGTGACTGACTGACAGCTCCCGGCAGCAAGGCCTGTCGGGAGCTGTAGTTTATTCTAACTTTGAACAATCAGTAGTGCAGAGCGGTGCCAGACTGCCTCCTGCCCACTCCCAGCGCCTCTGGTTACACTGGCGGATGGCAACGCTCCAGCATCACAGCTCGTTTCCTTGGCGACCAGCTTCTACCTCCGGCTCCAGGCTCCAAGGGCAGTGGTATGGGACACAACTACTGTGGGCATTAATATGTGTGTTTACGCAGCACAACTACTGTGGGCAGTTTGTGTGTAAGCGGCACAACTACATTATGTGTGTAAGGGGCATAACTACAATGGGCATTATGTGTATAACGTGCGCTACTTGGCATAATGTGTATAAGTGGCTGTTCCTGGCGTAATGTGTATAAGGGGCCGTGCCTGGCGTAACATTTATAAGGGCTCTATTCTGGGATGTAATGTGTATAAGGGGCACTACTGTGCGGTGTAACGTGAATGACGGACACTATTCTGTGGTCGCGCCCCTTCCCCATAAATACCATGTCCCTATATTGTTGGCATGCTCTTTAGGAACACACTGTCCCTATTTTAAATATTGGGGGGGAGCACCAATTCTCTTTCTGGCACAGGGGCATTTTTTGTAACACTTATTTATTGGAAACTCATTGGAACATTGCATGCGGCTTGCCTCATGCTGGAAATAAATATATACGGTCTTATTTCAAATAAATGACCCGGACACTCCTCGGTTGTATTGAACCCAGGAGTGTCCGGGTCATTTATTTGAAATAAGACTGTGAGTGCCGCCTGCAATCCGTACTTGTACTTCACATAGAAGGAGGGCACCGGGCAAGATGTTTTGACTATGTCAGCAGAGTGCCAAGTGAATCTGCTACCTTATTTTATATATATATATATATAATGTGTATACACACTTACAAAGACGTACTAGAAATTAATTGTAAGATTTCACAAATATGTGCTTACCAGCCAACCCCCTTCCTCCTCTGGTCCCATGTCCCTTCCTCCTCTGCAGGATGAAATCGGGATTGGTCCACCCGGTTATTCACAGGGCGTTTGGCAACAGCTCTTACTCAGGGCTTTGCCAAAGGACAGGATGCTAGTGCTGTGTCAGGAAGACTTGATCCCCAGTACCATGCTGGGTGAGAGAGAGGCTGCTCAGTGGCAATATCAAGGTTCCCTGGCAGTAGTCTCATTTCCAGAACTGAATACAGCAGTAGGGAGGTTCAATGTCAGCAGATCCAGGGACTACTGGCAGGTGCGTAACTAGAACTTTGTGGGCCCCCCACCATTGTCACCACAATGCCCCTTAGGAGGGCAGGAGAGAGAGGGTAGTGAGAGACATAGAGTATGTTGGGGGCGAGAGGAGGTAGAGAGAGAGAAAGGGATGAGAGGGAAGAGAGAGAGAGGGCATCAGGGAAACAGAGGGCGTCAGAGGGAGAAAGGGGGAGGAGCAAGAGACAGAGAGAGGGAGGGTGCGAGAGAGAGAGTGAGGGAGATAGTGTGAGTTTTAGGGAGAGAAAGAGGGAGAGAGACAGTGTCAGGGTGAGGGAGAGACTGTCAGGGAGATAGAGACAGTGTCAGGGAGAGAGAGAGAGTAAGAGAGAGGAGCAAGAGAGAGACTATTAGGGAGAGGGTGGGAGAGAGAGCGAGCGTGAGGAGGAGGAACAGGAGAGACACTACCTGACTAAAGCACAGAACAAGGGGTGGGCATAGACGGATGGGGGCCCATATGGGGCAAAGACAGACAGATTGATAGACGTCGGTGCATAGAAGGACGGACAGAGCACCACATGGGGCCATAGATGGAGAGATGTACAGACAGACAGGGGGCGGGCAAAGACAGACAGAGCACCACATGGAGAATAGATGGACATGGGGTTGGCACAGATGGACGGATGGATGGGGGGGCATAGAAGGACAGAGCACCATATGGGGGCATGAAAGGATAGAAGGACAAACAGACATGGGGGGGCATAGATGGACTGGGGCCGGACATAGATGGATGGGGGGGAATAATTGGACAGAACACCATATGGGGGCATACTGTAGATGCATAGATGGATGGGGTAGGGCATATACGGATGGACGGTGGGCATACAGACAAGGGGGGCATAGACGGACGGACAGTCGGATGGATGGTAGGGGAGATGGGAACTCGCCATCAGTGGGACTGTGTGGCATTGTCCAAGCATGACCTGTCCATCAGCCGCGCAGCACCACCGCTACTGCATATATACTTCTGGGTTCTCTCCAACAATCGGCTCTGGTTACACATTAAGGGCGGCTCTACAAACTGCACCTGGCCTCCCTCCCAGAAAGTAAATTGACAGACCCTGAATCCGGCACGCAGCAGTACTAAGGAAAAAAAAGAATCAAAATGGTGCACCCTGCACCCTCTAGTTACCCCACTGACTACTGGGACTGCTGCGCTTGTGATGGTGCAGACTGCGGAGGTGGCAGTGCTGGGACCGGCACTACCTCGGCTCACACTGTAATCTACAGGGTGACACAGTCCCGGAAAGGGCTGTCATTGCCGCTGCTGATACTGCTGGGGGCGGGGAGCGGGCATTATGCCCGTGGCTTAGTGTAACTTCTGGTGGGAAGGAGGGACTCGGACATGATTGCCCACATACATGATTGCCTGCTCAGTAGTGTAACTGCGGGTGGGGGAGCTCCTGCGGCGGGGAGGGGAGGGGGGTCTATGGCTCACCTCCAGTGGGGATTGAGGGAGTCAGGGCTGCCCTGTTAGCTCCGGGGTTGGAGTCGATCGGGCATTTCTGCCCGCGGGTCACTGTAACATCCGGTGGGGGGGAGGAGGGGTGGTCAGTCTGTCAAGCTGTGGTAGAGAGCAGGGAGGCGGAGCTGACATGAATGCACCTGCATTCTCCTGGGCAGATAGTAGGGAGGGGAGGTGATGGCCAGCAGGGTTTGCATGAGGTCTGGGAGGACGGCCGCTGGCAGCGATGTGATAAGAACATTTTTTTTCCTGTCAATTCTGCCAATCTCCCATGGGCCTATTTTAATGGGGAGGCCTGGAGCTGCAGCTCCATCTGCCCCATTAATAATCCGGCCCTGGCTGAATGGACCTATGTGGGCGGTAACAGGGCGTTCACACACAGGCTGGATAGTGAGGGTGTGTAAACTAAATTGTTGACTATACAGACTTAGACACACGCAGATATACGCCTGTTTCAGGGTGATCTGTTGCGCCATGGATAGGATTGGTGCAGGTGCATACTGATAATGATGTCTGTTATGAAACCCAGCGTATGTGTAAGGGAGCTGCAGTCACCGAGATGCAATGCATCACTACAACTCAGGAGTATATTCACTTTTAGCTCGGTACACACATTGCAAGTCTAATATTGACTAATTTACACACAACTATGATCTTCCCAATAGTATTCAACAACACATATACTTACTGTATATAATGCTCAAAGTCACTATCATTTCTCTAACGTCCTAGTGGATGCTGGGAACTCCGTAAGGACCATGGGGAAAAGCGGGCTCCGAAGGAGGCTGGGCACTCTAGAAAGATTTAGGACTACCTGGTGTGCACTGGCTCCTCCCACTATGACCCTCCTCCAAGCCTCAGTTAGATTTCGTGCCCGGCCGAGGTTGGATGCACACTAGGGGCTCTCCTGAGCCCTTAGAAAGAAAGTATAGTTTTAGGTTTTTTATTTTCAGTGAGACCTGCTGGCAACAGGCTCACTGCAGCGAGGGACTAAGGGGAGAAGAAGCGAACTCGCCTGCTTGCAGCCGGATTGGGCTTCTTAGGCTACTGGACACCATTAGCTCCAGAGGGATCGACCGCAGGCCCAGTCCTTGGTGTTCGGTCCCGGAGCCGCGCCGCCGTCCCCCTTACAGAGCCAGAAGCAAGAAGACGGAAAAACGGCGGCAGAAGACATCAGTCTTCATCAAGGGGGCGCACAGCACTGCAGCTGTGCGCCATTGCTCCTCATGCACACTTTACACTCCGGTCACTGAGGGTGCAGGGCGCTTGGGGTGGGGCGCCCTGAGCTGCAATAAAAACACCTTGGCTGGCAAAAATACCACAATATATAGCCCTAGAGGCTATATATGTGGTAAATACCCCTGCCAGAATCCAGAAAAAAGCGGGAGAATAGGCCGCGGAAAAGGGGCGGAGCTATCTCCCTCAGACACACTGGCGCCATTTCTCCTTCACAGATCCGCTGGAAGGAAGCTCCTTGGCTCTCCCCTGCAGTCTACACTTCAGAACAGGGTAAAAACAGAGAGGGGGGGGCACTAAATTTGGGCGCATTACATATATAATATAAAAAAGCAGCTATAGGGGACATAACTCAGTTAGTCCCTGCATTATATAGCGCTCTGGTGTGTGCTGGCATACTCTCACTCTGTCCCCCCAAAGGGCTTTTGTGGGTCCTGTCCTCATTCGGAGCATTCCTTGTGTGTGTGCGGTGTGTCGGTACGGCTGTGTCGACATGTTTGATGAGGATAATGATGTGGAGGCGGAGCAGATGCCTTTAGAAGGGATGTCACCCCCTGCGGGGCAGACACCTGAGTGGATGGGCTTATGGAAAGTAATGAGTGCACGTATAGACTCCCTATATAAGAAAATCGACGACATGCCAAATGTGGGACAGCCGTCTTCTCAGCTCGTGCCTGCCCAGGCGTCGCATGGGTCGTCAGGGGCTTTAAAACGCCCGCTACCTCAAGCAGACCCAGATGTCGACACTGATACTGACGCCAGTGTCGACGACGATGAGTCAAACCTGATGCCCACTAAGGCCATTCACTGTATGATTGAGGCAATGAAAGAGGTGTTAAACATTTCTGATATAACTACTGGTACCACTAAAAAGGGTATTATGTTTGGAGAGAAAAAACTACCCGTAGTTTTTCCCCCATCAGATGAATTAAATGAAGTGTGTGAAGAAGCGTGGGCTTTCCCTGATAAAAAATTGGTAATTCCTAAGAAGGTACTAATGGCGTTCCCTTTCCCGCCAGAGGATAGGTCACGTTGGGAAACACCCCCTAGAGTGGATAAAGCGCTCACACGTTTGTCTAAAAAGGTGGCACTACCGTCTCAGGATACGGCCGCCCTCAAGGAACCTGCTGATAGAAAGCAGGAGGCGATACTGAAGTCTGTATATACACACACAGGCATTATACTTAGGCCAGCTATTGCGTCAGCTTGGATGTGCAGTGCTGCCGCTGCTTGGTCAGATATACTGTCAGAAAATATTGACACATTAGACAGAGACACGATCCTGTTAACCATAGACCATATAAAAGATTCAGTCTTATATATGAGAGATGCACAGAGGGAAATCTGGCGACTGGCATCTAAAGTAAGTGCATTGTCCATTTCTGCTAGGAGAGGCTTATGGACTCGCCAGTGGACAGGAGATGCAGATTCTAAAAAGCACATGGAAGTGTTGCCTTATAAGGGTGAGGAATTATTTGGGGATGGTCTCTCGGACCTAGTTTCCACAGCAACGTCTGGGAAGTCAGCATTTTTACCCCATGTCCCCTCACAGCCTAAGAAGGCGCCGTTTTATCAGGTTCAGTCCTTTCGGACCCAGAAACACAGGCGTGGAAAAGGCGGGTCTTTTCTGTCTAGAGGCAGAGGTAGGGGAAAAAGGCTGCAACAAACAGCAGGTTCCCAGGAGCAAAAGTCCTCCCCCGCTTCTTCTTCCAAGTCCGCCGCATGACGGTGGGGCTCCACAGGCGGAGCCAGGTACGGTGGGGGGTCGCCTCAAAAATTTCAGCGATCAGTGGGTTCGCTCACAGGTGGATCCCTGGATCCTGCAAATAGTATCTCAGGGGTACAAGCTGGAATTCGAGGCGTCCCCACCCCACCGGTTCCTAAAATCTGCCTTGCCAATTGCTCCCTCAGACAGGGAGGCGGTGCTAACGGCAATACACAAGCTGTATTCTCAGCAGGTGATAATCAAGGTACCCCTACTTCAACAAGGCCGGGGTTATTATTCCACACTATTTGTGGTACCGAAACCGGACGGTTCGGTGAGACCCATTCTAAATTTGAAATCCTTGAACACATACATAAAGAAATTCAAGTTCAAGATGGAATCGCTCAGGGCGGTTATTGCAAGCCTGGACGAGGGGGATTACATGGTATCCCTGGACATCAAGGATGCTTACTTGCATGTCCCCATTTACCATCCTCACCAGGAGTACCTCAGATTTGTGGTACAGGATTGCCATTACCAATTCCAGACGCTGCCGTTTGGACTGTCCACGGCACCGAGGGTATTTACCAAGGTTATGGCGGAAATGATGATACTCCTTCGAAGAAAGGGAGTTTTAATTATCCCGTACTTGGACGATCTCCTAATAAAAGCGAGGTCCAAGGAACAGTTGTTGGTGGGAGTAGCACTATCTCAGGAGGTGCTGCACCAGCACGGCTGGATTCTGAATATCCCAAAGTCACAGCTGGTTCCGACGACACGGCTACTGTTCCTGGGTATGATTCTGGATACAGTCCAGAAAAAGGTGTTTCTCCCGGAGGAGAAAGCCAGGGAGTTGTCATCTCTAGTCAGAGACCTCCTGAAACCAAAACAGGTATCAGTGCATCGCTGCACGCGGGTCCTGGGAAAGATGGTGGCTTCTTACGAAGCAATTCCCTTCGGCAGGTTCCATGCCAGAATCTTTCAGTGGGACCTGTTGGACCAGTGGTCCGGATCGCATCTTCAGATGCATCGCTTGATAACCCTGTCTCCAAGAACCAGGGTGTCGCTACTGTGGTGGCTGCAGAGTGCCCATCTTCTAGAGGGCCGCAGGTTCGGCATACAGGACTGGGTCCTGGTGACCACGGATGCCAGCCTTCGAGGCTGGGGGGCAGTCACACAGGGAAGAAACTTCCAAGGACTATGGTCGAGTCAGGAGACTTCCCTTCACATAAATATTCTGGAATTAAGGGCCATCTACAATGCCCTAAGTCAAGCAAAATCCCTGCTCCTACACCAGCCGGTGCTGATCCAGTCAGGCAACATCACGGCAGTCGCCCATGTAAATCGACAGGGCGGCACAAGAAGCAGGATGGCGATGGCGGAAGCCACAAGAATTCTCCGATGGGCGGAGAATCATGTACTAGCACTGTCAGCAGTGTTCATTCCGGGAGTGGACAACTGGGAAGCAGACTTCCTCAGCAGACACGACCTCCTCCCGGGAGAGTGGGGACTTCATCCAGAAGTCTTCCAGATGCTGGTAAACCGTTGGGAAAAACCACAGGTGGACATGATGGCGTCCCGCCTCAACAAAAAGTTAAAAAGATATTGCGCCAGGTCAAGGGACCCTCAGGCGATAGCTGTGGACGCTCTAGTGACACCGTGGGTGTACCAGTCGGTTTATGTGTTCCCTCCTCTGCCTCTCATACCAAAGGTATTGAGAATAATAAGAAAGCGAGGAGTAAACACCATTCTAGTGGTTCCGGATTGGCCAAGACGAGCGTGGTACCCGGAACTTCAAGAGATGCTTTCAGAGGACCCGTGGCCTCTACCACTCAGACAGGACCTGCTACAACAGGGGCCCTGTCTGTTCCAAGACTTACCGCGGCTGCGTTTGACGGCATGGCGGTTGAACACCGGATCCTAAAGGAAAAGGGTATTCCGGAAGAAGTCATTCCTACGCTTATTAAGGCCAGGAAAGATGTTACGGCAAAGCATTATCACCGCATATGGTGGAAATATGTTGCATGGTGCGAGGCCAAAAAGGCCCCAACAGAGGAATTTCAACTAGGTCGATTTCTGCATTTCCTGCAAGCAGGAGTGAATATGGGCCTAAAACTAGGCTCCATTAAAGTACAGATCTCGGCTCTGTCGATTTTCTTTCAAAAAGAACTAGCTTCAGTACCTGAAGTTCAGACATTTGTGAAAGGAGTGCTGCATATTCAGCCCCCATTTGTGCCTCCTGTGGCACCTTGGGATCTCAACGTGATGTTGAGTTTCTTAAAATCACATTGGTTTGAGCCACTAAAAACCGTGGATCTGAAATATCTCACGTGGAAAGTGGTCATGTTATTGGCCTTGGCTTCAGCCAGGCGAGTGTCAGAATTGGCGGCTTTGTCATGTAAGAGCCCTTATCTGATTTTCCATATGGATAGGGCAGAATTGAGGACTCGTCCCCAGTTTCTCCCTAAGGTGGTGTCAGCGTTTCACCTGAACCAGCCTATTGTGGTGCCTGCAGCTACTAAGGACTTGGAGGACTACAAGTTGCTAGACGTTGTCAGGGCCCAGAAAATATATGTTTCCAGGACGGCTGGATTCAGAAAATCTGACTCGTTGTTTATCCTGTATGCACCCAACAAGCTGGGTGCTCCTGCTTCTAAGCAGTCTCTTGCTCGCTGGATTTGTAGTACAATACAGCTTGCACATTCTGTGGCAGGCATGCCACAGCCAAAATCTGTAAATGCCCATTCCACAAGGAAGGTGGGCTCATCTTGGGCGGCTGCCCGAGGGGTCTCGGCTTTACAACTTTGCCGAGCTGCTACTTGGTCAGGGGCAAACACGTTTGAAAAATTCTACAAATTTGATACCCTGGCTGAGGAGGACCTGGAGTTCTCTCATTCGGTGCTACAGAGTCATCCGCACTCTCCCGCCCGTTTGGGAGCTTTGGTATAATCTCCATGGTCCTTACGGAGTTCCCAGCATCCACTAGGACGTTAGAGAAAATAAGAATTTACTCACCGGTAATTCTATTTCTCGTAGTCCGTAGTGGATGCTGGGCGCCCATCCCAAGTGCGGATTGTCTGCAATACTTGTAAATAGTTATTGTTAACAAAAGGGTTATTGTTGAGCCATCTGTTGAGAGGCTCAGTTGTTTTCATACTGTCAAACTGGATATAGTATCACGAGTTGTACGGTGTGATTGGTGTGGCTGGTAAGAGTCTTACCCGGGATTCAAAATCCTTCCTTATTATGTCTGCTCGTCCGGGCACGGTGTCCTAACTGATGCTTGGAGGAGGGTCATAGTGGGAGGAGCCAGTGCACACCAGGTAGTCCTAAATCTTTCTAGAGTGCCCAGCCTCCTTCGGAGCCCGCTATTCCCCATGGTCCTTACGGAGTTCCCAGCATCCACTACGGACTACGATAAATAGAATTACCGGTGAGTAAATTCTTATTATTTTGATGTTGGGGTGAAATGTCTGGATTAACATTTTGGGCGGGATGTAATCATGTTCATTGGCCATGCGGGATGCCGGCCAAACTTAGACGTTTTTTAAAGGGCCAATCATGTACAAGGCATGGTTTGGCCTTGTACATGATTGCACCTTTAAAAAAAAGTACGGCCGTCGAACTCAGACTTAATTAGATCCTGCCTGTTATGATCACTGCATTGTTAGAGCAGCAGCAGATGCATCATTTGCTACCAATCCAGATATTTCAGAACTGCATCTCCCATAATGCTTCGGTAAATGCTGGCGGATATTTGTACATTTGGAATATGTATACTAGTAACTGAAAGGGGGTTCCTCGTGTTGCCTACTCCTGCCTTCACTGTAAATTCCTTATTCCAAGGTGAATCACTGTCATTCCACCCCATGGAATATTCTGTATGGATCATCTTGTTAGCTGATTTTCTCTGCTGTCTGTTATGATTCATGGCCTGCGTCTGAGACCAGATTAATTCCCTCTGAGGATTGCATTGCTTTGACAGGTGCACTTTGACAGTCATGATCCGTGTGATGAGGATGATAATGGAAAACTGCATGTTATTGTAACCATCTCTCTCGCTCCTGTCTCCACTCCAAATACTGCTATAGAGCAAATATTTATTACATCTTTAGTGATGGAATATGTATTGGCTGTGCTTTGGTGTAGCTAATGATCATAAATTTATTCTTTTCCATCTACCAGGAAAACAAAATCAATTCAATTACATGTAGATATAAAATATAGAGTAATGCTGGTGACTCAGGATGCTTCTTACATATTGAAAGCACAGTCTGTCTTGATGGCCAAATGTGCCTGCCATTATTCAATGTAATGTGTAAGGTGCTCTTCCATAACTTCTTTGTTTTGTTTACACAGAAGAAAAGTTAAATGTTTTATTCACTTTAAGCTAAACCTAGACCCAAGTAGAAATGTGGATGTTTCTCACTGATATCTGCGGACTGTGCATCATAGTTGCCTGCTCTCCCTCATTCTGCAGGAGACTCCCTGAAATAGTAGAAATCTCCCTCACTCCCTGAATAGACCAGCAATCTCCCTGATTGCACTTTATCCCCATTATGCAGCTGTTACATTCTTGGGGGTGGGATCAGAGATATATACATTCAAATGGGCTCATCAGTGCCATTTCCCTGCATTGGTTATAAGGCACAATGATACTGTACATAAGGCTACTTGCATTTTAAATAAGGTTTCTCATGACCACTTACAGTATATGGAAGCTCTTGTAAAACACAATACACAAGCAATTCCTGAAAAATATCAGTGTCTTTTCTTCAACAAGCAGATCTTACAAACTTTGGCGCTCATTTACATTTGGATGTAAGTCATTTTCATGACACACCTCTCAGATGTAGCAGTACACGTCCGTGCTGATAGGTGTTACTTTCACAATCTCCCTGAAATGCTTTTTAAAAAGTAGGTAAGTATGCTGTGCATGTGGCGTAGAAGGAAATCACTAACTACGCTTGCGTCACACAAGGTGTGCACACATGGTTACAAGTGTGTATGGATTGATCCTTGCAGCGACGGAGCACTCTGTCAGTAAAATGGGCATTTTTGGGCAGCAACTTGGGGGCAACAGTGCAGACACACGGAACTGATCTGTCCCTTAGGTGTGTAAGCCACCTTCCGCACTCGTTTGTAGTGTACGGTTCCTGCACAGGGTGGGTGCAAGTCCTGATACTAACCATGGGGGCAGCAGACGCAATTAGGGTGGGCAGCGTTTGCTTCCATATGTAGATGCACGGATGTTCTGCATACACGGACGGATACGCTAGTAAGCACGCTGCCATGGCCATATGGAATAGCAGCCTCAAATGACTCCATTAATCCATTGAATCACTACCTTAAATCATTTAATCCAGTTTTGACACTATCACTTCTAAATGACTTAGTGTAGCTGGTCGTGTACAATCTTTGTTTGTTTGTTTTCTATGAACGTGCACCTCACACCTATTTTATTTTATTTTGTCTACTCTCTTCCCATTCTTTGTTATGTCTTTTCCTCTCTTCAGCGTTTCCTTCCTTCCTTTGAATTAGTAAAAAGCACCTAAAAGCTAGAGTTGCTGGATGTGTGAGAGTAGAAATGTATGGGACAGATGTCATGTTATACCGATTTTATAGCTTTAGAAACAACAGAGTTGAAAAGAAATAGTGACTGATATTGTGAGTACATACAGTAAGTAGGGAAGATCCCTATTGTAGGATCAGCCATGTCTTTGAAAATGCAAAGCTGGAGCCCAAGGGTACTTTCTGTAGACCTTATTCATTACACAGGTCGCTGTCTGCAAGAACGATAAGGTTTAGGACAACTGCGTAAATACATATTGGAGTGTTAAAACCTGAACTTATAACAATCCAAACTTTAGTTTTAACGTTATGAAAATGAGCGAAACTTCTTTTATCAATTCGTCAGTTATTCCTGTTCTATTTAATGAGCAGTTACAGCTGTACCTACTAGAGATGTGCACCGGACATTTTTCGGGTTGTGTGTTTTGGTTTTGGATTCGGTTTCGCGGCCGTGTTTTGGATTCGGACGCGTTTTGGCAAAACCTCCCTGAAAATTTTTTGTCGGATTCGGGTGTGTTTTGGATTTGGGAGGAACCGAACCCTCTTATCTCTAGTATCTACATACTAGGTCATTTTAGAAAGTCTTTGCTACTTTTACACTTTTATTTCTTATGGTGGAAGACTTACAGGCCAAGATGATGATGTGGAAGTGCAAAATATGATGGGAGAGCTGGGCAACTCAGTGGCAACCCTTGCAAAGTGCAGGCTAGGCATATGTTTAATAACTACTGTTGCAACCACATATACATGAGATTTTGTTTTGCAGTATGAGATAATTTGAATGAAATCCACGGTGTAGAGAGACAAAGCATTTTTTAAGAAGTTCCCTGTAGGAGTTACAGCATATTCTTCCAAGCAAAAGGAATTGAGCTATGCAGGTTCTCTGGTGGTCCCCTGGTGCCCATATTCCTGAGTTTTCAAGGGATGCCTTTTGTACTTTCTAGTTATACTTTACTGAAACTACCATATAAACCAGTGTAATAAAATATTAAATCACACAAAAGTATACCTCTCAACATTTGTGGAGAAGAGATGAGGACAAGATGTGGCCACACTGCTATGGCGTGCCTAGTGCTATTGTCTCTCTTTTTCCCTCCAGTTACCCTTTCATGTGTAGCACTGGGTAGACGCCACCCAATCCCACTGCTCTGCAAATATTTCTCTATTGCCCGGCTAGTGTCTTCTTTTTGTCATGATTCATTTAATGCTTCTAAACTGAGAATTATTTTAGGGGGAAAAATAGAAAACTCTCAATTGATGGATATTAAGGTATTATCGCTGTTCTTATCATTTGTATTTATTTTCAGTTGGACCCACAATACTGCAAAATCCTTAAATTACCTTTATAATGTATACATCAAATTCCTGAACCTGTTTTTTTTTTTAAAAATAGACTGAATTTTGGGTTTGGCTCAGAGATGTACACAAATTTTATTGCAGCTGTGATTTAGTACGCAGTGGCCTTGGGAAAATATGCAAATGTTGCAGCTGCCAAAATTTGTATTAAGATGCCCACTGGAGCCATCTCCGATTTACCTGTACAAAGACATTGTACACACATCAGGCAATAGCCGACCTTCTGTGTAACCTTGAAGTAAGAAACCCTGAACCATTGTAACTGTGTACAGGATAGCAGTCAGAAGCTGTGACACTCCTCCAAACCACTCGCAACACGCCTGTCACCATTCCCACGTTACCTCCCAGAATCGCCCACTGCGGTCACTCACTTTGTGATGATTGCGGCACATGTGCAATGCGACTTAAGATGGGTATACAGCAGTGACGTGCGGTGGGGTGAGGCAGGTGAGGCAGAGCCTTTCCTGTTATACTAACGTTTGTGCAAGAGTTTTGACTGTATAAAGTATATGAAAAATACAAAGAATATGTGTGAAATATCTACTTTGCATTATTCTAATCATTTTTATAGCCAAAACTCTGGAGTAAAATGTCTATGGCAGGTGAGGCAGTGCCTCACCTGAATATCTTTTCCGCATGTCTCTGATCAAAACTCACCAAATTTCCAGGAGTTTATACTGCTGCTCATGTGTATAATGCCCAGATGAACCCTTTGGCTCATATATTGCGTGTTAATCTGGCTCTGGTGCTAAACAGTGCCTCCTGAACCATTTAGCTCACTGCACGTCCTTGGTATACAGTACACCTAAAGATTTATCTGTCTGGTGGGAACAAAAATCTGGTAACGTCTGGGAACAAATGGCAATCAGTCATTTGTTATCAAATGCTGGAGAACAAACAAAATGGATGTTAAATTAAGCGAATCTTACCAATTTGTCTTAATGACCATTGGGGGTCATTCTGAGTTGATCGCTCGCTAGCAGTTTTTAGCAGCCGTGCAAACGCATAGTCGCCGCCCACGGGGGAGTGTATTTTTGCTTTACAGGAGTGCGAACGCCTGTGCAGCAGAGCGCCTGCAAACACATTTTGTGCAAAACAAGACCAGCCCTGTAGTTACTTATCCTGTGCAATGTTTGCTGCGACGAGTAACATGGTAATGACGTCAGATACCCGCCCGGCCACGCCTGCATTTTTCCAAACACTCCCAGAAAACGGTCAGCTGCCACCCAGAAACGCCCTCTTTC
The DNA here is from genome assembly GCF_028390025.1 of Pseudophryne corroboree. Classification (NCBI taxonomy): domain Eukaryota; kingdom Metazoa; phylum Chordata; class Amphibia; order Anura; family Myobatrachidae; genus Pseudophryne; species Pseudophryne corroboree. The sequence goes on along the minus strand of NC_086448.1, from coordinate 268,423,360 downwards.
TGTCAATCTCCTTGCGATTGGCTGTGCGTTTGGAATCGTCGCTAGAACCAGTGCAAAACCACAAAGGACTTTGTACCCGTACAACGCGCATACGCATGCACAGATTAGCCATTTTTTTGACTGATCGCTATGCAGCGAACAACGGCAGCTAACGATCAACTCGGAATGACCCCCATTGTCTGTTTTCCAGCATTCGGGAGCAAACGGTTGTTTGTCATTTGCTCCCATACATTACCAGGTTATGGTTCCCACCAGGTAGATTAATCTTTAGGTGTGTACCCAGCTTTAGACGCATCGTAGTGGCAATAAAAGTTACACAGTGTACAGCATCGACATTGCGTCCATCTCTGAATCAGGCAATTCATCTCTACATATTTATTATCAGGGTTAATGATGGCATCAGCTTTTCATGCCTTGTTCAAACTTATTTCTGTCCTTCTGATGTTCAGCATTGTGCAGATAATCATTATTGTTCCTGACTTCAATCCCATTATGAAATTGACGTATTGCTCAGCGCTGGTTGCTTTCACTGCAGTAATTCAGCCTATTAGTATAAATAAGAGTTTTGTCTCTTACAGCCTGACAGCTTTAATGTGGGACCAATAATTATACTGAGTTTTCCTCAACAATGAAGATTACCGAGTGATATTGTGATTAAAACAAGTATAATAGGAAGCTGTCATCTATTTCCTTCTCTCCTTCCCATTTATTTAATGTGTGTGTACAATGGTGTAGTCACTATGTACAGCAGATTGTCCCCTACCCAAGCACAAATGGGAATGGGGGGCGGGGGGGTTTCTTCTCAAAATAATTCCTTGCATCCAGGGGCCTTGCCCATTGTCAGATCTGGGTTAGTTTGGGTTCCCGGACTGGGGCCTTGGTTAGGAGTAGGAGTGAGACTGTGCGGCTGAGTGGCCTAATGAAGTTCTTGCAGATGGAAGGTGTAGAAAGGAACAAAGAAATGGCTAGGAAGGCTGTCACTAGGAGTTAGCAACAGCGGGATTCATAAGAAGGGAGTTATGGGGATCAACTGAAGTAAGCAATGGTACAGATAAACTTTACTGGGACTGGTAGTTCACAAGGACCAGTATGCTGTAACCTGGGGCTTGGACTGGTAATGCTGGAAACTGGTCTGTAACTTGTGATGCTGGAGACTGGGCTGGAACCGGTGATGCTGGTGACCAAGCTGGATCTTGTGATGCCGGTGACTGGGCTGGAATTGGTGATGCAGGTGACAAGGCTGGAACTGATGAGGCTGTTGACCTGGGGGGAACTGCTGTTGTGGGTAACCGGTCTTAAACTAGTTATACCCCTTTCACACCGCACAAATAACCCGGTATCGACCCGGCATATTGCCGGGTCGACACGGGTCAGCGTGTGGTGTGAAAGGGGCATAGCTAAAATCCCGGGTCGCCGGACCCGGCAGTTCAACCCGGGAATAAAGCAGTGTTATACCCGGGTTGAATACCGGGTCAGTGGCTGCGTAAACGGGCTCCCGGGTCGATGGACGCGGGACCCGTTTACTACAGCAGGGAGAGGCGGCACGGAGATGATCTCATCTCCCAGTGCTGCCTCCACCTCCGCCCCCACCGCCGGCTCCGCCCCCCACTGCTATGGCAACCCGCCCGGCATATTGCCTGGTTCAGGAAGCCTGCAGCAGCGGCCAATGCCGGCCCCCACCCGGGAAGGACCCGTTTCCAATTCCCAGGTGGGATTCGGCATTGGCAGTGTGAAAGGGGTATAATACTGGTAACCGGGCTGGAACTGTGATGCTGGTGACCGGGCTGGAACCCTGATGCTGGTATCCGGGTTGGAACCAGTGATGCTGGTAACTGGGCTGGGACTGGTATTGCTAGGGATCGAGCTAGAACTGGTGATGCTGGTGACCGGGCTGGACACTGTTATGCTGGTGACCGGACTGAAACCGGTAATAATTAAGACCAGGCTGCAACCGGTGATACAGGTGACCGTGCTGGAATCGGTGATGCAGATGACTGAACTGGGACACTGTGCTAAATGCCATTGAGCAAAGGGATGCTGGTTAGTAGCCAGTTGTACTGGCAACCAGCCAGCCTTTCAGGAAGTACTTTTATAGGGGCTGCTTGTTCCCAATTGGTGGCCCGAATCAGCTGATCTGGCGTTGGCACATCATTGGTGCAGTGGTCAGGTGAACCCACCAAAGATGGCGGTGTCCAGGACACAGAGATGACTTGAGAAGCATAGAGGAGGACGTTGGGACTGTGTGGGACCTACAGCACAGGGAGCAGCGGCCATCAGACTGAGAGCAGCAGACACCAGCTAGTGGACAGAGGACCCCTGAAGACCCCCTTAGGAGACGTGACAGGCAGGGTAGAAGTAAGTAATGGGAGATGGAGTCCAAGAGCATAATACCTATACTACATTTATCATATTTTCCTTAAAGTTTAGCAGTTCAGCTTTACTCGGTTCTTTTTGACAAACTAGTGCTGTTTGAAATGATCTTATTGGCTATCCAAAACACATGTGACAGCTGGGTAGCAAATGAGTTGCCTTATTTGAGATCTGAACATAACCGAATAAATCTGAACAGGTTTAGATATTTGTCTCCTGGTTGATATTAGATGAACAAAGGAGAAAAAAGAAAGCAAGGAAAGTTGAGTATAGTGATAGGGCTACAGAAAAATAGTTTGGGAGAAGACGAGTCAATGACCCCCATTTTCATATATACATGTGACAGTAAAAGTGCTATTGATCCCCATACCTGGGGCACTGTTTCCTACCCTGACTGCTGTCGTGTTGAGTTGTGGGCCCTGTGCTGAGTCACACGGTACAGTGTGGCTTTTTTCCCCTGGATCTTCTACATGAATGAGTGGAGTTATCGGACCTGTTTAGGTTTATGATGTTTCTGGACATAGAGGTGCTCATAGCAGTATGAGCATTTCTGTATAGAGATATATTTGAGTGGCTGATTTTGCCTATGGGCTGCAGGACTCCAGCCCCGCCAGGTAAAATCCACCAGCGTCAGTGAAGCCAGATGCAGTCCTACCTGCCAGATAGGCAGTCCCATTGGGAGGTGTATCCTCCCTCCAAGACTAACAGACCAGGCTGCGATATGCAGAAAGCTGGCTTCCTGTTGGAAGCCACTCTCCTTCTCATTGTCAGTCCTATCCGGCTACTATGGGCTTCAGCCCATAGAATCCGGGGGTATGCACATGCGCACACATGCCAAAACCATTGCGCTTGTGCCAGGACCCGGCTGGATGGGGATGGCGGCTCTCACCTCTCTCCCTCCCTCTCTCTCTCTCTCCCTCTTTCTCTCTCCTACTTGGGCAGTGGAAGCCCCCCTGCCCACCAAAGGTAGGAGCCGCCGCAGTTCATAGCTATATTAACATGATGATGAGATACTATCTATGGACATCCCTCTACTCAAAAATGCTTGTATCGCTATGAGCATCTCTATGATGGGAAACACCTGTAAGGCTATATTTATGATGTGGTGGCCTTTATAAGCTGATACTCTTTGGTGTGCACCCCCCCCATCCTACACACACACACACACACACACACACACACACACACACACACACACACACACACTATTGCCCTACAGACCTCCAGTAGGTGAATCTAATCATTGCCTAAAGAGCCAAGGTGTAGGGAGCACCTAAAATATTAAATGATTGACATGATCTCCCTCATTCAGTATCTTTGTTTCCCAGCAGTACCTCACACTGAGCTGCCGCTGCTGATGTGGAGGTGGAAGCGTGGTTCTTAGCAAAGATGACGTTCCAAAGAGGAGAGGAAGGTGTCGCCTTCCCCCTACTCTACACAAGGTTAGAAGTGGGACAGGGTAGCACCTGAGGACACAATGACAATAAATGTGGACTGTCAGCGGAGTACCCTTGTTTGCCTCCCATAGCCTCGCTTACACAAAAGCTCGAGGAGACCAGCCCAAAGTAAATACACTGCACTGCTAGCTCATCTGCCTATACTGGTGGGTACTAGTATGAAGATGCAAAAGTGTAGCACTCCCAAGGCAAATGCCTGTGTGTGATGCTAAGCAGCCACTTCTACACCTGTATTTAAAGGGAAGATGATGACTTTCCTACCTAGAGGAAGAAGAAAGATGAGTGTAGTATGAGTTTTCATAAACACAGTAGATTAATTAAAATGTGTCTTTGACTAATATATTTTGCAGATTAATTCTTTGTACCTTGAGAAATGTTTTTAATAATTATTTACATCTCATATTAAGACATTGAAATGAAACAGTCAAACTTCAACACATTAAAAAAAACAAGCTAAAGAATAAGCTGTAGACAAACAATAAAACAAAATTTTGCCTTTCATGAGATTTTAATGAATGCATAATTTTCTTAAGAAAATACAGTACCCATTTAATTTGCCTCTATCAGTTGCACATTAGGGATTCATTTTTGTTTTTATGCTGATAGCAAAAGTAAGTAAACTGAATTAATTACACTCTCGTTGATGGAAGCTCATATGTTTTTTGAATAATAGAACAAAATCTACAATAAACTGCATAAAAGCTGGACTGTTACAACTAATGGACCATTGGCGATCGGTTGGCTCTTTATCGCATCTATACATGATTTATTGCTTAGAGGTTGAAAAAAGCCCCTTGACCCTACTTTGATCTGCAATAACAACACATTAATATTGTAGATTAAAGCCGGAAGACACCATAAGATCTGTTAGCATCTTTGTAAGGCCATGATTTAAAAGCTTGTTAAGTGAATCTATGCCAGTTAGGGATTGTTCTTTTTCGTTTTTAATTAAATTAATTTAGCGTGTTTACATGATGAACATTATACACGTTGAAAGTTCTTTCTGATTAGCTTGTTAATTATGAAGAAAGAGCTTGCTGTGCAATAAAGTTTCTGTTATAAAAACCTACAATACTTTTACTCAATCTGTGAGATGTTGCATCACTTTTCTTTCTTGTAATGCTATCATCTCACTTTGCCAAATGTGTATATGTACTATTGTAGGCTCTCTTTCCATATGTTATGAACCTTGTATGATGCACAGTTGGTGTAGGGGTTAACATCACTGCCTCACAACACTGAATTTGTGAGTTCTTGGCCATGGCCTATCTGTGTGTTCTGTGTATCTGTGTATTTTCCATATATTTGCGTGATTTTCTTCCGGGTGCACCATTTTTCTCCAACACTTCAAAAACATACTGCTCAGATAGTTGGCTGAATTACCCCAGTACCTAGAATTCACAGGGCTTCTCTTCTCTCCCAGATAGAACTCCTTAAGGGGCAGCTAAACACCGCACAGTCAAGCCACATCTGTCACTGACCTAGGTTGGAGGTGTTGTGAACTCGGGGGTTCTCCCGATGGTAGGGGAGAGGAACCACATTTGGGTCGGAACAGGGATGGCTTAATATAGGTCTTCCTCATACAGGACTCTGACAGTAAAGCTTGGTGAAAATATTAAAGAACTTAACTGCAGGAAGAGCGCAACACAATGTCACATGGCAGAGAAGGAACGTATGGGGAAATGTCCAGGCCTATAGGAGAACTTGTAAGCAATGCTAAGGATTCCAGGAAAAGAAGTACTTGTGAGTGTTGGTACAAGATAATAATGACTGAAGAACTTGTAAGTGATGTTTTTAAAGATACCGGTGATTTGAAGAACTGGTGAACGGTGGTTAAAGACTCTGACGATCTGAAACACTTGTGAGCGGTGGTTTAAGACACTGATGATTTGTAGAACTTGAGAACGGTGGTTAAAGACACTGATGATTTGTAGAACTTGAGAACGGTGGTTAAAGACACTGATGATTTGTAGAGCTTGTGAACGGCAGTTAAAGACACTGATGATTTGTAGAACTTGTGAACGGTGGTTAAAGACACTGATGATTTGTATGACTTGAGAGCGGTGATTAAAGACACTGATGATTTGTAGAACTTGAGAGCGGTGATTAGCCCGCAGCACACGCTGACTCCAAGAAGCACTGGTGACTGGATTGCAGAGAAAAACACCAGCCGCAGTATACGCTGAACTGTGCAGCAACTGGCACCTGGAAGTGCCGGAGACACTGGGGTACGACTGCAGAGAGATACGTCGGGAACAAGAGCACTGGCATCCACGTCAGAAGAAAAGACTATATTTAGGCGCCGAGGCTCTGCCCGGCGTCTGACTTTAAATCTTGCGCCTCCGCTGGATTGGCGGAACAGTCCGATGACGTCACCTGCTCCCCGCCCACGTGATGCCGGGTGTCATGGCGGCGCCCCTGCCTCGGGGAACCGCCGGGAGCCGCGCCAGCCAGACGCCGGAGCCCGTGGACCACCGAAGGCGGAGGCCGCAACACAGACCAGCAGGCATGCAGGGGTAAGCGCGGGGAACGCCGCCTATGGCGTGTGACAGTACCCCCTCCTCCTGGAGTGGCCCCCGGACACTTTCCAGGTTTTGTTGGATGTCTGGAATGGAAAATCCGCACCAGTCGGGGAGCCATAACTTCAGTAGCCTTGACCCAGCTCCTCTCCTCGGGGCCAAAACCTTTCCACTCCACTAAATACTGTAGATTCTTGTGAAGATAACGAGAGTCAAGAATAGCTTTGATTTCAAAGTCCGTTCCAGCTTCAGACTCTGCAGAGGTTGGCCTCAGGGACATTAAATGGAACCGGTTTAAAATAAGGGGGCGAAGGACAGAAACATGAAAGGAGTTTGGTATCCGGAGGTGGGAAGGCAATCCCAATTTGCAGACAACCGGATTCAGGACTTGTAACACGGGGTAAGGACCAATAAACTTTTGGGCGAACTTCATAGTGGGCACCCTTAACCGGAGGTTGCGGGTGGAGAGCCATACCCTGTCACCAACCTTGTATTGGGGAGCTGCTCGTCGCTTCCTATCCGCAAAGAACTTATAGCGGCCGGAGACTCTCTTGAGATTAGCATGAACTCGACTCCAAATTTGACTGAAGTGCCGAAGAGTAGAGGCTGCAGCAGGAACATCCTCCGGAGGACAAATGGGTAGTTCAGGAACTTGAGGATGGAACCCATAATTAATGAAAAATGGGGACTCACCAGTCGAAGAGTGGTACAGATGATTATGGGCAAACTCGGCCCATGGCAACAATTCCACCCAATCATCTTGCGAGGGAGAGAGATAAACACGGAGAAAAGTCTCTAAATCTTGATTGACGCGTTCAGTTTGCCCGTTGGTCTGTGGATGGTAAGCGGATGAAAACTTGAGTTTTATTTGTAAGGCCGTACAGAGAGCTCTCCAGAATCTTGCAGTGAATTGTAGACGATTCAGAGACGATTTCCTGAGGTAAACTGTGCAGGCGGAAATGTTCTCAGATAAATAACAAAGCCAACTTGGGCGCTGATGGTAACCCGGTCAAAGGTACAAAATGTGCCATCTTAGAGAAACGGTCGATAATTACCCAGATAGTATTGTGACCCTTGGAGAGGGGCAATTCAGTGACAAAGTCCATAGAGATATGGGTCCAAGGCCTCTGAGGAATGGACAGTGGATGCAACAACCCCGCAGGAGGCAAACGAGGAATTTTGTGCTGAGCACACTGAGGACATGAGTTGACATAATCTTGAATATCCTTCTTCATAGTGTCCCACCAGTAAGACCTTCGTAGAAACTCCCACATCTTTTGAACTCCAGGATGACCGGAAAACTTGGAGATATGAGCCCACTGCAACAACCTTGGTCGAAATTTAGCTGGCACAGACATTCTCCCAGGAGGAGGACCCAGAGCGGTGGGAGCCGCCGACATAGAAACTGGACTGAGAATCAAAGCCTTCTCAACGGAATTCTCCTCATCCGAAGCTGTTAAGGAACGGGATAAAGCATCAGCCTTGGTGTTAAAAGTCCCAGCCCTGTACTTAATGACAAACGAAAACCGAGTAAAGAAGAGCGCCCATCTAGCTTGACGGGGATTCAAGCACTGGGCCGTCTTGAGGTACAGCAAATTCTTATGATCAGTGAAAATTGTAATTAGGTGTTTAGCACCTTCCAAAAGATATCTCCATTCCTCCAAGGCAGATTTTATTGCCAAAAGTTCTTTGTCTCCAATGGTGTAATTCCGTTCAGCAGGAGAGAATTTGCGAGAATGGAAACCACATGGATGTAACTTCCCATCTGGAGCGTACTGCGAAAGCACGGCACCTATGCTTACCGTGGAAGCATCAACCTCCAAAAAGAATGGTTTTGAGAAATCTGGTTGCTGAAGTACTGGAGCGGACATAAAAGCTGCCTTTAACTGAGCGAACGCTGCTATAGCTTCGGAGGACCAATGACTTGGGTCAGAACCCTTCTTGGTTAGGGTAGTAATAGGTGCCACGATGGTAGAGAATCCCTTTATGAATTTCCGGTAGTAATTTGCAAAGCCCAGAAATCGTTGTACCGCTTTCAAAGAAAGAGGCTGAGTCCAGTCCCGGATGGCAGTGAGTTTCTCTGGATCCATACGAAGCTCCGTGCCCGAAATGATGTAATCAAGAAATGGAATAGAAGAAACCTCAAAGGTACATTTGGAAATCTTACCATAAAGATGATTCTCTCGTAATCGAAGAAGTACCTCTTTGACCTGTATTCTGTGCTCTGTGAGATTTTTAGAAAATATCAGAATGTCATCCAAATATACCACGACACTGTATAGCATATCCCAAAAGACTTCGTTAATGAATCCCTGGAAGACGGCAGGAGCGTTGCTGAGGCCAAACGGCATTACCAGGTACTCGTAATGCCCGTCCCTGGTATTGAAGGCCGTCTTACATTAGTCTCCCTGTCGGATACGTATCAAATTATAAGCTCCCCTTAAATCAAGTTTGGTGAAAACTCGGGCTCCGCGAACTATATCAAAGAGCTCCGTAATGAGCGGCAAAGGATACTTATTCTTAATGGTGACATCATTTAGACCACGATAGTCAATACATGGTCTTAGCCCTCCGTCCTTCTTCACAAAAAAGAAACCCGCTCCCGCCGGGGAGGTAGAGGGGCGGATGAATCCTTTCTGCAGATTAGACTTGATATAGTCCGACATAGCTTGGGTCTTGGGTAATGATAAGGGATAAGTGCGACCCCGAGGTGGCATTTTCCCCGGAATAAGCTCAATGGGACAGTCCCAGGGTCTATGCGGTGGTAGCTGATCGGCCGCTTGCTCCGAGAACACGTCAGAAAACTCCCGATAGGCCTCCGGAATGAGCCCTTCATCTGACTTGGAAGATACACGGAGCGGATAGACAGGGGTGAGACAATTTGAATGACAAAAAGGACTCCCAAGATGTTATTTGTGTCGAACTCCAGTCGACGTGAGGGTTGTGAAGTTTAAGCCAAGGAAGGCCAAGAACCAGATCGTGGGGCGGATGAATCCTTTCTGCAGATTAGACTTGATATAGTCCGACATAGCTTGGGTCTTGGGTAATGATAAGGGATAAGTGTGACCCCGAGGTGGCATTTTCCCCGGAATAAGCTCAATGGGACAGTCCCAGGGTCTATGCGGTGGTAGCTGATCGGCCGCTTGCTCCGAGAACACGTCAGAAAACTCCCGATAGGCCTCCGGAATGAGCCCTTCATCTGACTTGGAAGATACACGGAGCGGATAGACAGGGGTGAGACAATTTGAATGACAAAAAGGACTCCCAAGATGTTATTTGTGTCGAACTCCAGTCGACGTGAGGGTTGTGAAGTTTAAGCCAAGGAAGGCCAAGAACCAGATCGTGGGGCGGATGAATCCTTTCTGCAGATTAGACTTGATATAGTCCGACATAGCTTGGGTCTTGGGTAATGATAAGGGATAAGTGTGACCCCGAGGTGGCATTTTCCCCGGAATAAGCTCAATGGGACAGTCCCAGGGTCTATGCGGTGGTAGCTGATCGGCCGCTTGCTCCGAGAACACGTCAGAAAACTCCCGATAGGCCTCCGGAATGAGCCCTTCATCTGACTTGGAAGATACACGGAGCGGATAGACAGGGGTGAGACAATTTGAATGACAAAAAGGACTCCCAAGATGTTATTTGTGTCGAACTCCAGTCGACATGAGGGTTGTGAAGTTTAAGCCAAGGAAGGCCAAGAACCAGATCGTGGGGCATCTCCCGAATCACTAGGAACTCCAGATGTTCTTGATGCAGAGCTCCCACTTGCAGTTTGATTGGTACTGTACAACTTGAAATCAGACCGTTAGAAATTTGTGTACCATTGATAGCAGTCAACGTAATAGGTCGTTCGACCGACCGTAGCTGAAAACCCAGATTCTGAGCACAGGAAAGGGAAATAAAATTTCCTGCAGCCCCTGGGTCCAGCAGAGCCTTAACGGGTTTGGCTATTGACTCGGAGAACAGAGACACGGAGAGTAAACAGTCCACTGACGGAGAAGGTTTAGAAGAAACCCCTAGCTCGACTCCTCCGGAACAAGCTAGGACTGCCCGTTTCCCGGACGAGACTTGCAAAACTTGAGAAAATGATCCGCGGCTCCACAGTAGAGGCAGAGTCTACCCTCACGATGACGCTGACGTTCTTCTGGGGACAGCCGAGATCGATTAATCTGCATGGGTTCATCAGGACTTGGAATAACCGTTTGCTTAGACGGAAAAGATCTGACCCTTGATCAATCTGACCGACTACGTTCGCCACCTCGTTCCTGCATGCGAAGATCCACCTTTACACAGAGCGAGATCAACTGTTCTAAAGAATCCGGCAAATCTCTAGTGACCAACTCGTCCTTTAGACGATCGGAGAGCCCGTTCCAAAAGGCAGCCCGAAGGGCATCATTATTCCAATGCAGTTCTGAGGCTATGGTCTGAAAATTAATCACATACTGTCCCACTGAACGAGAGCCGTGTCGGACACGAAGCAAGTCTGCAGAGGCAGTGGTCGTCCTGCCTGGCTCATCAAAGATCCTCCGGAATGACGCTATTAAATTGGTGTAACTAGAAACCAATGGATCAAATCGCTCCCATAACGGAGACACCCAATCCAACGCTGAACCCTCGAGCAAAGAAATAATGTATGCCACCTTGGACCGATCAGTAGGGAAGTTATGTGAAAGAAGTTCAAAGTGTACCTCGCACTGATTGAGAAAACCACGGCAATTCTTAGGATTCCCATTATAGCGAGAAGGAGTAGGGAGCTGAAGGCGTGACCTGGTTCCAGAGGAGGATGGAACATTACTAGAAACAACCACTGGAGCAGGCACTGGAGCTGGGGCCAGTACTACTGAAGCCAGAGAAATCTGAATTTGATCCAGCCGGCCAGACAATTCCTGGAGATAATGCATCACCTGGCCCTGTGCTGCTTCCTGACTTTGTACTCAAGAAATCAAGTCCTGGATGGTACTTGCCTCTGGGCTCCGATCCCCCGGGTCCATGGCGCCTGAGTATACTGTCACTGACCTAGGTTGGAGGTGTTGTGAACTCGGGGGTTCTTCCGATGGTAGGGGAGAGGAACCACAGTTGGGTCGGAACAGGGATTGCTTAATCTAGTTCTTCCTCATACAGGAATCTGACAGTAAAGCTTGGTGAAAATATTAACGAACTTTATTGCAGGAAGAGAGCAACACAATGTCACATGGCAGAGAAGGAACGTATGGGGAAATGTCCAGGCCTATAGGAGAACTTGTAAGCAATGCTAAGGATTCCAGGAAAAGAAGTACTTGTGAGTGTTGGTACAAGATAATAATGACTGAAGAACTTGTAAGTGATGTTTTTAAAGATACCGGTGATTTGAAGAACTGGTGAACGGTGGTTAAAGACTCTGACGATCTGAAACACTTGTGAGCGGTGGTTTAAGACACTGATGATTTGTAGAACTTGAGAACGGTGGTTAAAGACACTGATGATTTGTAGAACTTGAGAACGGTGGTTAAAGACACTGATGATTTGTAGAGCTTGTGAACGGTAGTTAAAGACACTGATGATTTGTAGAACTTGTGAACGGTGGTTAAAGACACTGATGATTTGTATGACTTGAGAGCGGTGATTAAAGACACTGATGATTTGTAGAACTTGAGAGCGGTGATTAGCCCGCAGCACACGCTGACTCCAAGAAGCACTGGTGACTGGATTGCAGAGAAACACACCAGCCGCAGTATACGCTGAACTGTGCAGCAACTGGCACCTGGAAGTGCCGGAGACACTGGGGTACGACTGCAGAGAGATACGTCGGGAACAAGAGCACTGGCATCCACGTCAGGGGAAAAGACGATACTCAGGCGCCGAGGCTCTGCCCGGCGTCTGACTTTGAATCTCGCGCCTCCGCTGGATTGGCGGAACAGTCCGATGACGTTACCTGCTCCCCGCCCACGTGATGCCGGGTGTCATGGCGGCGCCCCTGCCCGGGGAACCGCCGGGAGCCGCGCCAGCCAGACGCCGGAGCCCGTGGACCACCGAAGGCGGAGGCCGCAACACAGACCAGCAGGCACGCAGGGGTAAGCGCGGTGAACGCCGCATATGGCGTGTGACAACATCTATACTACTGAAACCATGTCAGAAGTTTTATGACAAAGCGGATAAAATCGATGCCCCCTTAGCAAACCAAATAAGGCATAAGTAGGCTTCAGGTATGATAAATAAATTGTATTACCGTAATATAGGAGAGCTCACTTATAATCCCAAACTGATGGTGGAGGAGTTTAGGGACTTTTATTAGGATTTAGTTTGATAACTCGGCTGACGGGATGGCAGCTGTCAGGATCCCGACTGCGGCATCCCACCAGCCAGAATACTGGCAGAGAGTGCAACATATCCCCTTGCAGGCTCGCTGCGCTTCAGGCCTGGTAGTATTCTCCCTCGGGTGGTGGCGTGGACCCACCACCCAAGTGGGAATACAGGGAGGTGGCCCGTATTCCAACCGGGATTCCAGTGTCCGGTATATTAACTACATCCCCTTTTATTACTCCCTCTGTAATTTGCCTGAGCCCTCCCTCTCCTCATCCACGGGTGCTGAGTGAGTACATTCATATCTATCGAGCATTCCCTTACCAAGTATGTCATAATCTGTGCTTAAAAGGACAGTTCAGTGGAGGAGATGACTGCTGCTATTAAATCCATGCGGTTCTTGGCTGCCCCAGGTCCCGATGGCGTCACAGCCCAATATTATAAATCACTTTTGAAAGAATGTGCCCATTACCTCACTTCCCTTTTTAACAATATTTTGGGAGGTGCGTCCTTGGCGTCTACTCCCACACAGGCCAACATCATGGTAGTTCCTAAACCTGACAGAGATCCTACTCAATGCTGTAACTATAGGCCGATTTCCTTATTAAATGTCGACTATAACATCTAAAAATCTTAGCCAATTGCTTAGCCCCTCTCCATACCCATCTGATCCACCTAGAACAGGTGGGTTTTATCCTAGGTCGTCGGGCATCGGATAATATGAGGAGAGACATAGACCCGATTCACTCTATACAAAGACAGAAATTGCCCTCACTAGTTTTAGCATTAGATCCTGAGAAAGCGTTTGACCAATTTGACATATTTCTTGGTCCTTTGCTTTTGGGGTACTTCAGAGGATGGGGTTCTCTGGCAAGTTTTTGGATGGTGTTTCAGCATTATACCAATCACCCACAGCCATGTTGTCTGCCGCGTTGCACTCTTTCAGAATTGTCAACAGTACTGGGCAAGGGTGCCCTCTTTTTCCACTTATTTTTGCCCTAGTCATGGAGCCCTTGTGCAGATAGTCGCCGCCCAAGGGGAGTGTATATTTGCTGTGCAAGTGTGCGATCGCATGTGTACGCCGAGCTGCAAAAAATACCTCAGTCAGTGGACAACTGCAAATCCGTTCGCACCTCACTCACCATTGAATTATTTTTCCACTGTGTGTGGTCTGTGCGCAGCCCAGGACTTTCTCCTACAGTGATGAGAACAGGCTGATCGGGTCCGGCGCTAACGTCACTTACCCTCCCTGAAAACGCTTGGGAACTCCTGCGTTTTCCCTGACACTCACTGAAAACGGTCAGTTACCATCCACAATCGGCTTCTTCCTGTCAATCAGCATGCAAATGGCTGTGCGATTGAAATATTCACACCAGCTTGTCGCTGTCCAGCGATCCTTGTTGTTGTTTTCCGATGCACGTTGCAGTGCATACGCATTCGCAGTTTATCTAAAACTCACAGCAGCGATCAGATCTGAATCACCCCCTAAGTCTGACTTGCATACTTGGTCTAGTCACTTCATTTCATGAATAGGCAGGTTGAGCTTGGTGAAGATGATGGTGCTTTCTCGACTTCTTTACCTTTTCCAGACTCTTCCAATATTTGTTCCCCCTTATGTCTTTAAAAATTGTTATGGTTTCACACCTCACTGTTTGGGCGAATAGACATCCTCGAGTACGATTGAAGTTATTGCAGCACCCTATGCATAGTGTTGGATTGGGTATTCCTGATTTTAAAAGATATTATTTGGCTGCACAACTCTCACTGTGTACAATGGTATAATCGTGGTGCTCGGAAGATCTGGGCTGCTACGGAGTCTGATGAATTGGGACATTCCATGGTTTCATCTCTCCTTTGGCTGCTAAGGTCTCGTTGTCCTAGGAATGTTGTTGCTCATATGATAGTTTCCTACTTTCTGTCTGTTTGGGATTACGCTAATAGGAAATTTGGATTAGCCCCTGATTCTTCTCCTGTTATTCCGATTTCAATCCCGCTTTTCCCCCCGCGTATGTATATTATATCTTTATCTCTGTGGAAAGAGAGAAACATTATCTACTTAAGTGATATATTACTAGGGATGTGAGTTTACCTCAATTCTCCCAGATTCAGGCAGATTCAGCTTTTCCTTCAGGGAACTTTTACCAATTTTTACATCTTAGACATTTTCATTCTATGTGTGAAAAATCTTCTGACTAGTAGACCCCTCTCCACTTTTGAAGCCTTATGCTTGAGACACTCCTTTAATAGAGGCTTAGGGGTCTATTTACTAAGCCTTGGATGGAGATAAAGTCCCAGCCAATCGGCTCTTAACTGCCATGTCACAGGCTGGGTTTGAAAAATGATAGTTAGGACCTGATTGGCTGGTACTTTATCTCCATCCACTTTATTTCCGTCCAAGGCTTAGTAACTAAACCCCTACATTTCCAGCTTATATACACTGCTTGCTGCGGAGGCTTCTTTTCTACATGATTCTCATGAGAGGGCTTGGGAGGTGGATTTGGGCACTACTGTAGAAGACGAGTATTGGACCAAGATCTGGGATAATGCTGCCTCTATCTTAATTTGTGTTCGAATTAAAGAGAATATATATAAATTACTATATAGATGGTACTAGGTGACCTCTCAATTGAGCAGAATGTCTCCCAGCACATCAGATAGATGCTGGAGAGGAAGTGCCACTGTGGGCACCTTTCTCCACATATGGTGGTCCTGTTCTAAAATAGAAAATCTCTGGAAGGAAGTCATCGGCCTTCATTTAATATTCCCATTCCGTATGACCCTAAATATATTCTCCACCCTTTAGGCCTCTCTATGTTGACACTACATGCCATAGAGCGGGGAATTTTATCTTGCATATGGTACATCTATCGCATGGAATATATGACGCATTATTAATCACACCTCTAAATTATTTCTGATAAAAAATGGTGCTTGTGTTGACTGCTCAAAACACCCTTTCCCCTTTTTTTTTTTTTTTACAAATGCTGCTTGCTCCATTATCTAAGATCAGGTGTTGGCAATTATTTCGCTTTGGGGGCCAGTGAACACATTTTACCAACATGTTGAGGGCCCCCCACAGTTATTTTTTACTTATAGAGGGGAGGGGTCCTGGGGTGCACAGCGGTAAATGAGAGGTGCGACCCTGCGGAGACCATTCAGTAGTACTGCATACAAAGACAAGGTTGCAGGTGCACAATTCAAACACTACCAATTTATTAATAATAATCATTGCAATAAAATTTTGCATTTTGAGCGCGTTTCTTCGCATAGTTATGGCCATAAGTAACGGCTTGCCCACCGCGTCCAGGTGACCTCATTAGTCGGGCTTGTCCCTAATATTTGGGGGGGTACAAATCACCCCAAAACGAAGCAGCTGAGTGACCCCAGGGCAACACTAAGGTGAAAAAATATATAGTGAAAAAAAGTGAAGATAGGTTAGTGATAGAGGCTGCTGAAAACAGCAGGGGTAAATTAGTGAGAGGTAACGAGGTGAGAAATAAGTAGTGAGAAGTAAAGTAGTAAGAAGTGAAGGTGAAAAATTAGTTACAGTGAAGCAAAATCCACGATAGGGATGAAAGTAAATATGAAAATAAGTGTTAATCTGTGTTGCTCCTGAGGCCAAACAGCCACAGCAGTCCAGAGGGACCCACTCCCCAGAAATCCACCCCCCAGCTGATAATCTGATATACATTTGTGCAGTCTTGTTCACTTCTCTCTTTTATGCCTCACAATCTCTCACTCTCAGTCTCTACCCTTCCTGCCCAGACTTAGCTCTGGCACCAGTGATCTCTATGAGCTCAGCTGTGTTTTGTTCTTTTAGGCAAGGGCTATCGGAAACTGTAGTTCCTTCCACTCGTGTCGACAGTAGTACCAGTGCTAGTGCCGCATCTAATGGTCTGGATCAAATTGCACTGTGTGTCACGTTTTGCCCACACCTGTCTTGGATTTATCTTTATCTATTTTTAAGAAATTTTATTGTGAAGCTTCATACAACACCATACAAAATTTGACATGTGGTACATAGATGTCCAAAGGCATTGTAAAGCTTACGACAAGAACATCATTAAAAAAATTCAATTTTTTATATGTAATAGGAAATTTTTAAAAATAAAGAACCATATGAAGAAGTAAAAGGGAAAGAGAGAGAGAGAACACAAGAATGAGAGCACAGAAAGGAGGGGAGAAGAGGAAGATAATAAAGAAGACAAAGAAAGGTACCAACGAGCTCAAAAGGTCCAGCACATAAACAGAAACTAGTCTGTAGAGTGAAAAAGAAAAAAAACCCAGAAGAAGTCCCAAGATAGAGTCAATTATTATGGAGGTGCACCCTAGTCATGGGTCCCAGGGGATGAGGCGGCAGAATAAGCGAACCACGGGGACCATATTTTCTCATATTTATCAGAGCATGGGTGATTATTTCCATAGAAATAATAAACAATATTTTGGATAACACCATATGCATGAGAGGGTGAGAGAGTTGCTTCCAACACGAGGCCAGGGCTCCTCAGGCAGCATGCAGAATTTGAAGAACCAGATTGTTCAGTGGATGGGTAAGACCAGCTATTGGATACCCCAGTAAAGCAGACCATGGGCACAGAGCGATTTGGGAATGAGATATCTCTCTTAAAAGAGACTCAATTTTAGTCCAGTATGGTCGGATCTTAGGGCAATTCCACCACATGTGTCAAAAATCACCCGTTAAGCCGCATTCGTGCCAGCATAATGGTGAGGAGTTCGGGTAAATTTTATTAAGCCTAGAGGGGACCAGATACCATCTTGTGTAGACTTTATATGAGTTTTGATAAGGGAAGAAATGGAACAGTGAGCTACATTATGTCTTATAATCTCCCATGCTTCATCATCTGGTGGGGCACCAAGGTCTCTCTCCCAGCAACTTTCTTGAGGCAAAGTGGGATCCGGACCTGATGAACATAACATGGAATATAAAAAGAGATAATGCCCTTACGGAGAGGAGAGTGATAACAGATCCTCTCAAAAGGTGTCAGGCATCTAAAAACAGATGTCAGGGCCAAGTGTTTTTGTGAATCCGTTAACCCTGGACCAATCAAAGGTATAGGTGCTGGTGTATGATGAAATCAGGGAGGACGAAGAAAGTTCTGTTTCACAAATGTATTAAAGGCAACAATTCCAGTAAAGAGTTAAATGACAATTATTAGTCACCATATATATATACTGACGTATTGCAATGAATGGTATAATGATAAGCAGGAACAGTCTTAAAGATGCAGTGAAGAAATGTTCATACAACTGTGTTTAAACAGGCTTGTGAAGAATTGTCCAAATGAAGCAATGACTGGTGCCAAACTGTAAGGAGTGTTAACTGGATATTGTAGACATAAATGAATAACTGTAGAGACTTGTACTGAAGCTTAAAGGTTAAACTGGAAGGCTGTGAAGAATTGCCCTTGATTGCAGCAACAATGAAAATACAATACTGAATAGAATACTTGCAAATTGTGAAGATAACGCGTGAAGCACTGTGAAACTGCAGTAGACGACAATTGTGAAGAATGAGTTAAACTGAGAGCTGATTAAACGAGCACCTGAGTTTAGTAGAATCTTCGAAAGGCTGTGATTGAAGCAAGCAGACAGGGTAACCTCTCCAAGTCAGTCGCTCTCCCAGTGGCAACAAGTGGATTTCCAGACAGCACAGCAGGGAGCTGGTGGATCTTTTGCAGTGAAGGCTGCAGGCGGACGTCTGGGAGCGGAGGCAATATCTGGAGCACTGGAATCGCACACAAAACCACGGAAAGAGCACAGAGCTAGGGTACAGATTAGCTACAACAAAGCACTAGCTCAGAGTAACATAATCCCAGCCTACTTAAAGGCAGCACAAGCACGGGATTGGCTAACACTTACCTACAAGTGCTCTCAGGTGCTCATTTGGTCTCCAACATGGCCGCCTCCTATACTGCAGACACACAGTGGTGCCTTTGGCCATTTGGTACCCTCACTCCCGGCTCCCAGAACCTGCATCACCTCTGCCGCTGACCACGGCGTGTCCCCACACGGCCGCACAGAACTGCAAGCAACCGCGCCGGCAAAGGACGTACCCCAGAACCCACAGAGGTGAGTGATCGGTTCGTGACAACAGATGATTTAGGTAGAGAATTTAAAAAGCATCTTAAATGAAAATATTCAAAAGGTCTAGGGCATGTGATAATTTTTTTTTTTGAGAGGTGGTATCTAGTGTAGACCAGGACTTGCTCTCAATAGGATCTATAACAAATCTGGGACGAGTAGGGATCTGGTACCAGGAATGCAAATGAGTTTGTAGGGACCTTGGAGGGAAAGTGGGATTGTCCCAAAGTGGTGTTAGATGGGATGGAAAGGTGGTAAGACCGAATTGGTGGGCACTGTGCAGCCAAATAGAACATGTGAAGGAAATGGCCGGGTTAGAAATTTGGCTATCCCTAGATGAACCAGATGGTAGTAAGATGGATATTAGTGAGGAGAGGTTAGATTCAGCCAACTCTTTTTGTACCCAGGGTAGACTAATGGGATAAGCAAATCAGATGAGGGCTTGGCGCAAATGGGTAGCCAAATAATACTTCTGTAGGTCAGGTAGACCTCTTCCGCCTCTATGTGGGCTTCTAGCTAGGATAGACGTTTTTAATCTGGGGTGTTTATCTAGCCAGATAAATTTGCAGACTTCTTTCTGCACACCTCGTTGCTCATCTAGTAGGAATGGTTTGCATAAGATAGAGATTTTTGGGTAATATATTCATTTTGACTGCTGCCATTCTGACAAACCGCGATATGATTTGCTTTCGCCAACCCCTTAAATCCGATACTACCGAGGCAAATAAATTGGGAAAGCTTTCCTTATACTGGGATGTATAGGAATCTGTGATGAATACACCCAGATAACTATTTTTTTTAAGTGCCATGCGAAGTTAAAATTACCAGCTAATATAGATTTAATAACAGGTGATAAATGTAATGGCAGAGCCTCTGATTTTGAATAATTGATTTTATAGCCAGAAAGGGATGAGTATGCTGAAAGGACTCTGAAAAGATTAGGTATGGAGGTAAAGGGGTAAGGAAAGAGTGAGGAAGACATCATAGTCCACCTCCCCCACCTGTATCCCCTTTATATCTGTATCAAGACGGCTCAATTGAGCTAATGGCTAGATAGTAAGCACAAAGATTAAAGGGGATTAAATTACATCCCTGTCTGGTGCCATTTTGTATTGTAAAGTGGTCAGAGTCTCTACCATTCACTGGCTGAGGTATTAGAATACAGTGCTTGAATTCCTGTAAGTAGGCTTCCTCCCAGGCTGAAGCGGCGCAAGGTAGCAAACATAAAAGGCCAAAGGATTCTATCAAACGCCTTTGTGGCATCTAAAGAGAGAAGAATGGAAGGCAATTTATTTTTGTTTATAGTGTAAACCAAATTAATGGTGTTTCTTGTATTGTCTCTAGCTTGTTGGCCTGGGATGAAGCCCACCTGGTCAGCATGGATTAAGTTAAGGAGGACACTATATAACCTCTCAGCCAGGATTTTAATAGTTTAATTTCATTGTTCAAAAAGGAGATTGGCCTGTAACTTGAGCAAAGGTTAAGATCTTTACCCGCTTTAGGAATGTCTTAGATTATATTTAAGTAGGCTTTGGAGAGCCTAGATGACCTCTGAATGCAATTAATAGTTACAACCAAATGCAAATGCGGTTTACATGCATTTTACACTCTCACTTGACATTTGCCTTTATTTACACAAACCATTTGAGATCTTAGAAGGTCTGTACCACACGGTGTACAGCACTGGCTTCTCCTCTAGTTAGACTCATGTCCAGTTTACAAAAGCTAAAGTCACTTTACCCAATGTGGGGTATATTCAATAAGTGTCAGATCCTTTCCGACAAGCATTGTCGGAAAGGATCCGACAATGACCTATTCAATATTCTTCCAAATCCGACTGTCGGATTTGAGCCACTGCTGCTGCTGCTCACCTCGATCCCCACTGCTGCTGCTGCTCCCCTCCCTGCCGGCCGGGCGTCCACATCTTCTGTGCTGCCGCTGACCCCGGAGGGTCAGCAGCTGCAGCACGGCTCTTCCTCCCCGGGCCCGGAGCAGCTGCCCTTCATCAGGTAGCGGGGGGACCCTCCAGATGACACCTATCCCCCGTGCACACTGCGGCGGGAGGGGGGGAGCTGACTGCGACGGCGAGCTGATTGCGGCAGCTGGCGGCGGGGGGACATGTCAGCGACGGCGGGGGGAGGCGCTGCCGGGAGTAAGGAGCCTGGCCGGGGGGACGCCCTGCTCAATCTGACCTTTTTTAAAGGTGGATTGAGATTGTCGGAAAGGGGGCCAAAACCTGTCGGATTTGGCCCCGTTGTCGACCAAAGCATGCGGATCGGCGCCTATTCGGCCGATCCACGTGTTTTCCGACAAGACGGCAGCTTCCGACAGCTATTGAATACGGCCCTGAGTATACAGTGTACTACTGTAACGAAGAGTCATCTACATGAATTAGAATAGTGTTTGAATAGAGTTATTAATAAATATGAGTTACACACATACAAAATAAAAGTGAAAATGAAATTCCAATAAATACAGACATGCATTTTCATCCCTTAAGTATGGGATTTTCATTTTGTGGCGCAGTTCAAATGCCAGTATCAGTTCGGTGATGCAAATAGATGGCCATGACGTCACATAATATAGCAGCCACACAAATGATTTCTTATTGGTTTGCCCAGTGTCACCACCTTTCAGCTGGGGCTGTGAGACAAACCATGTAGCCCAGGATAAAATGATTGGAAGGAGTAGCCCCAGGGGCGGCTGTGTAGGGTTGTTTTTCTTCTGATTTTCCATGGCCATTTTTATTAATGTGACACAGCAATGCAGAGTTGGTATCTTTGTACTGAACTTAATGTGATATTATTATTCATGAAATCTGGTGCAAATTTACGGTTATATATATATATATATATATATGTGTATATATATATTTATTTATTTCTGTTATGTTCTGCCATATATTATGCTTCTAAACTTATCCCCCAAGGCAATCTCTTCTATATTTTACAAAACAATATATTTGCCTTTACCAGTGCATTAGATGAAATGGAACTGAGGGATGTATAATTAGGAGCAGTTCTAGTTGTTATGGCATTGTGATTAATATACTGTACACATTTGATTCAGAGATACAGGTTGAGTCTCCCTTATCCAAAATGCTTGGGACCAGAGGTATTTTGGATATGGGATTTTTCCGTATTTTGGAATAATTAGATACCATAATGAGATATCAAGGTGATGGGACCTAAATCTAAGCACAGAATGCATTTATGTTACATATACACCTTATACACACAGCCTGAAGGTCATTTTAGCCAATATTTTTTATAACTTTGTGCATTAAACAAAGTGTGTGTACATTCACACAATTCATTTATGTTTCATATACACCTTATACGCACAGCCTGAAGGTCATTTAATACAATATTTTTAATAACTTTGTGTATTAAACAAAGTTTGTGTACATTGAGCCATCAGAAAACAAAGGTTTCACTATCTCACTCTCACTCAAAAAACTCCGTATTTCGGAATATTCCGTATTTCGGAATATATGGATATGGGATACTCAACCTGTATTTGGAAATCACTACAAACAGCACTATGTATGTGTGCCTAAGGGAGGAACAGATTACATGCAGGCTTTCAGGAGAGTGAGAGTGGAAGCGCTTTTATAGGAGTCAAAGGGCATTTCACTACCAGACTGCTGTTGCAGCAAATTAAGAGAGTGTTAGGCCAAAGACAAGTCTGGAATTGGACTGTTGGCTGTTTTGTACGTTTTACTTTAGTAACTGTTTTCCAGCTTCCCGCACTCTCACCAGTGGGCACTTAGGAGATTAGAATGTTGAGTCTTCTTGTCAGCTGTTACATGCTGAAATCATATCAATCATTTTTTATTTTTTTTACCACAATCAGTTTAGTTCATTTGTGGCACAGCATGGGGGGGAAGAATGTAATTCCTCATGCTAGAGAATGGTGTGCCAATTAGGAAGTCACATTTGTATTTTTCTGTCATTTGCATTATTGCAGTTTCATATAAAGTGAAATGTTGCGTGGTGACATTTACAGTATGTGTTTCTGTATCTGCAGAACTTTGCTAAGTGTGATTAAATCTATTTCAGCTTGTTCATAAATTGCTGATGTATTGAAAGCAGTCACTATATTATGTCGACGGTGGCTATGTATGTTGACATTCCACATGAGACTGTCGACAATCCGCATATGAACATTCAGCATGATGACACTGGCAAAATGTCGACAATCCATTTCTAAAGTATTACTAACCCCTAATGCTGCCATTTTCACTATGTTCACATATGTTGACATTTTTCCATGCCGACATTCTAACTGTACCTACATCATAATGTTCGATATTATGTATATATTAAGAAGCATTTTATTATACTCTTGTTCTGTAGTCCACTTTTTATGAATGTCTTATAACCACAGTAAAAAGCAACAATATAATTATATTGATTGCTTCGGACAGGGTACTGTACAGGGAGAGGAGCTGTATTCCTGGTCATGCTGAATCTCTCTCCACCCACTAAGTTGGCACTATCATTACAGAGGAAGTACTGTGAATGGCAAGAGATAACTTAGCTAAATGTAAGGCAATTCTTTAGCAAACAACTTGAAGCATTATGAGCTGGACATATAACTGAGGTATGGAGCACTAATGGCTTTTTTATTCATTAATGTAAATAATGTTCACTAGTTATACAGTACATATTTTCTGTAGTGCCTCCTTAGCACTACTGCCCGAGGAAGCTCATGATGCATACTTGCCTACTCTCCAGCAAATTGTGGAAGAGTCCAAATTTTTCAGGCAGTCCCTCGCACCCACGAAAGAGTGGCCGGATCTCCTGTACCCCGGCTACTTCCTAGTGAAGCAGGCAGGGTGAGGAGATTATACAGGGAATAGCGAGGACATATGGAGAATAAATGACTCGCATAGTAACTGACAGCCTGGCCCCTCACCCCAAAGTGGCAAACAGCACCTCCTCTCTGGGCTCCTCCCGGAGAGGAGACTTCAAAAGTAGGCAACTACGTTATGATGTGGAATGGGAAATAGTCTGTGCTACTTAAATGTTTGTCTAACATCTGTGGTGCTGATGCAGACTAGAATGCAAGTGGGCCAGAATTGCTCCTGCATTGGGAGAACATGTATATTCACCTGTATGCAGAGTTACATGCAACCTAGGGACTACCGCTATCCATGCAATTGGGTTCAAAGGCATCATCATCAGTGCACACCTGTACCAGGTCTATCCCTAATGCTGAACGCAGGCAGAATTACGCTTTAACGCAACTATGCATTGCTCCCTATTCAGATGCCATGTTACCACACAGTTACATCCCTTGAACTACAAGTGTAGATGCAACTGAGGGCCTGATTCCTCTTGTGCATCGGCGTGTGACAGAGAGTAAAAGCACTGAGGTGCCCATTTTTAGTGTCCGTAGACATTGCAACTGCGTCAGTGTTCTGTGCAAGACCCCATTGCTCGCACCATCAACACCTGCGACACTGTATGGGCTGCTCAGTGTTTCCATCTCAGATAAGTCTGAACGTGGCCTCTGTGGCTGTGGATCTGCATTTGAGAATGACATGCCTATGACACTCCCATAACATGCCCATGAGACAGCCTTTTTTGTGAACACTTCAGGCCACCTCCCTGTCACTGCCCAGGAACGCCCACAGTTGTGTGCTGCAAGCTCTGTATGGGGATCAGTACGAGATCCTGGCGGTCGGGAGGCCGACGCCGGAATCCTGGCAGCGAGCACAGCGTGTCCCCTCGCAGACTCGCTGTGCTCGCCACGCTTCGGACCCGGTGGCGATCTTCGGTCGCCACAGGTTTCTGTTGCCCAGCCGGCGGTCAGCACTCCGACCACCGGTATATCAGCTTATGTCGGAATTCCAGCGTCGGTATCCTGACAGCCAGGATCCCGACAGTGTCTGCGTATAGTCAGAGGAATGCATGTGGGATTCTCTAGGCTTTTCATGCTTGCACAGTAGCCAGAAATCATGGAACTGTGCAAACATTGGCATTGCGTCCACCTCTGATTCAAACCCTGAGTTACATAGGACACTGCATCGCCCATACTTGTGGATGCAAGATTTCAGAACATGCGCAGTGCGAAAACCTGCATCTGCCCCTGTAGGTACCCACCATGTCAGTAGTATTTCGACCTGTCATTTTTAAACGCTTGTTATTCAACATGGCTAAAGCGATGTGTGAGTCCACATTTAAGGTGAGCCCTGTGGTCACATCATTATTAAGTACCGATGTCCTGTTCCTTTTTGTTGTAAACAGTGTGTCGCATCAGTGGTGACAAATTGGAAGATGTCTTCGGAATACTGTACACACATTTTATGAGCTTGCTGAGAACTCTGCTGATTGGGCTCTTTTTCTTTATTTGCACTTAAAATAATCAACTATGGGCCTAATTTAGATCTGATCTCAGCAGCAAATTTGTTAGCTAATGGGCAAAACCATGGGGCTAATTCAGACCTGTTCGCTAGGCTGCATTTTCGTACAGCGGGTGACCAGGTCTAAACTGCGCTTGTGTATGCACCACAATGCGCAGGCGCATCGCACGGGTACAAAGCGTATTGCCTCAGCAATGGGTTTGTGCGACAGAACCATTCGCACTGGCGTTCGCAAGGAGATTGACAGAAGGCGTTTGTGGGTGGCAACTGACCGTTTTCTGGGAGTGTTTGGAAAAACGCAGGCGTGTCCAAGCGTTTGCTGGGAGGGTTCCTGACGTCAATTCCGGTCCAGGACAGGCTGATGTGATCGCAGCGGCTGAGTAAGTCCTGGGCTACTCAGAGACTGCACAAAATCTGTTTATACAGCTCTGCTACACATGCGTTCGCACACTTGCAAAGCGAAAATACACTCCCCTATGGGCGGCAACTATGCGAACACAGGACTGTAAAATAAAACCTAGCAACCGAACAGGTCTGAATTAGCCCCCATATGCAGTGCGGGTTTGACAGATATAACATGTGCAGGGAGAGTTAGATTTGGGTGGGTTATTTTGTTTCTGTGCAGGGTAAATACTGGCTGCTTTATTTCTACACTGCAATTTAGATTTCAGTTTGAACACACCCCACCCAAATCTAACTCTCTCTGCACATGTTATATCTGCCCCCCCCCCCCCCTGCAGTGCACATGGTTTTCCCCGTTAGCTAACAAATTTGCTGCTGCGATCAGATCTGAATTAGGCCCTATGGGTGTCATTCCGAGTTGTTCGCTCGCTAGCAGATTTTAGCAGTATTGCGCACGATAGGCCGCCGCCCTCTGGGAGTGTATCTTAGCTTAGCAGAATAGCAAACGAAAGATTAGCAGAATTGCGAATAGAAAATTCTTAGCAGTTTCTGAGTAGCTCCAGACCTACTCACAGATTGCGATCAGCTCAGACCCTTTCGTTCCTGGTTTGACGTCACAAACACACCCAGCGTTCGGTCAGCCACTCCTGTTTCTCCAGACACTCCCGTGTTTTTCCCTGACACGCCTGCGTTTTTCCGCACACTCCCAGAAAACGTCCAGTTTCCGCCCAGAAACACCCACTTCCTGTCAATCACACTCCGATCACTACAACAATGAAAATTCTTCATTCGGACGTGAGTAAATCTACTAAGTTTTGTGTTAAAATACTTAGCGCATGCGCACTGCGTACCATGCGCATGCGCATTTTAGCCTTAATCGCTCCTTTGCGAAAATCGGCAACGAGCGAACAACTCGGAATGACCCCCTATATACAATAAAAACTGTATACACAGGTCATACAGCTGTTGGATGTGTTATTGTTTTTCCATCTACAGTATACACAGTATATGTTTACACGATCTAGTACAACAAAGCTCCGGAGCGGTTGCATGGATATCAGAAGTTGATTCAGAACAGTTTTTCCATGTGTATTGGGACTCAGCTAGTCATAGACCAATAACCTTTTACCACCTCCAGTCCTTAATGAAAAATACTGCTAGAACAATAAATAAGCAATAGTGTAACTCCACACACTTTCAGAAAGCTTAATTTATTTCCTCACTTCCAGCGTCAATTTTTTTTTTTTTTTCTTTTCTTTTCTTTTTTTAACGAGTTAGGATGAGAACACTGGCTAAGACTTGTAAAGGTGAATAATAATGGCCATTCCAGTGAGAAGCGCACAGTGTTTAGTGTTTAATCACTGAGACATAAAGCAAGCTTTGGCCAGCTGCTGATCATCTTTGTATAGTGTGGAATGCTGACTTTTGCAATGCTTATAAAAATGACATATAGAAAGATGCTGTATAAATGATGTGTATGTAAAGTAACTGCACTAAAGCAGAAAGTCATCTTCGCTGTAAATAGTACTCTTGTCCTAAAATATCAGCGTGTACTTTCATCTCTTGAAACTGATCGTGAGAAAGGGGACGTACTATAGTGTTCCACTGATCTGACATTTGCAGTGTTGAAGCTGCTTATCAGCTTTAAATGCTCCAATGCTCCTGCATACACACAATCCAATTATATTGCTGATCAGCCAATTATCGGCCTGATAATGGGTAATAGGGTCACAATATACTAACTACTATATGGGCTTTTCTTGAGGACTTACTTCTTGGTGGTGACTTCACCCGAGCTGTATTTTAAGGACAGAAGGTTCACCGAGGGTCAGCTCAATGATACCCCTAATGGCCTAGTGTGTCTGTGCAATGAACCTTGTACCCTTCCCTACCCAATAAAATAACATAGAAAGTCACTGATTAGAAAAATAAATAGTGATTTAAAAAAAAAAAATTAGTAAAGCTTTAAATACGTTGTAATTTATTAACAAGACCCCAAGAACTTAGCTAATAATAATTAATATTCAACACTTTAAGTTCACTTATTTCAAGATATGTTACGGACCCAAATATATTAAACAAAACTTACCAACCGCTACTCTTAACCCAGTCAATGTTGGGTTATAGCAAGCAGTGGGGGTTATAAAATTGCAACTTGATTGGTGTCACTTTAACATTTACTACTTCTGAATTGTAAACCAACCCAGTCACTTTTAGGTTGGAGCTGTATTTTGATAAAGCAGGCTTCCCTGATTTAGACAAAATCTGTCCAACCAGCTGGTAGGCTGGATGAGGATTTAAGGCAGGTAGAAATGCTGACACAATTGATATATATATATATATATATATATATATATATATATATATATATATTACAAGAAAGGGAAGGTTGTGCAATCAATGTTATCCGTCCTTAAAAGTCCATACACTCCGTATTTGATTTCAGATGTCAGTGCTGGCACTTCTAAACAGTGTAACCACACTGTTAATGTTAACTGGAAAAGAATGATGAAGGCGCACTCAGTGAATCAAGGTATAAAGTAGATTTACTACAAATAACAAGCTCACATACATCATAGGTTTAAAATCACCGGCTCGTGAGAATCGAAAACGCTGTCTCCAATGCCACTCGCAGCAGTCCGTCTCTCAGATTTGCCGGCATGCAATAATACTCAGGTCAGCGTCTCAGCTTACGGATCAGGTGTTCATGGATGGATCAGGTGTTCATGGAACGAACACGTCCTTGTTTTAGGCCACGCGTGGCCTAAAACAAGGACGTGTTCGTTCCATCCATGAACACCTGATCCGTAAGCTGAGACGCTGACCTGAGTATTATTGCATGCCGGCAAATCTGAGAGACGGACTGCTGCGAGTGGCATTGGAGACAGCGTTTTCGATTCTCACGAGCCGGTGATTTTAAACCTATGATGTATGTGAGCTTGTTATTTGTAGTAAATCTACTTTATACCTTGATTCACTGAGTGCGCCTTCATCATTCTTTTCTATATATATATATATATATATATATATATATATATATATATATATATATATATATTTATCTATTAGAGGAGCTTTTCCAATCATTTCAGTGGGGTTTCCAGGAGACAAAGCAGGATTTCCAGAAGGGGTTTTCCAGATGCTTGATTTTAGAGTGTGGCCAAACCATAATTAGCACTTAACCAGCTATTATATGCTACATGCAAAGCGCAGTGTATGTCAGAATTCTGACATACAGGATCCAGGGCCAACGATCACAGCAAGCCATTAGATGCACCAGTAGGGCTACCTGCCTAAGCTGAATGTTTTTTTATTTCAGATGTAGGCCCCATTCCAGAGCATTGTAGCAAACCTGGGAGTCAGAAGAACCTAGCACTACCCTAGACATATATGTACACATTGGTCTCCTTATGCACTTGATAGTGTATGTTAAGCAGCATTAATTAACCCTGTAGATAGTCTATAGCAGTGCACCCCTAACAGTGCATGTTTTCCTTAGCTGCTAGTTGGTTACTGGCTGACACATTTAAAAAGAGTCCAGGTGATGCATCTCTAGAAAAATTGTATTGTACACTATTGCTAGTGTGGGCTGGGGAGTGGGGGTTTCCAGGCAACCAAAACCCCCCTTCGTTTGCTTATGGTTTCCATCATGCACACTATTGAAACAAATAGGCTTATTGAAATGCAAATGTCAAGCACTTTGGGGGCGAAACAGTTCTTTTGCGCGCCCAATCTCCCGTGTAAAGTGACAGGAGATCGCGGGTTCCAAATTCAATTTTTATTGTTTTTAATCACTCTGATCGTGTCCATCAGTGTAAAACAGCTGAACCCAATCAAAGTGCTCCCAAACGGAGCAACTATTGAATTGCTTCATTGGGCACCACCTAACCCCATTGAGTCCTAGTGAAATAAAAGTGCTATATAAATAACATTATTATTATTATTATTATTATTATTATCATCATTGTTATTACACATTTCGGCTCGCCGTCTCGGGGGGCTGCGAGCTGAAATGTGTCCCCCCGCAGCTCATCGCTCCCAAACGGAACAACTATTGAATTGCTTCATTGGCACCATCTAACCCCATTGAGTCCTAGTGAAATAAAAGTGCTATATAAATAACATTATTATTATTATTATTATTATTATTATTATTATCATCATCATCATTGTCATTATTATTATTATTATCATCATTGTTATTATTATTATTATTATTATTATGATTATTAGTGTCCACTCTAGAATCCGGGCCGGGCAGGGCGCCGGACCTAGAGGGGCGCGTGCCAAAAAGGGGGCGCGGTCATGCAGAATAGGGGGGCGGGTCATTCCGGGTAATAAAAGTGGGCGGCTCAGCCCGCAGACGTAAGATAAGGGGGGCGTGGGAGGCCGGCGGCGTCACTTTTGGGGGTGTGCTCAGCACCTACGGAGGTGCTGGGCTTCCCCCAAGCGCTCTCTCAGTGTGAATGGATGCCGCACGCATGCGAACGGCATCTTTACACACTGTGAGGGCAGGAAGCGGGTGGCAGTTTTAGCAGGGCGCCGCAGAAAGGGCAGGGCGGGTTTTGCCCCTAAAAAATCGGGCAGGGTGCGGTGCCCTGCTAAAACTGCATAGCGTGAACACTAATTATCATTACAGGAACATAGAATGTAACGGCACATAAGAAACACTTGGCCCATCCAGTCTGCCCCTTTTTTTTTACCATATTTTTACCTCAAACCTTATTTGATCCTTATTTCTTTGTAAGGATATCCTTATGTCTATCCCATGCATGTTTAAATTGCTCTACTGTCTTAGCCTCTACCACCTCTGATGGAAGGCTATTCCACTTATCCACTACCCTTTCGCTGGAGTAATTTTTCCTCAAATTTCCCCTGATCCTACCTCTCTCAGTGCATGTCTTTGTGTTCTAATACTTGTCTACATTTGAAGAAAGTTTCCCTCCTGGACTTTGTTAAAACCCTTGCTATACTTGAAAGTTTCTATCATGTCCCCCCTTTCCCTTCTCTGCCTTAAACTATACATATTGAGATTTTTTAGTCTTTCCAGGTAAGTTTTGTGATGTAGGCCATGCAACATTTTAGTTGCCCTTCTTTGTACAGTCTCTAATGTATAAATATCCTTCTGAAGATATGGCCTCCAGAATTGAACACCGTATTCTAGATGAGGCCGTACCAATGACCTATACAATGGCATTATTACTTCTTTCTTTCAGCTACTGATTCCTCTTCCAATGCAGCCAAGCATCTGACTAGCCCTCCTCATTGCTTTGTTGCATTGCATTAGTTACATTACATTGCTTCCCTGCCTTTAAGTCACCTGAAATAGCGACTCCTACTGTACATCCCATTGCTCCTCCGCAGTTTCCAGGGGATCAGTATGTAAAGCCGGCGGCCGAGATCCCAGCTGTCAGTATACCGACAGCGGGATGCCGGCATGCCGGCAGTAGGGTGAGCGCGCTGCACTCGCCACAGGATTTATTCTCCCTCTATGGGTGTCGTGGACACCCATAGAGGGAGGAAAGCCTGTGGCAGCAGGATTCCGGCGGCGGTATTTCAGCGCTAGTCGGCATTCCGGCGTCGGCATTGTGAGGTCCGAGATCCCGACTAGTGCACTTAATACTATATTTAGCCTTTGGGTTTTTGAGGCTCAAGTGCATGATTTAGCATTTTTGTATTAAACTGTAATTACCACACTCTTGACCATTCCTCTAGTCTATCTAGATCCTTAGTCATCATTATAAATGAAAGAGTGTGCTACTTATAGGATTTGCATCTAACCTTCATTCTACCCAAACCCAACCTTTTCTAAGTTTTTCTGTAGGAACAAATGTGCAAACCTACTTTTCATTCTGTATTTTGTAATATTAAGATGTATAATATAATAGTATGTGCAGTACAATATCATTTGAATAAGCTTATTATATCTGGCGATCGTGTTGCGGGCTGCACTGTTCTATTTACAGTCATACATGTAATATAATGAATTTATTCACATCTACCTTTCTGCCTCCCGGGCTCTTAGTGTTCAGATGCTACGCAGGGCTGTGCTATAGAGACCATGATAATAGTCTCTTGTCCTGGGCAGTCTCAGTCTGTGAGACAGGAGGTTTTTAATTATTGGAATTTTTCAAGATTTGGGAATCTTCTGCGTGTTAATGAAATGCTGACCTCTGTAGTATAGATCCATGCCTGCTGCCTCAGTGGCATGCCAGAATTATGACATGTTTTGCCTGAGGCAGTGGAGACTGCTGTGTAAAGTAGAAACTGTATTCTGTTTAAGGACATTATTTTTCAATTTCACTGTAGTTTAATACATAAAACCCGGTCTGTCAAAACTAAAAGAATTTGTGACAGTGGCAGACCCAGCAGCTTGTCACTACGGTTAAGATTTCACGTTTAAATTTGCTGGGTGTAATAAAATGATAGAACAAAGGAAAGACGGTAGTAAAGAACTATTTTTTTATTTATTGTTTGGTATTTTCTTTGTATACTGCAGCGATTTTCACATCTCTAAAGTGATATTGCCGTAAAATGTCATGAACTCACAAATATAGTCAATTTCTGATCTAAAATGTACTGTATAGAACAGGGGTGGGGAACCTTTTTTCTACCAAGGGCCATTTGGATATTTATAAAATCCTTCGGGGGCCATACAAAAATTATCAACTTAAAAATTAGCCTGCCCCCAGTAGATATGCCCCCATTAGATACGACCCCTAGAAGCACCGCTTACACACACACCTTAAAAGAAAGAAAAAACACAATACTCACCAGCCACGCTCCTGCTTCCGGACCCTTGCCCTCTGCCTGGCTGCCCGCCCCTCAGAACTATGGGAGAGACGTCATGACATCTCTCCCATAACACCGCATAGCAGCACACGCACACTGCCAGAGCCGGAAGCCGGAGCTCAGGAGTGAGCCGGGCGCCCGCTAGTAACAAAATCTCTGTGGGCGCCCGGCATCTAGCTTGGTTAGGTGAGCCTGGGAGGGCCAGATCAAGTGGCTTTGTGGGCCTTATACGGCCCGCGGGCCTGAGGTTCCCCACCCCTGGTATAGAACATAGGGTCGGGAATATAGTCAACATTGTGTGACAAAGTGCATCATTTACTATGTGTCTATAGCAGGCTTTGGGGTGTGACTGTAATGAGGCTCTGTGCACCTGTCCTGATCAACTTTTTCTAGAGGTGGTGGCTTGTCTCAAACTAAGGGACAATAAAGTACATGGGTTTGACATTTGTCTGTCTGGGACAAGGGGATGAGCTAAAAGGTTACAAAGCTTGCATTTCATGTGGGCGGGCAAACAATTTTGTCCAATGTAATAGATGGTCTCTGTTAGATCAGTACTTGGGATTACTAAGGCGTTTATATGTCAAGACAACGGGCATGCCCACCAGCCCCCCTCCCACTTTTTCCACCATTCACCCTTATAAAGAAATCAAGAGGATTGGCTGGGCAGGTGTCACTACCCCAGTATCTAGACCAGCCTCAGCTACTGTGTACTGGGAGCAGCTCTCGCAGTATCCGCCTACCCTGCAGGTTATATCTCCCACCCCCATTTTATTGGATTTACTACACATTGGATACTCCATTTACAACGTTCCACTACTAAATAAATACATCTATGTAAAAATCCTATGTAAAAAAGGGGTACCGGTGTCCTCAAAAAAAAAATGTGGGCAAATGCAGGATTTGTAAGGGGGAAGGTGCATGTTTATATATATATATATATATATGTATATATATATATATATATATATATATATATATATATTCTCTATCGTCCTAGTGGATGCTGGGGTTCCTGAAAGGACCATGGGGAATAGCGGCTCCGCAGGAGACAGGGCACAAAAGTAAAGCTTTCCGATCAGGTGGTGTGCACTGGCTCCTCCCCCTATGACCCTCCTCCAAGCCAGTTAGATTTTTGTGCCCGGCCGAGAAGGGTGCAATCTAGGTGGCTCTCCTAAAGAGCTGCTTAGAAAAGTTTAGCTTAGGTTTTTTTATTTTACAGTGAGTCCTGCTGGCAACAGGATCACTGCAACGAGGGACTTAGGGGAGAAGAAGTGAACTCACCTGCGTGCAGGATGGATTGGCTTCTTGGCTACTGGACATCAGCTCCAGAGGGACGATCACAGGTACAGCCTGGATGGTCACCGGAGCCTTGCCGCCGGCCCCCTTGCAGATGCTGAAGTAAGAAGAGGTCCAGAATCGGCGGCAGAAGACTCCTCAGTCTTCTAAAGGTAGCGCACAGCACTGCAGCTGTGCGCCATTTTCCTCTCAGCACACTTCACACGGCAGTCACTGAGGGTGCAGGGCGCTGGGAGGGGGGCGCCCTGGGAGGCAAATGAATACCTATTTTGGCTAAAAATACCTCACATATAGCCTCCGGAGGCTATATGGAGATATTTAACCCCTGCCAGAATCCGTTAAGAGCGGGAGACGAGGCCGCCGAAAAAGGGGCGGGGCCTATCTCCTCAGCACACAGCGCCATTTTCCCTCACAGAAAGGCTGGAGGGAAGGCTCCCAGGCTCTCCCCTGCACTGCACTACAGAAACAGGGTTAAAACAGAGAGGGGGGGCACTAATTTGGCGTTAGAAATATATAAAAAAGATGCTATAAGGGAAAACACTTATATAAGGTTGTCCCTATATAATTATAGCGTTTTTGGTGTGTGCTGGTAAACTCTCCCTCTGTCTCTCCAAAGGGCTAGTGGGTCCTGTCCTCTATCAGAGCATTCCCTGTGTGTGTGCTGTGTGTCGGTACGTGTGTGTCGACATGTATGAGGACGATGTTGGTGAGGAGGCGGAGCAATTGCCTGTAATGGTGATGTCACTCTCTAGGGAGTCGACACCGGAATGGATGGCTTATTTAGGGAATTATGTGATAATGTCAACACGCTGCAAGGTCGGTTGACGACATGAGACGGCCGACAAACAATTAGTACCGGTCCAGACGTCTCAAAAACACCGTCAGGGGTTTTAAAACGCCCGTTTACTTTAGTCGGTCGACACAGACACAGACAGGGACACTGAATCCAGTGTCGACGGTGAATAAACAAACGTATTCCTTATTAGGGCCACACGTTAAAGGCAATGAAGGAGGTGTTTCATATTTCTGATACTACAAGTACCACAAAAGAGGGTATTATGTGGGATGTGAAAAAACTACCGTAGTTTTTCCTGAATCAGATAAATTAAATAAAGTGTGTGATGATGCGTGGGTTCCCCCCGATAGAAAATTATGGGCGGTATACCCTTTCCCGCCAGAAGTTAGGGCGCGTTGGAAAACACCCCTTAGGGTGGATAAGGCGCTCACACGCTTATCAAAACAAGTGGCGGTACCGTCTATAGATAGGGCCGTCCTCAAGGACCAGCTGACAGGAGGCTGGAAAATATCATAAAAAGTATATACACACATACTGGTGTTATACTGCGACCAGCGATCGCCTCAGCCTGGATGTGCAGAGCTGGGGTGGCTTGGTCGGATTCCCTGACTAAAAATATTGATACCCTTGACAGGGACAGTATTTTATTGACTATAGAGCATTTAAAGGATGCATTTCTATATATGCGAGATGCACAGAGGGATATTTGCACTCTGACATCAAGAGTAAATGCGATGTCCATATCTGCCAGAAGATGTTATGGACACGACAGTGGTCAGGTGATGCAGATTCCAAACGGCACAAAGGTGTATTGCCGTATAAAGGAAGAGGAGTTATTTGGGGTCGGTCCATCGGACCTGGTGGCCACGGCAACTGCTGGAAAATCCGCCGTTTTTACCCTAAGTCACATCTCTGCAGAAAAAGACACCGTCTTTTCAGCCTCAGTCCTTTCGTCCCTATAAGATCATATCTGCCCAGGGATAGAGGAAAGGGAAGAAGACTGCAGCAGGCAGCCCATTCCCAGGAACAGAAGCGTTCCACCGCTTCTGACAAGTTCTCAGCATGGCGCTGAGACCGTACAGGACCCCTGGATCCTACAAGTAGTATCCCAGGGGTACAGATTGGAATGTCGAGACGTTTCCCCTTCGCAGGCTCCTGAAGTCTGCTTTACCAAGGTCTCCCTCCGACAAGGAGGCAGTATGGGAAAAAATTCACAAGCTGTATTCCCAGCAGGTGATAATTAAATTACCCCTCCTACTACAAGAAAAGGGGTATTATTCCACACTATATTGTGGTACTGAAGCCAGAAGGCTAGGTGAGACTTATTCTAAAAATTTTTTTGAACACTTACAAAGGTTCAAATCAAGATGGAGTCACTCAGAGCAGTGATAACGAACCAGGAAGAAGGGGACTATATAGTGTCCCGGGACATCAGGGATGCTTACCTCTATGTCCCAAAATTGCCCTTCTCACTAAGGGTACCTCAGGTTCGTGGTGCAGAACTGTCACTATCAGTTTCAGACGCTGCCGTTTGGATTGTCCACGGCACCCCGGGTCTTTACCAAGGTAATGGCCGAAATGATGATTCTTCTTCGAAGAAAAGGCGTCTTAATTATCCCTTACTTGGACGATCTCCTGATAAGGGCATAGTCCAGGGAACAGTTGGAGGTCGGAGTAGCACTATCTCGGATACTGCTACAACAGCACGGGTGGATTCTAAATATTCCAAAATCGCAGCTGATCCCGACGACACGTCTGCTGTGCCTAGGGATGATTCTGGACACAGTCCAGAAAAAGGTGTTTCTCCCGGAAGAGAAAGCCAGGGAGTTATCCGAGCTAGTCAGGAACCTCCTAAAAACAGTGCATCATTGCACAAGGGTCCTGGTAAAAATGGTGGCTTCCTACGAAGCAATTCCATTCGGCAGATTTCACGCAAGAACTTTTCAGTGGGATCTGCTGGACAAATGGTCCGGATCGCATCTTCAGATGCATCAGCGGATAACCCTATATCCAAGGACAAGGGTGTCTCTCCTGTGGTGGTTATAGAGTGCTCATCTTCTAGAGGGCCGCAGATTCGGCATTCAGGATTGGATGCTGGTGACCACGGAGCCAGCCCGAGAGGCTGGGGAGCAGTCACACAAGGAAAAAATTTCCAGGGAGTGTGATCAAGTCTGGAGACTTTTCTCCACATAAATATACTGGAGCTAAGGGTAAATTTATAATGCTCTAAGCTTAGCAAGACCTCTGCTTCAAGGTCAGCCGGTATTGATCCAGTGGGAAAAACATCACGGCAGTCGCCCACGTAAACAGACAGGGCGACACAAGAAGCAGGAGGGCAATGGCAAAAACTGCAAGGACTTTTCGCTGGGCGGAAAATCATGTGATAGCACTGTCAGCAGTGTTTCATCCCGGGAATGGAAACTGGGAAGCAGACTTCCTCAGCAGGCACGACCTCCACCCGGGAGAGTGGAAACTTCATCGGGAAGTTTTTTCCACATGATTGTAAACCGTTGGGAAATACCAAAGGTGGACATGATGGCGTCCCGTCTGAACAAAAAACGGGACAGGTATTGCGCCAGGTCAAGAGACCCTCAGGCAATAGCTGTGGACGTTCTGGTAACACCGTGGGTGTACCAGTCGGTGTATGTGTTCCCTCCTCTGCTTCTCATACCTAAGGTGCTGAGAATTATAAGACGTAGAGGAGTAAGAACTATACTCATGGCTCCGGATTGGCCAAGAAGGACTTGGTACCCGGAACTTCAAGAGATGCTTACAGAGGTCTTATGGCCTCTGCCGCTAAGAAGGGACTTGCTTCAGCAAGTACCATGTCTGTTCCAAGACTTACCGCAGCTGCGTTTGTCGGCATGGCGGTGGAAAGCCGGATCCTAAGGGAAAAAGGCATTCCGGAAGAGGTCATTCCTACCCTGGTCAAAGCCAGAAAGGAGGTGACCGCACAACATTATCATCACATGTGGCGAAAATATGTTGCGTGGTGTGAGGCCAGGAAGGCCCCACAAAGAAATTTCAACTCGGTCGTTTCCTGCATTTCCTGCAAACAGGAGTGTCTATGGGCCTCAAATTGGGGTCCATTAAGGTTCAAATTTCGGCCCTGTCGATTTTCTTCCAGAAAGAATTGGCTTCAGTTCCTGAAGTCCAGAAGTTTGTCAAGGGAGTATTGCATATACAACCCCCTTTTGTGCCTCCAGTGGCACTGTGGGATCTCAACGTAGTTCTGGGATTCCTCAAATCACATTGGTTTAAAACCAGTCAAATCTGTGGATTTGAAGCATCTCACATGAAAAGTGACCATGCTCTTGGCCCTGGCCTGGACCAGGCGAGTGTCAAATTGGTGGTTTTATTCTCAAAAAAGCCCATATCTGTTTGTCCATTCGGACAGGGCAGAGCTGCGGACTCGTCCCCAGTTCTCTCCCTAAAGGTGGTGTCAGTGTTTCACCTGAACCAGCTTATTGTGGTGCCTTGCACCTACTAGGGACTTGGAGGACTCCAAGTTGCTAGATGTTGTCAGGGCCCTGAAAATATGTTCCAGGACGGCTGGAGTCAGGAAAACTGACTTGCTGTTATCCTGTATGCACCCAACAAACTGGGTGCTCTTGCTTCTAAGCAGACTATTGCTAGTTGGATGTGTAATACAATTCAGCTTGCACATTCTGTGGCAGGCCTGCCACAGCCAAAATATGTAAATGCCCATTCCACAAGGAAGGTGGGCTCATCTTGGGCGGCTGCCCGAGGGGTCTCGGCTTTACAACTTTGCCGAGCAGCTACTTGGTCAGGGGCAAACACGTTTGCTAAATTCTACAAATTTGATACCCTGGCTAAGGAGGACCTGGAGTTCTCTCATTCGGTGCTGCAGAGTCATCCGCACTCTCCCGCCCGTTTGGGAGCTTTGGTATAATCCCCATGGTCCTTTCTGGAACCCCAGCATCCACTAGGACGATAGAGAAAATAAGAATTTACTTACCGATAATTCTATTTCTCGGAGTCCGTAGTGGATGCTGGGCGCCCATCCCAAGTGCGGATTATCTGCAATACTTGTACATAGTTACAAAAATCGGGTTATTATTGTTGTGAGCCATCTTTTCAGAGGCTCCGCTCTTATCATACTGTTAACTGGGTTTAGATCACAAGTTGTACGGTGTGATTGGTGTGGCTGGTATGAGTCTTACCCGGGATTCAAAATTCCTCCCTTATTGTGTACGCTCGTCCGGGCACAGTACCTAACTGGCTTGGAGGAGGGTCATAGGGGGAGGAGCCAGTGCACACCACCTGATCGGAAAGCTTTACTTTTGTGCCCTGTCTCCTGCGGAGCCGCTATTCCCCATGGTCCTTTCAGGAACCCCAGCATCCACTACGGACTCCGAGAAATAGAATTATCGGTAAGTAAATTCTTATTATATATTACTCTGGGGACTTTCTGCTCTCACTGCAAGATTTGCTAATTCTGAATTTGCAGTGACAGCAGTTTTATATATACTGTATAGGAACGTTATGTTCTTTGATGAACGGCACACCACACTAGTCAATTGCATAGACCAGTTGGTTTATTAAAGTTTACAACGTTGGGACCGGTATCCGGTCTCTAGGTCGACCACATTTAGGATGACAATGTCTAGGTCAACCACTATTGGTCGACATGGTTTCTAGGTTGACAGAGACTCTAGGTCGACATGACAAAAGGTCAACATGAGTTTTTCACTTTTTTTTTCTTTTCTTTTTTTTTTTACTTTTTCATACTTTACGATCCACTTGGACTACAATTGGGAACGGTAACCTGGGCGAAGCGAGCCATGCGAGGGGACACGGTGCACTAATTGGGGTTCCCGGTCACTGTATGGAGAAAACGTCACCAGAAAAAGTGAAAAAACCCATGTTGACCTAGTACATGTCGACCTAGGGTCCCTGTCGTCCTAGAAACCATGTCAACCTACTTACTGTCGACCAATAGTGGTCGACCTAGACACTGTCGATCTAAGTCTGGTCGACCCTACATACCACACCCGTTTGGACCACACAGTTTCTTTCTCAAGTAAATTGTTTTTACCTGAGAAATGATCTGTGTGGTCCAAGGTGTTGTAAACTTTAATAAACCAGTGGGTTTATGCTATTAACTATTCCTAAAAGGAACTTTTATAATTATTTTCGGGTACCCAACCAATTACATTTCCAAGGAGTGCACCATATCTAAGACTTTCTAGAGATACACATATACATTTATAGATCGTAAACATG
Organism: Pseudophryne corroboree; assembly: GCF_028390025.1. Lineage (NCBI taxonomy): Eukaryota > Metazoa > Chordata > Amphibia > Anura > Myobatrachidae > Pseudophryne > Pseudophryne corroboree. The sequence goes on along the minus strand of NC_086448.1, from coordinate 268,383,733 downwards.
CACATACACATATATGATATCTAACACACAAATGTAACATATTTAACACATACATACACATACACATAAACATATACACACTACCATATACAGACTTACTTTTGAAGCAGAAGCTGCAGGTTGCATATGGGGGCATGGTTGGACATCCTACATCATTATGTGTCCACGTCCACCCCGCAGCGTTACACTACGATTTATAGGGATATATGGAGGAGAGGGGCTAGTCATTTTGGCCCAGCCCCCTCCCTGTTGTGTGGCTAGTGTGTGGAGGGTGGGAGATCTGGGTGGGGTTTGTAGGTACTCAGAAACTACCCATGCATGTACCAGTGGCTGTGCAGTTTAAAAAAAAACATTGACAGCTGGAGTACAGCAATGCCAGCAAGTAAGGATATAAACAGCAAACTGTACACATGAGGATGTAAAATACGTGTCGTATTTCCTGCTGTATGTTGTGTCTGCTCTCATGATAGAACTACTTGGCTGTGGCAGCTATTGGAGACACACCATAACCGGCCAAGCTGCTTAGTCCTGTGAGTTTGTCCATGAGGGATAAAGTTGTAATCAATGGGTTGGAAAAGGTAGATTTGTGAGGGACTAAACCAAGTAGATGGACAGGCAAACAAAACAAGACTGTTTGAAGCATTATCATAGACGTTAAATTCCAACTTTGCTGGGCAATTATGAATTGGAGTGCAGATTGTAGTCAGCTATCAGGGTGATGGATCCTCACACTGCCTTTGGGTAATATTTATGCAGCAGCTGCTTTTATAAGCCGCCACTTCTTGACGGGTCTCAGGTGAAAATATAAAGCGGCGCTCATATTAAGTGACTGGGGGTGGCCTAAAGTGAACAATACACCTTGTTGTCGTGTTGTGGGTGTGCCAGTGAGAGCGCTTACATTCTGAGAAGCACAGCTGCTACAACAGAGGCCATGTTCAGGCGCAAAGATTGATGACGGACGCGATGGTGCTCCGATGGTTGTATGTCTAGAACCACGGGCAGTGTCACTGCGTGTAGGGCCACAAAAAGTGGGCGTCTCAGTGCACAAGGGGAACACTGAAACTAACATTTGCATATTATCGTTCCCACGTCTCCTCCAATAGAAGCAAATGCAGACGACCAGCATCCACCTTTGTATCATGCCCTGGGTGGCCAAATTATTATGAGCACCAGGCAATTTTATGTAAAGCAGCTATTCCGCAGATAGTGCTGACACAGAATGCCCAAGTCTGTATATGAATGCAAAGGCGAAGGTATGCAGAGTCTAATGAAGTGTATCACTCATGAAATAACGGGTAAGCAACACGATCTAACAGACTTGAACGTCGATTGGGACAATAGCACAGAAGCATACATCCTTCTTGCGTTGTCACAACTCTACAGGGTGGCAGAGGTATCGTTATGCATATGGAGTTATTTTGGACTAAAATTCCCCCAAAAACATGCCTGCAATAGAATCCAAACCTAGAAGATTTCAAGCCATATCAAGGGCAAAAGGTGGCCCATTAAAGTCCTACCCCAGTGGTCACAATAATTTGGCCACTCAGTGTATAAGTAAAGGTAGCAAAATGTTTTCTATATTCTTTCACGACTTACAGCTAGAGTTCCAACCTGGACAGTATTTTACCAGACTGGCAACTGTTGGGATGTTTTTCCAGAGACAGCTATAATTTTGATAGAAACCATGAATGGAATCAGAGTTAAGCAGGCAGCACATTGAAAGAAACATTTACATTTTAAATTAATGGGTGATAGATAGGTGTGATATTAGGCCGTGTTTGGTGGAATAGTTTTATTTATGTAAGAAAATGAATGCTCTCTTCCGAACTGTAAAGATCATATGGACAGTGAATGAAGTTTCTCAGTGGAAGCTTCCACCTACAGTATGTATGGATGGATTGATAATTTACTAAGCAGTGATAAGAGCAGAGAAGTAAGCCAGTGGAGAAATTGCCCCATCAACCAATCAGCAGCTCTGTATCATTTTATAGTATGCAAATTATAGATGTTACTTCAGTGCTGATTGGTTACAGTGGGCAACTTCTCCACTGGCTCACTTCTCCGCTCTTATCACTGCTTAGTAAATGTCCCCCACAGTAGGCACAGTAGTTTATTGTGTGTTCTTAGATGATCGCCACTTTTACCTAATTCACATACTGTAGCTACGTTCTGTGTGTGTGTGTATATGTACATATGCACTTATTCTTATAGACATCCTTGACAACTTTCCCTCTATCCTCAGTGCATTTGTATGCTATGTGACTATGTATATATTGCGCCCTGCAGTTTACTGCACATGGACTTTTCTTTTCAAGTTGCGTGCAATGCTGGTTTTCCATCTGTAGAACACATCCGTAGTGTGCTTACCTTAAAATTAAGTGTCTGATATTTTCCAATGGAGCATTATTGTTGCATGCTGTCTGTTAATAAACCAGAAGGTAGCTGGTAAAAGTAATTTGTAGTCTTAAAAGAACAACTATCAGCATTTATTGGACAGTCTATCCAGTAACATCTGCAATGAAGTAGAACAAGCAGAGCGTGGGTGGATGATGTCAGCCCTTCTCTTCTTTTATTTGCGTTCTTATTTATTGCTGATCATCTCTGCAACAATGCACTTTGGCAGAAATCTAATATGCATTATTTTGTGATTGTAAATATTTCTGTATTAGATGTACGATGCAATGAATCTAACATCTCTTGTATAAAATTACAGATATTGTATGGCAGGGCCGGCAACAGAAATCTTGGGCCCCACTGCACTTATGTTTTTGGGTTCCCCCATCCCCCCGCAGTAGAAAGAGGCCAGTCTGCTGTTGGCTCAGCCTCCCTGTGTCTCTCCAGCCTCATCCTCACCTGCGTCTCTGCAGCCTCTTTCTCACCTGTGTCTGTGCAGCCTCTTGCTCGCCTGTGTCTCTGCAGCCTCATCCTTATATGTATCTCTACAGCCTCATCCTTATCTGTGTCTCTGCAGCCTCATCCTCATCTGTGTCTTTGCAGCCTCATTCTCATCTGTGTCTCTGCAGCCTCATCCACACCTGTATCTCTGCAGCTTCATCCTCACCTATGTTTCTGCAACCTCATCTGTGTCTGCAGTCTCATCCTCATCTGTGTCTCTGCAGCCTCAGCCTCACCTGTGTCTCTGCAACCTCATTCCCGCCTGTGTCTCTGCAGCCTCATCTCAGCCTGTGTCTCTGCAGCCTCATCTCAGCCTGTGTCTCTCCAGCCTCATCCCAGCCTGTGTCTCTGCAGCCTCATCTCAGCCTGTGTCTTTGCAGTGTCATTCTCGCCTGTGTCTCTGCAGCCTCATCTCAGCCTGTCTCTGCAGCTTCATCTCAGCCTGTGTCTCTGCAGCCTCATCTCAACCTGTGTCTCTGCAGTGTCATTCTCGCCTGTGTCTCTGCAGCCTCATCTCAGCCTGTGTCTCTGCAGCCCCAGCCTGTGTCTCTGCAGCCTCATCTCAGCCTGTGTCTCTGCAGCCTCATCTCAGCCTGTGTCTCTGCAGCCTCATCTCAGCCTGTGTCTTTGCAGCCTCATCTCTGCCTGTGTCTCTGCAGTGTAATTCTCGCCTGTGTCTCTGCAGCCTCATCTCAGCCTGTGTCTCTTCAGCCTCATCTTAGCCTGTGTCTCTGCAGCCTCATCTCAGCCTGTGTCTCTGCAGCCTCATCTCATCCTGTGTCTCTGCAGCCACAGCCTGTCTCTATGCACCCTTATCTCAGCCTGTGTCTCTGCAGTGTCATTCTCGCCTGTGTCTCTGCAGACTCATTTCAGCCTGTGTCTCTGCAGCGTTATTCTCGCCTGTGTCTCTGCTGCCTCTTTCTTGCCTGTGTCTCTGCTGCCTCTTTCTCGTCTGTGTCTCTGCAGCCTCTTTCTCGCCTGTGTCTCTGCTGCCTCTTTCTCGCCTGTGTCTCTGCAGCCTCATCCTCGCCTTTGTCTCCCTAGCACCATCTCTCATCCCCCGTGTCTCTTCATCTTCCAGCCATCAGCTTCTCTCCCGTGTCTCTTAACCCCCCCCCCCCTGTCTGTTAGCACCCCCATCCTCCACCCCGTGATTCTCAGCATCCCCCGCAGCCCCATCATCCTGTGTTTCCTCAGCACATCCCCAAGTGCCTCCATAGCCTCCCCTCCCTTCCCCCCACTGTGTCACTTATACCCCTTTCACATCTCCAATGCCTGATCCCACCTGGGAATTTTGAAACGGGTCCATCCCGGGTGGGATCCGGCATTGGACCCTAACAGCAGGCTTCCCGACCCAGCAATATGCCCGGCTGGTCGCCATAGCGGCAGGGGGCGGAGCTGGCAGCGGGGGCGGCGCTGGGAGATGAGCTCATCTCCGTGCCGCCTCTCTCTATGTACTGAACGGGCCCCGGGTCGCATCGACCCGGCAACCTGTTCACACTGCAACTGACCCGGTATTCAACCCGGGAATAACCCTTCTTATAACCCGGGTTGAATTACCGGGTCAGGCGACCCGGGAATTCTCCATGGCCCCTTTCACATTGCACAGTGACCCGTGTCGACCTGGCAATATACCGGATCGATAAAGGGTTATTTGTGCGATGTGAAAGGGGTATTAATCTTTGTGGTCTGCTATGCTAATACATAAATCCTTTTTTTTTGTTTTTTGTTTTTTTTGTTTTTTACATTTCATTTTTAGCGGTCCATATCTTAATATTAACCAGCAAGGATTCGTTCACAAAGAGTGACGTTACGTCATCGGCTTAGTGAAATGTGTTTAGTTGTGTTGTATCTGTATACTTACTGTAAAGATGTAAATAAAGATGCAGAGACGATTGGTAGCTTAAAGCTTGTGTGCAAGTCCCATCTGAAGTCCTGGTATTCACTGAGACATTTCTATGAACACAAAAGATTCTGAATTCTATTGAACAGAATTTTCAGATCAAAACGATAAGAAAAGTTGATGTAAGTACAAAGATTTTCTTTTAATATGACCATTTATATCTCCTTCCATAGTTCAAAGGATGCAATGGAGACGAAATTTGTTAGAAAGCCAGTTTTCCCAATAATACCTCATGAAACTGTTATTTTGTGTAAGACTGCTCTGTAACAGCAGAAGACCCACTACTTAGCACTGGAGAAGATTCTTGCTTGCTGCCATTAAAGCAGGTTCATCACCCAATCAAATGATTTTATTTTATTTAATAATTTTTTTGTGTTTTGCTACATAGGGGGGAATTAAGTAAGCCGCGACAACCCCTTTTCGCATGAAAAACGGGCTTCTATCATGACTTGCAAAAATTGACCTATCCAGTTCTTTGCAAAACGTTATTCGCAATAATTCTACATAGGTTTTTTTTAATCAAGTGGTTTTTTATAAAAAATGTTGTTGTGTAATATTTACAGAAACGGAAAAAAAATACAAGAAACACAGTCATTGTGACATCATTAGTATTCACTAACATGAGCAATTACTGTAACTTCAATTAAACACATATACGCTTATCTCCCAACTATCCTGATTTTCGCGGGACAGTCCCGTTTTTTGGGGACTATCCTGCTGTCCCACCCGCGGGCTGCAGTGTCCCACGTTGGGGGACGCAGTTGGGAGGCTCCTGTCAGTCACTGCTCTGCCTAGTGTAGTGGTGAATAGACGCTATGCGCAAAGCATCTATTCACTAGAGACGGAGGGACAGGGTCACAGAGCGCTGGCCAAGCCCCCCTAGTAACGACAACAGGGGAGTGTCTCGCGATCGCTGCACCCCCGTGACGCCACCCCCCCTTTTACAGGCCATGCCGCCTTTTGCGCCTTAGTGTCCCTCTTTCTTTTCTCCCAATGTTGGGAGGTATGTATACACATTATGCATTTGTGAGTGTCATTCACTGGAAAATAATATTGAAAAAAGCAGAGGAAACAACTGCGGGCGGCAACGCCGATTTACTAAACCACATGTGAAGTAGCAATAAATAGTGTAGTTGCTAAATTTCTCTATATGTTTTAACGTGAATTTCTTTTCACCACCTCCTGAGCAGGTGAAAAGTTGGGGGAAATCCCTATTTTAAGGTAAAAATGTCAGGACTTGATTCAGAACCACTGGGACACCTCCCTTAATGACTAATTAGGCACTTATAAGTTTAAAACAAATTTTTTAGCTGGCCAATAATGACGTAATATTTTGGGTGAAAAAAATGCATAATGCAGGAAATTGGCGGACAAGGTAAAGGACAGTTATATGGAAGTGCTTTATGAGTGGGACCAAGTTTTTAGGCTTGCAGGTGGGATGCTATCACCCATTTTTATATACCCCTAGTTTAAGTATAGCATTTATTTTGAAGAAAAATGCTTGCATTCTATAATTTTTTCATTGTTTTACAATAATGCATATAGCAACGATTTGACTCCCCAATATTTTTTTATGAACAATAATAGACTAGATTAATTTGTCTTTTTTTGGGGTACAGGCAGATTTCCCCATTGTGGCCTATACCTAACGCCTACAACACAAGCAAGAATTAGCTTGCGAATGCCGATTTCACAATTTTCTAATTGAATTGTGAGATAAACGGGAGCATGCTTACTGGTGATAAGCAGAATTATAGCGTGATAGGTGCGTTAAGTTAACGTGCTTTACCGTAATGCTTTATCACGGCTAATTGAATTCCCCCATAGTGTGGCTCCCAGACTGTGCAATTGCACGGAGCGCAATCGGCCAGTGTCTCCGTGGCAGTATTCCATGTAGTCTGGGGTCCAGATAGAATACTGTTGAAAATGTCCCTCCCAAAATGGGCGCCATATCAGAGGAGGCCGTTGTGGTGGATTCTAGAGGACCCGTAATACCTCTAGTAACAGGGAAAGGCAAGGCACAAACAACGGTACGCAGAAGTACCTGGACTGCTAACCTACGGGGAAGATGTGGCGTTGATCCAAGTGACTGCGATTGGAAGCAGCATGAAACGCCTGAGAATGAGCAGGTAGTTTAAAAGTTGGTGTTGCCTTACTGTGTGACATAATTTGTAAGGGGCATTACTGTGTGGGGAATAATATGGTGCAAGAGGTATTACTGTGTGGGGAATAATATGGTGCAAGAGGTACTACTGTGTGGGGAATAATATGGTGTAAGAAGTATTACTGTGTGGCCAATAATATGGTGCAAGGGGCATTACTGTGTGGGGAATAATATGGTGCAAGGGGCATTATTACTGTTTGGGGAATAATATGGTGCAAGGGGCATTACTGTGTGGGGAATAATATTGTGCAAGGAGCATTACAGTTTGGGGAATAATATGGTGTGGTGTAAGGGGCATTACTGTGTGGGGAATAATATGGTGCAAGGGGCATTACTGTTTAGGGAATAATATGGTGTGGTGTAAGGGGCATTACTGTGTGGGGAATAATATGGTGCAAGGGGCATTACTGTTTGGGGAATAATATGGTGTGGTGTAAGGGGCATTACTGTGCGGGGAATAATATGGTGCAAGGGGCATTACTGTTTGGGGAATAATATGGTGTGGTGTAAGGGGCATTACTGTGTGGGGAATAATATGGTGCAAGGGGCATTACTGTTTGGGGAATAATATGGTGTAGTGTAAGAGGCATTACTGTGTGGGGAGTAATATGGTGCAAGGGGCATTACTGTGTGGGGAATAATATGGTGCAATGGGCATTACTGTGTGGGGAATAATATGGTGCAAGGGGCATTACTGTTTGGGGAATAATATGGTGTGGTGTAAGGGGCATTACTGTGCGGGGAATAATATGGTGCAAGGGGCATTACTGTGTGGGGAATAATATGGTGTGGTGTAAGGGGCATTACTGTGTGTGGAATAATATGGTGCAAGGGGCATTACTGTTTGGGGAATAATATGGTGTGGTGTAAGGGGCATTACTGTGTGTGGAATAATATGGTGCAAGGGGCATTACTGTGTGGGGAATAATATGGTGCAAGGAGCATTACTGTTTGGGGAATAATATGGTGCAAGGGGCATTACTGTTTGGGGAATAATATGGTGTAGTGTAAGGGGCATTACTGTGTGGGGAGTAATATGGTGCAAGGGGCATTACTGTGTGGGGAGTAATATGGTGCAATGGGCATTACTGTGTGGGGAATAATATGGTGCAAGGAGGATTACTGTTTGGGGAATAATATGGTGCAAGGGGCATTACTGTGTGTGGCATAATATGGTGCAAGGGGCATTACTGTGTGGGGAATAATATGGTGCAAGGGGCATTACTGTGGGGGGAATAATATGGTGTAAGGGGCATTACTGTGTGGGGAATAATATGGTGCAAGGGGCATTACTGTGGGGGGAATAATATGGTGTAAGGGGCATTACTGTGTGGGGAGTAATATGGTGCAAGGGGCATTACTGTGCAGGGAATAATATGGTGCAAGGGGCAATACTGTGTGGGGAATAATATGGTGCAATGGGCATTACTGTGTTGTGGCATAATATGGTGCAAGTGGCATTACTGTGTGGGGAATAATATGTTGCAAGGGGCATTACTGTGTGGGGCATATTATGGTGCAAAGGGCACTATTGCATGGGGCAGAATAAGGTGTAAGGAGGGGGGGGGTATTTTTACTGTTTGCAGTGAGAGCCATGTTGTCTAGAGACAGCCCTCGGTAGGATGGAGCCTGTCTGAGAGAGACAGTATAGCAAGCTGAACATATCAAGATAGCATAGCATGCTCCATCCCTCAGCTGGGATAATTTTGCGGGAATCGACAGACAAACTGTTCTACAACATAAAAGTCTAGCTCCCAAATGAAAGCTTGTAATAGCTGCATGGTGGTATTGTTCTTGAAAGTGAATGTTTCACACAAAAGATTCTTCTCCAGTATCTGCTTTGTTTCAGCATGGCTTTATAAAAAGAACTGCAGGCAACAGAGCCTTTCCCAGCTTTACTTAATAGGCCACTCAATGCAATGTATAGTAATTGTTATATTATCTAAGTTCAAAGCAAAATGTTCTTCACATTCTTCAGAAAATGTTCAATATAAAATAAGTTTGGTACCAAGAGAACCATCAACACATTCCCCCTCCCCACACATTCTGCTTATTCCTTACTAACTCATTGGATTATACCAGTGGTTCCCAAACTTTTTTGAATCTCAGCGCCCTAGAGTATCAGATTTTTTTTTACATGGCACTCCTGGCCCCAAAGTTTCTTATTAAGAAATTTTGAAAGATATATTAAATGAAGTAAATAGTGTTTATATGTCATCCTTAGGTTCAGGTGTGTGGTGGGGGACAGGCTTTGCTTCTGTTTGTCTACATATTTATGATTAGCAGCCACCAGCACTGGTTTTACCTATTACATTGGCCATAAATAATTTGAATTGATCCTGGACCACCAATCCAAGGTACACCTCATTGCAGTTTGAGAACCACTGGATTATACATATTACTCAAATAAATTATTGGCCCCTGCTGGGTGGTTTTAGGTACTACATAACCTTGATAATTACCAGTAAGCTTATTATTTAGTTCTATTTTCTCAGTGTATACTCAGTTGTTTACTGATTTGCTGTTACAAATACAAGAGACATTTTTTTTTAGCTCAGTTGTGATAGGAACCCTGAAAGATGTCACCTCTATTTTGTGGGGTGAACTAATACACATACGACTGAAGCCTGTTAATTTGTTTTGGTGAGAGGACCTCATGAATATTGATCATGCATAATTCATACTATCTAATGTCGGGCATACACGGTCAGATTAAATGCCTGTCAGACCGACAGGCATTTTATCTGACCCTGCCGATATCCGTGACATACACTATAAGATCTCTCACAATGTATGTCACATGATATCAGCGCTCCACTACCGGGCAGGAGACATTTCCCTGGTCCTTTCCATATGAAGGAACAGGGAAATGTATGTCCATTGGTCGGCCGCGGTAAGGCATACACTGCCCGATGCAGCAACATGACACTTGAAAATATTGCATCGGAGGAACATGCTGGAGATCGATATTTTTGGGTCAGGTGACCACATACTCGCTTCAATTATCTGGCCAATCTGCTGATATTAGGTGGATCGGCCAAATAATTGTAGCATGTATGCCCAGCATAAGCATTGCCAATTGAAATCAGGATATTTTAGGCCATGTATCTGATCTATAGTGGGTGCAGGTAGCGCTATTGCTATGGGGCCCAGAGCCTGAGGGGGAGGGGGTATGTCTGGGGTCTGACTAAATAGCACCTTGGTCATAAAGAATTTCTCGCTAAACACTGTGTGGCATAATGTTAACTGGGAAAACTTTGTGCATGAGTACTGGAGTCAGTATAATGCGGTATATTGGTGATTTGGTACACTACAGTTTGACATAATATGAACTGGGGCACTGTGTGGTATAATGTGGACTAGACACTACTATTGGGCATAATCGGGGCTGCCATCAGAAATTGTGGGGCCTGGGACTGCCAAAATAGACCGCACCCCCCAATCCCCCCCCCCCAGCCCTTGAAAAAAAAAGTTAAATAAAAATATATATTTAAATAAAATCAAACATTTCTATGCAGACACGGAGCAACACAATTTTTGTGCTCCTTGCACCATATTAAGTCCCCACAGTAATGCCCCTGACACCATATTATGCCCCACACAATAATGCTTCTGACACCATATTATGGCCACACAATAATTATGCAAGTACCTGTTAGTTATCAGGGCAGGGGTTCTGCTCATTGTCAGGGGATTCCTTGCTTCTCTCCCCCATTGCTGCAGCTGTTGGGAGGGCCCAGGATGCTCATGTCGCCATCTGTCCGCCTCCGTCCCCGCTGTTCTGCTGCTGTCCTCCATCCTCCTGCAGCTGTATTGAAAACGTCCCTCCCAAAATGGCCACCGCCTCAGAGGAGACAGTTATTAAAGATACTAGAGGGCTCCTCTAGTATCTTGAAAAACTGTCTCCTCTGTGGCGGTGGGCATTTTGGGAGGGATGTCTTCAATACAGAGCTGCTGGAGAGTCGGAGGACAGCGGCAGAACAGCGGGGATGGCGGCGGACGGGCAGGCAGCTGCATGAGCATCCCGTGCCCTGCCCTCTCTGTCAGAGAGAACGGGCCCGGGACAGCTGTGCCCCCAGCACCCCCCTGATGGTGGCCCTGGGCATAATACTAACTATAGCACCACTATAGTTGATAAAATGAACTTAGGCCCTACTATGGGGCATACAATTGACAACTGCTGTGGAGAGAGCTGTCTCTCTAGAAGAGGAAGGGGTTCTTCAAAGTTCTGGCTACACCCTTGACGAAAGCCATTGTGACATGAAGCTTGGTACTTTCCTACCAATAACAGGAGTTATGTTTGGGGAAGTATATGGGGGAGGCGTACCTTAGACTGTACACCCTAATTACAAATATACTGAGAGGTGCTATCATGCTGAGACTTGTAGTTCCACAAAGAAAGAGAAAATATAATACCAATGTACACTATATAGTACCAAGCACTGTTAATCAGAATAAATAGAATAAACTGCAATCTGACATAGAGCAAAATCGAGGTGCTTGGCCATACTTTTTGTTCCACAAACCAGCATCCAGGTGACCTCGTCTCTGGTGGGTCCATAACACTAAGTTTTTAGTCCAGGGTGCGGGACCCCACCAACCAGCGAAGGCCAACCACCCCTGAGTAGCACACTAGCAACAGGCTAAGGTGTTAGTAAGAGATAATACAAAGCTGTGTGTTATAGAGTGTTACATAGGTTTAATTAAAATGCTAAAAAGTATTGTATTAGTAAAAAAAAAAAATAATTTGAAAGTGCTAAATTATTATAATGTGCCACCCCAAAGCAGCCCGGCTGTTTGGGGAAGTATTATTATTGAATATTGGTCATCTTGGGCGGTATTCAATTGTTTGAAAAGTCAGTTGGGTGTCTGTTTTTTCCTATCTGTTAGACAGGAAAAATCAGACACCCAACTGACTTTTCATACAATTGAATATCCCCCGAAGTGTCTCTCCTCCCTAGTGAAGTGATAGGCTGAATTGTAGCATCAGTTGAAGTCTCAGTGTGTCTGCCTATATTGTTTGCAGGTATCAGGTGCTTGTTTAGATATTTTAGGCCTCACTGCATCTACAGTTTGATAATTGATAATGTGCAGATTACATAGAGCAATACTGACCTCTCGAAATAATATAAAATAATGCGTACGTTACAAACGTGAGAGAAGAAATTATATAAAAATAAAGCATTGAAACAAATGTGTTATGTCCGTATAATGAAAGACGTTTTGCATCATTAATCAAAGTGACAGACATTTATTTTCTGAAAGCCTATCGTATTTACCTTCAGGCACCCATCGTCATATGTTTTAAAGAGGGTGAACTGTAAAGATGCCACAGCCAGGCTAGAACTATCTGTGTGGATTCTGAGGAGGCTTGGTCACACACTGCATCACCTCTCCAGCTGTTTCCACTCAGCCAAGGCTTGGTCACACACTGCATCACCTCTCCAGCTGTTTCCACTCAGCCAAGGCTTGGTCACACACTGCATCACCTCTCCAGCTGTTTCCACTCAGCCAAGGCTTGGTCACACACTGCATCACCTCTCTAGCTGTTTCCACTCAGCCAAGTCTCTAACTGCTTGTTTTGCTAAAACCATCACAAGCCATACGTGTGGCTGACCTATGTCATCTCTACAGGGGACCATCAAAGGGAGTCATCATAAAAATGTATTTATCAACAGTTTCTTATATAACGCAGCATTTTCAGTTGCGCTTTACAACTGGACACAATGTAAGACATAACTGGGTAACGACAAACAGTCATAGAGGTAGGAAGGCCCTGCTCGCAAGTTTACAATCTGAATAGTTCAGTCATAGACAAAGACAGGGTGGATTATAGGTGCTTGGAACCAACTCTTTTGGACCAGTCACATTATAAATTGAGTAGAAACGGTTGTACGTTGCTTTCTGGTGTTGCATTAGGAAGTATGACCTATAAGATTTCCTAGAGCAGGATGTAAATATAATGTTGGCTTTATATATTATGCATTTAAGCTTTTGTATGTTATTTGCCTGCAATTTGACTGTTATCCATACTTGCCTACCTGACCCTCTCCATGAGGGAGAAAATGTTCTGTTCCTGGACTTTCCTGGTAATGTATGATTGCCATCACCTGTGGTGAGTTAATTAATTGATAAGAAAGGTGTTTCACCACAGGTGATGGCAATCATACATTACCAGGAGAGTCCAGGAACAGAGCATTTTCTCCCTCATGGAAAGGGTCAGGTAGGCAAGTATGCTGTTATCTCTGTTGAGTCTGTATGTTGTACTAATGTCTGCATACGTTTCTTTTGGGTACACCAGTTTCAAAAAAAACATACCAGTAGGTTCATTGTCTTGCAAGAAAATTGGGAGGCGGCAATGTTGAACGTTCCTTACTTGTGGGAGTTTCACTGAAGTATATCTAAAGTTGTAAGATTTCTGACAGATATCTTGCACCTACTGTAGCAGGGGCTTGTGCAAGTCCAGACAGTAATTATGGCTTTTGCGGCGGATGGCATAAAATAAATGGGCGGTGCGACTCTCCGTTTGCAGGCTTAAGGTCCATGGCTTTAGCTGAGCGACTCAGGGGGATATCCAATTATCCCCGGTAATACATCGGGTCCGAAAAACGGCCGTTTTTCTGACTTTTTACCGATGTTTCACCGATTTTTTTGTAAATTTTTTTTTTACAGGCAATTCAGATGGATCGCATGTAAAAAAACAACAACAACAAAAAACCTTCTCCTGAAAACACACACGTTCAGTGTGTGTTTTCGTGTGAAACAGCCCCGTTTTCGGATGAAAACGGGTCTGCTTCTGGGGATGCTGCTTCGCCTGCCGGAGGCAGGTGGAAAAAAAATCCCAAATAAGCCGGTGCGTGCTGCGGTTTATTGGGGCTAATTAGCTAGCCCCCGGCGGGACAATTAGCCCTGGTAAATTACCGGGGCTAATTGGATATCCCCCTCTGTCTGACTCAGAATTAGCTCCTCTGTGTGTTTCCTTGGTAGAGATATACGATTGTGAGCTTCACTGGGGAGGCTAGAGCATGCTTGTCTACTTTCATGCCTGCTTCCAGAGACACCGAAGCAAGGTTCAGAACAGCTTGATATAGTGATTTGTGGCAACCGAGTGGTAGGGCTGTAAATACCGCGCATGAGCATTAGTGGATATTTGTTGAAGTACATCGGGCTTGATGACACAGTTCAAACCATGATCTCTCCACCACCACCCTGCATGCACTCTCAGGAGAATTGCCCTCTGTCTCGGGAGCCTGGCAGACCTCCCACCTTATTCTGGAGTCTTCTCAACATCTCAGGAGAGTAGGTGCCTATAAAAATGATCTCTACAGCATAATATAGAGCAGAGGTTCCCAAATTTTTTTTAAATCATGGCACCCTAGAGCATCATCATTTTTTTCATGGCACCCCTAGGCTAAAAGTTTCTTATTGAGACATTTAGAGAGAAATATTAAATTAAGTAAATTGCTTTCATCTGTCATTCGAAGGTTCAGTTGTGTGGCGAGGAATAAGATTTGCTTATGTTTGTCCACATATTTTATGATTGACAGCCACAAGCACTAGTTTTGTCTGTTACATTGACCATAAATAATTTGAATTGGTCCTGGACCACCAATCCAAGACACCCTGCAAGTGTTCCGGGGCAACCCAGGGTGCCACGGCACACAGTGTGAGAACCACTGATATAGGGGTATATGCAATTGCGGTCGAATGCCGTCTGGAATTCGACCGTTTTTAAATTCGACACAAATCGACAGTCGAATTCCGGCCGGGGGGTGCCGGAATTCGACATATTCAATACAAAACGGATTCGACAGTCCCGCTGTCGAAAAACGGAGGAATTGACAGATAAGTGCGTCCTGGATTCGACTTTTCCGACGGCGCAGAAATGGTTAAAAAACATGGGGAAAAAATGCGTGGTGTCCCCCCTCCTAAGCATAACCAGCCTCGGGCTCTTTGAGCCGGTCCTGGTTGCAAAAATACGGGGGGGGAAATGACAGGGGATCCCCCGTATTTTTACAACCAGCACCAGGCTCTGCACCTGGTCCTGGTGCAAAAAATACGGGGGACAAAAAGCGTAGGGGTCCCCCGTATTTTTTGTACCAGCACCGGGCTCCACTAGCTGGAGAGTTAATGCCACAGCCGGGGGACACTTTTATACCGCTACCTGCGGCCGTGGCATTAAATACCCAACTAGTCACCCCTGGCTGGGGTACCCTGGAGGAGTGGGGACCCCTTAAATCATGGGGTCCCCCCCCAGCCACCCGAGGGCCAGGGGTGAAGCCCGAGGCTGTCCCCCCCCCCATCCAAGGGCTGCGGATGGGGGGCTGATAGCCTTGTTGAAAATGAAAGAATATTGTTTTTTTCAGAAGAACTACAAGTCCCAGCAAGCCTCCCCTGCAAGCTGGTACTTGGAGAACCACAAGTACCAGCATGCGGGGGGGGGGGGGGGGGGCGCGCTGGTACCTGTAGTTCTACTGCAAAAAAAATACCCAAATAAAAACAGGACACGCACACCTTGAAAGTACAACTTTATTACATACATGCCGACACATACATACTTACCTATGTTGACACGACGTTCGGTCCACTTGTCCAAGTAGAATCCACGGGGTGTACCTGAAAATAAAATTATACTCACCTAAACCCATTTATCTTGAACCCTTTTATTCTAAGTGTTTCCAGGGCCGACCAACAGGGGTACCAGAAGAAATGCCTAGTGGCCTGCTTATAGGTCTGCTTTATCCCTTTCCTGTCTTACCGTACTTTACCTTTTATTTATTCTTTACCCAGCACCTAACACTAAGCTTTTATTGTGCTTTATTATTTTTACAGCACGCTCTACTAGCTCTGAAGTTTATTTTGGCATTTGTGATTCCTGACAAACCATATGACATCCAGATAAAATTAGCCAAGCTGGAATTTGAATCCATGGAAGCTCTGAAGCAGAAACAGGTAAGAGAACAACATCCCTGTGTGAAAAGACAAATAGAGAGAGAGAGAAAGAAATGCTTAATTATGGAAATTGCTTTTACAACCTTGGAAGTGCTTTGTTACAGTCTCAGAGGAAAGTTATTTCCATTAGCTTCCAGTTAGTGTTTAGGTCATTTCTCGGGAGTCTGCAGCTTATGCTTGCTTTGTGAAGCAGTCTGCAGCTTATGACCATGATTTCAAGAGATGGATCACAGTTTGTGTAGTTGACGAGTTGCAGTTGAGTGCAAACTATATTGTACATTCACTGTTACCTTCCCCACTGCAAACCCCCCTCCATCCTGTCCCAGTTACCACTGAAATATAATGTAAGGGTCTGGATTGTAGCAGAATGCGTTAGTACGCCCTACATTATCTACGCATCTTTGGGAGGCACGGAGTCTCACTATATATTCAATTAAATTGATCTCCATGTGTACGTAGTCCAATATGTGCATGTGCATGACTAAAAAAGAACATAGAATAATAAAAATGTCACATTTCTATGTGAACTCCATGCACAAAAATTATATACAGGTCGAGTCTCTTATATCTGAAATGCTTGGTACCAGAAGTGTTTTGGATTTCAGATTCCATATTGTGGAATATTTGCATACCATAATAAATTATCTCGTAGATGGGACCCTAATCTAAATAGGAAATGCCTTTATGTCTCATATGCACCTTACACATAGCCTGAAGGTAGTTTTATGCAATATTTGTAATCATTTTGTGCATAAAATAAAGTTTGTGTATATTGAACCATCAGAAAGCAATGGTGTCACTATGTCAGTCACGCTGAAAACATTGTGGCTCAGATTTTCAGTTATGGGAGACTCAACCTGTAGTGGTTAGAAATGTATTTTCGCTGCCCATAGACCCAACTAGACTACAAATTGCACAGTGCTACAGTGCTTCCGAAACCCCTCAAATCCTCTTTCTGGTAGACCCCTCTGGCCACCAAACTGGGAACCGTCCTGTGACTTTTGGGACTGATGTCAGGTATTCTGTTTGTATAGCAACAACATATAACATATATGGTGGGATGCAATGGAGTCCGAGTTCACTCGATGTGTGGGATGCCGGCCAAACATGGGCTTTTTCTTAAAGGGTCAGTCATTTAAAAGGCATGGTTTTGCCTTGTAAATTATTGCCCCTTTAAAAAAAACATCTGAGTTCGGCCGGCATCCCTCACATCGGGCGAACTTGGGCTCCGCACATAATATTGCTGTGTGTGTAGAAGAGATCTCTCTGCACGCACATCAGCTGAGGACCAAATCATTTAGCAAAATAACTGTGTTATGCACTGAACAAAGGGGGTCATTCAGACCCGGTTGCACGCTAGCTTTTTTTTGCAGCGGTGCGATCGGGTCAGAACTGCGCGTGCGTATGCACCACAATGCGCAGGTGCATCGGCCACCGGTGCCGGGCATCGCCGGACAGTGACGGATTTTGCGAAAAAAGCAATCGCACCGGCGATCGCAAGAAGATTGACAGGAAGAAGCCGTTTGTGGGTGGCAACTGAACATTTTTAAGGAGTGTCCGGGAGAACACAAGCATGCCCAGCTGTTCTGAAGGAGGGTCTCTGACGTCAGCATCGGTCCGGATTGTCGCAGCGTCTGAGTAAGTCCTGAGCTGTGCAGAGACTGCGCAAACTTTTGTTTGTGCAGCTCTCTGCACATCCGGTTGCACCCTTCCCCTGTAGACGGTGACTACCTGGTTGCAGCAGTGCAGAAAATGCCTGCTTGCAACCAGGTCTGAATTAGGCCCATAATCCACACCCTAAATTCTGCATAATGAATAATGACAGATTGGATAAATATTTTCTCTGACGTCCTAGTGGATGCTGGGAACTCCGTAAGGACCATGGGGAATAGACGGGCTCCGAAGGAGACTGGGCACTCTAAAAGAAAGATTAGGTACTATCTGGTGTGCACTGGCTCCTCCCTCTATGCCCCTCCTCCAGACCTCAGTTAGAATCTGTGCCCGGCCAGAGCTGGGTGCTCCTAGTGGGCTCTCCTGAGCTTGCTAGAAAGAAAGTATTTGTTAGGTTTTTTATTTTCAGTGAGATCTGCTGGCAACAGACTCACTGCTACGAGGGACTGAGGGGAGAGAAGCAAACCTACCTGCTTGCAGCTAGCTTGTGCTTCAAAGGCTACTGGACACCATTAGCTCCAGAGGGTTCGAACACAGGGCCCGTCCTCGATCGTCCGTTCCCGGAGCCGCGCCGCCGTCCCCCTTACAGAGCCAGAAGACAGAAGAAGCGACGAAATCGGCGGCTGAAGACTCCGGTCTTCATTAAGGTAGCGCACAGCACTGCAGCTGTGCGCCATTGCTCCCACAGCACACCACACACTCCGGTCACTGTTGGGTGCAGGGCGCTGGGGGGCGCCCTGGGCAGCAATTAGATTACCTTTTGGCACAAAACTGCACATAATACAGTTTATAAAACTGTATATGTGCAAAAAACCCCGCCATTAATATTATACAAAACGCGGGAGAAGCCCGCCGCTGAGGGGGCGGGGCCTTCTTCCTCAGCACACCAGCGCCATTTTCTCTTCACAGCTCCGCTGGAAGGACGCTCCCCAGGCTCTCCCCTGCAGTATCCATACAACAAGGGTAAAAAAGAGAGGGGGGGCACATAAATTTAGGCGCAATTGTGATAATAAGCAGCTATTGGGAAAAATCACTCAGTATAGTGTAAATCCCTGTGTTATATAGCGCTGTGGTGTGTGCTGGCATACTCTCTCTCTGTCTCCCCAAAGGACTTTTGTGGGGTCCTGTCCTCAGTCAGAGCATTCCCTGTGTGTGTGCCGTGTGTCGGTACGGCTGTGTCGACATGTTTGATGAGGAGAGTTACGTGGAGGCAGAGCAGGAGCAGATAAGTGTGGTGTCGCCCCCGACGGGGCCGACACCGGAGTGGATGGATATGTGGAAGGTATTAACCGACAGTGTCAACTCCTTACATAAAAGGTTTGATGACGCAGCAGCCTTAGGACAGCCGGCATCTCAGCCCGCTCCTGCCCAGGCGTCTCAGAGGCCATCAGGGGCTCATAAACGCCCGCTAGCTCAGATGGCAGACACAGATGTCGACACGGAGTCTGACTCCAGTGTAGATGAGGATGAGACAAATGTACAGTCCACAAGGGCCATCCGATGCATGATTAATGCAATGAAAAATGTATTGCACATTTCTGACATTAACCCGGTTACCACCAAAAAGGGTATTATGTTTGGGGAGAAAAAGCTGCCAGTGACTTTTCCCCCATCTGATGAGTTAAATTAATTGTGTGAAGAAGCGTGGTGTTCCCCTGATAAGAAACTAGTGATTTCTAAGAGGTTACTGATGGCGTACCCTTTCCTGGCAACGGACAGGTTACGTTGGGAAACATCCCCTAGGGTGGACAAGGCGCTCACACGCTTATCAAAAAAGGTGGCACTGCCGTCTCAGAATACGGCCGCCCTAAAGGAGCCTGCAGATAGAAAGCAGGAGGCTATCCTGAAGTCTGTATATACACACTCAGGTACTATACTGAGACCTGCAATTGCTTCAGCATGGATGTGTAGTGCTGCAGCAGCATGGTCTGATACCCTGTCAGACAACATTGATTCCCTCGACAGGGATACTATTTTGCTAACCATGGAGCATATAAAGGACGTAGTCTTATATATGAGGGATGCACAGAGGGACATTTGCCGGCTGGCATCTAGAATTAATGCAATGTCCATTTCTGCCAGGAGAGTATTATGGACTCGGCAGTGGACAGGTGATGCTGATTCTAAAAGGCACATGGAGGTTTTGCCTTATAAGGGTGAGGAATTGTTTGGGGACGGTCTCTCGGACCTCGTATCCACAGCAACAGCTGGGAAGTCGACTTTTTTACCTCAGGTTCCCTCACAGCCTAAGAAAGCACCGTATTATCAAGTACAGTCCTTTCGGCCTCAGAAAGGCAAGCGGGTCAGAGGCGCATCCTTTCTGCCCAGAGGCAGGGGTAGAGGAAAGAAGCTGCATCAGACAGCCAGTTCCCAGGAACAATAATCCTCCCCTACTTCCACTAAGTCCTCCGCATGACGCTGGGGCTCCACAGGTGGAGCCAGGTGCGGTGGGGGCGCGTCTCCGAAACTTCAGCAACCAGTGGGTTCGCTCACAGGTGGATCTCTGGGTTGTGCAAGTTGTATCTCAGGGATACAAGCTGGAGTTCGAGGCGACTCCCCCTCGCCGTTACCTCAAATCAGCCTTGCCAGCTGCTCCCAGGGAAAGGGAGATAGTACTGGCGGCTATTCACAAGCTGTAACTCCAGCAGGTGATAATCAAGGTTCCCCTCCTTCAACAGGGACGGGGTTACTATTCCACAATGTTTGTGGTACCGAAACCAGACGGTTCGGTGAGACCCATTCTAAATTTGAAATCCTTGAACACTTATATAAGGAAGTTCAAGTTCAAAATGGAATCGCTCAGGGCGGTTATTGCAAGCCTGGAAGAGGGGGATTTTATGGTGTCGCTGGACATCAAGGATGCTTACCTACATGTCCCAATTTACCCACCTCACCAGGAGTACCTCAGGTTTGTGGTACAGGACTGTCATTACCAATTCCAGACGTTGCCGTTTGGTCTGTCCACGGCACCGAGAGTATTTACCAAGGTAATGGCCGAAATGATGATACTCCTTCGAAAGAAGGGAGTTATAATTATCCCGTACTTGGACGATCTCCTTATAAAGGCGAGGTCCAAGGAGCAGTTGTTAGTCAGCGTAGCACTATCTCGGGAAGTATTGCAACAGCACAGCTGGATTCTGAATATCCCGAAGTCGCAGTTGATTCCTGCGACGCGTCTGCTGTTCTTGGGCATGATTCTGGACACAGAACAGAAGAAGGTGTTTCTCCCCGGGGAGAAGGCCCAGGAATTGTCATCTCTGGTCAGGGACCTCCTGAAACCAAAACAGGTGTCGGTGCATCAGTGCACGCGAGTCCTGGGAAAGATGGTGGCGTCTTACGAAGCAATTCCCTTCGGCAGATTCCATGCAAGGATCTTTCAATGGGATCTGTTAGACAAATGGTCCGGATCGCATCTTCAGATGCATCGGTTGATCACCCTGTCCCCGAGGGCCAGGGTGTCTCTGCTGTGGTGGCTGCAGAGTGCTCATCTCCTCGAGGGCCGCAGATTCGGCATACAGGACTGGGTCCTGGTGACCACGGATGCAAGCCTCCGAGGATGGGGGGCAGTCACTCAAGGAAGGAACTTCCAAGGACAGTGGTCAAGTCAGGAGACTTCCCTACACATAAATATACTGGAACTAAGGGCCATTTACAACGCCCTGAGTCAAGCGGAGCCCCTGCTTCAAAACCAACCGGTGCTGATTCAGTCAGACAACATCACGGCGGTCGCCCATGTAAACCGCCAGGGCGGCACAAGAAGCAGGATGGCGATGGCAAAAGCCACAAGGATTCTTCGGTGGGCGGAGAATCACGTCCTAGCACTGTCAGCAGTGTTCATTCCGGGAGTGGACAACTGGGAAGCAGACTTCCTCAGCAGGCACGACCTCCACCCGGGAGAGTGGGGACTTCATTCAGAAGTCTTCACGCTGATTGTAAATCGTTGGGAACAGCCACAGGTGGACATGATGGCGTCCCGCCTCAACAAAAAGCTAAAAAGATATTGCGCCAGGTCAGGGGACCCTCAGGCGATAGCTGTGGACGCACTAGTGACACCGTGGG
Organism: Pseudophryne corroboree; assembly: GCF_028390025.1. Classification (NCBI taxonomy): domain Eukaryota; kingdom Metazoa; phylum Chordata; class Amphibia; order Anura; family Myobatrachidae; genus Pseudophryne; species Pseudophryne corroboree. The sequence goes on along the minus strand of NC_086448.1, from coordinate 268,362,089 downwards.
TGTACCAGTCGGTTTATGTGTTCCCTCCTCTTCCTCTCATACCCAAGGTACTGAGGATAATAAGAAAGAGAGGAGTAAGAACTATACTCATCGTTCCGGACTGGCCAAGAAGAACTTGGTACCCAGAACTACAAGAAATGATCTCAGAGGACCCATGGCCTCTACCTCTTCGAAAGGACCTGCTACAGCAGGGGCCCTGTCTGTTCCAAGACTTACCGCGGCTGCGTTTGACGGCATGGCGGTTGAACGCCGGATCCTAACGGAAAAGGGCATTCCAGATGAAGTTATTCCTACGCTGATAAAAGCGAGGAAGGATGTGACAGCAAAACACTATCAACGCATATGGCGGAAATATGTTGCTTGGTGCGAGGCCAGGAAGGCCCCAACAGAGGAATTCCAGCTGGGTCGATTTCTGCACTTCCTACAGTCAGGGGTGACTATGGGCCTAAAATTGGGGTCCATAAAGGTCCAGATTTCGGCCCCATCTATTTTCTTTCAAAAAGAACTGGCTTCACTGCCTGAAGTTCAGACGTTTGTTAAGGGAGTGCTGCATATCCAGCCACCTTTTGTGCCTCCAGTGGCACCTTGGGATCTTAACGTTGTGTTGGATTTCCTGAAATCCCACTGGTTTGAACCACTTAAGACCGTGGAGCTTAAGTATCTCACGTGGAAGGTGGTTATGCTGTTGGCCTTAGCTTCAGCTAGGCGTGTGTCAGAATTGGCGGCTTTGTCATGTAAAAGCCCATATCTGATCTTCCATATGGACAGGGCAGAATTGAGGACTCGTCCCCAATTTCTCCCAAAGGTGGTATCAGCGTTTCATTTGAACCAACCTATCGTGGTGCCTTTGGCTAATCGGGACTTGGAGGATTCCATGTTGCTGGATGTAGTCCGGGCCCTGAAACTTTATGTTTCCAGGACGGCTAGAGTCAGAAAAACTGACTCGCTATTTATCCTGCATGCACCCAACAAGCTGGGCACTCCTGCTTCAAAGCAGACTATTGCTCGCTGGATCTGTAGCACGATTCAGCTGGCACATTCTGCGGCTGGATTGCCGCATCCTAAATCCGTAAAAGCCCATTCCACAAGGAAGTTGGGTCTTCTTAGGCGGCTGCCCGAGGGTTCTCAGCTTTACAACTTTGCCGAGCTGCTACTTGGTCGGGTTCAAACACATTTGCAAAATTCTACAAGTTTGATACCCTGGCTGAGGAGGACCTTGAGTTTGCTCACTCGGTGCTGCAGAGTCATCCGCACTCTCCCGCCCGTTTGGGAGCTTTGGTATAATCCCCATGGTCCTTACGGAGTTCCCAGCATCCACTAGGACGTCAGAGAAAATAAGAATTTACTCACCGGTAATTCTATTTCTCGTAGTCCGTAGTGGATGCTGGGTGCCCGTCCCAAGTGCGGACTCTCTGCAATACGTGTATATAGTTATTGCTTAACTTAAGGGTTTTTGTTATGAGCCATCTTTTGAATGAGGCTCAGTTTTTTGTTCATACTGTTAACTGGGTATAGTTATCACGAGTTGTACGGTGTGATTGGTGTGGCTGGTATGAGTCTTACCCTGGATTCCAAATCCTTTCCTTGTAATGTCAGCTCTTCCGGGCACAGTTTCCTTAACTGAGGTCTGGAGGAGGGGCATAGAGGGAGGAGCCAGTGCACACCAGATAGTACCTAATCTTTCTTTTAAAAGTGCCCAGTCTCCTTCGGAGCCCGTCTATTCCCCATGGTCCTTACGGAGTTCCCAGCATCCACTACGGACTACGAGAAATAGAATTACCGGTGAGTAAATTCTTATTTTACATATGATTTGATACCACGCAATTAAAGTAGTTGTTTTATATTTTGTGATGATATCTTGTTATAACATATCCAGCTATACTTGAATGTTTGAGTCGGACTGTCATTGTTTATGGCATAAACAATATGCTTTGGTATAAATATGTCATGCCAGCTGTGTTCTTCTCTTACATGTTATTATAATTCGTATACAGTACATGCATACCTCCCAACTTTTGATGTGGACTAATCGGATAAACATGCACATGCCCCCGTGGATATATGGGTTTTGTGCAATACATGAATTTTGCTTGTTACTAATATTGCTAAACTTGTTACAATGGCCCTCATTCCGAGTTGTTCGCTCGCTAGCTACTTTTAGCAGCATTGCACACGCTAGGCCGCCGCCCTCTGGGAGTGTATCTTAGCAGAATTGCTAACGAAAGATTAGCAATTCTGCTATTAAGTATTTCCTTGCAGTTTCTGAGTAGCTCCAGACCTACTCCTAGATTGCGATCACCTCAGTCCGTTTAGTTCCTGGTTTGACGTCACAAACACGCCCAGCGTCCGGCCAGCCACTCCTCCGTTTCTCCAGCCACTCCTGCTTTTTTACCTGGCACGCCTGCATTTTTTAGCACACTCCCTGAAAACGGCCAGTTTCCGCCCAGAAACACCCACTTCCTGTCAATCACACTACGATCAGCAGAGCGACTGAAAAGCTTTGTTCGCCCGTGAGTAAAATAGCATAGTTTTGTGTAAAATTGCTTAGCGCGTGCGCCCTGCTGTGCATACGCATGCGCAGAACTGCCGGATTTAAGCCTATTAGCAATTCTGCTAAAATTAGCAGCGAGCGAACAACTCGGAATGAGGGCCAATGTACTGTACGTAATGTTACAAAATGTATATAAGCGTAGATGCAATCGAAATGCGTATGACTTTGTATTGACTGCACTTGTATGCACCCATTTGGAGTATATGCAATCAGACGTCAGGTAACATACTCCAGATGGGACACATTCAACGCTGCACCCCAGTCTATGTGTATTGTACAGTGTTTGAGAGGGTAACGGCTAAATCTAGTAGGGTATAAAGCGCTGTGATTTCCAAAATACTTTAGAGAATGGGGAGGGGTGGTCCTGTTCTCCTGGTTATTCTAAGGGGATATTTACTAAAGGTTGATTTTCATCTTTGTATTTTATTGATTTAAAATCAGTCTAAATTGATGTTGAATTGCAGGGGCTAATACACACATTTACTAACATGATTTTTGACATTCATTTTTACATTTTAGTAAATATGTGTTTTTTAGCCCTGAAACCCAACGGGGCGATTCTCCATGATGTACGGTACAGCTACACAAATTCAAATGACATACTTCTCCAAAATACCAAGATTTTAGTGGGCCTTAAGTTATAGGGTAAGGCATTGCTACTAAGCAATTAAGTTTTCATATAACAACAATTTCTTAACAGACCAATTTAAAAGGTAAAAAAAAATGTAAAAGCGTGTGATGCACGGGACTTTATGTTCACTTTCTGGAGAGTCACCCAACATCGATTTAGAGATGTGTGTGTGTCCTCTCATTGGGCCTAATTCAAACCAGCTCGCTAGGCTGCGTTTTCGTACAGCCTGCAATCAGGTCTAAACTGCGCATGCGTATGCACCGCAATGCGCAGGCGCATTGCACGGGTACAAAGCGGATCGCCGCTCAATGATGGGTTTGTGCAAATAAACCATTTGCATGGGCGATCGCAAGGAGATTGAGAGGAAGAAGGCGTTTGTGGGTGTCAACTGACCATTTTCTGGGAGTGGTTGGCGTGTCCATGCGTTTGCAGGGAGGGTTCCTGACGCCAATTCCGGTCCCGGACAGGCTGATGTGATCGCAGCGGCTGAGTAAGTCCTGGGCAACTCAGAAACTGGACAAAATCTGTTTGTACAGCTCTGCTACACATGCATTCGCACACTTGCAAAGCAAAAATACACTCCCCTAGGGGTGGTGACTATGCGATCGCAGGACTGAAAAAAAAACCCTAGCGAGCAAACCTGTCTGAATTAGGCCCATTGTGCAAATGAGTTGTGTTAAATGCAACTCATTTTACCACGGAAATCGTGTCCCTAACCATTCGTGGGCACATGTATCTGCTCCCATTGAAAGCAATGGGTTGCACGCTGCGATTAGCTGCGGCAAGCTGAATATAATAGCTGCCGCGATGCATACGCACGCGGCAGGCATTTATATGCAAGATGAGAAGGGACACATCTGTAGATCAATTTTCAGCTATTTAAAATCGACCTTTAGTAAATATACCCCTAAGCATGTGTTGTGTTTTTCTGCTTTAATAGCACAGTTTAATGACTTTGTATTCCCTTTAAAGATACTTTCATATTAAAGATACATTACTACATTTACTACTAAAATACAGTATATTTGTATGTGTCACTGTCTTTCACCAACTTGGGGCAGTACGGGTGGTGTAATGGTTAGCATTACTGCCTCACAGCACTGAGGTCATGGGTTCGATTCCCACCATGGCCCTATCTGTGCAGAGTTTGTATATTCTCCCCGTACTTGCGTGGGTTTCCTCCGGGTACTCCGGTTTCCTACCACAATCCAAAAATATATACTGGTAGGTTAATTGGCTCTCAACAAAAATTAACCCTAGTGTGAATGTGTCTGTGTGTACATGTGATAGGGAATATAGACAATGTCGGACTGGGGCATTAAGGGCCCACCGGGGAAATGCAGTTACAGGAGTCCATGCTTAAGGGTGTGGCCAGGCTCCACTGGGGCGAAGCAAGCCGCCACAGAGGTTTGTCTAACCATTACAGAGTACATGATCTGTACTCCTTGGTAAATATATAAAAAACCATATTCTTGTGAAGTATAATGTAACATATGTATAATGCATTATTGAAGTGCACTGGGATAGAGTCTGGAACCTGATCCCTAGAGGAGGAGGAGGGCCCACAGGCAGTGGGGCCTACCGGTGGTTCCCCTGTTCCCCTGTGGGCCAGTCCAACCCTGAATATAGATTGTAAGCTCCACTGGGGCAGGGACTGATGTGAATGGGCAAATATTCTCTGTAAAGCGCTTCGGAATATGTGTGCGCTATATAAATAACTGGTAATAAGTAAATAATAAACAATAACTGCAAATCTTGTCAGCACCAAAGAGTGTGAGCTTATTTGATAATATTTTCAAGTGCAAATGTGAGTCAAAGCAATTTGCACAGCCTAAATGGACAAAATTATATGCTATTTGTAATATAATTTCTATTTATAACCGTACACATGTAAGAATTAACACACATATATTTATACAAATGCCAAGTCTCCAGTTTGCATACGGCCAATGTAAATTGAATGACGACAGTTCCAAATAATATACTGTCTTAAGTGCTTTTTTCCCCCAAATCTAGTTAAAACAAAATCTTATAATATACACGGGACATTTCTAAGAATAGACATATTTTTACTGCTGTAATAATTTATGTAATACATACTTACATTCTGACTATTACTATATATGCACTTGTTCTATCCCTTCAGCTCTTATAATTGTACAACTTTTGAAATGTGTTTTAGTTACCTACAGTAAAATCCGTTTTGTTGCCTTTGTATACTGGCATTTGCCACGACAGCTATTTTTTGCGCATACTGTATTTTTCAATGTGTATTCAAATTCTTTCCATTCCATTAAATAAATAGCCAGAGGCATTGAATAACACACACAGTGCCACACCTAGGTGTTGCAAACGCTTTCAAGAAATTAGAACACCATACACTAAATTGTGACTTGGGAGTGGTGTCATTTTTCTGACGTACATTGGGTTCTATACACACAAACAGCTCTGTAGAGCTCGGAGTTGTAGCTTATTATGTAAGAATACTGCATTGTTAAATGCTCTCATAAACAGAAAAAGAGAGACTGCTTGTTGCTATCAAGCTCTTCTTACAAAAACCTAGTTGTTTAGTTGCCAAAAATAGTCATTATTGATGTGGCCCAGATTTCACTGGGAACTATCTGCAAAATTCTTATAATGTTGCTTTTCTTTTCTGAAACCATTTTAGCCCTGTGTGGGTACTGAATCCTAAAAGAAGACTATATTATGCTCTCCGTCCTCTTGACTGATGAGTATGTCCGTATCTCTTTACTTTCCAATCTTCTGGCTCTTCTCCTGGAAATTAAATTAAAAGTAGTTATGGTGCCCCCTTGAGAATTTCAATATGACTCAATTGGATTCTGGGAGTAAAACCAGATCACATTAAATCAAATTTAACAGTCTGATCTGTGGGACTTTTATTGCTGGCCATATCCTGTTATATCGTACAGTATATCTCTGTTGCAATATGGTTTATGTAAACCAGGGTCAGTGTAAAAGCTTTCTTTGCATTATTATTAGGGTTGCAGTTATTTGACTGATCATGTATGTAGCGTACACTAACTAATAAGACATAAAGTAGATGCTGTATATAGATATATATTTCAATATTAAATTTCATTGAATTTTCACGGAAAAATGGGATACAGAAAATAAACAGGGAATGGTAGAAATGAAGCCTGCGGGCAAGGGTAAACTACAAATCACATTAAATTAAAATCAAGAACATAATATTAACATTAGATAATAACATCAGAAATTAACAGAGTTCCACAGAAGATGGATACAGGTCTATAAGATATTTGTGTAAACCGAAGACTTTCATCCTTTAGGTGCCAGAAATGGAATTAGCCAACCTTTTCTCAGTCCAATATTCACTCCTCTCAAACCATATCATCAGCGGGGAACTAGCTGATGAGGAGTAGGGGCTATGTAACCAATGTCGTAGTTGGAGATATTTAGAAAAGTCACAATGGGGCATCAAAAACGAGCCTGGATTTGAAAAAAAGGGGAGAAGAATACCATTAGATGTTACCTCCATAAAGGAGAACGCCCCGCAATCCCCCCAATTAGTAAATCTCAAATTAGGGATCAAATTGGCTATACCCACTAAAGTAAGATTCGTAGAAATTAGAGTTGTGTACTACTTTGAGCCATGCAGTTGAGGGTAACCAACACCACCGCGGAAAGGGTCAATGTCTGACATCTACTAGACATGGCTACCCAAAATAAAAAAAGAAATAAATAGATGGGATATGTCCCTTTGCATGAGATAACTCACTGTTTGAGACTTTTGACTACAAACCAATATCTGGCTTTGGTCAGAATACAGAAAAGTTAATAAAATGAAGCTAAGCCCCTCTCCGATTTAGGTAGGGACATAATATACCTAGCCAAACAGGGTTTCTTTGACTTCCAAACATATTTAGGGGTAGATGAATCAAAGCCTGGAAAGAGATAAAATCCCAATCAATCAGCTCCTAACTCTCATTTTTCAAACACACTTGTAACATAGCCGTTAGACATTGATTGATTGGTTCTTCATCTCTCTCCAAGCTTTGATACACACATTCCTTAGTCAATATGGAGTATAATTTAGTAAAGAGAGACAACAGTAGCAACCTATGGATGGTACAGAACAAGTATTACAGTTTGGATAGTAACACCATTTTTAGCCCTGCTGTGCATCCCAGCACAAGAACTTCCTTTCATTGATTGTTCATGCGTTGAATATTTAATGACAATAAAACCAAATTCCAATTCCGTAACATCCATTCTGTAGTGAGGAATGATAATCTCTCCAAAAGAGGGCATAATTACAAGATATTATCTCCTCTTCTTTAGTCGGAATAGGTATCACCAAATAAGCAAAGGAAGTGCTTTTGTTTAGAGGTATTCAGCTTATAATTAGATGCTTAAGAATACTCCTCAATAAGGTGTGTAGGGATAGGATAGAGCACTGTGGGCTAGTGAGACACAGCAAAACATCATTTGTATATAAACAGATTTTATGAGACAAGTTTAGAGTAAAGGTCTAATATGGAGGCAAGGACCCAATCACAGAACTCAAAGCAACAACAATGGATCCCCAGATGCAGCAAATTACAACAATATTGAAAACTCAGGTGTATTGCCTTAAGCTTGTCTACCCATAACAAACCCACCCTGGTCCCGTTTAACCAAAGAGGGTATCCGTGGGCCCAACCTATTTGCAGTTCATTTGTAAATTCCGTTTTCAGCTGGGTTATTAAGTGATCATTTTGTACAGAGGAGGGATTCTTCCCAGGTTTGGGAAAACCACAATATCTCCCATTAAAAATAACCTTGTCTAAGGCCTCATTAAATATCTGAGTAAGAACCACACCAAAATATCCTTAAACACTTCTTGATATACCAATCAGGGGCCAGAGGCTGTATCCAGTGGCAAACGCAGGATTTAGCGAGGGGGGGTTTCCGTGGGTGTGTATGTATATGTGCATTTATGTGTAATTTTATATATATATATATATATATATATATATATATATAACAAGGATCCTTGTTCTGTTTATTCTGTGAAACTTCACTTTGGATGGCACCGGGCATGCTGTTTGTTCATGTTGAAGTGAGTGCCGAATATTTACTATATATATATATATATATATATATACAGTGGTCGAAGTGGACATTTTGAAGTGGGGGTATGCAAAAGTCAAGAACGGAATTATGCCTTCGGCACGCTCCAGAAAAGGGGGCGTGGTCACCCAAAAGGGGGCATGTCCAGTGTAGTAGAACCCCTTATACTATCTAGTACTGGTGCCCCTTTCACCTTATAGCACACGGTACAAGCTGAAATTCACATTATAGCACACGGTACGAGCTGAAATTCACATTATGGCACACGGTACGAGCCGAAACTCACATTGTAGCACACTGAATGAGCCGAAATTCACATTGTAGCACACTGAATGAGCTGAAATTCACATTGTAGCACACTGAATGAGCCGAAATTCACATTATAGCACACGGTACGAGCCGAAATTCACTTTCTAGCACACTGAATGAGCCGAAATTCACATTGTAGCACACTGAAAGAGCCTAAATTAACATTGTAGCACACTGAATGAGACAAAATTCACATTGTAGCACACTGAAAGAGCCTAAATTAATATTGTAGCATACTGAATGAGCCAAAATTCACATTGTAGCTCACTGAATGAGCCAAAATTCACATTGTAGCACACTGAATGAGCCGAAACTCACATTGTAGCACACTGAATGAGCCGAAATTCACATTGTAGCACACTGAATGAGCCGAAACTCACATTGTAGCACACTGAATGAGACGAAATTCACATTGTAGCACACTGAAAGAGCCTAAATTAACATTGTAGCACACTGAATGAGCCGAAACTCACATTGTAGCACACTGAAAGAGCCTAAATTAACATTGTAGCACACTGAATGAGCCGAAACTCACATTGTAGCACACTGAATGAGCCGAAATTCACATTGTAGCACACTGAATGAGCTGAAATTTTGACAGCAGGGACCGCCAGAGTGATGACAGGGAGTGAGAGAGTGACAACAGGGAGAACGAGAGTGATGACAGTGACCACAGGGAGAGAGAGTGACGACAGGGAGAGAGAGTGACGATTAGGAGAGAGAGTGACGACAGTGACGACAGGGAGAGAGAGTGACGACAGGGAGAGAGAGTGACGATTAGGAGAGAGAGTGACGACAGTGACGACAGGGAGAGAGAGTGACAACAGGGAGAGAGAGTGACGACAGGGAGAGAGAGTGACGATAGTGACGACAGGGAGAGAGAGTGACGACACGGAGAGAGAGTGATGACAGTGACGACAGGGAGAGAGAGTGATGACAGAGAGAGAGTGACGATGGGGAGAGAGTGACGAAAGGGAGAGAGAGTGACGACAGGGAGAGAGAGTGACGACAGGGAGAGAGAGTGACGACAGTGACGACAGGGAGAGAGAGTGACGACAGGGAGAGAGAGTGACGACGGTGACGACAGGGAGAGAGAGTGACCACAGGGAGAGAGGTGACAGCAGGGGAACATTACCTAATTTGTTGCTGGTGGCTGGCAGCGGTGAGCGATGGGCTGCTGGCGACGGCGGGCGGCTGGCGGCGAGCAGCGTGCGGTGAGCGGCTGGAGGTGAGCGGTGTGCGGTGGGCACCGGCCGCCGCACAGGGACAGGGAGCACAATGTGCAGCAGGATGGCCACTTCCCTCGCCTCCTGTTGCACTTTCAGTGCATTTCCGCCCCACTTCGACCACTATATATATATATATATATATATACACACACACATACATACATACATACATACTGTCAGGTCTCTGGTTTTGTCTGTCCCCGGCGGAGGCGCTAGTGGGTCAGTGTTGGTGCAATGTACAAAGCGGGGAGGCAGTATAAAAGTCCTGCGCATAAGCGCTGATATTTATTAATGCAAAGCAGATGGTATAATACTGAATACAGTGGAAACCGGTAATGTGGAAAACTGTGACAGGTAACTGAATCCAAACAACATAAAAGTGTCTTGCAGCAGAACGTAAAATAACTTGATAATGAATGCAGGTGAAATAACAGAACTCCAGTAGTATTTGGAAATACACAGTCTCTGAATAACACAGGGTAAACTGATAATGGTTAGAAAAGCAGAACTCCGGAATATATGAGTAACTCACAGTCTCTGTAAAGCACAAGTCCATATAGCCACACTTAGGCTAAAGCAGGAGACAGTCTCTAAGCCAGTAGATGTTATACGGCTGAGTTGCACAGATGGTATGCTGACAATGAGTGCACAGGTAAGTAATGAGAAAGAACACCTGAGGAGAGTCTCTTACTGCTGATGGGTTTGAGGCTGGATGTAGCTGAAGTCCGGAGTAACAGGAGAGCTGTAGAAATGGAAGCTGGAACGAATGAAGTATCCACAGGGGAACGCTGGAAACAGGAACGCAGGAACTGGGAGAACTAGACACAGGGTATGTGACTCGTTGTCCGAGGCGATGAGAGTGAGCCCCGGACAGGAACTTATACCCCTTGCTCTGCAGTGATTGGTCGCAGTGTTCTGGCTGGAAACACAGGGCTGGATTAGATGCCGGGATTAGCTGAGTGCAGGAGACATAGCAGCATCCACACGGACCGGATGCCGACACACAGCGGAACACAGGACCAGACTCAGGGGTACTCAGCGACATGGGAGATGACGCTCGCGGTCAGCGCATCCATACATACGACTGGGGCCATGACCTCCGGAGGCCCGCACACCAGCGCGCTGGTAGGTGAGACGCAGCTGACCGCCGATTCCTGACACATACATATATACCACATTCAAACATACATACACAAACACACACATATACACAAGTACACATCCATACATACATACATACATACATACTGTACATACACCAGTGCACAAACATACAGGCATAATGTACATACAAACATACAAGTAAACACTGGCTGCAGACTTACATGATACACCAGGGCCTGGGAGAGCAGAAGGACGGCAGAGTGAGGACGGAGTGGAGGGAGCTGCTGTTGCTGAGCATGCGCAGCCAGCAGCTCCCCCGGCACATTCTGCAAGCAGAGAGCTCCACAGCTCTCTCTTGCTGCTGCAGCTCCACGGTCGCGATCGCGGCTTTTGCGGAGACAGAGACAAAGCTGTCTCCGTCTCAAATAGAAATCTCGGCTCATCAGGGGGGGTTTCCAGGTACTCGGAAACCCCCCCTGCGTGCGCCACTGGTATCTAATGACGGGGACTCTATGGGGGTCATTCCGAGTTGATCGCTCGCTGTCGTTTTTCGCAGCGCAGTGATCAGGTTACTACTGCGCATGCATATGCACCGCAATGCGCACACGCATCGTACGGGTACAAAGCAGATCGTAGCTGGGCGATGGATTTAACAAAGAATCCATTTGCACAGCCGATCGCAAGGAGATTGACAGTAAGAGGGCGTTTATGGGTGTCAACTGACCGTTTTCTGGGTGTGTTTGGAAAAACACAGGCGTGTCCAGGCGTTTGCAGGGCGGGTGTCTGACGTCAATTCTGAGACCAAAAAGACTGAAGTGATTGCAAGGGCTGAGTAAGTCCATAGCTACTCAGAAACTGCAAAAAACGTTTTCGTCTCGCTCGGCTGCACACGCATTTGCACACTTGCAAAGCGAAAATACACTCCCCTGTGGGTGGCAACTATGCGTTTGCACGGCTGCAAAAAGTAGCTAGCGAGCGATCAACTCGGAATGAGGGCCCATATTCCAAACCATTTCCTCCTCTGACCGCATACTATTAAGAAACTGCCGAGTCTCACAGTCTATGGATGAATCACATCTAAGATTCTTTTAGTATCTGCAGCAGAAGCTTGATATGTATTCGGGTCACTAGCCAAATTATACAACTGAGAGTAGTAATCAGTATTTTGCCACATCTAGAGGATCCAATACCTTAGCCCTAACTTTATTATAAACTGCCCAAATACTATTGCCAGGCAATTTCCCCCTCAACTTCCTACCAGCCCTATTGTCAGCAACATAAATTCTCTGATTCAGCTGAAACAGATTTTTATGCACTTCACGAAAAGCAAACGCATTAAATTCATCTCTAGCTTTAACCAATTCTCTAAAGAGGCTGGCATCAGGAAAGCATTTATGTTGAGCCTCCATGTCAGCTACCTTTGCTTCCAATGCTGACTGAAGCAGCAAATTAGCCTTCTTGAGCAGCTGATTGGATAGCTGTCCGTCTCAATATAGCTGTAAGGGAACATAAGAAATTAAAAGTGGATATGTCATTGGGCTCCCTAAGAACAAAGATAAGGAGCATGTGAGGGATTGCTTGGATTCATGGTCAATCAGTCATTTCCTAATCGCCAAGGTCTGGGAGGGAAACATTTAGACCCTACATCCCAGTCTATACTGGTATTATTGTTACCAGTTATTTATATAGCACACACATATTACGCAGCGCTTTTACAGATCTACACCATCCATACTGCCCATATGGTCAAAAGATGCCATTGGCAGAATAGTGGCCTTCAGAATTTAACCACTTCTCTCTCATAATATTGTAGATTTTGACATGTTTTATGAAATTATTTTCTTACAGATGTGTCCTCATACATGTAACCTCAATACGCCATGCACCACAAGATGCCTGGCATTCCCAGGCAGCTCTGCTAACGTCGGGTGTATTTTTTGTTGAAAATGTATATTACTCCACCACTATGCAAATAGAACATACAAGCATCTTATGCTGATTAAATAGATATGCGGCATGCCAATATTCTGTGTGCGATGGTGGCTGTATCTGCATAAGAATTGGTACGTTACAGTGATTTCCAGAAAAAACGTTAGGTTACAGTGATTTCCAGATTTCGTATGCAGATACAGCTGCAGATGCACACAGAATATAATCGTGCCACATATCACTTTAATCAGCATAAGCTGCTTGTGTGTCCTATTCACATACCGGTGCGACTAAGTCACTTTTTATCAGAAAAAGTCGCACATAAAGACGCTTGGCAGTTAACGTGACTGCAGCAAGGATATAGACGGATACATCTGTATGTCATGTATATCTTTATATGTAGGATAAGAGCCTGCACTACCATTATGTTAATCTAGGTTGCCTACAGTGCCAATGGTTAGGGGACTCCTTAAACACAGAATAAGTAATGTAATGTCACTTCTTCAGTGTTTTTCATTTCTCTCTGGTGTCCCCAAACTGAGCGCCAGTAGCTAACGGATTAGAAGCGAATAGCAGCTTCTTAACTGTGAATCTGATGACCGCTGCTCCAGCGATGAGCTGGGAGTTTGGCCTTGGGATATGATGTCACAGGCCAGCATTACAATCCTACTGTAGTTCTGGGAAACAGTATATGCCTCTCCTCATCTTTCACCTGCTGAAGTAAGAAGCAGCTGGGGTATGCGGGTGCATCCTTTCAGGTGGAGAGGGCTTCCTGCAGGGTAAAACGGTGCTGTCTAGGGCAACCTTCTGAATTATTAATACTATTCTACTTTAAATGTTTGGCAGTTTCTGTATTTCTGTGGTATATCATTGAAAAGGCTGTAAACCATTTTTTAGGAGCTTTTAACTGGATCAGGGCACTTCAGCCTTTGGATTTTAGAACAAGCAGTCAGCATCACAATTAAATACAATAGCAGATTCAAATGTTCAATGGGCTTATGCTCAGTGCATTGACCCTCAATCTACTTACAGTACATCATTGTTTTGCTATATGTAGCAAATCACATGCTCCATGTACAGATCTGTCCTTATAAACTGATCCCATCATGACTGAGAGGAGTAGAGTACTGTCTTTTTATTTGCATCACAGACGTAGCAAACATCACTCAAAGGATAGGCATTCATTTTAAACACAAAGGGGGTATACAATTAGGGATGTTTTTTCACCTATGCCAAAAAACTGAACTTTTTGCTATTTTTTAGCGCACATGGGGATTCGCCCTATTCAATAGCAGTGCCATTTCTTTTCACCTAAGCGAAAAATACAGCAGGAGCGAAAAACATGTACTGTAGATCGGCAAATCCACATGTTTTTACACCTGAGCCGGGGAAAATGCAAGCATTTTTTCCCCAGATTTTGAGGCATTTTTCGCCAATGCCTTTTCGCAAAAAAAAAAGTGGAAAGGCATTGGCGAAAATGCCTTAAAAACAGGCAAAAATGGCCCACAATTGAATACGAAGGGGGGTGAATTCAATGGGGTAAATTTACTAAGGTGAGACTTTTTTTAGAACTGGTGATGTTGCTCATAGCAACCAATCCGATTCTACTTAACATTTATCTAGCTGCTTCTAGAAGATAATAGCTAGAATCTGATTGGTTGCTATGGGCAACATCACCAGTTCTAAAAAATCTCCCACCTTAGTAAATTACCTCCATAGCTCTGAAATTATCGGAGCTAATTGAATACCCCCAAAGTCACAGATGATGCACAATGGAACTTGAAATAAGAAACCGTCGCAGCCGCAGTATTTTAGCACTTTTTGTATCAAACTCATTTGCACACAGATGTAAATGTCGCAAATTGATCAGTGCAATCTAGCAAAGTAGTTTTATCACTTCCAGTGCACTTGGCATGGCGGAGGCAGAGCCTTATTCAGCATGGTGAAGCCCTGTGAAGTGTGCGCACGTGCAGCAGCAGCACTGCACGTCCGCACACTGGGCCAGATGTACTAAGCCTGAAAAGTGATAAATATCACAGTGATAAAGTACCAGCCAATAGGCTCCTAACTGTCATTTTTCAAACACAGCCTGTAATATGGCAGTTAGGAGCCGATTGGCTGGTGCTTTATCACAGTGATATTTATCACTTTTCAGGCTTAGTACATCTCCCCCACTGTGAGATACGAAAGCATCTCACTTGTGCGAACGCCTCTGACTGATTGACGGGCAGAGGCGTTCGCAGGGTGAAAGGGGGCGTTGCAGCGGCGTTTTGTGGGTCCTATCCAGACAATGAAGGCGTGTCCGGACCATTTGTGACGTCACACGCAGCCGCTGCTACCCAAAACATGTCGGGTAGCCGCCTGCCTTCACAGCTAGGCTGCGTAGGCAAAGGGCTACACTAAACATGTGAAAGCATCGCCGCCGTGTGATGCTTCGCATGTTAGGGGGGCAGGACCCGTCATGCGGGGTGGACTTGCTGGGTGTCCCTCCGCATGTCAGTGTAGTGGATCGTAGATGTGCGGATTAGGCCCTTGGTCTGCAGTGCATGAAGACACATATGAAGTTTTACAATAAGCAGTGTAACAGGACACGCAAGCTTCCACACGCAAATTACTTTGGCCACTAGGCAAATTGACTATCGTACTGCGATTTATTATCACAACGTTAACCAAACCTCTTTAATACACAGGAAGTGAGTCAACAAAAACCTGCTCCACCTTGTTAACTATACTTTACCAGTGAGTAAAACTGATTCCTGGCTAACAAACACAATTATGTACAACTAGAGCAGTGCACAGTATTATTCCCTTGTTAGTTGCTCTGTGTCTCATTCTGACAGTCTTCCCTCAGCCCTATGTTTTTGTGTGGCAGCACTCCCTGAGCTCAGGTTGAAAACAAGCATCAAGTTAGAATTAAGCTCTCACTCTGTCACAACCAATTGTAGCATCTCCGTAAATGCATTGGCACATGCAGTACAACAAGCCTATTACTTCCAAGGTCAGACTTTCCATACTGAAACTCAGGTAAACCTCTGAGTTTCAATGGGAAAGTGTGGAGTACATTACAGCCCTGGGTTTATACCCCAAATTCTCCTATTACTGTTTGACACTGATCCCTATGGGATTTAATCTGTGAGGAATTTGTATGTTCTCATCATGCCTGCATGGGTTTTTTTCCCCACAGCTGGAAAGCAAACTGGTAGCCTAGGTTAAATGGCTTCTGACAAAATGGACATAAGTGTGTGTTTGTGATATAGGGAATTTAGACTAATATCTAGTCTAGCAGGGATTGATGTAAATAATTCAATAGAACTCTAGACAGTCCAAGTTTGAACTAGAATTATACTCCATAGAACATGTCACAGTCAGTAACAGTAAAAAGCCAGCCCCTGTGTTATAAACCTGTATTTGGAAAGAATGATGTTCAAAATGTGTAAAGTGCTATTCTCACACCTAGGATTGAATTTACAGCATGGCTGAATGTTGCTGCCTTGTACAAAGAAAGCAAGTGTATCATTTTTTCACAAAGCTCATCTCAACATATTTTTATCCACTGACAATTTTTCATGATGTGGTATAAGAAGGATTTAATCAAAAATATATATATTTCAAATGCAGTTGCTTAGTTAATGACTTGGGGCCTGATTCATGTTTGTTAGCATAGCAAATAAGCACACAAATGGGCAAAACCATGTTGCACTGCAGGTGGGGCAGATGTAACATGTGCAGAGAGAGTTAGATTTAGGTGGGTTATATTGTTTTTGTGCAGGGTAAATACTGGCTGTTTTATTTCTACACTGCAATTTAGATTTCAGTTTGAACACACCCAGCCCAAATCTAACTCTCTGCACATGTTATATCTGCCCCACCTGCAGTGCACATGGGGGGTAATTCCAAGTTGATCGCAGCAGGAAATTTTTTAGCAGTTGGGCAAAACCATGTGCACTGCAGGGGAGGCAGATATAACATGTGCAGAGAGAGTTAGATTTGGATGGGTTATTTTATTTCTGTGCAGGGTAAATACTGGCTGCTTTATTTTTACACTGCAAATTAGATTGCAGATTGAACACACCACACCCAAATCTAACTCTCTCTGCACATGTTAAATCTGCCCCATCTGCACTGCACATGGTTTTGGCCAACTGCTAAAAAATTTCCTGCTGCGATCAACTTGGAATTACCCCCATGGTTTTGACTATTTGTGTGCTTTTTTGCATTGCCTTAGTTAGCAAATGCTCTTACTTTATTAGCAGATTTTTTAAAAGCACTGCAGAGTACTGTACAATTTAGGGATAGTGATAAAGTAGAGATAATCAGTACTCTCTACAATGACAGGATGAAGAGCCCTGGAACTGCACTGTCGCTGCTCCACAGCACCTGCATGTGGCTTGGAACTGCACCTTGCAGCCTCTGGAGCTCTACTTCCCAGAGGTGGTGGCCACGCCCCTAGGCATGACATCACAGGTTTAGGGGCAGAAGGATTTCTTTTATTCCTAACCCAGGGTTATGTATTATTTTTCATGCTTTTGTATGATTTAATATTGGTGAAAGCTTGGCTAGTGGTAAATTTACAGTAATACAGTTAGGCTCATTTACAAAGCTACAAAATTGTGAGCCTGTAGCTCAAATGGTATTTTGTTATATGCGTCCTTCTTTTACAGGAACGCATGTGTGGGGTTACAAATGTAGCATCTTTCAATATCGGTGCTGAGTGGATCACAGTCATACCTGACAACTGATAGTATCCGCACATGTGCTTCTCATGCCCTTCTGCAAAACAACATTTTAAAGGTCCCAGCATGCCTCCCCCACATGCTGGCACTTGGAGAACCATAAGTTCCAGCATGCTGTGCATTAAGAGCCTGCTGATACCTATAGTTCCCCAGTAAAATAAATATATTTAAAAAAAAAACAGTACACGCACACCGTGAGATTAAAATTTCAATAAACACACTTAGACATTCACACATACTTACCTACATTCCCTGTAGCCATTCACACCCACGTGTCCATGTAGGCATTCCCATTTGTTGTAAAAAGGAAATAAAATGCATACTCACCTATTCCTGTTGTAAATCAGGTAGGCATCCAAGGGGATAAGAACTAAAAAAATGTAAGACCCACTCCATGCTGAACACAAGAAAGTGTATATGTTAACACATACACTTCCTCTATGCGAATGCCAAGATCGATGTGGCTTCTGTCATTCGAAGGTTATGTACACATAAGTGCGCATGGCTTGCAACGGGACCCTGACATCAGCAAGTGCATACACACTTGCCGATGTCAGTTGCAACAAGCGGCAGGGAGTTAAGAGCGGGGCCATGCTGCATTTGGCAACAGAGCCCTCACAAGCAACATCTCATGTCAGACCTGCATGCAGCATATGACCCACGGGAACGGGCATTGTACGCTATATCGAGCGTACATACTATACAATATAATTAGAAACTGGCTGATATCAGTCGGATCGTATGAGATATTGCATACTGTAGTGTGTACGCATCTTAATAGCTGCCAGCCAATCAGTGTCCGTCTCTGCAGGAGCACCCGCTGATTGATTATGCGCAGCCAGACTGTCAGTCTAAGGATCCCCTTTTTCAGTGATGGGAACTGCTCCATTGAAGTTAATGGTGTAAACTGATACATTGTAGTCAATGATGGTAACAGCAAGGTTGACCTCTGGTCTCCACTACCCCAGAAAAACCCCTTCCTGGGCTAACTATTAGGGGGTTTATTGCTACGGCCACAGGGGCCAATATACGCTTGTCCCCTGGCATTACCTCCCTTTTTTCCCCTTATATTTGAAACCAGGACAGGTCCAAAAGCCTAGTGCTGGATCTTAAAATACCGGGAACCCTATGCAATTTCCCCCTGTATTTTTGGAACCAGGACCGGCGTGGCATGCCACGCTCGTCAACATCGCTGCTGACTCCTATGGGAATCAATGGGCGTCCGCCGGGCCCATTAAAGTGAATGCATAACAGGAGCGTACGCTCCACTGTGCTGGTTGTTGTATGATGCATCGTGGCAACAACATAAAAAGACACATCAGTACAATTTTTTTTTTTTTTTACAGTGCTGCGTATGGGACACTTTTACTCCTTTTCATGGAATGGCTCTCAGTTCCTTCAAATACCGTTTGGCAACTAAACATAAACATTTTTTATTTATTTATTTATTTATTTATTTTTTTGGGGGGGGTTTGATAAATAGTACTGACCATGCTTTTCTTTCTTCCTAAAATACTCTGATTTGTGGACCTACTAAATGTCTTATAGGTCATGCCAATTTAAAGGTCAATGCCAATGTAGTTTTCAAGTTTTTCTTTAACTTTCATAATATAGGTCACTTCCAGGGACATTATGTATTCGTTATGAATCTATTGTGTGTGTGTAAGGAAATTAAGTCGACCTTTAGCTGTGAAGAAGAAAAATAATGTGTTGTTTTGTCCTGTAAGTAGATTTCCTTATATACTTTTTTAGATTTATTGCTTATGGTTCATTCATATATAACTAACAATGAGTTATGATCCCTAATATATGTGCATGTTACATATGGTAAGAGTGTCTAACTTGGCAGACACAAAAGACGTACAGAAGATTCATTTTGCACCTAAGTTTAATGATTAAAGTCATGATGATACATATATAAGAAGACAGGCCAGGCCACCAGGATGGATACAAACCTATGCAAAACAAAACCTGTTGATGTAATCTATTTGTGCGCTGTCAGATTTACATAAGTATAGGAATTGCTGCTTTTGTTTTATCACATGGGGCATCTATTCCAGCAGTGACTATTATTACTGCCATTGTATATGAAAGCTGTTTTATCACCACGTGTCAGGTATAGGGAAGAATGTTTAATCCTTGATGGATATACTTTATATTTCTTAAATTGTTGTAGTGTTTCTCCCCCAACCTTCTACTATTATTTTTTCCCAGTTTTTGTAGACTTGTATTAAGAGAGTTTTCACAAAGAAGTCTGTGATTTCTCTTGCAGCACATTCTGTTGCATCAGTTCGTGTCACCATACAGTTATTTAAACCAGAAGTTCTCAAATTCGGTTCTCAAGAGACCCTAATGGTCCAGGTTTTAAGGATAACCATGCTTGGGAATAGGTGGTTTAATTAGTATCTTAGTCAATTTAATTTAATGACTGTGCTGAGTTATGGATATCCTTAAAACCTGAACTGTTAGGGTGTCTTGAGTGACGAGTTTGGTAACCACTGTATTAATCTATGGCAAGTGGATCTTACTGCAGTTTTAGTTATAATCAGGACGCCATTTCAGGAAAGCATTATGACATGGAGCAAGCCCTGTTGTTAGAGAAAAACAAGGAAGAGCATATTCCAGCTTTTTCCCTATACTCAGTGTATCGTACCACCCCCTTTTCAGTGTTCAAGCAGGATCTGAAAGAGCTTTATCTGAAAAAGTTTGCAATGATGAACCCTGTAGGCCACAGTAGCTATTGGGAGGCAAACTTAATGAATTTAGCCAGATTGCAGCCCCAAATAACTTTGTGACTTCATAAAGGGGTTTCAAATTATGTGTTTTATGTCAGAATGCAATTAACGAAAATAAGCTACATACCATGGTAACTAGGTGAGTATATATTCTGTTCTAACTACAGCTAGCTACACAGGAAAGTGCTGACTTACAGGATTATCACTCAATTATGCCACACATGCTTGGTTCATACAACTAGATAATTTCTTACTTAAGGCAGGGGATTCACGGGCAGATGTGGCCAGAGATGTGTGCTGAGCGAACCGCTCAGCACACATCTCTCCCCCCACTCAGCACAGTGTGCTGAGCGTGCAGATGGGGACTGGGGGCTGCTCATTTCACTCCGTGAGTACCCTCCCTTAAATTGTACAATGTGAAAATGTCAGTGTGTACATTCTTCAGTGGGATTGGGAGTTTGAGCATCTTAAATTTTAAGCAGCGCATACGATGCGACCTCCCACTCCGGCCACCTGCAGGCTGTTTATCAGCTAACGCTCCTGCCTACAAAACTATACATTTATTGGGCCGATCAGCCGATATAGGGTGATTGGCCCAATAGTTGTACAAGTGTGTACCTAACATTAACCTTTATTGAGGTGTGGTTTATTAAGTCAACACCAAAATGTTAATATGATCGGAATGTTGACATTCATAGTGTTGACACTGACATAATGTCAACATTGCCAGAAGCCATTTAGCATCACCGTTCCTTACAGAGAATTAAGGGAAGTTCACCATATGCCAGACTAAATCTGGTTTCTCTATTACTGGTATTCTGTGACACTTCCCAGGCTTCTTATTGATTTGTGACCATTTTCAGCTTAGCAGTTCAGTAAAACAAGCCATTTAAAGTTTCCTTTCTTGGACTGGGTAGTCAGGATGAGAAAAGAAAAGTCCATAGAGTGAGAGCACTCTATCCAATTGCAAATCAACTTAATGCGTTTCATCATGTTTAACCATACTTGCCTACCTGACCCTCTCCATGAGGGAGAAAATGCTCTGTTCCTGGACTTTACTGGTAATGTATGATTGCCAACACCTGTGGTGAAACACCTTTCTTATCAATTACCTAGCTCACCACAGGGGATGTCAATCATACATTACCAGGAAAGTCCAGGAACAGAGCATTTTCTCCCTCATGGAGGGGTCAGGTAGGCAAGTATGTGTTTAACACAGTTTTACTACTACTTGAGATGTACCAGTGTTAAAATCTCCATAGCAGCTGAAGCAGCGTACACTCTAAGAAATCCTGACAGGAGAGCTTAAGTAAGGGAACCTTAAACCTAAAACTAACCCTCCCTTCCCACAGCCTAACCACCCATCCTTGCAGCCTAATCTTACCCTTGCCGTCCCGCAGCCTAAACCTAAATCTCATTCTTGCAGCCTAACCCTCACCCTCCCTCCTCAGCCTAACCCTGACCTCCCTGGGATACTTATGTTCGGGATCCCAGCTGTTGGGATGCCGCCTTCAGCATTCTGACAGGTGTCAGGATTCTGGGACCGGCATTCTGATCGCCGGGATCCCAACTATAGGGGTCATTCCGAGTTGATCGTAGCTGTGCTAAATTTAGCACAGCTACGATCATCTTCCCTGACATGCGGGGGGACGCCCAGCACAGGGCTAGTCCGCCCCGCATGTCAGTCCCCCCCCGCACAGATACAAAAGCATCGCACAGCGCCAATGCTTTTGTATTTGTGGAGAATCTTCCGGCCAGCGCAGCTCCTGCGGCTGGCCGGGAGTTGATCGTTGCTGCCATTGGCCGCAGCGGCTGCGTGAGACGTCACGCAGCCATCGCGACCCGCCCCCCCCCAACGGTCCGGCCACGCCTGCGTTGGCCGGACCATGCCCCCTAAACGGTGGCTTAACGCCACCGTCCAGCCCCTTCCCGTCCTGCAGTCGCCTCTCCCTGTCAATCAGGCAGAGGCGATCGCTACTGAATGACGGACTTCAGCCGTCCGGCATGCGCCAGCTCACTGCGGTGCCGGCGCATGTGCAAATTCCAACCCGTTTGCTGCGCTGCGATAAACTGCAGCGAGCGATCGGGTCGGAATGACCCCGAATATCCCATGTATCCCAACTATATCCCATGACTAAAATGTAGACAATATAACATTGAAACATTGATCCAAGAGACACGCTGTCTGCCTTAATTTAAACGCCATGAGTGCCGTCGACTTGGAGTTCATGTTACTAACACCGTGTTGGTTAGTTTTGGAGGGCACCGGCCATTGTATATGATTAACATCTACTTGGAGTAGGAGTGCCCCTGACTGCTATGTGTGGAAAGGGTGGGCAAAGCGGCTTCCCACTTGCAGTCGCATGGATCCTTGCACCTTATGGAAACTCTCATTAGCACGAGGTAGTAAATCATCACACCACTTTGCATCCGACTCAGAATTAGCCCTGATAAAAGGATAAAATCCAAATCAGGATATTCAAGACTCTGCCAAAGTGAATATTACATTATATGGTTCAATAACCATATACTATGCTTTGGAGCTGTTTCACCAGATATCAATAGTTTAAATTATGTCACAATTCCAGAATTCTATAAAATTGTATTTTATCTTTTAGCTAAGAAATGTCTTGGGGCCTAATTCAGACCTGATCACAGCAGAAAAATTGTTCTTTAATGGGCAAAACCATGTGCACTGCAGGGGAGAGCAGAGACAACATGTGCAGAGAGAGTTAGATTTGGGTGGGGTGTGTTCAAACTGAAATCTAAATTGCAGTGTAAAAATAAAGCACCCAGTATTTACGCTGCACAGAAACAATATAACCCACCCAAATCTAACTCTCTCTGCACGTTATATCCCCCAGCAGTGCACATGGTTTTGCCCATTAGAGAACAATTTTTCTGCTGTGATCAGGTCTGAATTAGGCCCCAGTTGTCTCTATTGCCAATAAGATGAGGGGGGAACCGATTAAACTCAACTTGCATATTCTGAATAAATGTAACTTCAATTTTTAAGTAGTTGAAATATAAAAAAAACAACAACATGTAAAGTATGAGTTGATGTTGAGTGTGTCCTTATTTCAGCCCAGGTGGGAAGAGATTGCTGTAGGTGACTCATTATAGTGGAAAATGGGGTATGGGTAACCTAGATTTAGCACACAACCGGCGTCAAATAGAAAGCAGAGATTATTATTATTGATGTGAAATTCTGGATAGTGAGAATATTTCCAGCTTCTTCCTCTGAACCCCATTTGTGTATAGAATTAAATGTCTGTAGCACATGTGATGCCCTATATATAAAAAAAGAAAAGAAACAAAAACATTTGGAGCCTGTAAACCACTTTTTTTTTATTTAGGTCTAATGAATTTTGTACTCCCCTTTATGCATATTTTCTTACCAGACCCTCTCCATGAGGGAGAAAATGCTCTGTTCCTGGACTTTCCTGGTAATGTACGATTGCCATCACCTGTGGTGAAACACCTTTCTTATCCATTAACTAGCTCACCACAGGTGATGGCAATCATACATTACCAGGAAAGTCCAGGAACAGAGCATTTTCTCCCTCATGGAGAGGGTCAGGTAGGCAAGTATGCCTTTATGTATGGAGTCATAATGTCTTGCCAATATTGATTATGGATTTTAGGAATACAAATATAACAGATACTATAGATATTTACATATACACAACTTTTCTATGTAAAAAGGGGATTATGCTCTTTATTGTGTTAAAAGCATACTTGCCTACCTGACCCTCTCCATGAGGGAGAAAATGCTCTGTTCCTGGACGTTCCTCGTAATGTATGATTGCCATCACCTGTGGTGAGCTAGTTAATTGATAAGAAAGGTGTTTCACCACAGGTGATGGCAATCATACATTACCAGGAAAGTCCAGGAACAGAGCATTTTCTCCTTCATGGACAGGGTCAGGTAGGCAAGTATGGTTAAAAGGGATCCGGTCTCTAGGTCGACCACTATTGGTCAACAGTAACTAGGTCGGCAGGGTCTCTAGGTCAACATGGTCTAGGTCGACATGAGTTTTTCACAATTTTTTTTCATTTTTTGAACCTTTTCATACTTAACGATCCACGTGGAATACGATTGGAACGGTAATCTGTACCGAGCGTAGCGAGGCACCTTGCCCGAAGCATGGCGAGCGGACACGGTGCACTAATTGGGGTTCCCGGTCACTCTACGAAGAAAACGACACCATTTTTTTTTTTACAAAACTCATGTCGACCTTTTGACCTCTCGACCTAGACCATGTCGACCTAGTTACTGTCGACCAATAGTGGTCGACCTAGACACTGTCGACCTAGTTACTATCTACCTTCCATACCACACCCGTATTAAAATAGTGAATGTGAATCAAATACATACTAGACTTTTTAAATGTTGATTCCTTGTAGAATATAAAATAATAAGAAATGCACAATGTCCTGTAACAGATTATAGACAAAATCTCTGCTGCAAAAAGAGTATACCATATCTCTCCCAACAGGGCACTCTCCAGGAGGGACAGAATGCTCTGCTCCTGGACTTCCCTCATAATGTATAATTGCCATCATCTGTGCTGAAACACCTTTCTTATCCACTGACCTGTTCAACACAGGTGCAGACAATCATAAATTAAGAGAAAAGTCCAGGAACACAGCATTCTGTCCCTCCTGGAGAGGGTCATGTTGGGAGGTATGGTATGCTAATACTATAAACAGGAGCAACAATGGCTTATAATAAAAAAATCAATAAGAAATTGGTATGACCTACAGAGTAAAATAGACAGTGGTTTAAAAAGAAAAAAAAAAACCCATAAAACTGGGAATATACACTGAGAAAAGGGCTGGGAGAGTGTGAGATAGAGTAGGAAATATTAAGGACAAAGTCCAGGAGATATGCCTGAACATTATTGTGGTCAGTAGTTAATTGGATGAGTTATTGCAGAGGTTCTCAAACCTCAAGGCACCTGAGCGTTCCAGGTTTTAAGTATATCCATGGCTCAGCACAGATGATTAATTCAAAGGTACTGATTAAGTCACCTGTGGCCAAGCATTGATATACTTAAAATCTGAACCAATGGGATGCCTTGAGGACCACGTTTGAGAACCTCTTTGTTATACCCCTTTCACACAGCCCAAAATTTCCCGGGTTATTGCACATGAACGCGCACCAACCCGGGAAATTTCTCGGTGTGAAAGGGTACAGGGTCAAAATCCCGGGATTCCTGCCCCGGCATTTCAACCCTGCAATCGACCAGGGTTGGTCCCGGGATCCTCCCGGGAACCTGGTCTGTGTGAACGGGAGCCGGGTCAATGCGCCCCGGCTCCTGTTCACTTTCTATGTAGCAGGCGGCGCTTAGAGATCATGTGATCTCTTGCGCCGCCCCTGCCGCGTCACCGCTGATGTCAGCAACCCGGCAATATGCCGGGCTACTGACTGCGGTATAACCCTGCATGATCCAGGGACCGTATTCCCGGGTAAGACCCCTGCATATCTGGTGTGAAAGGGGTATAAGTGGATAAACCAGTCTACTAAGTTACAGCTTTTTTACCTGAGAGAATGGAAACGCAATGGAAACGCAGAATATATGTCTGCAGTGTCCATTTTTGAAATAAGTGCAATCTTAAAATCAATCCCTAAAACAAATATTTCCTTAAACCCTTCCACCTGCCTCATGATAAATTATTGTTGTTAAATTCATATTACATTACATCAAGTTTAAAGTACAAGTGCTTATAAGAAGTAGCCAACAGTTGTATCAGTCTAAAGCTGGGTACACATTTCTCTGGGGAACTCCTGATCAGACTGTTGACACTGGGGTAAATTCAGTAAGGATCACAAAAGCGATCCTTACTGTATTTAGCCGATGTACAGGGACTGCGCACGCAAAGGACTCGTTCTGCGTATGTGCAGAACGGGCCCTGCGATCGTTTCTTTAAAATGTGAATGCCTATGTCTGAGTGACAGGCAGAGGCATTTGGAGGATGGAACATGAGCGGGGGCGGCCAGAGTTCAGTAAAACGGGAGCATGTCGCCCCCATTTTCCAGGAGTGGCGAGGCCATGGACTCCATTGCGAGACACAGTTTTCTTGGCCTGGGTAGCCGCATTGCAACGACAAGGCTGAGAAAACTGAGACTTACTCAGCCTGCCGTCGCAGATGTTCATCACTGATGCGATTGCATCACAAATGCAGGGCGGTCATGGTATGCATCGCCTCCTGCATTAAGGACTGCAATTTCCAAAGCTGCTGCGAGTAGCTTTGCATTTGCAATCCTTAGTGAATTAGGCCCACAATCCTACTGGAGACCTAGATTGCAGATACGACTCCCAATCTATATGCACACACACCTGGTGAATTTGCTGCAGATCTCCAATCTCCATCTGCTGTAAGGATCGTGTCACCGTACATACTCTTCTCATCTTTGGCAGACTGGCTGAGAAAGGTTCCTTGAGAACCGAAACGCGTTGTTGTGGATTGAGGACTCACACATTTGGACTGAAGGTGACCTATTGCTGATAAATGTTTTGCGGTGGTGCTTGGCTACTTCAGCCTAGGACCACATCAGCTTATTCATAAGCTAGCCCACCGCAACACAGAAAGAGGGTGAGAGCTTCTTTTCTGATTTTTCAAAAACAGCACAAGCCACTTTTGAAGTCCCATTTGCACTGGCAGTTACAATGCACTGTATGTTTTTATGTATATATTATTAAATGTTCATTTGTCTTTTTATACCCAGTTTTATTCTGCTCATTTGCACATTAATCCAGGGCATCCATCCCCAACTAAAGGGTGTTAGGATCCCCTCACGATTGTGTATGGTAGCCCATGCCAGGGTCCAGTTTGAATACATCCTTACGGATTTAGCGCCAGTGACATCTGGTTCACCATTTTTTCTTGCTCTGTAGACTGGCTGCCACTCACAGGGATGAATTGGGAGAAAAATTGTACAAACCAGTCGCAGGGGCATACACACTTTTATATTGGTCAGGTGATTGGCGATCGGTTCCCTGTATTTTCAGGTTTCATAATTGACGACCAGGATTGGATGAAACCAGATTTTATGTGAGTATACACACTCTACCAATGTCTGATCTATTGGTAGGTCAAAGCTCAGATTTGATGAGAATTGGACCAGTGTGTACCCTACTTAATAGGAGGAGATCCGCCAAAAGAATTGCAGGACTTCCATCCATCATAAATACAATAAACTAGCCAAATCTCTTTATTAGAGTGTTTAATATGATAAGTTTCATTTTTTTTGTTTTTTACATAAAACACTGTCGTTTTTTTGTGGCTAAAATAAAGGGTTATGTGGTATTTCTGTCTTTGATCCCTTTATTCATTCTTACCCTTGTAAGTATTAAAATGTGTAAATGTTGGAATGTATGCAGTGCTTCTCACCATTTAGGGAATGTGGCTGCTTTCAAGGAGCTGGCACAGTTGGTCTGTGCACACAAGGAGGCTAATTCAGATGTGCCTATCGCTGCTGCTAAATTAAAAGGAGCTCCAGGAGTTGATCGCAGCAGGATTTTTGTTAGCAATTGGGCAAAACCATGTGCACTGCCGGGGAGACAGATATAACATGTGCAGAGAGAGTTAGATGTGGGTGTGGTGTGTTCAATCTGCAATCTAATTTGCAGTGTAAAAATAAAGCAGCCAGTATTTACCCTGCACAGAAATAAAATAACCCACCCAAATCTAACTCTCTCTGCAAATGTTATATCTGCCTCCCCTGCAGTGCACATGGGCCCTCATTCCGAGTTGTTCGCTCGGAGTTTTTCATCGCATCGCAGTGAGAATTCTCTTAGTGCGCATGCGCAATGTTCGCACTGCGACTGCGCCAAGTAACTTTACTATGAAGAAAGTAAGTTTACTCACGGCATTTTCATCGCTCCGACGTTCGCATTGTGATTGACAGGAAATGGGTGTTACTGGGCGGATGCACGGCGTTTTAGGGGCGTGTGGCTGGAAACGCTACCGTTTCCGGAAAAAACGCAGGAGTGGCCGGAGAAACGGTGGGACTGCCTGGCCGAACGCTGGGTGTGTTTATGACGTCAGCCAGGAACGAAAAGCACTGAACTGATCGCACAGGCAGAGTAAGTCTGAAGCTACTCAGAAACTGCTAACTCGTTTGTAATCGCAATATTGCGCGTACGTCGGTCGCAATTTTAAGAAGCTAAGATTCACTCCCAGTAGGCGGCGGCTTAGCGTGTGTAACTCTGCTACATTCGCCTTGCGAGCGAACAACTCGGAATGAGGGCCATGGTTTTGCCCAATTGCTATCAAAAATCCTGCTGCGATCAACTTAGAATTACCCCCATTAAACAGCAATGTGAGTTTAGGAGAGATGGTGCCACTACATTTTTTTGTAATATAGGGCAAGGAAACCATCCGGACTTGGAGCAAAAGCCATTCCATGGAACTACTGTATGAACTAACCTAATTGAGCTGTTTACTATACACAAATGCATTCTGCCTTCCGGTAGGCAGCTGTGACATGGATGTGGAATATTTTGTCAACATTCACAATTTCGATATTCACTATGTTGACATGAGAATGTTGACACAGTTGTAATAAAATGTGATCTAGAGTTCCCTCAACAATAGTCCACTTTTTTTTCTGAACATGGTGGGCTACCTACTGTCACATCATGCCTCCCCTTTAAGTTGTGTTCTGCAGCCTTAATATGGGTAAATCTGCATTGATCTGACCTTCATTAAACACTTAGCACTTTCCCTTCTTATTTGTGGCTGACGGTCATCTTTACAAAGATGACTTTTGCGCAGAGATCCTCTTCGCTTTAAGTAGGACAGCCATATGATATGACTAAAGTATTTGTCGTACAGCCATAAGGCTGAACTCTGCATATCTGAAAAGCATCGCAGATCCCTTCAACATAGGAACATCTGTCATGGAACATCCCCTTGAACACACTGACATAGACAATCTCAGCCAATTACTAAAGGTGCTTGGTATCTTCCTGTGCTACAGCATTTTCTTCTCTTCCTTATTCTATCCATCTATATGTCCTCATCTCTCCATTGCACATTCTCATATGTAGGGAGTAGAGAAAATAGCTATGCAAATTCACCTTTAACTAATTTGTCCTGATGTTCTGTCTTAAACTGAGTCTTCATTAAAACCCATTGATATGCAAATAAGTATTGTTTTTTGTGTTTTTATTTGTTGCTTCACTTGTTTTCTGCAGAACTTCCCCAGATCCAGCTAGTGCCATAGGGGCTAATTCGGACCGGATCGCTGCTGCACGTTTTCGCTCAGCGGGCGATCAGATCTGAACTGCGCAGGCGCCGCAGGACGCTGGTGCATGCCAGAGATGCCATCAGCATCTCAGTCCAGCGATCGCCTCTTCCTGAATGACAGGCAGAGGCATTCGCTGGGCGGCAGGAGGCGGGCTGGCAGCGTTCGGCCGCTGTTATGGGGGGCTGGTCCAGGCAACACAGGCGTGCCCGGACCATGCGGGTCACACGCAGCCGCTGCGACCCAGAGAGCGACGAGTCACAGGAGCTGTGGGATGCCAGCCAATCTTGCACATTTTTTAAAGGGGCAATCACTTGCAAAGCAAAACCACGGCTTGTAAATGATTACACATTTTAAAAAAGTCAGAGATCGGCCGGTATCTCTCATCTCCAGCGATCTCAGACAACATTCCACCTCGCTTCTTGTGTCTTAGTGCCAGCCTTCTGCCTTTCCCACTTCCAAATTATTCCATTACACCTACTAACACAGTAGAAGACCTGAAAATTCAGCATAAGGTGACTTGGGAGGGTGTATCCAATTAGAAGCAATCTGTTTTCATAAGATAAAAATGGCCTGATATCGCGATTTTTGACCGATGGTCATTATCGCGGTATCCAATTAAAGGCCATTTTTATCTTATGAAAACAGACCCACGATCGTGGATAACACATGGGATCCAGGATAAGTTCCCGATCCTATGTGCTATTGCGGCTTCGGCAGCTGCTTATCTCAGATTATGTTTCGGGTGCTTGAGGCATCCCTGAGAAGTGCCAGCATTGGTGGGAGGAGTGTGCCGCATCGGGGCTAATTGGATAACCCCCCAGCGAACCTATTAGCAGCTGTAAATTACCGCTGCTAATAGCATACCCCCCTGATGTCCCAGTAGTTAAAGATGTCATGTGTGGAAAATGCAGAAGGTGCTTCCAGAACCTGCACACTTGATTTACAGTATGATGCCCCTTTTGTGGCTGTAGCTGTCCTCATACAGATTATTGTTTTCGATAGTACTGCATTGTATTTCAAGACCTACTAAAGGAAGAACTTGTATAAATGTGCAAAGAAACTTTACCCTCCCTCCTCCTGTTATTATTCCTTTCAGAAAGGACACAATGAATATTCCTGTTGAATGTTCTCTAAGATTCTTAGCCATTGAGCCCTACTAGTTCTCCTTTCTGCCTCTGCCTGTTATTGGGAAAGCAAGTACTCTGAGAATCAGAAACATGCTCCTCTATTTCATCTTCTTGTTCCTGGAATGACTGGGGATCCTTGATACTGCATGATGTCCTCTGTGACCTTGACTGATCCCCTGTAGTAAGATCTTCCCCTCTTGGAAAAATGTCCGCTGGACCTGCAGAGGACTTTTCTAATGCTTAGGTTTCATCTTTCAGCTGCACTGATGCTGTCACTGGACCATGGCCTCTGCTATAGGACATTAGGACCCCTTGATGGCACAACTGTAATGTTATCACTTTCTAAATTGGACATAGCTAACGGCAACCCTGCAGGGATCAGCGTCTCTTTCTTCCCAGCACTAAATTAAACTGATAATTTTCCAGGGCACTTATATGGCTTCTAAAGCTTCACAGACTAGCCCGCTCACTAGTCCTCTATCTAAACCAGCTAGTCTCTGCACCTAACCAGTCTCACCTGGACCTGCTAACATCTGGCTATAACTTCCCCCAGCTCATGCTCTCTGGAGTATTTCACGCAGTATTTGCTTGTCTCTAATGGACAAGGCTATACAGGCTAGGTATGGGAAGTGTGGCAAGACACAACAACTGCCCAGGCAGGGATCTGATGCAGAGTAATTTTAAATGTAGTCTTTCATATATTTGTAATTTTTGGATATAAACATTACGCTACTTGATAGGCAGTTTGCCTTAAGCTGGAGCCAGGTGTGTATTGTCAAATATCATTCACAAAAATTCCAGATTAAAGGAAAATACCTCGGAGCTGTTTAAATCCTAAATGCAGAGAGTTTATTTATAAGTCTGCAAATATCAGTTACATAATGGTTGCGAGTTACATAAAAGCTGTCATACTAGATAACAGACTGCAAATTAGAGAAGACCATAAACTAAAATGACCCATCTACTCAAGTTTGTTAAGGGCCCTACACACTGGCAGATAACACTGCACGATATGAACGTTCTTGTTCATTAATGAACGAGAACTCGTTCATATCGTGCAGTGTGTAGGCACCAACGATGAAGGATGCGCGGCCCCGCGCTCATTCATCGTTGGTGCCCCATCGCTTCTGCATGCAGGCCAATATGGACAATCTCATCCATATTAGCATGCATTGCTATGGAGCCGGGTGACGGGGGGAGTGAAGAAACGTCACTCCCCCCGCCACTGAGTCGGCCGTATCCGCAGTCAGGCAGCTCGGCGGCGGATCGCCGAGTCTGTAGGGGGCATTACATATATCACATTACAAACATTAAGGTTATTGCAGGCAGTGGATAGCAAACTGATTTCTATCTGTTTATAGGCTCATAATGAAAATACAGATGGTTCAATAATTTAATCTCTCTGTATAAAGTGAGATTATGCTATATTTGACCACTATATTGTGCGCTATTTGAGTTTTATTTTGTCTTGCAATTAATAATAATTACTCTTGCAGTATCTATACTAATTATGATGCAGAATTAAATTATTATGCTAGTAAAAAATAAATAAAGATTAAAGCAGATATCCACCTAAACACACGTTTTTGAAATTGCATTGGGTCAAGTATCAGAGCGCTTGCGGTCCACTGCTTGTGACCTTTGCCATTCAGCAGCTACAGTACGTACCCCTTCTCTACTCATCAGTGCATCACCAATGGGTAATTCGCTTGTCACCAATTGCAGTGGAGGTTTGAAATGCTGCTCTTTCTACACATAGGGGGGGTACTTTTGCTCTTTACAGATAATAATCCTCTGTATCGGAAGCATAGAGATTTGAGTATGCAATCTGCTGTCATTTTATGGAGGCAAACTCAGTCTTTCCAGTCTCTCACTGATCACATTTTTTGTTACAGTTATAAGTGGTAGAAGAGATTGCTGGAGTTTCAACTTTCTTGCCTGTTTCAACTTTTGTTTTTTAACCATTTTGACAAATTGGTGCCTTTCCCATCGATTTTCTGGTGTTTTTGCTTTGATTAATTTGGAGAATTGTAAACCAACTAAAAACATGCCAAAAAGGGTGATTTCATCAAATCACTGCTGCATAAATTCCCCCTGTACTGTTAATTTCCCCAGAATTTACATCTATGGTAGAGTTGTTATATATTTATGTTACTATAACATATATCTTGCACCTTTTACCAATTTCCTTTATTCAGGAATCCTAATAACATACTATTGAAGCTTTAACCTCTACATTCTTAACGCATTGAATAGTTGAGTGACAGCTGCTGAATGTAGACACAGTTGGTCTGTGCTTGGCCCCAGCAGCACTTGCAGCCAATCAGAAACTTGCAGGCTCAGATTTTAATTGTCCACAGTGACCTATAACCTCTAGGTGAGTGCTTCATATCTGATCCAGGTGTTATCATTGCAAGTTCAGAAATGGACTCCCATATCTGATCTAGATATGAACACTGCTAGTTTAGAAATGGTCTTTCTAGTTGTACATTCTTCTGTTAAAATTACTGTAAAAAAAAACAGTATTATATCCTATTACACTTTACGGCTCCTTGTTTATAGAACATGAGACAGAAAATTTATACAGCATAAAACATTGAAATTCAATTACCCAAACAATGTACATTATATACTTCATTATACACAGGAGTGTAAAACGGAATGTTGGGGATTCTATATTCTTACAGACCGTGAAGCTGTAAGATTAGGAAAAAGGCTGATGTTCATGTTGGCTAGTCTGTTTATTGCTGTTTCCATTGCACAGGAATTCTTCCAACATATCCTGTGCCTGATGTAAAAGGGCATTTACTGGCTGGCTTCTGTGTCATGGAAAACTTTCTTGGTACCTGGCACAGTTACAGTAGGGAATGGTTTTACACTGAGAAATTAGTGAAGTATTTGTCACATATAAATCATCCAACTTTTCTTAAGCTTATAAACATTTACAGTCCTGTTCAGCAGCAAACTAGAAATAGAAATAATGCTCTTCTCCGTGAGATACTGTATATAGTAATGAAAAACAAAGGTTCTTATGGGATCTGGTGAGAATGTCATACAGGTGCTGAATGTTTTGACAGAGACATAAGGTTAACAAGAAAAGTGGTGCACTGGTGACATAGTTAAGATGTAAATTTCGACATTTAACATATCAACAGTACATTTTTGTGCCGCATACACATGATGCGATTCTAGCTAATGATATGGACTATCGTTAGAAAAACTAGTGCATATCGTACCGTGTGTATAGAACCACCGATGAGCGATGTGCACTCCCGCATATCGTCATCACTGCAAAAAGTAGACTGTGCTTTTAGCTTAGATAGTGCATATCATTTGTGTGTGTACGGAACTAACGATATAAGCCAACAATAATAATTATCCCTTCCGGAAGTCTCACCCACCCCCCGACATTCCAGCCCACTGTGTAGCCAAAGGTTGTCATTCCAATTGTCTGCTTCTCATACCACACCCGTTTTTACTCCTCATAACTTTGTCACACCTAGCTTATTATCAGGGCGAAATTTAATGTTTAGGACCTCCACAATTCCCAATTACTGATAAGCAGCACATCTGTTCCCTCCCTATCTGTTTTGTACTTGTACTAGTACTCAGGGTCGAAGTGGCCCACAGGTGAAACCACCGGTAGGTCCCACGGTCTGAGAGCCCTCCCTCTCCTCTAAGATTCCAGACTGTGCTCTTGAATTATACATAACACATTGCATTATACTGCACAGGTCTATCTTCTGCAGTGCATTGCTGTTATTAATCTGGTACACGATTTACTAAGTATATGTATATAATTATAAAGGACCCAGACCATACGCTTTTTATTGGTTAGCCTAGCCTCTGTGGTGGCTGGCCACACCCCCTCTGGAGGCTGGACACACCTCTAAGAATGGGCCCCTACCACTGCATTTCCCCTAGTGGGCCCCTTACATTCCAGTCTGATACTGCTATTACTCTTGTACTAAAATGCTTTAGAATTTATTTAAATGATCAGCTGGTATAGATTGAAGCTCCTCTGGCACTAATATCATCATTTAGAGCCAATGTGCTGAAAGCTGGTAGACATCCACTAGGAGATTCTTAGAAGCACAGTAAACAGTTTCCTGCATGTAAATGGACAGTTAATACTCCATTACTCAGAAGTATGTATCCCTGCTCAGAGATGTATCTGTATGCAGATAAACTGTGTATTTAGAGGAAACTATCCAGATGTAACACAGTAAATATGGTAATATATAGATGTTTCAGATACCTGCTTGGCTGAAGCTCCCGTGACATTAATCTACTGTGATCTAATAGGCCCTACACGTACACACTACGCAATAACACTGAAAGATATGAATGAACGAGATACAGTATCGTTCATATCTTTCAGTGTGTAGGCACCAACGATGAATGATGGGCAGCCCCACGCTCGTTCATCGTTTGTCCCGGGTCGCTTATACATGCATGCCAATATGGACAATCTCGTCTATGTTAGCATGCAGGGCTATGGCGCTGGGTGACTGGGGAGTGAAGAAACTTCACTGCCCCGTCACCTCCCCCCCGCCGTGGGCTCGCCTGCTGGCCGTTTCGGCCATTGGGCACCTCGGCGGCCAATCGCCAGGTGTGTAGGGCCTATAAGAACCAACGTAACATAAGTTTATAATGTTAAATTTGCTTTAGTAACAAGCTACAAAGAACAATACTTATACCAACCAATAAGAAATCAGCTTACTTTGGTTTTTTCTTTTGATCAACAAATTAGGAAGAGGAATCCGTTTCACAGTATACTAGTAATTTAAAAAGAAAGATGGCCGCTGCCCCCAATACACTCTGGTTAGGAATATTGCAATAATATCTAAATATAACTTACAATTTTAACACACAACTACTGTACCTTTACAATTTCTTTTTCTCTATAAGATACATTGCGTTTTTATATGGTAGTGGCAGGTTCAGTGTAAATGCAAACATTACCATACTTACACTTTATATTTTTCTTGTAAATCTATCCAAATGGAAATGATGTTGACTACTGCACAGGTAGACGTAATGACCTGGGCATATGTGTTTGTTTTTTTGTTGCCTGTTGTATATCAAATAACCCTAAAGTCTGTCGTACTTCCAAAGGACAAACAATAGGAAGAATAAATTAAGAGAAAGTGGCGTTTTAGACCGTACAGAGATCCATCTCTCTTGTACAGTATTATCCATTTAATGTGCATGTTTTTCCTTTGAAGTAGGAACATTAAATTCATGCTTTCACTCCTGTAACACTTGTTTGATGATGTGCAATAGCTGGGAATGTTTTTGCAGTGTCTATATTTGGTTGCAGTTAGAAGCCTGGTTCAGACAGAGGGCATAAAATATCTGGAAAAATGTGCAGAAATCCTGCTGTGAAAAAGCATTTGAAGTGGGCTCTGTGTTCTTGTCTGTATCTTG
This sequence comes from Pseudophryne corroboree, assembly GCF_028390025.1. Classification (NCBI taxonomy): domain Eukaryota; kingdom Metazoa; phylum Chordata; class Amphibia; order Anura; family Myobatrachidae; genus Pseudophryne; species Pseudophryne corroboree. The sequence goes on along the minus strand of NC_086448.1, from coordinate 268,325,958 downwards.
AAAAAGCTGCATACTTCTTGTTCTCATTCTTGGTTTTCTCTTTCACAGCATTAGGTAATATGAAATAAAAAAGAAATTCAGTGAATGGTAGAGAGATGATTAGAGAACTTGATATGATATTGTGTTCATGTACATATTTTTAGTCATTATATATATTTATATTATTTTTCAAATCTGTCTTTGTGTGGCATGGAGAAAGCTGTATATATTTTAGTTTAGCACACAAAGAGCATTTTGAAGGAATATTTCTTTTAGAACAGGAAGTACCGAACCTTATTAAAGCGGCACTGTTACCCATAAAACGGTGGGAGTACAAGGGAGTGGCCACCTGCCAGAGCCCTGGTGGTTGCACTACATTAGGTGGCTGTCTTCCTTTCATTCCACTTACACTCCCATGTCAAAAGCATGGGGGGGATTATGTGAGCTTTTAAGTTGACAGGCCATTTACAAGCCTCAATCCCCCCCAACACACACACACACACACACACACACACACACACACACACACACACAGCCGGCCCTAGGCATAAGCAAAGTAAGCAAATGCCTGGGGCATTTGGAATGCCATGGGGCACAAGCAGCTTATGCTGATTTAAATGATATGCGGCATGCATATATTCTGTGTGTGACTGCAGCCAGTAGCGGATCTTGCTACGGCCACACAGGATTTTTGCCCGGGGCGCTGCCGTCTGGAGGGCGCCTCCGCCGTGGCAAGATCTGCTACTGGTGGTGCCCCCGGTGCTGTCCGATGCTGTGCTGTGCAGTGTGCGATGACGGCATTGCGCACCGCATGGCATTGTGGGACTGGTACATAGACGCTAGGGGTCATAATTGACCTCTAGTGTCTATGCTGTGCTATGGGAGAGACGTCTCTCCCATAGTCTAGAGGAGGGGCGCCGGAGACGGAGGACAGCAGCGGTCGGGAAGCAGGAGCGGGGATTGTGAGTATTTTTTAATTTATTTCATTTTTTTGGGTGATCAGCGCTACTGGGGGCGCAACTGCTGAGGGCACAGCTACAGGGGGCATAACTGACCACGCCCCTTCTCTGAAGCCACACCCTTATTTTTTTTCACTTTGGGCGCCACAAGGCCTAGATCCGGCCATGACTGCAGCTGTATCTGCATACAAAATGCTATGCTACAGTGTATTCCTGGAAGTCACTGTACTGTATCATTTCATATGCAGATACAGCCATAGTCGCACACGGAATATAGGCATGCCACATATTTTAATCAGCAGAAGCTACTTGTGCTTCCTAGTCACATAGCAATGCAAATTAGACGCATTTTCGGCAAAAAAGGCGTTCAACGTTAGCATAGCTGGCCTAGAACTGCCGGCTGACTCAAGTCAGGCGTCTCCTGCTGCATGGCGTATTGAGGCAAGATGTATGAGGAGACATCTGTATCCAAGCAGAGGCAGAGTTCACAGTGTTAGCGGCCATGTGAGTGCTGTGTGCGGGTGGGTTGGTTGTGCAATAGTGTTCGGCATATGTGTAAGGGGCATTATGTGTGTCGTGTATAAATGCATTCATTATGTACGGCATATGTGTAAGGTGCACTATGTGTCATTATGTGTATAATGGCATTAATAATGTGCGCCATACGTGTAAGGGACATTATGTGTATAAGGGCATTAATAACGGTTGGCATAATGTGTAAGGCGCATTGGGTTTATAAGGACATTAATAATGTGTGTCATGTTTAAGGGGCATTACTGTGTGGTATTATGTGAATAAAGGCATTACTATTGTGTGGCATTATGTTGCTCTACTCTGTGGCGTAACATATAGAAAGGGCACTACTGTATGGTCTAATACGAATAACGAGCAATATGGTGTAGTGTAATGTGAATAAGAAGCAATTCAGTGTGATGTAATGTGAATAAGGGGCACTACTGTGAGGAGTATATAAGGTAAAGTGGTATTAATGTGTGATGTAATGTGAATAAGAGACACTATCGCATTATAAAATGTGAATAAAGTTGCACTACTATGTGGTGTAATTTGAATTGGGGGTACTGTTGTGTGGCTATGCCCCTTCCCAGCAAGAACACGCCCCTTTTTGGCCTGTGCGCCGATTCTAAATTGTACAGACTGGTTGTGATTTAAACAGCCTCTTTTAACTTTTGTTTTTACTTTTTATGTACTTATCAGGGATATGACGGTATGGTTTACTAGAACAGTGCGACACCGAGGAGGCAATAGTGGAAAGTTAGAAAGAGACGTCACTGGGCTTCAGCTTTGTCTGCTAGTAGTAGAAAAACTAGTCACATGCATTCATTGGCACAGTGGTGGGTGTGGTTTGTAGTTTCATCATCGGCTTCTAACAATTGTAAAACTAAATACAGGTTGAGTATCCCATATCCAAATATTCCGAAATACGGACTTTTTTGAGTGAGAGTGAAATAATGAAACCTTTGTTTTTTGATGGCTCAATGTACACAAACTTTGTTTAATACAAGAAGTTATTAAAAATATTGTATTAAATGACTTTCAGGCTGTGTGTATAAGGTGTATATGAAACATAAATGAATTGTGTGAATGTACACACACTTTGTTTAATGCACAAAGTTATAAAAAATATTGGCTAAAATTACCTTCAGGCTGTGTGTATAAGGTGTAATTGTAACATAAATGCATTCTGTGCTTAGATTTAGGTCCCATCACCATGATATCTCATTATGGTATGCGATTATTCCAAAATACGGAAAAATCCGATATCCAAAATACCTCTAGTCCCAAGCATTTTGGATAAGGGATTCTCAACCTGTATGAAATTAGGTATTAGAACTACTAGTCCCATCTTGGAGAAAAATAGTTTAACAAGTGCTTCATATATAATTTATTGATCCCTATGAAGACAGTTGCATCACAGGGTAAGTACAATCCTTGTATTCAGCACATCCTGTTGCCTTTCCCTGTGTAGCTTTCTCTCCAGGGCATGTGTGTACTGTTGCAACTGTCCTTGGAGTGAAAGCTGGACAGATCATGACTCAAGGCAATAGGACATGCTGCGTCCAGGATTCATACTGCTGCTGCATTCCTCATACTGTAGGGTTCAATTTACCATTTCTGAATGCATCTGAGTTGGAATGTTGTCAGTCCTTGTGTTTTCTGCTAGGAATACTATTAGTAGAACCCAACTCGCACAGTGTGAGCATTAAACGTCTTGAGCAATGTGATATTAAAATAATGTTATTGAGTCTCTTATTTGTTGTCTATATTATCCTTTATTTCTTAAAGAAACCTACTTTCCTAAAACCCAAACACCTGGCACATCTACTATATATGAACAAAACACACTGAGGTTCAGCTATGGAACACTCCTGTAGTGCATGTGATGTTATTGGCTATTCTGCACCCCCCACAATACAGTTTCGGTTTTGTGATGTTATATGCCTATTTTTAAAATAGTGGGAGGCATACCTGTATCTAAGGACATGGATCTGAGTGCCAAGTGTGATGTGTCTGTAGCAGTGCAATGAGGTGTAGTAGCAGTTACATATGGCGATCGGAACTCAGAGTATGCAAACACTTAAACATAAATAAGAATAGTCGCAAACAGAGCCGGCCCTACCCAATATGATGCCCTAGGCAAGATTTTGGCTGGTGCCCCCTAGCACCAACACTAGTTCTGCCTCTGACCCTGCACCCCTTTCCCAGCACCATCACCCCTCACCCATAGCAGTCCTTATTTTGGTTTTCCTACCCCCTGTCATTTAAATAAGAACAGTGTGCACAGTCGACGCACAGGCCAAAAAGGTATGTGTTTTTGCTGGCAAGGGGCATGGCCAAACAATAATACCCCCAATTCAAATTATGCCACACAGTAGTGCAACATTATTCACAATTTATCATGCGATAGTGCCCCTTATTCACATTACATCACACTGAATTGCTCCTTATTCACATTACACCACACCATATTGCTCTTTTTTCTCATTACGCCACACCATATTGCACCTTATTCACATTTGCTGCACATTCTTAATGCATTTATACACATGAAACGCATAATGCCCCTTACACATATGCCGAACACTATTGCACAACCAACCCACTCACACACACACAGCACTCATACAGCCGCTAACACTGTGACCTCTGCCTCTGCTTGGATACAGATGTGTCCTCATAAATCTTGCCTCCATGCACCATGCAGCAGGAGATGCCTGGCGCCAGTCAACTGGTAGCTTTGCTAACGTCGGGTGCCTATTTTTGATGAAAATGCATCTTATTTGCATTGATATGTGACTAGGATGCACAAGCAGCTTCCCCTTATTAAAATGATATGCAGCATGCCTATATACTGTGTGTGACTGTGGCTGTATCTGCATACGAAACACACAGAATATAAGCATGCCGCATATCATTTTAATCCCTAGGTATACCAGATGCCCTAGGCAATTGCCTAGTTTGCATATGCCTAGGATCGGCTCTGGTCGCAAACACAGGTAATGAAGACCATCCTGATACCCCCTAACTCTCATGGCAGAAAAGTTGGACCAGACAGTATTTTGGGAGAAAAATTAAGATGTTTAATAAAGACTGTGGGCCTAATTCAGAGAAGTATAGAAACCCAGTGGTTTACTTACATTTCCAATGTTTATCGATATGTGCATGTGCAGATCTGTGTGTGCGCCGATGGTCACAGTTCTCCCTAATCTGCAGAATGTAGTTGACATGCCTCGGCGGTTTGGGGGCAGGGAAGGCGCGGTGATGGCCATTGTTACAGAAAATGCTAGTGTTTCAGCCCTGTTTTCTGGGCATGCCAAGGTTAGTGGCTGCCTCCATGGATAGAGCTTCACTGGCCCCAGAAGCCTGAAAACACTGTCTCCCCCTCCCCCCACCCTTCCCCCCCCGAACAACATTAGAGTTACTTAGATGACCAGTGTTCACACAGAGAAATCAATGCTGCATCTTTTAATACAGCAGCGGATTCCAGAAGCCGGCAGGAGGCGTCTATTCACACAAGACTTATCCTGCAACATTACAATATTATCGCACAGCTGCTGCATACAAAGACACAGCGGGTTTGCATTAGTGTCCATCTCTGAACCAGGCCCTGTAACCTGATTTTCTGCAGACAGTCCTACATACCAGAATGTGGGTGTGCCCCTATGAATGAGTTATGTGCAAATAGAAAGGAATCGCCACAGATTGACAAATAGGACAGTCCTCACATTGTATTCGTTTCTGTATGTGTCTCAATATGTTTCACTTATTAAAAACACCATGAACTTTCTTCGCATTGAGGCTAAGTTTTAATAATATTCAATGGGGCAGATGTATTAAGCCTGGAGAAGTGATAAGTGGAAGGCAATATCTTACCAGCCAATCATTCCGGGTTTGAAAAATGACAGGAGCTGATTGGCTGATGCCTAATCACCTTCCACTTATCACTTCTTTATCACTACTGTATCACCTCTCCATGCTTAATACATCTGTCCCACAGTGAGGAAGAAAACCACATCATATATCTCAATAAGTTGCTATTGTATGTAACTTGTGTGTGATTGTTGATCTGATTGGCCCCGTTAATGATGGGAACCAGTAAGCTTTAGTGTGAGATTTAGCTGCTGTTAATTAATTTATCATTGATTTTTCCAGTTATTAACTACCTAGTTTAGTATACTATTTACATGTGTCCTCTTCATTCATGTTTATTATTATTTTTGCTTCTGTTTGGATCTAATCACATAAGAAACTTTAAAGTACAATATTGCTTAACTGTTGTCTGGCATTCCACCTAATTCAACAGGTCCCCAGTTGTCCTGGCTCCTATATGTAGCATGTTAGTCATTGACCACAGGATGCCTATATAAAAAGGTAACCTTCGCAGGAGTGGGCAGGGTATTCATTATCTGCATCGGTCTGGGGACACTGTTCTAGATATTGCATGTGTGGCCCTTTATCATACAGTACATGCAGTGTGTACATACACAATATTTTGCATGCAGATATAAGCAGAACATTGCAGCACCATAGAAGATGTCAGGGGACCCGATGCAATGGGTGGCACCCCAGATCCTAGGTAAGTAATAGTCTACATTGATCTTTAACTGAAACTGAAAACTAACTGAGGTAGCCTTTAAGAAGTGATGTATTATTATATATGTATTAAGCATGTGAAAAAATAAGTTTCCAAACAGAAGAAGCTAACAATAATGTATGCAGTGTCATTACATTACATTGGGTGGGTGGGGATGAGAAGGATGAAAGAGGTGGGAGGGTCTATACTTGGCATAATGTGTGTGAGGGGCTTTACCAGCGTAATATGTATAAGGGACTCTACTGTGGAGTAACATTTATAAGCGGCTTTACTGTTGCCTAACATGTATAAGGGGCTCTACTGTGTGGCTTAATGTGTATAAGGGGTACTACAGTGTGGTGTACGGTGTATAAGGGGTACAGGTTGAGTATCCCATATCCAAATATTCCGAAATACGGACTTTATTGAGTGAGAGTGAGATAGTGAAACCTTTGTTTTTTGATGGCTCAATGTACACAAACTTTGTTTAATACACAAAGTTATTAATAATATTGTATTAAATGACCTTCAGGCTGTGTATATAAGGTGTATATGAAACATAAATGAATTGTGTGAATGTAGACACACTTTGTTTAATGCACAAAGTTATAAAAAATATTGGCTAAAATTACTTTCAGGCTGTGTGTATAAGGTGTATATGTAACATAAATGCATTCTGTGCTTAGATTTAGGTCCCATCACCATGATATCTCATTATGGTATCTAATTATTCCAAAATACGGAAAAATCCGATATCCAAAATACCTCTGGTCCCAAGCATTTTGGATAAGGGATACTCAACCTGTGTATACTGTGCGATGTAATGTTTTAATGTGAATAACAGATACTACTGTGCGGTATAATGTGAATTGGTACTATTCTGAGGCCGTGCCCCAGCCCCATGAAACCACAGTCCTACATTCTTGACACGTGCCTTCAGTGCACAGAGTCCCTATTTTGATCAGTGACTTACCATTTTGCACCCCAGATGTAGGAATGGTGAGTACAGTGTATACACATGTGTGTATACATGTGCACACTCGCTTGTACATACTTTCAGAACACTACAAGCAAGGGATTTGAACACCATGCTCAGAGCCGGATTAAGGCAGGAACGACGGGACAGCTGTCCTGGGGCACCAACACGTTAAGGGCCCCCACACACTGCATTCTGAATTGCAAGTGTCCCTTTGGTGGCTCACCTGTTTAATAACGGGGGTGCCGAGGTACTCATGCACAGTCAGAGCGAGTGCAGAGCCGGGTTAGTGTGCCGCCGCCAGTGGGTTTGGCAGCTGGATCTCTTTCCTCACAGCTGGCATGTCCCATCACACCGAACGGGAAGCCCATCCACCTTCACCCTGTGGTGTTCTCCATCGCTGTTGCCAGTAGTTACATGGAAACCATGGACCCAAGCCATGGAGTTCGTGCCTTCCTTCCTGATCCGGGGCAGCGTGTCTGCTGATGGACTGGAGGAGGAGTGTAAGGAGTGGGGCAGGGGCTGGTTGAGGCCAAGAAGGGGGCTGACAGATGGTTGGTGTGGGAGCTGTAGTGGTGAGGAGCCCAGCCTGGAGCTCCCTGACCCCGCCCTGATCTCCTCGCTGTGACAGAGTTGCCTGCGGTGTGATGGGAGACAGACACGTGATGGCTCCAACTGGTTCTGCCCCACTAACCTCCGCACGCCCAAGAGGGAAAGTTGCTATGTCAGCAATAGTAGTAGTAGTATGAGCCCCCACAACCTACATTGCCCTGGGCCCCCACCAGCCTTAATCTGGCCATGACCATGCATCCTATACCATATTTATACCCTTAGCTTGTGAGCTACTGTATCACTCTTAAGGGGAATACACATTAGAAGATATAAGTGGATGATATGCATGATAAATATAAAGATATTATCGTGCATATCATCAAGTGTCTATGCACTATAACGATGCGCACTCCCACGGGTCAGTAATGTTTATCTTTATCAACTGAACATGCAGTCCAATTTATGCTATATCTTACATGACTGCATGTTCACTATATCGTTCAGTGTGTATGCTCTATATCGTTCATTCTGTAGCTGGGCACATTTCAAGGGAAATCTTTATCTTTGTTGTTTCAAAATAGTCTAATGTGTACCCACCTATAGTGTGATTTACTGTATGTGATTGGGTCCCTTATCCAATATATAGGAAGTGGTCTGTGCACAGGTGTATTCACACTAAGCAGGTGTGATAACTGTAAAAACGGTCATTTTTAAAGCATGAGTTAGATGATAGGTAGGGGCAGGCTGCAGGGAAGGAGGGTTAGGGGTAGGCTGCAGGGAAGGGGGGGGGGGTAGGTTTAGGCACCACCGGGGGAGGCTACGGTTAGGCACTAAGGGGGGTGGTTAGCTTTAGGCTGCAGAAAGGGATGGTTAGGGGGGAGGGGGGGCAGTGTTACCTCCCCCCTGTCGGGATTTACATTGTTGGGATGCCGGCATCGGTATTCTGACCGCGGTGTCCCGTCAGCAGGAATATCACACTGAATCCATTTACCCCAGGATATGTGTCTTGACAGTGTTAGTAGTACATGATATTCCAGTAGTACTGTGTCTGTACAGTGTTATCAATAAATAATAAAGTTACTTTAACCATTGAAAATACAATGAAATACAGACACAAATACAAAACATACCAATAAAAAGTACATTCAGTTAAGTCCAATTAAATACAAATGTTACCTTTAAAAAATGAAACTGGAGTCTTCTTTCATGCTGTGCACCAATTGCAATATCAGATAATAATGTTAATAGCTGGCAGCAGTCACAGTAATAACATAGTATATGTAGGAGAGATCAGAATGCTGTCAGCCAAGCAACTGGTGACTTTCGCCATAATCAAGTCATATTTTGCACCAGAGGTTTAGCCATACCTCCCAACTTTGAGGTTCTGTGACTCTGGACCTTCGCGCGGCTCTCCCAAAAAGGGACGAGGCTTTATCCAAGATGGGATGGGGAATTGAGTATGTGGGTGGGGCCTCACATCACATCCCCCTTTTTATTCATTTATGGGGGCGTGCCGCCAGGCCCACTGCACTGTACTGTTTAGATGCCATGCGCATGCAGAGCAGCTGTATTCTCAGGCTCCCCAACCTGCCCCCACCCCGCCCGCGGCACAATGCAGCCCGCGGGAGGGACAGCGGGACAGTGTCCGAATAGCGGGGCTGTCCCACTGAAATAGGGACAGTTGGGAGGTATGGTTTAGCACCCTTACATATTGTGCCTCCTGTTGTGGTCTGCATGGGTCATATTTACTGTACTTGGCATATACCTGCGCAATCCCTCTCTCTCTCTCATTCTGTAAGGATTTGTAAATGTGTCTGTTCTGCATGCGGATGGATGTGTACAAGATATTTAAAAAAAAACACCACAAAAACTGATGTACATAGACTCAGCAGACCCCCTCCCAGTTTGCATTTGTGTGTGCTTACACTTATAACAGGTTACTTGAGACCTGTAACACTGACCAACAAAACTTTGAGTGGGTCTGCTGAGTCATGAGCAAGACCAGTGCTATTTTTCTGAAGGAACCTCTCATTAACAATGGCATTCCTGAACCTGTCTTGAGCTAAAATGCATTTTCCATAAAATAAGTTTTATTCTAAAGTCCCTTTTGAGTGCTGTCTTTTCTAAATATCACTGAGCAAGACTATATGGTGGGCTGCACTGTGCTTATATAACTTTGTGCCCCCGTTATAAATGTTTCCATATAATTGAAGACACTACGGGGTAGATTTACTAAAGCTTCTAAAACAGAAAAGTGGTGGTGTTGCCCATGATAGCTGATCAGATTCGGTCTATCATTTTCTAGAATGCAATAGAGAAATTATGGGTAGATTCTTATTAGTTGCTATGAGCCACACCACCACACAAGAAGCTTTAGTAAATCTACCCCCAAGTATAAGTAAGGCAGTCTGCACTTACACACCACGTATCCTGCAGCACTCTATGTAATTGTTGCAAGTTGTTGGTCAACACAGTTTCCTGGAAAGTCAGAGATTGACACACTTACCAATCGCCCGTCCGTTTTGTCGTGCCTGACATCACAACTATGCGGGCATTTAAATGTGTCCTCCGAGTTGAGACCTGTGGATATATCGTCCATAAGCTGTGCTGCAGGGTCAACGCCATATGTCTCTGACCGTCGTCATTCACAGACATATCGGGGGTACACATAAGCTGATGGCCCGCAAAATATATCGGCCGTTCGAATAGCCAAAAGATCTCTCAATGTGTACCCAGCTTTACAGTACAATCTGTGACCATGCAGTCATTTAATTTAACACAAGCTGTGCATTATAAGTACTTACCATGAGTTGTGATGAATGTCATTGCTTTCACCTGTTTATTATAATTATTAGATCAAGATTTATTGCATCAGGTTTCAGAGACTTTTACCCACACAGCTGCTGGGTAAGGCAAGGAGCAGAACAGATTTTGCTCCTCTGTCAGCTAGGCTCCCATCTTCTTGTGTGGTAATAAAACATGTTGTTATGTGATTTAGCATGTAGCGTCTGGGGTTTACAGCTGATCAAGTATTCAGCACAGACATTATTATTTGTGAACACTAAGGACAGCTCTAGCATCTAATTTATGCTTTGTTGTGTTACTTTAATATTTTTCTTTACTTTGCTTATTCCTCTGTATGTGACTAACTTTATTTACATCCTGCCAAGTGACATTGTACAACAATTTTACTGTTTTTGACGATAGGTTAGGTGCTCATAATCATGCATTCTTGTCATGACAGTGGTAAGACCAGGCTGGAGGAATGTTAGTATGGAATTCAGCCGTACCCCACCCCACCTTGCTTGAGTAGTGTTATCTTCACTATCTGCACACAGTATGACACTGGGTGAATTCTTTATCAATACCTGTGACCTAAATAGTAATACACAGAAATTCTATATTCAGCAACAGAATTTAAGGTATTTTAAATTATGTTAGCTGCCTAACTGCACAACAGCACTTCTTCATAGCGAGTTTTATTGGTCACTGTAGACAGACACAGATAGTGGTTGGTTGGTTGGTTAGTTAGTTAGGTAGGTAGAGTCTCCATGTGGGCAGAATAATTGCAGTGTCCACCAGTAAAGCTGAAACCAGGCCATCTAATTTGGAAATACAGTTTTGACTGTTATTCACATTTTCATTGTAATAGTTTGAGTTACATTATAGATGTGTATATACCGCTTTTAAAGCCACAGAAGAAGCCATTTTGATTTTTTAGAAATTACTTGGGCTGAATTAGAGTTGTACAGTGTGTCCAAACTCAAGCATACACAACTGTGAGCTACAGTAATTCACAGGGGATGTGGTCAAAATCCCGCCATTCAGGATTTTGACAGTCAGAAGACCGATGGTGATGGTCAGAATCCTGATGGATCCCGGAGGTAAGTATGGAGGGTTAGGGTTAAGCTGCAGGAGTCGGGCAGGTTAGGGTTAGGCTGCGGGAAGGATGGGTTAGGGGTAGGGTAAAAATACTTACTGTGATTTGTCAGGATTCTGTCCATCAGGATCCCACTGTCACTCTTCTGACTGTCAGAATCCCAACTGCCGGGATTTCATATACAACCCTTCATGAGTCATACACATCTCAGCCATATATCTACTTGTGACTGAATAGGTTTAACTGAGCACTAATTGTGCGTTTGCACATAGGCTACGTGTTCTTGAGGTGTCCTGTGGGTGCGCTTGCTGCCAACATGCAGGCAACTCGGAACCAGGCTTTCTTTGTTCATAGTGATTATGCTGACTTCTATTGTTAAAATTGCTGCTTCCACAAATATTTATATCCCTACTAGCTGTTCCGTCGGCCATCTTTCCCTGAGCTAGGTTATTAAGGGAGAAAATACTTTTAGCTCAAAGCTCCTTTCACAACATAGCTCTGTTTTATAGGTGCTGGCGTTCCAACCGTTGTGGTGGTACCTTGGGACTGTTCTAGACCAGGTATATCCCAGGGAGAAAAGTCCCTTTGGCACCCCCCTTAAAAAAACAATTCTATACTTTTTTTTTTTTTTTGCATGTAATAAATAAAAATACACCTTACCTGTATGGTGGTTTCTCTGCAATGGGGAATCTCTGAAGAAATTGATCTTCCCCAGACAGATTTCAGTCAGTGTCTTCAGTCGGCACTATTCATGTAAGAGATCACATAGACAAGAAGATGCACGTTTGCTTAGGACTATAACCATTGTCATCATCATTGTACAACAGAGGTTCAACCAGCCTCGTGTTCTCTGTACCCCCTCCAGTCCCCTGCCCCCTCTGCGTATCCAGCCTCCTGCTCCATGTCTCTACGGCCTCCTACCCACTGTCACTCCAGCCTCCTGCCCCCTGTGTCAAATCAAGAGCCAACTTCCTCCCCAGTCCCCTCCAATATACCTTATTTTTTGACAGGCTGCATACGCCTCTTCTTTTCAGCAGTGCAGCATGATGACGTCATGATGTATACCATGCAGTGTAGTACATCATGAACACTGGAACCTGGATCGGAGGTAGCCACTGCCCAGCAGACAGCAGCGCTGCCCTGCACAAATGATAATGCGGACAATGCAGCTGTCCCTAGGGTGTTGGCCACCTCTGATCGACAGCATGCTACATCACTCCAGGCGGTGGGCCAGTCAGCCCGCCCCTCGACCTACCCATGGCGGCATTTCTCAGTCATCACCAAGAAATGACTCGCCCACATGGACAGTAGAAATATATTGATAAACTAATTACAATGATTGATTAAAATAAATGTGTTGTTGTTTTAAAGAATTTTATAGTGTATTTATTGTTGGGTGAAACATCATGTTGTTTTGTTTAAATTAGTCATTTTTATTCAGCATGTGTAGAATAATACTATTAAATCACCTAAACAGTCAAAATGACCAGGGAAAAGGTAAATATTCACAATATCATATAAGGTGATCCGACCAAAATATTTTCAATCTGTTCCACTTTTGGGATCAAATTTCTCTGCCCATGTTTCCTACTGAATTATCCTTGTTTTGCGTCTTACATGTAGATAGGTGCAGATACTGTACATGGAGTGAATACTGGTACATTTTTTAGGATTACCAGTGGGGATACTATAAGCTGTAATAATGAGATGTATTTCCAGAGAGCGCTTAAAGATTTGAATTATTTGGAAGAGTCTGATCTGGTGTGGCGAGTAATTCCATACGGTGTCAAAACAAGTCTTGTTGGAGGAAGGGATAGATAGTGATCAGAAATGAGGCAAGGTAGAGGCAGAGGTAGATCTAAGAAGACATGAGGGAAAGTATTTCAACATGAGATTTGATATGCATGCTGAAGACTTTGTAAGCAAGGGGGAATAATTTATATTGTATTTTGGAGGGCATAGGAGCAAATGTAAGGATTTGTAACATGATGTCCAAAAGTTATGTATCTTTGAAAGGAAATGAGTTGATTATATAACAAATATTAAGTGCCCCTCTTTGGCCAGTTCAATGTTGTGGGAATACTCTTTTAATCTTGCAGAATGGTTCTACAGTTGCCACCTATTTATTAGGTTTTTCACCTAAACTGTCAGGTATTGGAATACCCTGTCTGTTTTTTTAGGATACTGTGCCAGAATCAGTCATCTTTAAAAAAAAAACACACAAAAAAACCCACACACTTCAGGTGATGCAGTCCTGTAATAATTTTGAGTGGAAATAACATTTCAAATGGAATAATGAAAAAAAATAGCTAGTAATGAGCCAGTTGAGTTAGACGCAAGGAGACCATTCTCGCCTCGGACTTGTGAATCTTCCTACGCACTCCAGCAGCCTAGAGTATGTCACTTCTAATTGTTACAACCCCTAGGCTGGGTACACACTGGTCGATATACTGTAGTGTCCATTTGATCAAACAGATGATATACTGGTAGTGGATCGGTGGGTGTGTATACCCAATAGGACAAGGAACCATTTACTTTAGTGCACTGAAAAAAGTTTCTATTTCAGCTGATTCTAACTGCATGAAGTTCATACTAACTGGACTAATTTATCATCTGTGCATGATTATTAATTAATTTTTATAATTAAGCTGGAATTGATTACAGGGCTGTATGTGCAATAGTTCCGGTACCGGTATACACTGTCTATATTCTTTTTTATTCATTTTATTAAAAAAATATACACTTTCAATTTAGCGCTGTTTATATGTTTGTTGGTGTTGTGCTATTTTAAGGGTTGAGTATTCCCTTTTTTTAACAGCTGCTGTAAGATTGGTGTATTAACTAAGCATTGGCTGAAAATTTATGCATAGTCTTGATTAGCCCTAGCGCCGAATTCTTGTTTTTGTTGTCAAATTCAAATGCCCGCCCAGCTATGATGTCTGGACCAATATATTGAGCAGCCAATCGGTAAGTGTGTATGCTTACCTAATTGGCGCAACAGCCAGCAGATGGATAATCAGTTCTCCCAGGTGCGAACAGTGTATACCTGATTGTTAAAACTCTGCAAATGGTTTCAGAGATAATTGTGATACAGTAGTATGTTACCAATTTGGAATCGTGAATGCTCATTACATCAGTAGTCTAATAGAAGCAAATTGGGGCTCAGAATTTCATGTATTTGGACATTTATGAAAACTGTTCTACAGGTGATAGTTTTACATCCAATCAGATTCTGTCAATGATTGTGGTACAGTCTAGATGGCGTGGACCATTTAGGGGTGGAGCTTATCAGTATCATGTCATGGCATCAGGAAATATGTGGGGGGTTAGAATGAGGGGGGGGGGGGGGGGGTTCCAATATTGGGCATGTCCAATTTTGTACTTATTCTCCCCACTAAAATGTTTGCAGTCTGTGATAGGGAATTTGAACCCTGTAAGGTTATGTTTCATGAGCAGTCATCCTGCTGGTCCGAAGCAATATACTTCTTTGGACACCTGTTATATTTCCACATCCATTTCTCCTTCACAAACCGTACACATGATGGTTTCTGCTACATTTATCAATAAAGGCATTGATTCTAAATGATCTGGCTTTATGTACATAGAGTATAATCTGTGATGCAGTTATGGATCTCAAGAGGCCTTTCCTTGGTTATGTGCATGGAATGAAATCTGCTCCTTAACGCTTATTGGGAATGTGTCAGAGAGCTGATTTGGTTGGTTGCCATGGTTCAGTATTCTGCCTGATCTCCAGAGAGCTGCGTTTCTGTAAACGGTGAATGTTTCCTGGTTTATCACAGTAGCAAGCTGTAGTTAGCTTCAGTTTCTTGGCTGGCAGACTAGACTCCTTTGTATTTTTAGCTTGACACGCTCAGAGATCTGTATTTAGGGGGTAATTCAGACCTGATCGCTCGGTAGCGTTTTTTGCAGCGCTGCAATCAGGTCAGAACTGCGTATGCACTGCGATGCGCAGGCGCGTCGCACGGGTACAAAGCGGATCGTTGCTGTGCGATGGGTTTTACGAATAATCCATTCGCACAGCCGATCACAAGGTGATTGCAGGAAGAAGGCGTTTGTGGGTGTCAACTGACCGTTTTCTGGGAGAGTTTGGAAAAACGCAGCCGTTTGCAGGGAGGGATCCTGGCGTCAATTCCGGTGATTGCAGTGGCTGCGTAAGTCCTGGGCAACTCAGAAACCCCCTGTGGGCGGCGACTATCTGTTCGCAGCATTGCAAAACAACCCTAGCGAGCGATCAGGTCTGAATTACCCTCTTAGTCACTAGCTTGTGTTCTTTAAGATAGGGTATTGGACACACAAAGGGATGACGTTGCCCTCATTATCCTCTCTGATGCTGGTTACACACTAAATGATGTGTGTGCCCAGCGATGGCACGATACATTGCGCCATCCGTACACACTGCATGATGTAGTGGATGACGGCGCGATGTATAGTTGCCCACCGCATTTAAAATGCTTGCCTTCGTTTCCTGGGTCATCCCATTGGGCATGCAGCACGGCTTGCAGGACGACCCAGGGAATGACCTGCGGAAGCGTGTGATCATGGGTGCACACTGTGCGATGTCACCAATATATCATTCAGATCCGTGTCGGGAGGATATATTTTCTGATTAATCGCCTAGTGTGTACCCAGCTTTACTGCACCCATCAAGTAAATCTATGCTGCAGATAAACGCACTGCAATGCACCTACAACCCATGGAGCGGTGCTGACCCCAGAGCAGTGTAAATTGCAGTCAGCTGTGATACTGTACACACTTTATAACATAAGATAATTTTATTATTTTTTTAGCAGGGTACATTGGTTTCCACAGGGAAACATTGGGGTGTAGAGTGGATCTTGATCCAGAGGCACTAACAGGCTAAAGTTTTAGGCTGTCCCAGGATGCATTGGGGCCTCCTCTATAACCCCGCCTCCAGGCACTGAGAGCCCAGTTTCGAGTTGGTGCCTGCAGCAGCAGGTCACTTAACAGGGGATCTGCACTGAAAAGCTTTTCTGAAAGAAGATTTCTTCAAGGGCTGACAGCGCTGTATGTCAGGGTGACACTTCAGCGCTGCAGCTCCATCAACTTCTAAGTGGAGTTGCATACTCCCGCGGCCTGTTCCTGGGTACTTGCAATGGAGATGTCCCAGCTTAGGCACACAGCTGCAGACTGCTCTCCTGGTTCGCGTGGCGCTACAGGGAGGAGGTAATAGAGTCCCCCAGGCGGGTCCCACCATTAAATCGCGTTCCGTCCGTGACCTTTGGAGATGACTCGCGGCACTGGCGTGGAGACTGTCACCGAGCAGGGACCCCACTAGACCACCGGGGCATCTTAGTACAGGTCGGGTGTACTAACACCCCATTTAATAAGGCTCACGGTACCCGGGGTGGACGTCCAGCATAGGGGAGTCGGTGCGACACCATCTACTTGTAGATTTCCCGCCCTGGAGCTGCCTCACACTCTCTCACTCCCTGACTGAGATGCTGGGCTCCATCTTATAAGCATAGTTGCGGCTGGTCTCTGGGACCGCAGGGCAAGGTTTCCCTTGTAAAGCCGCCTGTATACAGCACTGTGACTTTACAAACACTTTAGTATTCTACATGTCTTTATACAGACAGTGTTAGTTGAGAAAGAGTGTACTGTTTCCAGAATGCATTGTAAGAGTATTCTGATATATCCTCCGGTCTACTGACCGCGTTGTGATATATATACTAGTCCAGTGCAGCTTTATTGTGATAATTATCTCCGCATTGCCAGGCAGTTCTACGAACTCGCCCTGGCTATTAACCTAAGGTGGTGTCATCATGTCACCTTAATCAAGAGATGTGGTCCCGGCCTTTATCTCTTCAGATTTGTCTTCCAAAGAAAGTTCTTTGGATGTGGTTAGGACTCCTCCTTATCTATGTGGAGAGGACTGCCTCTATAAGGAGGTCAGATGCCCTTTTGGTCCTGTTTGGTTTCCACAAACGTGGCTGGCCTGCGATTAAGCAAACCTTGGCCAGATGGTATAGAATGGTGATTGCACAAGCTTATGCGCAGGCTGGAGCTCCTGCTGCTATTAATGCCCATTCGAATCGGTCTGTTGGACCTTTTTGGACGGCCTGCTGTGGCCCGTCCGCAAAATAATTGTGCAAGGCGGCTACATGGTCCTCTTTAAATACATTTCTTAGGTTCTATGCCTTTAATTCGTCATCTCCCTGGATGCTTCCTTGGATGCCGGATTCAAACATCCGCTAAGGCGCTTCCCCTCCCTTGAGGAACTGCTTTAGGATATCCTCAATGTTTCCCTGTGGACACTAATGTACCCTGCTGTAAAAAAGGAGTGTTATGGTAGACTTACCATGGTTAACACTCTTTCTGCGAGGTACATTGGGTTCCACAGGGCGCCCACCCTGACGCACCTAGCTTCTATGGGTTTGTATAGCATTAGCCGCTGGTCCCATCTCCTGTCGTGAGAATGTGGTTCTATGTGACTAACATCTGTCTTCTCTCTTGCCTGCTCCTACATTGGACTGGTTAATGAAACTGAGCTCTCAGTGCCTGGAGGCAGGGTTATAGAGGAGGCCCCAGTGCATCCTGGGACAGCCTAAAGCTTTAGCCTGTTGATGTCTCTGGATCAAGATCCACTCTACACCCTGATGTTTCCCTGTGGAATTCAATGTACCTCGCAGAAAGAGTGTTAACCATGGTAAGTCTACCGTAACACTCCTTTTTTGTTTAACACTTCTTGTACTTTGAAATAATCCATTTGAAAGTAGCCCTGTTCACTGGGCCTGTCATCTGCCATTTATGCACACCCTGTATAAGATCAGCCACAAAGGATTTGTGTAGTGGACAGTATTAAAGTATCCCTAAACTCCTCACTTACTTGCAGACAGCTGAAGCCGCATCTGTGTTCAGTTTTAATGCTTTAAAACAGATGTGATTACTGAATGTATTTGCACCTGTTTATAATGCACTGTGAAATGGTTTCATGTGGCAGATACCATCCACATACTGTACTTTCAGGGCCAATCCAACAGCATTGCAGGCCCTGGGCAAAGCAATGCACTAGGGCTCCTATCCACCCATTCATATCACAGTTTATCCCTCCTGCAGTCCCGTGCTGCCTCTCCACATGCTTCCATACAATGAATGGCTGGCAGCACTCTGATGGATAGCTCCAGCCATCCATCAGTCTGTATGCTTACAACATTTCACTATAAGGCTTCAGGCTGGGAGGCAGGTAGACAATTCTGTCTGGCCACACTGATTGTGTGTAATTCACAATTCACAATCAGAGCAGGTAGGCAGTATTCTCTAGCTGCCCCCCATGAAGCTCCAGAGGCACCAGCCCTCCCATCCAAGACCTCCCCTGATGAAAGTCCCCTATAATTGTGGTGCCCTGGGCATCTGCCAGGTGTGCCTATATGTTAAGATGGCCCTGCATACTGTACTAACATATTGAATATTATTACAATTAAGTATGATCAGGATATGTGAATTTTCCATTGAAGCTATTTTAAAAAACAGTATAATTAGGGTAAAAAGATTACTTTGTCACCATATACTCTGGGTCTTCGGGGGGGAATTCAACAGGGGTTTTCCTGCAGCCACAGGGTTTTCCTATTCTGTTGCAGGACAGAAAGTGAGATTCTGGGATTTCTATAGAAATCACTGCGTCTCTTCTCCTGCAGAGCAAGACTGATTTTGCCTAAATTCGTTATTTTTTGGAAAAGTCCCGGGAATTGCCCCAACGGCACAAACCCCCCCAGCGGACTAATTAAGCAATTGAAAGTTTCCAGTTAGCTTAATTAATCTGTAATTCACCTTCCGAAGCAGTGTCTTCTTCATCCAGCGTCGGGATCCGGGTCTTCTGCGGCAGCAGTGAGTGTGAAGTGTGTGTAAGTATGTGTGAAGATGTGTGTGTCTGTATGTGTGTGTGTGTGTGTGTGTGTGTGTGTGTGTGTGTGTGCCTTGGGATTTTCAGCACTGAAAACCCAGCTACAATTTTTTCTTAATTGAGACCGCGGGTATCTGGAGCACGCGTGGTAATCCAAAATTCAACACAAGCTACGCAAGGTTTTAATTACCTTGCTAAACCTCATGCCCAATTGAATCCCCCCCCCCATATACTTTAGCTTAAAGCACCTGATCAAAAACTTGTATTTGAACTAGTGTGTTAATGTTAGTGGCAAATATAATAATAATAATAATAATAATAATAATAATATATGCTCAATACCAGTAATAGGATTATTTTATAGCCGCTTATCACAGACGTTTATCAAACAGATATCACTGAGGGGAGTTATTGCCCCGGTTTGAGAGCCAGTTTCCAGTATTCTGCGTATGCATGAGCCGGCTTGCTTACTGGTAATGTAAGCCCGGTTTTTAGCTTGAAATCCACTGATTGAAAAATTCTAATTATGGACAAAAATAGATATGATTTATTTTAAAAATGAACATTTTAAACATTATTGCACTTCAATAAAATCCTTTAATCTAGGAATAAATCTATTGCTCGGTTATCTTGATCCTGAGAGAAAGGTCGGCGCATCTTACTGCTTTAGGCCCATTGCTGGTGAGAACAAAATTATTGCTGGAGGTAACCACTCTATTTTGTTGGGTGCTCCATCACAGGTGAAAATGGGACTCTGCACCTTTCAGCTCTATAAAATACAGCAATTCATACATTAATGTCATGTGTGAATGTACAAGCAGAAATGAACATGACTAATTGTGCTTTATTCGGTTGCCAATTAACAGAAGTAAGGTCACGTTTGTAGTGGTCCACCTTCATGCCTGTTGTCGGTGGTGCCATGTTTCAAATTATATCTTCGAAAATATAGCGCATTCACAGATCATTGCAAGGACTCTGGCACATTGCAGGCGCCATGTCTGTAGACATCACGGATGGATGGTCCTCCCAGCAGTAAGTATAGGGGGGCAGACAGGCACAGTTTGTAATTTGTGGAATGCCGAGTGTGACACATGAGTCTGTGTACAACACACACCTTGCACTAATTATAGTATACACCACTGGTTTATTCACCTTACTAAAAATACAGTGTTTATTATTTATTTCTTTTTAAAGGTGCACACACAAAAAAGTAGCATGGCCACACCTTATCTCCATCACGGTAGATGTTTGAGGGAAACTGTACAATCGCTGATATAATTGTACAAAGTTAGTGGCAATGTCAGGAGATTGTATAACTAACCCCCACCCCCACCCCCACCCCCACCCAATGATTTCGGCCACCGTGACTGCAGGAGGGTCCGCCATTGCCAGGTAAGCAAGATAACTACCTGGTCTGTCACCATTAACATATCAAGAGTGGTCAGCAAAAAGTAATTTGTAGTGGGCTTTGTCAGTTAAACAACTCCGTCATACCCCCTAAGCCAGACGGCTCTAGACTCGTCAGAACCATCAGCCAGGTAGGCTTCTTCAAGGATCCGGCATGATGCTTCCAAATCTAGCTCCTGAGTTTTATAAGAACTTTTCAGATTAGCAAATTTTTGAATTAATGTACCCCTAAGAAAGGACTTAAAAGCATCCCAAAGCACCCCAGGAGAGGCTGTACCACTGTTAAACTCAAAGAATTCCTGCCAAGCAGCCTCCAGTTCTGTCCCAGTGCCCATACAAGAGAGACAAAATGTATTAAGTTTCCAGTAGGTAAAGCCACGTTGACTACTCAAATCTAATGAAAACAAAAGAGGAGAATGGTCCGATATAACCCTTGTCTCATAATTAATAGTCTGTTCTCTGGGGAGAAGATCTTTAGTAATAAGAACAACATCTATCATAGAGATAAAGGAATGTGAGGCTGAAAAGCATGAGAATTGAAGCTTTGTCAAATTCCTTGCCCTCCAGGGATCGACAAGGCCCATCTCCTCAATCATTGCAGGAAAATCCATCTCCACCCCCAGTAGCTACCCGAGTTTTCCTGTCCAACACGGGATCCAGGATATTATTGAAGTTATAGTCGAACTCCCAGGGGAAAAAGCAATAAACACTGCCTTCTTTATAACTTCAGACAAAATGTGGTTGGTTGGGGGTGGAGTGTATATGGGCATTAGTAACAGCGGAAATGAATTCAATCTACACCGCATAAAGACATATCTGCTTCTGGGATCAGTCTGGACCTGCTCCAAAATAAAGGGAATATTATATATATTAGGAGTGAGACCCCTCGAGATGCGGAGGTGTACGTGAACTGAAGTGGTATGCCCACCCCACCCAAGGCTTCTTAAGGGACAGGAATCCTCCCTCCCATTAGATGCTTCTCTTGGAGGCACACAATATCTGTTGGTTATGCCTAATCTGACACATTACTGTACCACAGAACACTTAATTTTGTCATTCAACCCTCTAACGTTCCATGTAAGAAGTCTGTATGTTACTAATGCCATCATGTGACACAACAGGCATAGGATAGAACCCACATCACATCTCAAGACCATAAAAGTACGATCCAGCATAGAAGGTGAGACCAAAATTAGTTGCAAGAAACATACAGTAATGAAAGGAAATGAAAATTAACAGAAAATGACACCTTCTTTAAGCCCCCAGCCCTCCCTGCATGTCAGACCCCAACAATGACATACCTAGTCCTTAACCCCAAACTACACCCACCCCTACCCGCTAACTAGCAGCCAGTATTACCTATGCAGCGTACTACCGCTGCCACACTCTGGAAAATGAAGGGAGGTATATAATGACTACACCTCAGGAGGTGCTCTTCTGCTACAGGATAGTATCCCCAGCTTGCACAAATATTACTGGAACTATCGCTAGTGAAAGGAATCTTTAACAAAAGGTAAATAATAAGTATATTACACCCTTACCGAACCCTATAACACCCCAGCTCTTCAAATAAACTCAGTCCTTAGTAAACAGATAAAATCCATAGAGATCTACACCACCGCATATTGGGGCTGATTCAGGTTGGATCGCTAGCAGCGAACCAACCGCAAAAATTGCTAAAAGTATGCAGGCGCATGCGCAGCGCCCATCCTGCGCATGCACACGCATTTTCTGCAGGGGTGGCGCAGAAAATGCGATCGCATCTGTCTTTCAATCAGGTCCCCTGCAGGATGGGGGGATGCGGAGTACGCAACGCTCCGATTCCTGGACGGAGCGTTGCGGGGGGCGGAGACGAGCAAATGGGGGCAATGTCGTGGAAACGGGGGGATTGGAGTGGGCATGATTGCGGCGGCTGCATGACATCACACACAGCCACCGTGATCAGAAAGATGGCGGCTGGCCTCTTGCGGGGCGCAGCCAAGCTGAAATGGGGAGGCAATTTCTGCTTCATCAAGGGGGGGGGGGGGGAGCGGCGGTCAGCATGATGGGCGGCCTTGCCCTGCGATTGGTGGCCCCCAGCATGCGCCCACATTGAATTACTTAGCAGATTTTGCAAATCCACCCTGAATTAGCAGTGCCCTCATGGATAACCCGAAGCTTTGAGGGAAACAGAATTGCATATTGTAAGCCCAGTACATGTAATCTTCTTTTAATAGGTAGGAATTGGACCCTTTCTTTTTGCACATCAACTGCAAAGTCTGGGAATACAGATATCCTCATAACATTCCAAGTAAGGGGATCTTTGGTCCGTGATAGCCGCAGGACAGCATCTCTATCAGAATAATGTAGAAACTTGGCTATGAAGTGTCACGATCCGGGTATCTGGACGCCATTACCTGCCTTTCAGATGTCTCCTGAGGCTCGCTCAGCGTTCCAAGGCCGGATCTCATCTGTGTCCACATACTGCACATCCCTCCTGTCACGCTGAGATGCTGTCACAGCGGCGCCATGTTTGAATCCTGCATGGCGTCTCCCGTCCTCCGCCGCCGCTCCTGTGTTATAGGTGCAGGTTGTCAGTGTGGTGTTCCATGCCTGCCGCGGCCTCCGTTGTCATCCACGAGTATCAGCATACATTTCTCAGTCTGGCGTCTCCTGTCCTCTGTGGCCGGCGCCGCCATTGCAGTTATGTTTTCCTAAACCAGTTTTCCCTCCAAGTTCTAACATGGGCGCAGCCATGTTGGATTCAATCACATGTTTAAGTTCCTCCAATCCACTGCCTGGAAATCTGCATAATTGCCCAGCCAATCCCTGCATTGCTGCAGGTATAAGTATCCTGTGCCTGGGCCAGCAAATGGTCAGTGCTTTGTTTGTCATACCTTGTTCCAGTCTCTCTCCTGTGGTTGTGTTTCCAGGTTCCAGCTCCTGTCTCCAGCATCCACCAAAGAGACCCGCACCTGCCTACCATTCTGCGGTGCAGCCTGACTCTGCAGTCCTCCGTGGCTGATCCAGTTTCCAGCTTCCAGCTATTTCATCTGCTTCCAGCAGTATCCACTACCACCGGTAATCATCCTTCAATTCCTCTGTTTCCACGCTCCCTAGCATCTTACTATATTCACTCCGTGTTTCATCACCTGGCTGGTTCCACCCAGCATTCATTCAGTGACTTTATCATCTGGCTGATTCCATTCCGCATCCACTCCGTGTTTTACCACCTGGCTGGTTCCATCCAGCAATTACAACAGCTGATTCAAGTTACCAACTTCATCTGTTCCATCTACTGGCATGTTCCTTGGATATCTTCACTACTACAGCCAGGCCTGGTAAGGTTATTCCATCTAAGGACTGTAACAGCTGTTCTTACCTACCAGTGTCCTGTGTAACCATTTCATGGTCAGAGTGCTCCAGGAATCATATTATTTATCATTGCCATTATTTACCTTGAATGCTGTTTGTTTACACGGAGTCTGTTAATAAACTTTTATTTTGACTTTTACCTGGTTGTCATGGTCACACCTTCGGGTTTCCTTTTAACACTTACATGTCCAGGGGTCTGATTAAACCTCCCCGGTTTAAGTTCCTCTCAGCCCCTACAACTGAGGCTTTCTCCTGTCAGCCAAAACCCTCAGTTGTGACAGTAAGCACTGAACCTATGAATCCAGCCGGAGACCAGGATCAAGCGGCCAGGCCGATGCAAGAACTGGCAGCCCGACTTGAACATCAGGAGGCTGCACAAGGCCACATCATCCGCTGTCTCCAGGATCTCTACGCGGCTGGACGGGATTCAAACGACCCTCCGTGGACCTGGCACATCCGGTGCGTCCACAACAGTGACACCAGCTGTAACCCCACCCACCTTACCCATTTCCATTCCACGTCTTCATCTCCCAACGCCAGCAAAATTTGACGGATCTCCAAGGTTCTGCAGGGGATTTCTTAACCAATGCGAAATCCACTTTGAGCTTCAGCCTGGCAATTTCCCCAGTGACCGTACTAAAATTGCCTATATCATTTCCCTTCTCAGCGGCTCAGCCCTTGACTGGGCATCACCTTTATGGGAGAAGTCTGATCCCCTGCTGTCCTCCTATACGGACTTTGTGGCAACATTCAGGCGCATCTTCGACGAGCCAGGCCGGGTAACCTCTGCTTCATCTGAGATTCTCCGTTTACGCCAGGGAACACGTACTGTGGGACAGTATCTCATACAGTTCAAAATCCTGGCATCCGAACTGGCATGGAACGACGAGGCCCTGTATGCTGCATTCTGGCATGGCTTATCAGAACGCATCAAGGATGAGTTAGCTACCAGAGACTTGCCCTCTAAGTTGGATGAGCTAATTTCTCTTTGCACGAAGGTTGATCTACGTTTCAGAGAGAGAGCAACCGAGCGAGGAAGATCGTCTGCTCTAAAATCTTCTGCTCCTCCTCTTTGTCAACCGTCTCCATCCAAGGATGAGCCCATGCAAATTGGCCGTTCCTGTCTATCTCCCGCTGAGCGCCGAAGACGTCTCTCTGAGTCTCTCTATCTCTATTGTGCAGCTCCGTCTCACATTATCAATGCCTGTCCCAAACGTCCGGGAAACTCCAAATCCTAGCTCGCCAAGGAGAGGGCCGGCTAGGAGTAATGATCTCCTCTCCATCTCCTCATGATTGTAATCTCCCAGTCTCGCTCCAAATTGCTCAACGTTACAGGAACGTCATTGCCCTCCTTGATTCCGGAGCAGCTGGGAATTTCGTAACCGAAGCTTATGTTAAACGGTGGTCCCTACCCACCGAGAGACTTCCTTCGTCCATCTCCTTAACTGCAGTAGATGGCAGCAAGATTTTTGACGCAGTTATTTCTCTAAGGACTCTACCAGTTCGTCTGAGAGTGGGAGTTCTTCATGAAGAATTTATTTCCTTCCTAGTGATTCCAAGAGCCACACATCCAGTGGTTTTGGGCCTTCCATGGCTCCGTCTCCACAATCCGTCGATTGAATGGACGACTACGCAAATACTAGCATGGGGTCCCTCCTGTGCAAAGACTTGTTTGTCCAGAGTGCTTCCTGTTTGTTCTTCTTTCCCCAGGTCGTCTGATGTTCCACCTCCTCCATATCAAGACTACACGGACGTGTTCAGTAAAGCTTCTGCTGATATCCTTCCTCCTCATAGAGAATGGGACTGCCCAATTGATCTCATTCCAGGGAAGGTTCCACCTCGAGGCTGAACTTACCCGTTGTCTCTGCCTGAGATGCACTCCATGGAGGAGTACATCAAAGAGAACCTGGCGAAAGGTTTTATCCGACCTTTTTCTTCTCCAGCTGGCGCAGGCTTCTTCTTCGTTAAGAAGAAAGACGGTGGTCTGCGACCGTGCATCGATTACAGAGGTCTGAACGACATTACCGTCAAGAACCGGTATCCTTTACCTTTGATTACAGAGCTCTTCGATAGAGTCAGCGGAGCAACCATCTTTACAAAGTTGGATTTGAGGGGTGCCTACAATCTTATCCGGATCCGTGAGGGTGACGAGTGGAAGACCGCCTTTAACACCCGTGATGGACATTATGAGTACCTAGTCATGCCCTTCGGATTAAGCAATGCTCCAGCTGTCTTCCAGCATTTCGTGAATTAAATCTTCAGAGACATCTTATACCGCCATGTCGTGGTTTATTTAGATGATATCCTCATCTTTGCCAATAATCTAGAGGAACATCGTTTCTGGGTAAAGGAGGTTCTGTCCCGTCTCCGTGTCAATCATCTCTATTGCAAATTGGAGAAATGTGTCTTTGAAGTTAAATCCATTCCGTTTCTAGGTTACATTGTGTCCGGTTCCGGACTAGAGATGGATCCTGAGAAACTACAAGCAATCCAGAATTGGCCGATACCCTTAACCCTCAAAGGGGTCCAGAGGTTCTTAGGGTTCGCCAATTATTACAGAAAGTTCATACGAGACTTTTCCACCATTGTGGCGCCTATCACTGCATTAACCAAGAAGGGTGCTAACCCGTCCAAGTGGTCTGAAGAAGCTACGCAAGCTTTTCATCTTCTAAAACAACGTTTCATCTCTGCACCAGTTCTGAAACAGCCCGACACTGACTCTCCTTTCATCTTAGAGGTGGATGCCTCCTCCATTGGAGTAGGAGCGGTGTTATCCCAGAGGGCTAAAGATGGCCATCTACATCCTTGCAGTTTCTTCTCCCGGAAGTTCTCCCCAGCTGAGCGCAACTATGCCATTGGCGACCAGGAGTTGCTAGCCATCAAGCTCGCTCTAGAGGAGTGGAGATATCTGTTGGAGGGAGCTTCTCATTCAATCACGATACTTACCGACCACAAGAATCTTTTATACCTGAAAGGCGCACAATGTCTTAACCCTCGTCAGGCCAGATGGGCACTTTTCTTTTCCAGGTTCGACTTTGAACTCCAGTTCTGTCCGGGCTCTCAGAATCGCAAGGCCGATGCCCTTTCCCGCTCTTGGGAGCAAGAAAACGAGTCAGAGTCTTCAGACAAGCATCCTATTATTAATCCGTTGGCATTCTCCATGGTAGGGATGGACTCTACGCCCCCACCAGGGAAAAGTTTTGTGAAGCCGGTGTTAAGGAAGAAGCTCATGCATTGGGCCCATGCTTCCCGTTTTGCCGGACATACAGGCATTCAGAAAACCCTCGAGTTTATCTCTAGGTCCTACTGGTGGCCAACTCTGAAGAAGGACGTCAAGGAGTTTATTGCCTCTTGCCCAAAGTGTGCCCAACACAAAGTTCCCCGCCAGTCTCCTGCGGGGCAACTGGTTCCATTATCTGTTCCCAGTCGACCGTGGACCCATTTGTCGATGGACTTTGTTACAGATCTGCCTATATGCAACAAATTTAATACCATCTGGGTGGTAGTTGACCGGTTCACCAAGATGGCACATTTCATACCCCTCACCGGTCTTCCGTCAGCTTCCAAGTTGGCTCAAGTGTTTATCCAAGAGATCTTCCGACTTCACGGTCTTCCTGAAGAGATCATCTCCGATCGTGGAGTACAATTTGTAGCCAAATTTTGGCGAAGTTTGTGTCCAAGTCAAGTTAAAGTTTTCTACGGCTTACCATCCTCAGACCAATGGTCAAACCGAGAGGGTGAATCAGGACTTGGAGGCCTTCCTCCGCATTTACGTGTCTTCCTCCCAAGATGACTGGGTTCAACTCCTTCCTTGGGCCGAGTTTAGCCACAACAATCAATACCATTCCTCATCCTCCTCAACACCATTCTTCATCAACTATGGATTTCACCCTAAGGTTCCAGAATTCCAACCGCTTCCAGCAACTTCTGTTCCAGCAGTGGATGTCACCTTGCGTCAGTTTTCAAACAACTGGAAGAATGTCCGCGCAGCCCTGCTTAAAGCCTCATTTAGGTACAAGAAGTTTGCCGATAGGAAGCGTAGAGCGGTTCCTGCCCTCAAGGTGGGTGATCAAGTATGGTTGTCCACGAAGAATTTGAGGTTGAGAGTTCTCAGCATGAAATTTGCTCCTCGTTACATCGGTCCTTTTAAAATTGAACAAGTCATCAATCCTGTTGCTTACAGACTCCAGTTACCTCCCTTCTTGAAAATACCCAGGACATTCCATGTTTCCCTGTTGAAACCGCTGATCCTGAATCGGTTCCATTCTGCACTTCCTCCAACTCCTAAAGTTCAGACTCAACGGGGAATCGAGTATGAGGTGGCCAAGATTCTGGACTCACGTTTCCGTTACGGTCAGTTGCAGTATCTTATTGACTGAAAGGGCTATGGTCCTGAAGAACGCTCTTGGACCAATGCGTCTGATGTCCATGCTCCTGCCTTGGTCCGGAATTTCCACTCGAAGTTTCCTCTAAAGCCTAAGAAGCGTCCTGGGGCCACTCCTAAAGGGGGGGGTGCTGTCACGATCCGGGTATCTGGACGCCATTACCTGCCTTTCAGATGTCTCCTGAGGCTCGCTTAGCGTTCCAAGGCCGGATCTCATCTGTGTCCACATACTGCACATCCCTCCTGTCACGCTGAGATGCTGTCACAGCGGCGCCATGTTTGAATCCTGCATGGCGTCTCCCGTCCTCCGCGGCCTCCGCCGCCGCTCCTGTGTTATAGGTGCAGGTTGTCAGTGTGGTGTTCCATGCCTGCCGCGGCCTCCATTGTCATCCACGAGTATCAGCATACATTTCTCAGTCTGGCGTCTCCTGTCCTCTGCGGCCGGCGCCGCCATTGCAGTTATGTTTCCACATGGTTTCCTAAACCAGTTTTCCCTCCAAGTTCTAACATGGGCGCAGCCATGTTGGATTCAATCACATGTTTCAGTTCCTCCAATCCACTGCCTGGAAATCTGCATAATTGCCCAGCCAATCCCTGCATTGCTGCAGGTATAAGTATCCTGTGCCTGGGCCAGCAAATGGTCAGTGCTTTGTTTGTCATACCTTGTTCCAGTCTCTCTCCTGTGGTTGTGTTTCCAGGTTCCAGCTCCTGTCTCCAGCATCCACCAAAGAGACCCGCACCTGCCTACCATTCTGCGGTGCAGCCTGACTCTGCAGTCCTCCGTGGCTGATCCAGTTTCCAGCTTCCAGCTATTTCATCTGCTTCCAGCAGTATCCACTACCACCGGTAATCATCCTTCAATTCCTCTGTTTCCACGCTCCCTAGCATCTTACTATATTCACTCCGTGTTTCATCACCTGGCTGGTTCCACCCAGCATTCATTCAGTGACTTTATCATCTGGCTGATTCCATTCCGCATCCACTCCGTGTTTTACCACCTGGCTGGTTCCATCCAGCAATTACAACAGCTGATTCAAGTTACCAACTTCATCTGTTCCTTCTACTGGCATGTTCCTTGGATATCTTCACTACTACAGCCAGGCCTGGTAAGGTTATTCCATCTAAGGACTGTAACAGCTGTTCTTACCTACCAGTGTCCTGTGTAACCATTTCATGGTCAGAGTGCTCCAGGAATCATATTATTTATCATTGCCATTATTTACCTTGAATGCTGTTTGTTTACACGGAGTCTGTTAATAAACTTTTATTTTGACTTTTACCTGGTTGTCATGGTCACACCTTCGGGTTTCCTTTTAACACTTACATGTCCAGGGGTCTGATTAAACCTCCCCGGTTTAAGTTCCTCTCAGCCCCTACTACTGAGGCTTTCTCCTGTCAGCCAAAACCCTCAGTTGTGACATGAAGGTGTGAGGTGGAGAGTCAGTCCACTCGCACGCTTAACTGAGACATTTTGTCCTCTAAAGTGGATGTGTGAGTTTCTACTTTCCGTACTCGCTCCCTCACATTGTGCAGATCGTGATGGATAATGGATAAGTCAGATTGGACCTGACCAATTTTAACCGAAAGGCGCTCCTCACTTGCAGCCACAGCGTCAAGAAGTTTCTGTGTTGCAACATCAGATGCATCAGCAGTAGACTCCGCAGCAGGAGGTGGAACAGGGGGAGTCCCATCTCCCTGCAATGCCACATGTGATGGTGGAGCAGACTGTGTCCTGGCAAACTTATTAAACTTGCTAGCTGCAGCAGCATGGTGAGTTTTCCCAATGATATATATTGAGGACGGTGTATCAGATAGCAAAATAACTGAAAATATGCAGCTCAGAAAACGCTGAAACACCCCTTATTGTAAGGGAATACTGGAGCACTGGCTGATAGTATGTTACTGCTGCAGACCAGCACAGCCGCGTCACCTCCCGGCAAGTACAGGAAGTTGCACCTCTTGCAGCCCTTGTCGCCATGGAACCTGGACAAAACAAAGCAAATCTCAAGGCCCCTGCACTGATGCCAGATTCACCAGCTGATGACTCTGGTTGCGTGCCCGGTGACGGCTGTCAGGATAGTGATCAGGTTGTATGGAGCGGGAGAGCACAGATTCTGTGACCTACGCCATGCACTCTGTAGCCATGTCCCCAGCGGCGTTTTAAGAGAGGTGGAGGCCCGGGTGGAGCCTCCTCCGTTCGGGCCCCCTCCTCTCTGCCGGCAGCGGGGAGAGTCTGAGCACTAGAGCACTCAGACTCTACTGCGCATGCGCAGATCCCCGGGAAAATGGCGTGGCGGCCATTTTCCATGAGATTTCTCTACTGCGCATGCGCAGTTTTAACACCGCCGTGGACGTCGCCGCGGGACTCCGGAGGGGTTAGTATTCACAAAATGGGTGCAGCGTGTTGTGCAGTGGGGGCCCCCTCTGGACTCAGGGGCCCGTGTGCACCGCACACACTGCACCCATTATAGAAACGCCAGTGTATGTCCCCTCATCATTGTAATATTTTAAACCCAAATATCACCACAATGACCTGATATCTCCTTACACCATTTAAGGTTTCTATCATAGAGATAGTTGGTTTAACAATACATATTTAACAATTGAGTTTAATCCTGTGCAGGATATACCGAGCTTTCTTTAGTACAGGTATGAAGACCAGTCAGGGATCACAAGGAATAAACTATGTTGAATATAGGAAAGGATATTTTTATTCTAAATACATGGACCAGAAAAGCTGTCATTCATTTTGGTTTTTCAAACCTACACATATTCATGTTTCTGATTTTATTTATTACAACATTGTAATTGTTTTATTATCACCCAGACAAGTATTTATGTAGATGCTTCACAGCACCACACAGGTTGGGAACCACTCTAGCCAGAAACTGGTAAGACCTAAATAACCTAAAGATTGATTGCCATCGCACAGTGGAGGCTGCCATACATTAATCAATTTACTAGGTATGGTAAGTGGCTTATAGTACAGTATATTGATCTGTGATCCTGGGGGAACTTGCAGGCGCATTGGATAACACTGGTCCGTAATGAATTGGTTTTCTGCATTTTCATGAATATTGCAGCCCATAGAATGGCTTGTATCACCATGTGTAGGTTACTAGTACACTTTAGTAAAATCACTATAGAGTACTGTATTTTGTAACTTTCAGAATATTTATTGTTTGATATTTCAGCCCCTAACTTCAAGGGATGTAGATGCATCCTGGTGCTTAGAAAGCCGGTGGTCAGAAGACCGGCTCCAGAATACTGACCCCCGTCAGAATCCTGAAACCCAGGCAGTCAACATCCCGAAAATAAGTATGCCGGGGAGGTTAAGGCTGCATGTGTGTGCGTGGTTAGGCACTAGGTTAGGGTTAGGCTGCAAGAAGTTAGGGTTAGGGGGGCAGATGGTTAGCATACTTGCCCAACCATTCTGAGTTGGGAAGTCGCTGTCGGACTTATGATCGCTGACATCCTAAGCGCCGGGATCCCGTAGCCAACCCAACCTCAAGACCTGTTGACTATAACTTTGAAAAATTATTTTTAATTGTTCTACATTATCTAGCATTTATGTTACAGCAACATTGATTTATGCTGTCCATGTGATGGTCCTATATACAGTATATATATATATATATATATTTCTCTGACGTCCTAGTGGATGCTGGGAACTCCGTAAGGACCATGGGGGATAGACGGGCTCCGCAGGAGACTGGGCACTCTAAAAGAAAGATTAGGTACTATCTGGTGTGCACTGGCTCCTCCCTCTATGCCCCTCCTCCAGACCTCAGTTAGATTTCTGTGCCCGGCCGAGCTGGATGCACACTAGGGGCTCTCCTGAGCTCCTAGAAAGAAAGTATATTTTAGGGGTTTTATTTTACAGTGAGACCTGCTGGCAACAGGCTCACTGCACCGAGGGACTAAGGGGAGAAGAAGTGAACCTACCTGCTTGCAGCTAGCTTGGGCTTCTTAGGCTACTGGACACCATTAGCTCCAGAGGGATCGACCGCAGTACCCGTCCTTGGTGTTCGTTCCCGGAGCCGCGCCGCCGTCCCCCTTACAGAGCCTGAAGCATGAAGATGGTCCGGAAAATCGGCGGCAGAAGACTTCAGTCTTCACCAAGGTAGCGCACAGCACTGCAGCTGTGCGCCATTGCTCCTCTGTACACCTCACACTCCGGTCACTGATGGGTACAGGGCGCTGGGGGGGGGGGCGCCCTGAGCAGCAATATAAACACCTTGGCTGGCAAAATAATCACAATATATAGCCCCAGAGGCTATATATGTGATAATTACCCCTGCCAGAATCCATAAAAAAGCGGGAGAAAAGTCCGCCAAAAAAGGGGCGGAGCTATCTCCCTCAGCACACTGGCGCCATTTCTCCCTCACAGTTCCGCTGGAAGGAAGCTCCCTGGCTCTCCCCTGCAGTCTGCACTACAGAAAGGGTAAAAAAGAGAGGGGGGGGGCACTAAATTTAGGCGCAGTATAACTTATAGCAGCTATAAGGGGACATAATTCAGTTAGTCCCTGCATTATATAGCGCTCTGGTGTGTGCTGGCATACTCTCTCTCTGTCTCCCCAAAGGGCTTTTGTGGGGTCCTGTCTCCTGTTAAGACCATTCCCTGTGTGTGTGCGGTGTGTCGGTACGATGGTGTCGACATGTTTGATGAGGAGGCTTATGTGGAGGCAGAGCAGATGCCTATAAATGTGATGTCACCCCCTGCGGGGCAGACACCTGAGTGGATGGACTTATGGAAGGAATGACGTGCAAGTGTCGACTCCTTACATAAAAAATTTGACGACATGCCAAATGCGGGACAGCCGGCTTCTCAGCTCGTGCCTGCCCAGACGACTCAAAGGCCATCAGGGGCTCTAAAGCGCCCACTACCTCAGATGGCAGACACAGATGTCGACACGGATACTGATACCAGTGTCGACGACGAAGAGTCTAATTTAATGTCCACTAGGGCCATTCGTTGCATGATTGAGGCAATGAAAGAGGTATTACACATTTCTGATATAAACCCAGGTACCTCAAAAAAGGGTATTATGTTTGGGGAGAAAAAACTACCAATAGTTTTTCCCCCATCTGAAGAATTAAATGAAGTGTGTGAAGAAGAGTGGGCTTTCCCCGATAAAAAATTGGTAATTTCTAAAAAGTTACTAATGGCGTTCCCTTTCTCGCCAGAGGATAGGTCACGTTGGGAAACTCCCCCTAGGGTGGATAAAGCGCGCACACGTTTGTCAAAAAAGGTGGCACTACCGTCTCCGGATACGGCCGCCCTAAAGGAACCTGCTGATAGAAAGCAGGAGGCTATCCTGAAGTCTATATATACACACACAGGTGTTATACTGAGACCAGCTATTGCTTCAGCATGGATGTGCAGTGCTGCTGCTGCATGGTCAGATTCCCTGTCGGAAAATATTGACACCCTAGACAGGGACACTATATTGCTAACCGTAGAGCATATAAAAGACTCAGTCTTATACATGAGAGATGCATAGAGGGAGATCTGCCGGCTGGCATCTAGAATAAGTGCATTGTCCATTTCTGCTAGGAGAGGCTTATGGACTCGGCAGTGGACAGGGGATGCAGATTCAAAAAGGCACATGGAAGTTTTGCCTTATAAGGGTGAGGAGTTATTCGGGGATGGTCTCTCAGACCTAGTTTCCACAGCAACAGCTGGGAAGTCAGCATTTTTGCCCCATGTCCCCTCACAGCCTAAGAAAGCGCTGTATTATCAGGTACAGTCCTTTCGACCCCAGAAAAACAGGCGGGGAAAAGGCGGGTCTTTTCTGTCTAGAGGCAGAGGTAGGGGAAAAAAGCTGCAACAAACAGCAGGTTCCCAGGAACAAAAGTCCTCCCCCGCTTCTTCCAAGTCCGCCGCATGACGGTGGGGCTCCACAGGCGGAGCCAGGTACGGTGGGGAGCCGCCTCAAAAATTTCAGCTATCAGTGGGCTCGCTCACAGGTGGATCCCTGGATCCTTCAAGTAGTATCTCAGGGGTACAAGCTGGAATTCGAGGCGTCTCCCCCCCGCCGTTTCCTCAAATCTGCCTTGCCGACAACTCCCTCGGGCAGGGAGGCTGTGCTAGATGCAATTCACAAGCTGTATTCCCAGCAGGTGATAGTCAAGGTGCCCCTACTTCAACAAGTGTGAAGGGGATTGCCACCTTCCCCTCCACGGAGCGACGGGCGGCGACGCGGCGGGCGGTTTCCAGTCTGGAGGGGCTTGCATCCGAAAGGATTCAAGCCCCTCCAATCCCAGCGGCGCATTTCAAACGGCGCGCCAAGCGCGAGCCAATCAAGGCTCGCGCCTTGGCCGCCAATCAGAGCTCGCCGCGGCGAGCCAATCGGGGCTCGCCGCGTCATGGCTCCGCCCGCTCCCGGCGCCATATAAGAGGCGCTGCGGAGCGGGACCAGTCAGTCGGGCGGCGGACGGTGACGGAAGAAGAGCTCCAGCGGGAGAAGACGACGACAGAGCGGCGGAAGAAGACAGCGGCGGAACCGAAGGAGACGTCGGCGGAACGGAAGAAGACGTCGGCGGAACGGAAGAAGACGTCGGCGGAGCTGAATAGGAAGACAGAAGACGGCGACCAGCGGCGGATGTCCGGCGGAGAGTGCTGCAGCGCGTGGAGAGCAAAAGAGCTAACGAAGCTCCCCGCTGCAGCCTCTCCCTCCGCGACAGGTAGGCGGCCCTGGGCCACTTCTACCTACCTTTAGCTCCACACTAGACCACCAGGGACAGGCGTTAGGCCTGCGGGTGTAACCAGGCCCTCGGCCTGTGTCCACGGTAGGCAGGCCTTAGGCCTGAGCCCCCTCCAGGCCTCCTGCCGGCACTCCCCCTCCAGGCCTCCGGCCTGCGCCCCCCTCCAGGCCTCCGGCCTGCGCTCCCCCTCCAGGCCTCCGGCCTGCGCTCTCCCTCCAGGCCTCCGGCCTGTGCCCACCCCAGGCCTCCGGCCTGCGCCCCTCCTCCAGGCCTCCGGCCTGCGCTCCCCCTCCAGGCCTCCGGCCTGCGCTCCCCCTCCAGGCCTCCGGCCTGCGCTCCCCCTCCAGGCCTCCGGCCTGCGCTCCCCCTCCAGGCCTCCGGCCTGCGCTCCCCCTCCAGGCCTCCGGCCTGTGCCCACTCCAGGCCTCCGGCCTGCGGCCCTCACCCAGGCTCCTGCCTGCGCCACTCACCCAGGCTCCTGCCTGCGCCCCTCACCCAGGCTCCTGCCTGCGCCCCTCCGGCTGGAAGTGGGCTGTGCAGCAGCTCTTGAGGGATCAGTGGCGGTTGTTTGAAGCCGACCGGCCCCACGCGGTGTATGGCCCAGGGGATTGGAAGTGTGGAGTAACGTTCCCGTCCCACACGTCGCCATCCCCCGGCCGTCGGGGGTGGGCCACCGTCTGCTTCAGACCCCCGTCCTTCATTGTGAGCCAAAGGCACCGGCCGGTGTCCAACATCGGGAAGGTAGGACCGGTAAATCGGGAAATACTGTTGGGTCGGGGAATTGTTCCACTGACTTGCCGGGTAGTGAACGTGATTAATTGGTCCGGTCTCTGTTTGATTGGGATAGAACCAGTAGCCTCCAGTTGTTTAAGTTAGTTTGTTTAGGCAGGCGTAGTTGGCTGTATCATTGTTAGCCGTAGAGTAGCCTGCAGGTAGGGAGGCTGTTCTTCTTGCCCCAACAGGAGCGGAGAGGTGCGACAATCAAGGTGACCCGCAAGTTGGAAGTGAGTATCACCCTGTGCCTGTCTGTCTGTCTGTCATTCCCCCTCCCTGTGTACCGGTCGGGAGGGTTTGCTCGCGGACGCGAGGACCCCCCTCTCACCACACAACGTGCGAGAGTGCGAGTGTGTGAGAATTGGGTAGCTGAGGCCTATTGGCCAGTGATGACCTTCCGCCCAGCCGGTGAAGGTCGCGGCTACCCCTGACGTGTCCCGTACTCTAGGCGGAGGTCGGGCGTACGTCTCAACCGGCATATCCCTCTCTTTCCAGACCCCCGTCGTCCGCGGTGAGGTGGTGTTCGCGCTGGTCCGGAGGGCGGAGTCCCTACGCATCTGGATATCGTCTGACGGCGTTGCACAGGTGGGTGAAGTGACGACACCTGCACAGCGGCAGGCAGTACATCCTTGTTAGGCCTGCCACATTTGGCGTAGTCGGCAGGATGGACGAAGATCAGTCACTACCCACAGCCGGGAAGCCATGGGCAGAGGTGCCGAAACTACCCTCGCGGAGAAACTCAACTTCCAGCACCACTGACGTGGTGCCGAGGGGAACGGACGACGAGCGACGAAGGTCATCGCGTCGACTTAACGTCGGACCAGCCCTCGCCCACCTACCCCGTTACGACGGTCGCAATATGACCCTAGAGGACTGGAAGACCCGACTAGAGGCGACGTTCCTCATTTATCGGGTGCCTGTTGACCTACAGGTGCCCCTCGCCCTGAATTCCCTGGAAGGCGAGGCTCGTCGGACGATTCTTTTGCGGCCCGAACGCGATGAGCTGGAGGAGATCTATAATATCCTGGGGGATATTTATGGGGACACCTCCTCGGCGGGGACCCTCCGGCAGCGTCTGTTTGGCCGGTTCCAGAGGGAGGATGAGTCCATCCCCCAGTATGCAAACGCGCTCCAGGAGATGATGGGAGAAGTACGTCGGAAGGACCCCGATGGGTTTGGGGCGCTCACCAACACCAGTCAGATATTGCGGGATCAGTTCGCCATGGGACTCCGGAACGTGCCCCTGAGGCAGGTGATGCTGGATAAGATATCCCAGGATGACACCCTGACCTTCCATCAGGTGGAGATCGACGCCGTAGCCAGGGACCGTAATGCCAATTACGGACCACACGCCGTTTTTCCCCAGTGGGTGCAGCCGATCTCCGCGCCCGTGGCTAGCAGAGAGACCAATCCCTTAGAGACCTGTGTGCAGGACCTGAAAGAGGCCTTCCTCCGGGTGACCAAGGAGATGAGGGAAGAGGTCTCCCTGCTGAGGGAGGAGGTGTACCGGCGTGACCAGCGGGGCACGGAGTCCCGTGAGCGGGACACCAGGCGGCCCCGTGGACGAGGCACGGAACCGGAAGGCCGTCCGGGAGAGGGCCGGGGCCCTCGTTGTTACCGATGCCATCGGTATGGGCATATTGCGCGGACCTGTACCGAAGCAATCCCGGAGGCGCAGTTAAACTGACCTCCCTCGCGGTAACGGGACCACCCGTGGGGGGGAGCGATGAGGAGAGATCAGCCATTAACGAACAGGCTGAATTGGTAGGAGAGTGTCCCGTGGTAGTCAGTCGCCTCGGTGGGAAAGATCAGTCCTGCTTGTTGGATACCGGCTCTCAAGTATCCACCATTTCCGAGGCCTGTTTCCTTGAACACTACGCCCATCTTAAAAGCGAGGTGTCCGAGAGCTTCATTACCCTCACGGCGGCTAATAACCTACCCATTCCCGTGGTGGGGGTGGTGTGGATGGAGATGGTAGTTTGTGGCCGAGAGCTGGGTAGGAAGGGGCTGCTGGTAGTCAGCAGCCCGGGGCTGAGCCATGGCCCAGTGATCCTCGGGATGAATGTACTCCGACATCTCGACCAGCTCTTGTTCCAGGAAAATGGGCCACAATATTGGAAGAATCTGGGAGTCCGGCGCCCCGTCCAGCAGGCACTCCAACAAGTGGGACGACGGGGGACCAGGGCCCTAGGGGCAATCGATGAGCACCTGGGTCTTTTGAAGGTCGGTCACCACCAGCGCCTGGAGTTGCCACCTCGCCAAGAGGTCCTGATCCCTCTGGAAGTACGGACTCATCAGAGCCTAAATGGCATGGAGGTGATGGTAGAGCCCACTGATGTGCTGAGGGTAGGGTCTGGAGTGATGGTGGCACGGACCGTGTCGGTGGTGACCGGGGGAAAGGTCTCCGTCCGCTTTTGCAATCTCACCGACCAGCTTTGCCGAGTCCCGGCTGGGACAGTCATCGCTCAGGTGGTGGCGATTCACGAGGATAGCGTTCAGGGTATGCAAAAACTCTCCCTACAGCCAGAGGCTTCCGAGGCATGGGCATTATCTGTTCAAGTGGAGGAACAGGAGGGGCCCGGCCCCGAGTGGAACGGCACCATGATCCGTACGCAGATGGACGTGTCGCTGGAAGAGTGCGCGGCCGGGGACGTAGCCAAGCTGGACCAGATGCTCTGGAACCGTCAGAAGGTGTTCTCCCGGCATGAGGAAGATTTCGGGTATACGGAGGACCTGCAGCATGAGATCCGCACCGGAGACGCCCCCCCGGTTCGAGAGCGGTATCGGCCGATACCGCCCCGGTTGTACCAGGAAGTAAAGAGCATGTTGCGTCAGATGCTGGACAACCATGTGATCCAGGAGAGCAAAAGTCCCTGGGCTGCACCCATTGTCTTAGTCCGGAAGAAGGACGGGACTATCCGGTTCTGTGTGGACTACCGGAAGCTGAACAGCTGCACCGTCCGGGACGCTTACCCTCTCCCTAGGATCGAGGAGTCCCTAGCTGCACTGGGCAATGCAAAAAATTTTTCGACCCTGGACCTGGCCAGTGGGTACTGGCAAGTGCCGGTGGCCCCCCAGGATAGGGAGAAGACCGCATTCGTTACTCCCATGGGGTTGTTCGAATTTTGCCGCATGCCGTTTGGGTTAAACAATGCGCCCGCCACATTCCAGCGGATGATGGAGAGGTGCTTGGGAGACTTGAACTTTGAAGCTTTGCTGATTTACTTGGACGACATCATCGTGTTCGCCGCGACCTTGGAGGAACACTTTGCTCGACTCGACCTGGTTCTTCAGCGGTTGGAAGCATACGGCCTGAAGCTCAAGCCCCGGAAGTGCCACCTGTTGAAATCCAGCTTGGAGTACCTCGGGCATGTGGTGTCACGTGATGGGGTGTACCCAACCCCCAGCAAAGTGGCGGCCGTCCAGGAATGGAAGGTGCCCACCACCGTCACGGAATTACGGGCATTTCTGGGTTTGGTGGGGTACTACCGGCGCTTCATCAAGGATTTCGCCCGGATTGCGGAACCCCTACATGCCTTGCTTCGAGGGATTGCGACCACTAAGAAAGCTGCACTGGAGACTTGGGGAGAAGCGCAGAACCTGGCCTTTGACCAACTGAAAGGAGGTCTCACGGAAGCTCCGGTGTTGGGATACGCAGACTTTGAGAAGCCCTTCGTCCTATACACGGATGGGAGTCTGCAGGGGTTGGGCGCGGTCTTGGCTCAGGTCCAGG
This sequence comes from Pseudophryne corroboree, assembly GCF_028390025.1. NCBI lineage: Eukaryota > Metazoa > Chordata > Amphibia > Anura > Myobatrachidae > Pseudophryne > Pseudophryne corroboree. The sequence continues at coordinate 268,286,278 of NC_086448.1, read as the reverse complement.
ATGGGCAGGAGCGGGTGATTGCTTATGGCAGTCGTAGCCTGCGAGAGACCGAAAGGAACCCAGACAACTACAGTTCCTTCAAGTTGGAACTGCTGGCAGTGGTGTGGGCCGTGACCGAGAAATTTGCGGAGTACTTGACCGCCGCTCACGTGGATATTTTCACGGATAACAACCCCTTGGCGTACCTGGAGACCGCCAAGTTGGGTGCCTTGGAGCAACGGTGGGTGGCCAGGTTGGCCAAGTTCTCCTACAAGATCCGCTATCGACCGGGGAAGAGTAATACCAACGCAGATGCCCTGTCTCGCTTTCCGGTGGAAACCCCCGAACCTGGTGGGGAAGAAGAGGACGGCGGCGAAGAAATGCCGGATCTCACTCGTGTGCGGCAGCCCACGGCCGGAGAGTTGTACCGGCAAAATGCCCAGACTGCCTTACTTAGGTACACGGAGATGGACTGGGCACAGGAACAGCAGGCCGATGAGGGTTTGGACCTCGTTCGACAGTGGGTACAGAGGGGTCATATGCCATCCCGCCGAGAGCAGGATGGACTGACCGGGTTCTGTAGGAAGGTGGTGCGTCGTTGGGACCAATTGCGGGTCTGCGCTGGTACCCTACGGAGACACTGCTACTTGGAACAGGAAATGCGTACTGTTGAGCAGGTGGTCGTGCCAGAAGCCCGGGTGCAGTCGCTGGTGGAAGAGGCGCACGAGCAAGGGGCCCATTTGGGACCCTATAAAACATACCATTGGTTGAGATGCCAATATTTCGCCCCCCGGCTGCAGGCAGTCGTGGACCAGGTGTGTCGTGAGTGCAGGCGGTGTGCGGTAGTTAAGCCGCCGGAACAGCACGTGCCCATCCAGACGATCCGGACCAGTCGGCCGCTGGAGATGCTGATGATCGACTACGTGTTGATCGGGGAATCTGTAAGTGGGCACCAGTATGCCTTGGTAATGACTGACCACTTTACTAAATTCACGGTAGTGGTTCCCACCCGAAACCAGACCGCGGAGTCTGCAACACGAGCGATCGTCGAACATTTCATTCGGCAGTGCGGTTGTCCTGAGCGGATCCATTCGGATCAAGGTGCCTGTTTCCAGGGGCAGCTGATGGAGCGCCTCTGCCAGCTTTATGGCGTTCAAAAGTCCCGCACAACACCTTACCATCCGCAGGGGAATGGCGCCTGCGAGAGATTCAACCGGACTCTGCTGCAGATGCTCCGCGTGTTGGAGCATGCCGAGAAGCAGCGGTGGCCCGAACGTGTTCAGGAGCTGGTCTGGACTTACAACAACAGAGTTCATCACACCACGGGATTTTCCCCTTTTTTCTTGTTGTTCGGCCGACCCGGACGGGAGGCACACGACTTACAACTGTCCGGGACTGAGGAGGTAACGCCCCTCGCCCCTGCCGAATGGGTCGAGGACCATCGCCTACGTCTGAAGGCGGCACACGAGTTGGCTGGGAGGCTGATCGCAGACCACCAGCATCCACCTGTGAGGTCCCACGAGCCTGGATCGTTGGCCGTGGGCCAGCGAGTGTTAGTGCGAGAGGTTCGCCCAGGGGGGAAATTGTCTGAACGGTGGGAAGTTACCCCATATCTTGTTCGCCGTCGCTTGGACCCAGGTGGACCAGTGTATCAAGTGGAGTCTACCGACGGGACGGGACGCCTGCGCACGTTACATCGGAGTAAACTGCGACCTTGTCCGTTCCCGGATCCGGTGAGCGGGGCTGAGTCCCCTGTAGCAGAGGACGGGTTGGGGGGCCCTACCGGGGAAGCTCTGACCCCTCTGTCAGACGAGGAGTGGTGGTTGCCGGTTGAGGAGAATCAGCCGGAGGAGACATCAGAACCTCAACCCCCAGCCGAAGTAGTGGCCTCCCCCCTGCCAAGACGCTCTCTGCGTTCAAATAGGGGCGTCCCGGGCCCTCGCTACGCGGATCCGAACTTTGTATGGTCGGATTCTTGCTTTGTGGGGACCACAAAGGACAAGGGGGGGGGAAATGTGAAGGGGATTGCCACCTTCCCCTCCACGGAGCGACGGGCGGCGACGCGGCGGGCGGTTTCCAGTCTGGAGGGGCTTGCATCCGAAAGGATTCAAGCCCCTCCAATCCCAGCGGCGCATTTCAAACGGCGCGCCAAGCGCGAGCCAATCAGGGCTCGCGCCTTGGCCGCCAATCAGAGCTCGCCGCGGCGAGCCAATCGGGGCTCGCCGCGTCATGGCTCCGCCCGCTCCCGGCGCCATATAAGAGGCGCTGCGGAGCGGGACCAGTCAGTCGGGCGGCGACGGAAGAAGAGCTCCAGCGGGAGAAGACGACGACAGAGCGGCGGAAGAAGACAGCGGCGGAACCGAAGGAGACGTCGGCGGAACGGAAGAAGACGTCGGCGGAACGGAAGAAGACGTCGGCGGAGCTGAATAGGAAGACCGAAGACGGCGACCAGCGGCGGATGTCCGGCGGAGAGTGCTGCAGCGCGTGGAGAGCAAAAGAGCTAACGAAGCTCCCCGCTGCAGCCTCTCCCTCCGCGACAGGTAGGCGGCCCTGGGCCACTTCTACCTACCTTTAGCTCCACACTAGACCACCAGGGACAGGCGTTAGGCCTGCGGGTGTAACCAGGCCCTCGGCCTGTGTCCACGGTAGGCAGGCCTTAGGCCTGAGCCCCCTCCAGGCCTCCTGCCGGCGCTCCCCCTCCAGGCCTCCGGCCTGCGCCCCCCTCCAGGCCTCCGGCCTGCGCTCCCCCTCCAGGCCTCCGGCCTGCGCTCTCCCTCCAGGCCTCCGGCCTGTGCCCACCCCAGGCCTCCGGCCTGCGCCCCTCCTCCAGGCCTCCGGCCTGCGCTCCCCCTCCAGGCCTCCGGCCTGCGCTCCCCCTCCAGGCCTCCGGCCTGCGCTCCCCCTCCAGGCCTCCGGCCTGCGCTCCCCCTCCAGGCCTCCGGCCTGCGCTCCCCCTCCAGGCCTCCGGCCTGCGCCCCTCACCCAGGCTCCTGCCTGCGCCCCTCACCCAGGCTCCTGCCTGCGCCCCTCCGGCTGGAAGTGGGCTGTGCAGCAGCTCTTGAGGGATCAGTGGCGGTTGTTTGAAGCCGACCGGCCCCACGCGGTGTATGGCCCAGGGGATTGGAAGTGTGGAGTAACGTTCCCGTCCCACACGTCGCCATCCCCCGGCCGTCGGGGGTGGGCCACCGTCTGCTTCAGACCCCCGTCCTTCATTGTGAGCCAAAGGCACCGGCCGGTGTCCAACATCGGGAAGGTAGGACCGGTAAATCGGGAAATACTGTTGGGTCGGGGAATTGTTCCACTGACTTGCCGGGTAGTGAACGTGATTAATTGGTCCGGTCTCTGTTTGATTGGGATAGAACCAGTAGCCTCCAGTTGTTTAAGTTAGTTTGTTTAGGCAGGCGTAGTTGGCTGTATCGTTGTTAGCCGTAGAGTAGCCTGCAGGTAGGGAGGCTGTTCTTCTTGCCCCAACAGGAGCGGAGAGGTGCGACAATCAAGGTGACCCGCAAGTTGGAAGTGAGTATCACCCTGTGCCTGTCTGTCTGTCTGTCATTCCCCCTCCCTGTGTACCGGTCGGGAGGGTTTGCTCGCGGACGCGAGGACCCCCCTCTCACCACACAACGTGCGAGAGTGCGAGTGTGTGAGAATTGGGTAGCTGAGGCCTATTGGCCAGTGATGACCTTCCGCCCAGCCGGTGAAGGTCGCGGCTACCCCTGACGTGTCCCGTACTCTAGGCGGAGGTCGGGCGTACGTCTCAACCGGCATATCCCTCTCTTTCCAGACCCCCGTCGTCCGCGGTGAGGTGGTGTTCGCGCTGGTCCGGAGGGCGGAGTCCCTACGCATCTGGATATCGTCTGACGGCGTTGCACAGGTGGGTGAAGTGACGACACCTGCACAGCGGCAGGCAGTACATCCTTGTTAGGCCTGCCACACAAGGACGGGGTTACTATTCCACACTGTTTGTGGTACCGAAACCGGACGGTTCGGTGAGACCCATTTTAAATTTGAAATCCTTGAACACATACATAAAAAAATTCAAGTTCAAGATGGAATCGCTCAGGGCGGTTATTGCAAGCCTGGACGAGGGGGATTACATGGTATCCCTGGACATCAAGGATGCTTACCTGCATGTCCCCATTTACCATCCTCACCAGGAGTACCTCAGATTTGTGGTACAGGATTGCCATTACCAATTCCAGACACTGCCGTTTGGACTGTCCACGGCACCGAGGGTGTTTACCAAGGTAATGGCAGAAATGATGATACTCCTTCGAAAAAAGGGAGTTTTAATTATCCCGTACTTGGACGATCTCCTTATAAAGGCGAGGTCCAAGGAGCAGTTGTTGGTCGGAGTAGCACTATCTCGGGAAGTGCTACAACAGCACGGATGGATTCTAAACATTCCAAAGTCACAGCTGGTTCCTTCCACACGCCTACTGTTCCTGGGGATGGTTCTGGACACAGAACAGAAAAAAGTGTTTCTCCCGCAGGAGAAAGCCAAGGAGCTGTCATCTCTAGTCAGAGACCTCCTGAAACCAAAACAGGTATCGGTGCATCACTGCACACGAGTCCTGGGAAAAATGGTGGCTTCATACGAAGCAATTCCATTCGGCAGGTTCCATGCAAGGACCTTCCAGTGGGACCTCTTGGACAAGTGGTCGGGATCGCATCATCAGATGCATCGACTGATAACCCTGTCTCCAAGGACCAGGGTGTCTCTGCTGTGGTGGCTGCAGAGTGCTCATCTTCTAGAGGGCCGCAGATTCGGCATACAGGACTGGGTCCTGGTGACCACGGATGCCAGCCTTCGAGGCTGGGGGGCAGTCACACAGGGAAGAAATTTCCAAGGACTTTGGTCAAGTCAGGAGTCGTCCCTACACATAAATATTCTGGAACTGAGGGCCATTTACAATGCCCTAAGTCAAGCAAGGCCCCTGCTTCAAAACCAGCCGGTACTGATCCAATCAGACAACATCACGGCAGTCGCCCATGTAAACCGACAGGGCGGCACAAGAAGCAGGATGGCGATGGCAGAAGCCACAAGGATTCTCCGATGGGCGGAAAATCACGTCGTAGCACTGTCAGCAGTGTTCATTCCGGGAGTGGACAACTGGGAAGCAGACTTCCTCAGCAGACACGACCTACACCCGGGAGAATGGGGACTTCATCCAGAAGTCTTCAAACTGTTGGTAAACCGTTGGGAAAGGCCACAGGTGGACATGATGGCGTCCCGCCTCAACAAAAAACTAAAGAGATATTGCGCCAGGTCAAGGGACCCTCAGGCGATAGCTGTGGACGCTCTGGTGACACCGTGGGTGTACCAGTTGGTTTATGTGTTCCCTCCCCTGCCTCTCATACCAAAGGTACTGAGAATAATAAGAAGGCGAGGAGTAAGAACGATACTCGTGGTTCCGGATTGGCCAAGAAGAGCTTGGTACCCAGAACTTCAAGAAATGATATCAGAGGACCCATGGTCTCTACCGCTCAGACAGGATCTGCTACAGCAGGGGCCCTGTCTGTTCCAAGACTTACCGCGGCTGCGTTTGACGGCATGGCGGTTGAATTCCGGATCCTAAAGGAAAAGGGCATTCCGGAGGAAGTCATTCCTACGCTGATAAAAGCCAGGAAAGAAGTAACCGCAAACCATTATCACCGTATTTGGCGAAAATATGTTGCGTGGTGTGAGGCCAGGAAGGCCCCTACAGAGGAATTTCAGCTGGGTCGTTTTCTGCACTTCCTACAGTCGGGAGTGACTATGGGCCTAAAATTGGGTTCCATTAAGGTCCAGATTTCGGCTCTGTCGATTTTCTTCCAGAAAGAACTGGCTTCAATGCCTGAAGTTCAGACATTTGTAAAGAAAGTGCTACATATTCAGCCCCCTTTTGTGCCTCCTGTGGCACCTTGGGATCTCAACGTGGTGTTGAGTTTCCTGAAATCACATTGGTTTGAGCCACTTAAAACTGTGGATCTGAAATATCTCACGTGGAAAGTGGTCATGTTATTGGCCTTGGCTTCGGCCAGGCGTGTGTCAGAATTGGCGGCTTTGTCATGTAAAAGCCCTTATCTGATTTTCCATATGGATAGGGCAGAATTGAGGACTCGTCCCCAGTTTCTCCCTAAGGTGGTAGCAGCTTTTCACTTGAACCAACCTATTGTAGTGCCTGCGGCTACTAGGGACTTGGAAGAGTCCAAGTTACTGGACGTAGTCAGGGCCTTGAAAATTTATGTTTCCAGGACGGCTGGAGTCAGGAAAACTGACTCGCTTTTTATCCTGTATGCACCCAACAAACTAGGTGCTCCTGCTTCTAAGCAGACTATTGCTCGCTGGATTTGTAGCACAATTCAGCTGGCGCATTCTGCGGCTGGATTGCCGCATCCTAAATCAGTAAAAGCCCATTCCACAAGGAAAGTGGGCTCTTCTTGGGCGGCTGCCCGAGGGGTCTCGGCTTTACAACTTTGCCGAGCTGCAACTTGGTCAGGGGCAAACACGTTTGCAAAGTTCTACAAGTTCGATACTTTGGCCTCGGATGAGCTGAAGTTCAGTCAATCAGTTCTGCAGGAGCCTCCGCGCTCTTCCTCCCATTCTGGGAGCTTTGGTACATCCCCATGGTACTAATGTGGACCCCAGCATCCTCTAGGACGTAAGAGAAAATAGAATTTTGGTTACCTACCGGTAAATCCTTTTCTCGTAGTCTGTAGAGGATGCTGGGCGCCCGCCCAGCGCTTCGTTTTCCTGCTTTCGTTATTTGGTTCAGTACAACGTTTTAGTTGAGTACTGCATTGTTACTTGGTAAGTAATGTTTCAGCAGTTGCTGAGTTTTCAAGCTAAGTTAGCTTGATGTGCCTTGTATGTGTGAGCTGGTGTGAGTCTCGCCACTATCTGTGTAAAATCCTTCTCTCGAAGATGTCCATCTCCTCGGGCACAGTTTCTAGACTGAGTCTGGTAGGAGGGGCATAGAGGGAGGAGCCAGCCCACACTCTCAAACTCTTAAAGTGCCAATGGCTCCTGGTGGCCCCGTCTATACCCCATGGTACTAATGTGGACCCCAGCATCCTCTACTGACTACGAGAAAAGTACTTGTACTTGCAAAAGACCCCTCTGAATTTAGATCAGGTAGATAAAAGTATATTATGACCTTTGTATTAAAAATAGGATTTTAATTACCTACCGGTAAATCCTTTTCTCGTAGTCCGTAGAGGATACTGGGGTCCACATTTGTACCATGGGGTATAGACGGGTCCACTAGAAATCAGTAGTGTGCACTGGCTCCTCCCTCTATGCCCCTCCTACCAGACTCCGTCTAGAAACTGTGCCCGAGGAGACATATCCTGAGGAAGGATGTAACAGAACAATGGTGAGATTCGAACCAGCATACACAAACAAGAGGAAAGCCATGCTAACCAAAACTGAACAGGAAGAGCAACCGCTGAACCAACTTCATTTACTTAACGAGGTAACAGAGCAGGAAACGCGAAGCACTGGGCGGGTGCCCAGTATCCTCTACGGACTACGAGAAAAGGATTTACCGGTAGGTAATTAAAATCCTATTTTCTCTTACGTCCTAGAGGATACTGGGGTCCACATTGGTACCATGGGGATGTACCAAAGCTCCCAAACCGGGTGGGAGAGTGCTGAGGTTCCTGCAGAACTGATCGACCAAACTGAAGGTCCTCAGAGACCAAAGTATCGAACTTGTAGAACTTAGCAAACATGTTCGATCCAGACCAAGAAGCTGCTCGGCAGAGCTGTAAAGCCGAGACACCCCAGGCAGCCGCCAGGAAGAACCCTTTGACCTAGTAGAGTGGGCCTGTACTTTAGGAACCGGCAATCCTGCTGTGGAACAAGCATGCTGGATAGTAAGCCTGATCCAGCAAGCAATAGAATGCTTTGAAGCAGGACACCCAGTTTTCTTGGGATCATAGAGAACAAACAACGAGTCAGATTTTCTGTGACGAGCTGTCTTCATCACATAGATCTTCAAAGCCCTCACACATCCAGGGACTTTGAGGTAGCAGAGGTGTCAGTAAGCACCGGAACCACAATAAGTTGGTTGATGTGAAACGCAGACACCACCTTAGGAAGAAATTGCTGACGAGTTCTGAGGTCAGCTCTATCCTCATGAAAAATCAAATAGGGGCTTTTGTGAGACAACGCCCCAGTTCGGACACACGCCTTGCAGAAGCCAAGGCCAATAGTGTAACAGTCTTCCACGCAAGAAACTTAACGTCAACCTCCTGTAAAGGTTCAAACCAGTCCGAATGTAGAAATTGCAACACCACGTTAAGATCCCAAGGTGCTGAGGGAGGCACAAAGGATGGTTGGATGTGCATAACACCCTTCAAGAACGTCTGAACCTCAGGGAGGGAAGCCAACTGTTTCTGGAAGAAAACGGGCAAGGCCGAAATCTGGACTTTCAAGGAGCCCAAACTTAGGCCCACATCCACACCTGACTGTAGAAAAAAGGAGAAAACATACCAGTTGAAATTCCACTGCAGGAAATTTCCTGTTTTCACACCACGAGACATATTTTTTCCAAATACGCGGAGTTATGTTTAGCCGCTACCCCCTTCCTAGCTTGGATCAGGGTTGGAATAACGTTGTTCGTAATGCCAATCCGTGCTAAAATCTGACGCTCAACTTCCATGCTGTCAAACGTAGCCGCGGTAAGTCTTGATAGACGAACGGCTCCTGTTGTAGAAGATCCTCTCGCAGAGGCCACGGGTCCTCCAGGAGCAACTCCAGTAGATCCGCGTACCAGGCCCTTTTCGGCCAATGTGGAGCAATGAGAATTGCTTGAACCTTTGCCCTTTATATTCTTTTGAGAATTCTTGGGATCAGTGGAAGAGGTGGGAACACGCAAACCATCTGGTAGACCCTTGGAGTCACCAGAGCGTCTACCGCCACTGCTTGCGCGTCCCTGGAACAATAGCACTTTAGCTTCTTGTTGAGATGAGAGGCCATCATTTCTATCTGTGGAATTCCCCACCGACTTGTTAAGGACTCGAACACCTGCAGGTGAAGGCCCCACTCTCCTGGATGGAGGTCGTGTCTGCTGAGGAAGTCAGCTTCCAAGTTGCCTACTCCCGGAATGAAGATTGCCGACAGCGCCACCGCATGTCTTTCTGCCCAGGGGAGAATTTTTGTTACCTCTGACATTGCAGCTCTGCTCTTCGCTCCGCCCAGTCGGTTTCTGTACATTACTGCCGTTACATTGTCCGACTGAACCTGAATGGCTTTATCTTGAAGAAGTTACGATGCCTGTAGAAGGGCGTTGTATGTGGCCCTTAGTTCCAGAATGTTGATCGGAAGAATGGCTACCTGACTTGAACTGTTCCCCTTGGGTGACTGCTCTCCAACCTCTGAGGCTTGCATCCGTGGTTAGCAGAATCCAATTTTGACTATCGAACGGTCGACCCTCGGTCAGGTGAGAAGTCTGGAGCCATCACAGAAGAGAAATCCTGGCTTTTGGGGACAGACGTATCCTCTGGTGCATGTGAAGATGCGATCCGGACCATTTGTCCAACAGATCCAGCTGGAATGGCCTGGCATGAAATCTTCCGTACTGCAGAGCCTTGTAAGAGGCTACCATCTTCCCCAGAAGGCGAATGCACAGATGCACCGATATCCGGGTAGGTTTTAGGACATCCCGCACCATGGACTGGATTACCAATGCCTTTTCCAATGGAAGGAACACCTTTTATTGCTCCGTATCCAGGATCATTCCTAGAAACGGAAGCCTCCGTGTTGGTTCCAGGTGGGATTTTGGCAGGTTCAGAATCCACCTGTGATCCTGGAGAAGTAGGGTTGAGAGGGCAATACTGTCCAACAACCTCTCCCTGGAAGGTACTTTTATCAGCAGTTCGTCCAGGTATGGTATTGTGTTTACTCCCTGTTTGCGGAGGAGAAACATCATCTCTGCCATTACCTCGGTAAATTCTTCGGTGCCGTGGAGAGGCCAAATGGCAGGGCCTGAAACTGGTAGTGACAGTCCTGCAGTGCAAACCGTAAATACGCCTGATGAGGCTGCCAAATCGGAATGTGAAGGTACGCATCCTTGATGTCCAGAGACACCAGGAATCCCCCTTCTCCAGACCTGAGATCACCGCTCTCAGAGACTCCATCTTGAATTTGAACACCCTTAAATACGGGTTCAGAGATTTGAGGTTGAGAATGGGCCTCACCGAACCGTCTGGTTTAGGAATCACTAACAGGTTGGAGTAATAACCCTTGTTTTGTAGTTGAAGTGGAACTGGGACAATGACCTGAGTCAGCACCAGTTTTTGAATTGCCGCCTGTAAGGTCACACTTGCTTCCGGAGAAACTGGTAAGCCTGATTTGAAGAATCTGTGAGATGGGAGTTCCCGAAACTCCAGTCTGTATCCCTGGGCGACAAGGTCTGTGACCCAGGGATCCTGGCAAGACGTTGCCCAAACGTGACTGAAAAAACGTAACCGTGCTCCCACCTGCCTGTCTTCCAGGCAGTGCGGTCCACCGTCATGCTGAAGGCTTTGAGGAAGCAGACCCGGATGTCTGTTCCTGTGAACCTGCAGTTGCTAGTTTTCTGGGTTTACCTCTATTGCCTTTGAAGGCCGTAGAAGAACCTTTGGTTTTTTATTTTAAAACTTCACTGTCCGAAAGAACTGTAGAGTAGGAGCAGTGAAGGATTTTCTAGCCGGGGAAGCTGCAGAAGGAAGGTATGTAGACTTACCCGCCGTAGCCTTGAATATCCACGTATCCAGTCTCCAAAGAGGGCTTCATCTGTGAAAGGTAGGCTTTCCATGCCTTTCCTGGAATCCGCATCCGCAGTCCACTGGCGTAGCCACAACCCCCTGCGTGCTGACACTGCCGTAGCAGTGGTGTGCCTTTAGTAAACCAATTTCCTTTATGGCCTCCACCATAAGGCTAGCAGAATCCTGTATATGCTGTAGAAGTAACATTATCTCCCCCTTGATAAGGAACCTAACCCGTCAATTATATTACCTGACTATTTTTCCATGGCCCAAGAGATCCATGCACAAGCTATAGTGGGCTCAGGGCCACCTCCGCAGTTGTGTACGGGGATTTAGAGAGGTCTCAATCGTGCGGACAGCCGAGTCCTTTGAGGAGGCTGCGCCTGAGACAGGTAAAATAATTTTACGTGACCATCTTGATACAGATGCGTCTATGATTGGTGGGTTTCCACATTTTTTTCTATCCTCCTGAGAGAAAGGGAAGGAAATGAGCAACCTCTTATGGATTTGAAAATTGTTTCACTGGATTTACCCAAGTTTCTTCAAACAGAGAATCATACACTTTTGATGCAGGAAAGTAGCTGAGGAATTCTTCATTTTATTAAAATAAGGTCCCTCCTTGTCCACTGCCACCTAATAGGAATCTGCAATACATTTCTTTTTTTTTTCCCCAAAAGTTTTTTTTTTGAAGCATCATGCGTCAAGTTTACAAGCAATGTAGTGAATAATATTACAATTGTTATAGGACATGGTAATTAACAAGTATTGGCATAAGGCATAAATTGTAATAGTACAATAAGCTGATTTGTTGTCACAAAAATATACTTAGCGCATATTATTTCAAAACAACATAACAGTCAAAGTGAGTGCAATTATACTGATGTGGCATCAGGCCATCGGTTCCCCACCACCACCACCACCACCCTCCCCAAACGAGAAAGAGTACACATGAAATTATTATAGCTACCTCAACTTATCTTTCAAGGAGAACTTTAAAGTTGAATAGGAGGATCATTGGCTGCTAATTGTAGCATGTACCAAGTTGAGTTTTTCAAGCTGTTATGGATTTGCGTTTTCAATGGAGTCGATAGAGTGGCTATGTATGACTCCCACATTAAAAAAAAAATCTCTGTTTTGGCTTCCCTATCCAAAATAACCTCAACCCACTGCATTCTGCATAAATAGTGTCATTTGGCCTTAAAGAGTGAAAGAGAAGGCTGGGATGGTTGCAACCAGGTCTGTAATATAGTCTTACAGGCTGCTGCACTAATTGCCAGTAAAAGGCGTTTCCCACCTTGTGTAATACGAATATCAGGGAGTAACATACCAAACAGGGCCCACTCAGGCGTTAAGGGGATGTCATTGACCAGTTTGGTGGTGGAGTAGTTTTTCGCAATACATTTCTAATAGCTTCTATCAGAGCTTGCACCCCCTGAGTGCAACTCCCCCCCACTCCCCTTACATCACCTCACCGTCCCCTGCATCTGAGGCATCGCCATCAGTGTAAGTCTGCAAGATGTGGGTCAGTGTACGCTTTTGTGGACCAATGGTAGGGAGTTAGAGGTGCCTGAGTATTGCATCTCATTACGGGATAATTTAATCTGAACGTTAATAATCATCCCCTTTTTGGAATCCAACCATGCAGGGTCGGACCCAATAACATGAGACTGTGTACTGAGTACAGTGTAATTATCCCCCAGGGGAAGAACAATACTCTGCTGTGCAGAAAACACCCTCCTTAGACATTGTATTGTGAAAGGTTACACACACACACACACACACACACACACACACACACACGAGAATACAGGTTAAGCACAATTAACCAACAGATCCCTCCAGGGAGACCCAGAGCTACGAGGAATCCAGCCACACACCTCCCCTTTAATTAATAATAATCACAGCTGGGCGCAGACTAAGTACCCCTAATAGGGTATTAATACTTATAGTACTGTGCCCCCCCCCCCCCCCCTTTGTGGAGAAGCTGCGCTTCCCTGCCAGCGTTTACAGTGAGAGCTGTAGCGGGAAAATGGCGCTGGTGAGCTGCTTGGTCCGCTCAGTGTGAAGCCCCGCCCCCTTAATGGCGCGTGGCTTCCTGCACTTTTTTTATACTGGCCTGAGGTATTTGTGTCTGACAGAGGGTTAACACCCCTGTTATATGTTAGCCATTGTGGGTAAACAGTGGGGCTCAGCGCGCCCCTTATCAGCGGGACACACTACATTGCATGTCCACCTAAGCCCCCTGGAGCGCAGCCTGCACTCAGAGCTGAGCTCCTACCCTTGTGCCGCCATTCCCGCCGGCGACCCGCTAACCGGTACGCCGGCGCTGCACTCACTACTCTTCTGTCTTCTGGCTCTGTTAGTGGGTGGCGGCGTGATGCGGGAGCAGGGCCGGATTAACAATGGGGCGGATGGAGCTGCAGCTCCAGGCCCCCCATTGAAAATAGGCCCACAGCCACAGTGAAGGGACTCATATTTGCTGGCATTACAATGAGTCACACTGACTCATTGTATGCCGTCGCCAGCGCTGCACCCGCCGCACCACCACCACCGATTACAGAGTATGTATCAGTCACTCACTCATTGAATACGGAGACTCCTGGCCGGAGCGGGAGGAGGAGCCGATCGCGTCTCTTCTCCTGAGCGGCTCCGCCCCCAGCCTATTAGTTGTGCTGCTGTGCTGAGTGACGCGAGGGAGGGGGGCGGAGCAGCTCTCCCATCTACTTCGAGCTCCTCCCCCCAGTCAGTGCTGCTAAGTTATGAGGATGGGCCGGCCGGAGGGGGAGGAGGAGGAGCCACCCTCTCAGCTCCTCCCCTTTCCTGCTGTGAATCAAGCACCGCATGGGCAACCAGAATGGCCGTACAATGTAGCCCTGGGACTCGCAGGAGCTATTCTTGGCTGCATGGAGAGTGAAGAGTGCTACATTCTACATTCCTGGATGCCAAAGGGTGAGACCGGAGGTGCCTGTTTCAGTAAGTTTATTCATTTATATGTGTTGTATGTACAGTATTTGTGAGTCAGTAATTGGTTTATGAAAGTTAGTGGTGTCTGTGTCAGTAAATGTGTGTGTGTGTGTGTGTGTGTGTGTGTGTGTGTTTGTGTGTGTGTGTGTGTGCGTGTCAGTAATGGGTGTCTGTCAGTAAGCATGTATGTGCTAATAAATCGTGTGTGTGTCAGTAAGTGTAATCTAGGTCACCCCTGTCTGTGATATTAACTGGTATCTGACAGTAATGGGTATCCACAGAGCCATTTATTGCGGCGGGCGAGGCGTGCGTTCGCACAGGACGCCCACCGCGGCTCTAAGTCGCTCTTTTTGGCTCCCCCTCCTCCCCGTCATTACTATTCCGCTTAGGGGGCAGGGTTTCGTGCAGTGATGCGTTTGCATCATGACATCACAACGCAAAAGTGTAATTGCACGAAACTCCACCCCCGAGCGCAGTACTGATGATGGGGAGGAGGGGGAGCCGGGAGATTGGAGACTGGAGAGGCGGGCCGGAGCGGGACAAACAAAGAGTATAGAAGTGTTTTCTTTTTTCTTTTTCTTTGTCTCTCTCTTTGTTGAAGGGGTCTCTGCCTGCCGTAATGTGTAAAATGGGGACACGTGCCTGCCGTAATGTGTAAAATGGGGACACCTGCCTGCCGTAATGTGTAAAACGGGGACACGTGCCTGCCGTAATGTGTAAAATGGGGACACCTGCCTGCCGTAATGTGTAAAATGGGGACACCTGCCTGCCGTAATGTGTAAAATGGGGACACCTGCCTGCCATAATGTGTAAAATGGGGAGTCTTGCCTGCCGTATTATGTAAAATGGGGACACGTGCCTGACGTAATGTGTAAAATGGGGACACTTCCCTTCCGTAATGTGTAAAATGGGGACACCTACCTGCCGTAATGTGTAAAATGGGGACACCTGCCTGCCGTAATGTGTAAAATGGGGACACGTGCCTGCCGTACTGTGTAAAATGGGGACACGTGCCTGCCAAAATGTGTAAAATGGGGACACCTGCCTGCCGTAATGTGTAAAATGGGGACAGCTGCCTGCCGTAATGTGTAAAATGGGGACACCTGCCTGCCGTAATGTGTAAAATGGGGACACCTGCCTGCCGTAATGTGTAAAATGGGGACACCTGCCTGCCGTAATGTGTAAAATGGGGAGTCTTGCCTGCCGTATTATGTAAAATGGGGACACGTGCCTGACGTAATGTGTAAAATGGGGACACTTCCCTTCCGTAATGTGTAAAATGGGGACACCTACCTGCCGTAATGTGTAAAATGGGGACACCTGCCTGCCGTAATGTGTAAAATGGGGACACGTGCCTGCCGTACTGTGTAAAATGGGGACACGTGCCTGCCAAAATGTGTAAAATGGGGACACCTGCCTGCCGTAATGTGTAAAATGGGGACAGCTGCCTGCCGTAATGTGTAAAATGGGGACACCTGCCTGCCGTAATGTGTAAAATGGGGACACCTGCCTGCCGTAATGTGTAAAATGGGGAGTCTTGCCTGCCGTATTGTGTAAAATGGGGACACGTGCCTGCCGTAATGTGTAAAATGGGGACACTTCCCTTCCGTAATGTGTAAAATGGGGACACCTGCCTGCCGTAATGTGTAAAACGGGGAGTCTTGCCTGCCATAATGTGTAAAATGGGGACACCTGCCTGCCGTAATGTGTAAAACGGGGAGTCTTGCCTGCCATAATGTGTAAAATGGGGACACCTGCCTGCCGTAATGTGTAAAATGGGGACACGTGCCTGCCGTAATGTGTAAAATGCGGACACGTGCCTGCCAAAATGTGTAAAATGGGGACACCTGCCTGCCGTAATGTGTAAAATGGGGACACCTGCCTGCCGTAATGTGTAAAATGGGGACCCCTGCCTGCCGTAATGTGTAAAATGGGGACCCCTGTCTGCCGTAATGTGTAAAACGGGGACACCTGCCTGCCGTAATGTGTAAAAATGGGACGCTGTCAGCCATAATGTGTAAAAAGGGGGACGCTGTCTGCCGTAATGTGTAAAAAGGGGGACGCTGTCTGCCGTAATGTGTAAAAAGGGGACGCTGTCTGCCGTAATGTGTAAAAAGGGGACGCTGTCTACCGTAATGTGTAACAAGGGGGACGCTGTGTGCCGTGATGTGTAAAAAAGGGGACACTGTCCGCCGTAATGTGTAAAAAGGGGACGCTGTCCGCTGTAATGTGTAAAAAGGGGACGCTGTCCGCCGTAATGTGTAAAAAGGGGACGCTGTCTGCTGTAATGTGTAAAAAGGGGACGCTGTCTGCCGTAATGTGTAAAAGATGGACGCTGTCTGCCGTAATGTGTAAAAAGGGGAATCTGTCCGCTGTAAGGTGTAAAAGGAGCTCTACCTGGTGTAGTGGTGTTACTGTGCGGCGTAATTTGAATAATGGAGACTACTGTGCACCGTTATATGAATTGGTATTATTTTGTGGCCGCACCCCTTCCCCATGAAGCCACGCCCCCCCTTTTTTTTTTTTTTTTTTTGCGCGCGCCTACTGCGCGCACTGCCCCTGTTTTACATAGAGGGGTGGTGCTCCGATGCGGTTTCTTGCACACAGCACTAAAATGACTAATTACGGCACTGTTGCTAGGTATCCATTTCCCTGGCCTTGAGCAGATCCCACTCACCAGATCCTCTCCAGGGGTGAGGGGGTGGTCTTGGATGAGGGGAGGGGCCCAAAGCATTTTGTTGCACATGGGCACACCA
Source organism: Pseudophryne corroboree (assembly GCF_028390025.1). Classification (NCBI taxonomy): domain Eukaryota; kingdom Metazoa; phylum Chordata; class Amphibia; order Anura; family Myobatrachidae; genus Pseudophryne; species Pseudophryne corroboree. The sequence continues at coordinate 268,269,848 of NC_086448.1, read as the reverse complement.
CTCGCTAGTTCCGCCACTGTAGCCACACCCATGGTACAGACTACACTCCCTATTTAGACCACCCCCACAGCAGCGCTTTTCACACCTCCTAACGAGGCACACAATAGGCCCTTCATGAATTTCAGCTCCAGGCCCATGTGGACCTTAATCTGGCACTGTGCGGGAGGGTACGCTCTGCCGTGTTGTGGCTTGCGAATGGCTCCCTCAGGAGCTCAGTGTCCTGTCAGCAGAGAAACGGGACCATTAACTCTGTAGGAATTTGGGCCGTTCTCCCCCCTAAGTCCCACAAAGCAGTCAGACTGCTGCCAAACAGCCTGACTGAAAATAACAAAGAGAAAAATAAAAGTAGAAAACGCTTCAGGAGCTCTCCAATGCGTGACCGGCTCCTCCGGGCACATTTTCTAAACTGAGTTTTTTAGGAGGGGCATAGAGGGAAGAGCCAGTGCACAGTATTGATTTCGTAAAGTGCCCAAGGCTCCTAGTGGACCCGCCTATACCCCATGGTGCTAATGTGGACCCCAGTATCCTCTAGGACGTAAGAGAAATAGCATTTATGATTTTTTTTCAGATACATTGCTACCCCTCCACCGATTCTTCCCAATTTGCCATTCCTGAATAAATTGTTTCCTGGTTTAGCTTTGTCCCACTCATGTTTTTCATTGCATCAAGACTCCATAAAGCTAATGGGCCCTACACATCACGCTGCCCGACGGCCAATGTGGCGGGGGGGAGGTGATGGAGGGATTGAAGTTCCTTCACTCCCCCCGTCACCCGGCTCCATAGCAGTGCATGCTAATATGGCCGCGGGGCCGCGCATCGTTTATCATTGGTGCCTACACACTGAACGATATGAACGAGTTCTCGTTCATTAATGAACGAGAACATTCATATCAGTCACTGTTATCTGCCAGTGTGTAGGGCCCATTAGGGGATATATATTGTTATTATTTATAGTATTGCCAGTTCTCAATGTGCGCAAATCGTAGGTCCACTCCATGCATGTGCTCTTTAATACATTCAGATGGTATGACCTCATCTTGCAGTGCGATTTTGGATGCTAATATTGTGACCACATTGCACTACAAATGCAATTGATAAATGGACCGCATAGACATTTTTATAAGTAGATCACGGAACACTTTTGATGGCAGCCTCAGAGAATGATGATGGTAGAAGGGATGTTTGTATATAACAGCTTAATTATTATTTAAAATTTCTATTTAATCTTTAAGGTGAGGCTGAGGGATGCACCCCAACTGCCACCAAAGAGTGAAGTATCTTCACTGCCACCAGAGAGTCAAGTGCCTCCGTTACCCCCAGAAAGGCAGGTGCCCCCATTACACTGGGCAAGGCAAGCACCCCTGCCAACTGGGGAAAGGCAGACACTCCTGCCACCCTGAAAAAGGCATGCACTCCTGCCACCCTGGGCAAGGCAGATACCCCCTGCCTTCCTGGGCAAGTCAAGCACCCCTGGCAAGGCCGGAACCCCCTGCAACCCCAGGAAAGGCAGGCACCCACCACCCTGTGAAAGACAGGCACCGCCACCATAGGGGTATGTGCCCCCACTGTCAGTTTCAGAGAGGAATGTACCACCATCACAGGAGAGGAATGCGCCCCCCACCACCACCATTGAAAAGGCATGTGCCCCACCACCATCATTGGACAGGCATGTTTCCCCATAAACACTGAAGAAACATGGTAGATAGTGGATGCTTGCCAATTCTTGAGACTGGCTAGACCCAGCATGAAGTCTAATGTGCCAGTGGTATTCACCAGGGACCCCTGCAATGAGGTTTGGATTTCAATGTACCCAGCACGCAGGTTGTAGCTCTCTGCCCAGGTTCCCTTGTACAGGTGCTGGTGTGCTCAGTAGCAGCTGGGGGTTCTTTGTGAAAGTACAGAGAGTAGTTGACAAGCCAGATCTGAACCAGATGGACAGCGAGGCACCAGGAGGTAGCCAGAGTCAGGTCTCGAGGAAAGCCAAGGTCAAACCAGGAATCACCAACACAGTACCAAGGGATCAGATGGAATCAGATCACAAGAATAGTAAAGTACTGAACAGGTAGCTGAAATATAAGGATCAAGAATGCTGGAGCAAGGTATACTCTGGCACCAGAGTGCTCCCCAGGATACTGCTTATATAGGTAAAGTTTAATTCTGGCGTTAATCAGCATTGCCCTATTTGCCATGCCTAGTCGGTTAAATCTTACACAGAGTGGTCTGCACATCCCTATGAGAGCCGCTGTCGCCTGTGCACTGTAGTCACCGGAGGGAGAGAGCTGGAGGAAGAGAAATTGGCAGTGGGTGCCAGGGGCTTCCTGCCTGCTGCCCTTCGCCAGCTGGGACCCCTGCACTGCCGAACCTATTAAGTGAGTGCTGGGTTCAACTAGCTGTGACAAAGTGAGGCATGTGCCCCCATGAACACTGGAGAGGTGTACGCCCCCACAAACTCCAGAGAAGCAAGCTCCACCACCACCATCAGAAAGGCTTGTGCCCCCATACTACCAGAGAGTCATACAACCCCAACACCACCATCAGAGAGACATGCATCCCTGCCACCACCATCGGAAAGACATTAACCACCACGAACAGATAGGCATGCACCACCACCACAATAGGAAAGGTGCTTGCAGGTAAATAATGTATTATTTACAAATGCAATTTATTTTAATTGAAATGTTTGTTGCATAAATGATACTGCACTATTTCTCTGTTTTTCCCCCCCAATTGGTGTGCCTGTATGCTGAATTAATCTTTGGGAGCTACTGTGTCATTGGAAGCATCTTTAAATTGGTCATATAAGCATATATTAATTATTTCCTGGCACAACTTTCATACTGGAAATGAAGAATATTTGGGGGTTATAGGTAACCAGCCTTATAACTGATTGCCCCCATGATGTGGTTTCATATACTGTAATTGTGCCTTTGTGTTTTTATGTGAGTCTTTACCATGTCTCAGTAAGGTTCTGCAAGTTGGATAACATTTTCATGTACACTGGAGGTTAAAGACATTAAAATGATCCGCAAGACTTGGGGTCTAATTCAGCATCGGACGCTGATCTGCTGAAATCGCTATGGAGCAATTTCAGCAGATCAGCGCATGCGCATATGCATGTACGTGCATGCGTGAGGTCTTAAATTGCATTCTCTTCAGAACACAGTCTAAGACCTGAAGGGGGCGTAAAAAGGGCATTGATGCTCCGCTTAAGGGGCGCAGTCCGGACAACAGAGGCGTGTCCGGAACATTGCTGTGGTTGGGTCGCTGGGGCTGCAGCGATTAAAAAGATGGCGGGTAGCCATATGCCTTTGCAGCTAGATTGCGTAGGCAGGGGGCGATGTGCTTGATGTGCTTGGGCAGCCCCCGGCATGCTAGCGAAAATAGATGTAGTTTTGCTATTTTTAGCAAATCTACAACTCATGCCGAATTAGGCCCTTTGTTTGCTGCCCTGAACAAAAACATTTTCCTATTTTCTGGAGAAAAAAAAGTAAACAGCCAAAAAACTGCATTGTGTGGCTCACTTTTCATTAAAAGATATGTGGTGTCATGTTTCTGTGATTCAGTTTATCCCAAGTAATGCGTGTGTCAGGTTACAAACTGTATATTTAACAGTCTTTTTACTGCACATTTTACCCTGGCCGCTAGGGAACATATCCTGCATGTGCAAGTCCGTATATTCCTGACCAATTACTCACTCCATGGGGAGTAGAGCCATGCCCAAGATGGTGCTAGAGGATGCTTCTGCTTTTATAAAATAAATTTCCCTGGAAATCACCTGACATTCCGTAGGGATAACTAGATGTATAACACTTGGATATTCACTGCTAGATATCTGATGTGAAAAGCAAAGAAATGGTCATTTAAATTTGCAACACATGGGACAAATTGTAAGGGAGGGAACATAGGCCCTCATTCCGAGTTGTACGCTCGTTATTTTTCTTCGCATCGCAGCGATTTTCCGCAAACTGCGCATGCGCAATGTTCGCACCGGGCCTGCGCCAAGTAAATTTGCTAAGAAGTTTGGTATTTTACTCACGGCTTAACGAAGAAATTTCTTCGTTCTGGTGATCGGAGTGTGATTGACAGGAAGTGGGTGTTTCTGGGCGGAAACTGGCCGTTTTATGGGAGTGTGCGGAAAAACGCTGCCGTTTCTGGGAAAAACGCGGGAGTGGCTGGAGAAACGGGGGAGTGTCTGGACGAACGCTGGGTGTGTTTGTGACGTCAAACCAGGAACGAAACTGACTGAACTGATCGCAGTGGCAGAGTAAGTATCGAGCTACTCGGAAACTGCAAAGAAATTTCTGATCGCTATTCTATTCGCTATTTTGCGAATCTTTCGTTCGCTATTCTGCAAAGCTAAGATTCACTCCCAGAGGGCGGTGGCTTAACGTGTGCAAAGCTGCTAAAAGCAGCTAGCGAGCGAACAACTCGGAATGAGGGCCATAGAGTGAAACCCTTCTGAAAACAGTATATAAATGATGGCACGTGCTCACACACAGAGAAGGACGTATCTTATCTCATTAATTTCAGGTGACTTTACCAAGTGAGCAACAGTCCTTCCCACAGAATGAGCAATGCAAGGAATTGTGGGATAAAATGCCAATGAGGCCAAATGAGACCTGTCATCAGAGTTGAACTGGCAGCCCTCCCCCTCTTGTCAACACTGTTCCCCAGTTTGTCTACTGGCCCATCCCCACTTTTTGGCTGGAATTGCACTGCGCTCTCTCCTGCGCTCCATCTGTATAGCACTGATTGTTTATGATGAATTAACAGTTAATCTGCAATTAGCATGGCTTTGAATTAGAATAATGCGGGATTCTAACTGCATACTAAATGTAATTTAAGCAGAAGAGAAATTATTTTCCACTTCAGGTGATAAATAGGTATGTAACCTACCGAGGTCTTTTTAGTGTTCTCCCAGAATGGCTGCAGGTGTTGCTGTAGTGCTGATAATCCAGGTACAGGCTTCTGCTGTGGCGGGGGTGGTGATTACTGAAAGTCTGGGAATATGGGTAGGACCTGCCTCGAATACACTGATGCCATGGAGAGATCAGACCTTCAAGCCAGCCTTGCAGGTAATACTTATAGAAACATAGAAACATAGAATTTGACGGCAGATAAGAACCACTTGGCCCATCTAGTCTGCCCCTTTTTTTTATCCTTTAGGTAATCTCAACCCTTTTTGAACATTAATTCTTTGTAAGGATCTCTTATGTGCAAGAGATGGAGAGTTCTGCTGCTGGGGTTGGGGAGAAAATGCTGGCCCATGACCAAACTACAGGAAAGCAGCTTTAGATGGGTTCAGTGATCATGTGATCTCCCAGCACCGCCCCTGCCGCGTCACCAACCCGGCAATTGCCGGGTTGGTTAGCGCTGCTTGTAGGGGGCTGTAGCACGGGTCGTGCTACAGTCATGGAAAAGGGGTATTAGTAAATTTACCCCCTGGTCTGTGTTTTCAGCATAACAAATCAGTTTCCATACACATTGGTGGCTCCTGAATGAACATCTCACGAATTGGGTCTAATGTGCTGGTCCTGAGACAGTCCCTTTGCTTCAGCACACCCCAAAAAATAGGGCCGATACCCTTGTTTTCTGGAACACTGTCTGTTGCCGCCCCTCCAATGACAGCAGCATGTCAATCATTCTGTGGGTTTTGGGACACTGTGACCAACGTCGCACAAACAGATCTGTGCATCCACAGTGTGGCACATGCGCAGATCAAAAAACACTGGATTAACGTATACCTCTGAATCAGCCACCCCCACTTCACAATCTGTCTATGACCACGCATGTGCTGGTGGAAGTCTTTCGCCTTCGTTCTCTTTCAGCCATAACATATCACATTTCAGTAGTGTTGAAAAATCTTTTATTTATTGTAAAATAGTCTGGTAATTATACAAAATTATAATGAATCTCCTGTGATTATATGGACAGTGTATTCTCATTTAGTTTATATTAATATAATACTTTAATCAGCTATTTATGGTAACACCATAGTTACTGTGCTGGTTTATTCTGCCCTTAGAGTTCGTTAAAAAAAAAAGTCTTAACTTTTCTTTACGTGTGTTGAATGAATACACATACAGGTGTTTTTGAGCATGTCATGTGTTTAGCTTGTGTGGACCTGTGATGGTATTACAGGAATCTGTTAATAAGGCTAGATAAGGTCTAGACATGATGTAGGCTAAACTGTGATATGCACGTAAGACATGTACACTGAGGGCTTTTAATACAACAGATGGGTGATTTGATTTAATTCTGCATGTGGGGAATACATCATACTGTATATACAATATTTTCCCAGTAATATAATGATTTTCATGTTTTATTTATTTCCATTGTGGCTCTCATCTATATATGATAGCCTAATCACATTTAGTAATAAAAATGTGAGGCTTACGCTGGGTAAACACTAGACAGTTTGTTGTCCGATCCCGCAGATTGGAGCGTGATAGGGGGTAATTCAGAGTTGATCGCAGCAGCAACTTTGTTAGCAGTTGGGCAAAACCATGTGCACTGCAGGTGTGGCAGATATAACATTTGCAGAGGGGGTTAGATTTGGGTGGGTTATTTAGTTTCTGTGCAGGGTAAATACTGGCTGCTTTATTTTTACACTGCAATTTAGATTTCAGTTTGAACACACCCCACCCAAATCTAACTCTCTCTGCACATGTTATATCTGTCCCCCCTGCAGTGCACATGGTTTTGCCCAACTGCTAACAAATTTGCTGCTGCGATCAACTCTGAATTAGGCCCACATTGCGTACATCTTACAGGATCCGGTCTCTAAGTCGACAGTAACTAGGTCGACAATGTCTAGGTCGACCACTATTGGTCGACAGTAACTAGGTCGACAGGGTCTTTAGGTCGACATGTTCTAGGTCGACAGGTCAAAAGGTCGACGTGAGTTTTTCACAGGTTTTTTCTTTTTTTTAACCTTTTCATACTTAACGATCCAAGTGGACTACGATTGGAACGGTAATCTGTGCCGAGCGAAGCGGTAGCGGAGCGAAGGCACCATGCCCGAAGCATGGCGAGCGAAGCGAGCCATGTGAGGGGACGCGGTGCACTATTTGGGGTTCCCGGTCACTCTACAAAGAAAACGACACCAAAATAACATAAAAAACTCATGTCGACCTGTCGACCTAAAGACCCTGTCGACCTAGACACCCTGTCGACCTAGTTACTGTCGACCAATAGTGGTCGACCTAGACATTGTCGACCTAGTTACTGTCGACCTTCAATACCACACCCACATCTTACACAGAGCGGTGCGCATGTCCCTATTAGAGGCAAGGCAGTCTGTGCACTGTAGCCAATGGAGGGTGGGAGCTGGAGGAAGAGATATTGGAAGCGGGAGCTAAGGGATTCCTGGTCTGCTGCCCTTTGCCAGCCGGGACACCAGCACTGCTGAACCCAAAAAGTGAGCGCCGGGTTCAGCTAAGCTGTGACACAAACACTGGAGATGCATGCGCCCCCACAAACACCAGAGAGGCAAGCGCCCCACCACCATCAGAGAAGCATGTGCCCCCATAAACACCAGAGAGGCATACTGCCCCACCACCACCATCAGAGAGGCATGCTCCCCCACCACCACGATCAGAGATGCATGCACCACCACCACTTTCGGAAAGATGCTTGCAGTGACATAATGTATTATTTGCAAATGCAATTTATTTTAATTGAAATGTTTTGTTGCTACAGAATGCAGAATGTCACGTGGCTCCCCCTGTCAGACCCGGCATCGGCAAGTGTGTATGCACTTGCCGCTTGCCGGGCCCCGTTACCCGTCGGATAGGCTGGGTACACACATCGAGTAGTGTGCACCCAGCTTAACACTCACTGTAAAGTGCAGTAGCATAACTAATGGTCTGGGCACTCCTGACAGAATAACTTGTGTGGGCTGCAGCATCATTTAGGCTCAGCTAGTGAGGCAGGAGCTTGGGTCTGATTCAGATATAGGGGGTAATTCTGAGTTGATCGCAGCAACAAGTTTGTTAGCAATTGGGCAAAACCATGTGCACTGCAGGGGAGGCAGATATAACATTTGCAGAGAGAGTTAGATTGGTTGGGTTATTTTGTTTCTGTGCAAGGTAAATACTGGCTGCTTTATTTTTACACTGCAATTTAGATTTCAGTTTGAATACACCCCACCCAAATCTAACTCTCTCTGCACATGTTATATCTGTGCCGAGCGCAGTGGTAGCGGAGCGAGGCACCTTGCCCAAAGCATGGCGAGCAATGCGAGGGGACACGTGCACTAATTGGGGTTCCAGGTCACTTTACAAAGAAAACACCAACATTTTTTTTAAAACTCATGTTGACCTTTTTCTATGTCGACCTAATGACCGTGTCAACCTATTTTAGGTGTCGACCTAGTCACTGTCGACCAATAGTGGTCGACCTAATGACTGTCTACCGAATGATCCACACCCGATACACTACCTTCTTCCAGAATGAGAACTGTTAATTTACTCTGGAGCAATGGAAACATAAAATAGAGGAATAACAGATGTGCTTGATGCTATATAAAGGCAGAAGCATTATTAGCCACTAGTATTAAGTTAGTCATTGGCGACTGGCATCTCGGTGCAGCTGCTGGTGGTATGAAGAGGCAGTGGAATCTTACAGTAAAGTTGCTTGTCTCTTTTTTTTCTCTCTGCTCCCTATGTATCTTAAACTTTATGCCAAATATATCTGTAAAATTACATGTAAAATAGTTTACTGGATTCTGTCTGATATGAAACAATGCTATTTATTAAACTTGGCACTCTTTGTAACTTGCGTCAGACAGAACAGGAAGTGATAATGAGGTGCGATTTACCTACTTCCACACATGTATTTATAAGATGTCGCACTGCTTACTGTTATCTTTTGAGTTTTATACAGCAGGAAGATAATGCAGTTTTTTGGGTTTTTTAGTTGTTTATTGAAAGCCGGAGAGAAAATTGTATCTTATGCAAATAAAGAGCTCTCGTCTCTGTAGATGTTATCCAGGCAGTGTGTAAGCCCAATGGAAAATATTGCTGTGTTTAGCAAACATTTCCCCTTGAAGAGTAATGGTTTATAAGCTCCCTCTGTGAAAAATCCTTTCCGGTTGTTCTCGTGCTTATTGCTTGGTGATGCATAATCAGTGTTGCTGAGCACATTTTATACCGAGCAGATTACTCACTGGGCAGTTGCAGCCCTTGTTTTTTGGTATTTAGAAATGCATTTGTGTGTGATCGGGTTATGCAGCGTTTCAACATGTACAGGATTCTGTTACACAATGGAAATGGTTTATGCATGCCAAATATATATCTACATTACTTTGTACTCCATGTTCCATGCCAGTTAATGCCATACTCTTCAATAAATCTCTTTAAAAATGACTTTTGGTCTTCATTATACAGGGGAACTGATGCAGAGTTGAGCACATGTCAGCCGTAATTGCTCCTACGTCAACTGTATAGAAAGAAATCTGTATGTTTGCAGATATGCAGATTTGTTCATATCTCTCTCATACTCTTGTCCCCTTTCCGTATGCTTAGTTTGATGCCCATCATTATCATCATCGGGACACACATGCACCAACTGAAATTAGTTGCAAAAGATCTGTATTAAAGCAGACATACTTACACTACTTTCAAACAGAGGCGGATTTAGGGGTCAGGCCGCTCCTAGGTACAATGATATTGCCCCCCCCCCCAAGCACAATGATATCGGCCGCTGAACATCTAACACCCCCCCACTCACCACCTGTACCTTTGCTCAGGTGCTTGGTGCCTCTACAGCCATTCCTCCCAACCCGCCTGTCCAGCTGCCCTCCATCCTCTGATGCGGCGGCAGGAGGGAACAATGCTGTGTTGCACCATTGCTCTGATGCGGGGGAGGGGAGGGGGGGCGGGGACTGCTGTATACACATTGTGCCAGTCTGAGCCCATTATACACATTGCACCAGGCTGAGCCCATTATACACATTGCGCCAGGCTGAGCCCATTATACACATTGTGCCAGGTAGACCCTTATACACATTGCACCAGGTAGCCCTTTATACACAATGCACCAGGTAGCCTCTTATACATAGTGCACCAGGTAGCCCCTTTTACACATTGCACCACGTAGCCCCTTATACACATTGCACCACGTAGCCCCTTATACACATTACACTAAGTAGATCATTATACACATTGCACCAGGTAGCCCCATATACACAGTGCACCAGTTAGCCCCTTATACACATTGCAGCAGGTAGCCCATTATACACATTGCAGCAGGTAGCCCATTATACACATTGCACCAGGTAGCCCATTATACACATTGTGCCAGGTAGCCCCTTATAGCATTGCACTTAGTGGGTAATCCTACACTGCTTTCAAACTGTGCATATCCTGCAACCCTGCCGACATGCCGTTTCTGTACTTTGCCTCTGTGAGAACCTGCTGTTAACAGCCCAGTTACTCCCCTTCAGTTCCATGTGAATGCAATTGAAATGTGTAAGGCTGCATCACTGTACTTGTGTACACCTGGTTCTGAAGCATGTGCAGGCTGAAAACATGTAAGATAAGCAGCATGGCAGGGGTGTAGCTAGGACTTTATGGGTCCCATAGCAACATTTTGAAGGGATCCCCCACCCTAATGCTTCTAGAAGGACAGCTCTCTCCTTAGCAGTTGTTAATTTTATGCTTCATAGTAGTGCCCTAGTTCATTTTATGCCCCATAGTTGTTCCCTAGTTCATTGTGTGCCCCATAGTAGTGTTGTAGTGGCCCCAGTTCTACAGATGTAGCATGCTCATCTTTGCTGCAATGCGGCATGCTGCAACACTAATGGAATTAATGAAGCAATCGCCAGCTGTGAATAATCACATCCTGGCATGCCATGCAGCATGCCGTATCGCAGTACAATGAGCATGGCTACATCTTTGTAGTGCAACCATTTCACAATATGCTACACTGTAGGGCTGCAGTAGACATTATGCCACACAGTGTCCCCATTTTACAAGGTGGCAAAGTGTCACCAGTACATACTATATTATGCCACATTGTAGTGCCCCAGGTCATGTTATGCCACATTGTAGTGGTCCTAATTTATATTATGCCACATTATAGTGCCCCACTACACGCACCCCGCTGGACATTAGAACATCCACTATACATACCACTTACTAAATTATGTCTTATCCAGTGTTCCACCCATATTGGAAGCTTTTCAATCTTCCATGGCTGCCTGACATCTGAAGGGCCTCCAGTGCTGATGATTACAGTGAGTGTAAAGACACATGAGGGGGATTGGGACCAACCAGCTGCTACATGAGGGGCATACTTCCTAATGATGGACATTCCTAATCTCTGAGATCAGCCCACGCCCCAGGCCCCCTCCCCCAGCTCACTTCACAAAGGCTGTAATCAAAGAGGCACCTACAGATGTAGCAACACTCATTGTGGCTGTGAGGTTGGCGAGATGCGTGTGCACGCCAGCATGCATCTGCGCATATTCGCACCCGCGATCCATACACATTGCATTGACGGGTTGCGGGTGCAAATTGGCGCAGCCAGGCACAGCTGGTATTTGCCGCGATGCATATGTACATGTATACGCATCACAGCTTTGCTTGGCTACATCTGTACTCTCCAACAGTGCTGAGCTCACTGAATAACTCAAGTGTACCTGTAAGGGCAAAATGGGAGTGTAGGAGATGGATCATATCAGAGGGGAGCTTACTGAGAGGGAGAAACTATTGTCTCCCATTTCAGGCCAGGTGTCAAGCTAGACCCAGTTGCTTAGCATGCATTTTCGGGAACTTGATAGACAACTACCGTATATGACCGCCGCTCCCCCTGCACCCCATTACTCTGCACTATAACAGTTTTGACAGCTAAGACTCGCTTTCACGTAGTCAGACAGTCAAAAGTGCACTCGGCGCCGCTCGCCTCTGAACTGCCTCGGGCTGAGTATATATAACAGATAAAGACATTTGCCGGACACTTGGACTCAGCAGTGTCACAACCTCAGACAGAAGTGCCTGTGCAGGGATTGGGGTAGGAAGCCCGCCTCATTCAGACAGTGTGCTGTAACTAGTATCATAATACTACACATGTGATGGACAGGGCCAGTCACTGACCCGTGCCGCTCTTCATCCTTATGCATTGCAGTATATTTTCAGGTTTCACATAGATTTTCCTCACAATTTTGTGTGCTCAGAGCAGGAGAGACAGAAGGGAGATATTTCCTTCTTATCTAAGATCTTGTGTGCCTTGTAGCAGAATGGGCTTTTGGCTTGTGGTCTACGTATACTTACCTACTCTCCCGGAAGGTGTGGGAGACTCCTGATGCAGTCCCCCACATCCCCGGAAGAGTGGGTGGATTCTTAGTGAAGTGGGCAGGATGGGGAGAAAATATAGGGAATTGTGGGTTTGTATGAATGGAGCAAAGCTAAAATAATGTAGATTGGATAACTTTTGCCCGGCCCTTTTATCACAGGTCCGTGATTGGCTGCATTTTCCTGGGGCTAATAATGTAGAGCCCAACCACACCATCTGAAGTGGCTAACTGCATCTCCTTTCTGCTATAGCCGCAAACATCTGGCATTTTGCAAAGTCGGCAAATGTATTAGTATCCACAAACTGGATTTTTCGGACACTTCCGACTCTACAGAAGAGTGCCTGATAAAAAAAAGTCGGATCTAGATGTTTTGCCAATGTTAAGTATGCAACTCGGTCGATGTAATTTAGTCCGATATTGCAAATAGCTCTAAAAATATCAAAGAATTGAGAAGGTTTGTTTTTGGCTGAGTTGGTTTTGAAAATGTTGGAACATTAACAGCTTAACTGACGAATATATATATATATATATATATATATATATAATTTATTAATTTTTTTTAAACGCTCAGAAATTGTCTTTTTTTTTTTAAATGATTAGGTTAAGAATATTTAAATAAACATTGACCAAAATGATTTTTGTAAAACAAAAACATTGGTGAAAACATTGATGGTCTGAACATTGCGACATCCGTTTCCAGGCATCAAGTCTTCTCAGCAGCCCCCGAAGCCCCTTGAGAAGATGAGGGGCTGGGTTTTTTTACATTTCCCCAGCGGCTACTAATGTCTGCAGCCGCTGAGTGGGGGGTAATGCTGGACTGATCGCTCAGCAGTGATCAGCAGCACTGGCAGGCACGGGTGGGGAGGAAATCAGGAAGCAGAGGTCCGGTCCCTTTGACAGCAGCAATTGCATGAAGCTTCGCTTCCTACTGCTGCACAGTGAGCTTTCTGACTGGTCGCATCAGATGCGACCTTGTAGGGGGGAAAGCCCAGCCTGGTATGGTTGTATCTAATGTGACCATGCTAGGCAAGTGGATAAAAAAATAAAGTAAATTAATCTCTAACAATAGTCTGTGTAGTGTACATGTCATTTTTGCACATTTGCACAGTAAAACGTGTCTGATACAGAAAGGGATGTATTAGGATGCACAAGCAGATTATGCTGATTTAAATTATATCTGGCATGGCTATATTCTGTGTGTAATTGCAACTGTATCAGCATAACAAATGTTACAGTGTTTGGCTAGAATACATTGTAGCACCACATTCTGTAAACAGATACAGTTGCTTTTACACAGATAATATGGGCATGCTGCATATCATTTTAATCAGCAGGAACTGCATCCTAATCACATTGTTTTGTAAGGACGCACATGCAGATCCTGCTGTTTAAAATTATATGCAGCATGCCTATCTGTGTGTCATAGCAACTGTATCTGCATACAAAATGTTATGCTACAGTGTATTCCAACCAAACACTGTAACATAATTTTGTATGCTGATACAGTAGTAATTATGTATAAACTGCTTGTGCATCCTGAAGGACTGGGATTATTTAGGATGTGTGTTGCTGTAATCAAGGGACTTTTGGGGGCCAATGGGTGACTTTTTCTGACACTGGGGTCCTCCTATATTAAAAGATGCATTTTGGTTGATCCGAAAATATTGGACGTTTTCTAGTCTAAATACCGCGACACCTCGGATCCGATATGCTGAAGCTGGGAAATAGACGCACGCCATTACATTGCCAGAGTTCTGGGAAATGGAGGCACATTTGTAATGTCCGATATGGTGCGATAATTTCCTGGGCGGCATTATCGGCTCCCATTACATCCTGATCATACTCTCTTGCATCATCAATATGCATACAAAAGCCCTTACCCTTTGTACCATCTGCATCAGATGCAATTGCAAAAATACAAGGTAAATAGTATTGTAGTTTAAATTCTAAATACCTTGCCGTAGCAAAATTGTTTTATTTTGTTTCCCAGCACTTTTAGTTGTCAGTTATCATAAGTAAAACAACAGTTTCTTTTGGAAGTCGAGCAGAATACACCAATCACAAACTGGATGGCAGCAGCAAAGTGATGAAATGAATGTAATAAAGCAACAAACAGAATCCAGAAGCAGTATGTTATTTCCATGCTGATTTGTGAGCAGTGAGAAAGGCTGCAGGTGTCTGGGCCTTTTGCAGTTGTGCTCTGTATGCATGTAACATACCATACCACTGCAGCAATGCAAAGCTCCATCAGATTGCTGTTTCTGTAATCTCTTTATCTACATAGCTCTTTTTTTCCCATCATTTTGGGAGACTTTAGGTAAGAAACATTTTAGAGTAGGATTGCACCACAGTAAACATCCACATTAAATGGCAGTTGACTTTGGACATATACATAAAACAAATCATATTAAAGTGTCATTTGTGTGGCACAACACAGCAAACATATTCTTGGCTTTGCCTACCACAGTGTGTTGTTGTTGTTGTTATTGCTGCTGCATTTATGTTTAATAAATTAAATGAAAACAATGACCTTATAATAGCAGCAGAGTCAGATTATCATCTCATGTGGCCCTAGGCAAGTTCTAGATTCGGGGCCCCTCTACCTTTGATCTGACCCTGTAACAACAACCAAAATTCTAGATAAACTGCAGCTGAATGCAAAGCTTAAAGCTTCAATCTACAATTTTGAAATAATTATTGTGGTACCTAAATAAACAAATGGCACATTTCCTTCTATCTGTACCTCCTTCTGCCTGTCTTTGCTTCTTTCTGTGTCCTTGTCTGCCACTCTATGCCTCTATCTTTGCTCACTTCTGCCTCTCTGTGCCTCTATCTGTCTCGCCCCACTCCAAGGTGCTCTGTGTACTCTCCTGGCCATCATGCCTCCCCCGGTCCCCTTTTCTGTGTCTTAGAACATGCCTCTCTGTGCCTCTATCTGTGCCTCCTCACCTCCGCCCCCCACCCCGCCCCACTCCAAGGTGCTCTGTGTACTTTCCTGGCCATTATGCCTCCCCCGTTCCCTTTACTGTGTTTTAGAACATGTGGGATTATAGCCAGGAAATCTCATATCTCAGAGCTGTGGTAGTGACCTGGGAGTATGAGCGTAGTGTAAAACAGCTTCCTGTCAGCAAAATAATACCCCTTTCACATCACAAAAATAACCCGGTATCACCCCGGTATATTGCCGGGTCGACACGGGTCGCTGTGCAGTGTGAAAGGGGCCATGACGAATTCCCGGGTCGCCTGACACGGTAATTCAACCCAGGAATAAAGCAGTGTTTTTCCTGGGTTAAATACCGGGTCAGGTGCAGTGTGAATGGGTTGCTGGGTCAATGCGACCAAGGACAGGTTCACTGCATAGGCAGAGGCGGCGCGGAGATGACCTCATCTCCCAGCTCCGCCTCCGCACTCTCCCCCGATGACATCGCGGTCCCCGCCCCCGATGGCAACCTGACCAGGCATATTGCTGGCTTAGGTTCCAAATCCGGGCCGCACCCGGGAAGGACCCGTTTCCAATTCCTGTGTGTGACCGGGCACTTGCGATGTGAAGGTGGTATAACTGAGATCAGAATGATAAGCTGTCAGTCAGCAGCGAGGGCCCAGATTCTTCAGGCACGCACAAACACAGCTCCCTTTACCAATCTGGCCCTGGTGGTGCGCCCTACTGCACCCCCCCCCTCCCCCCCCAAGTTCCCACCACTTGCTGATTGATCATGCCTTCTAGATTCCATCTAGAAATCAGTTTCTATAGGAACAGTGGCGGAGACTAAAAAAGATTATAGTAGCTCTAATTCTATTTTAATAGAAAAGGAACTGTTATCATCTGGTTTGAAATAGGTAATTGAAACTGGGCGTTTGGTAAAATCTGATTACAAATGAAATAGAAAAAGAAAGTAGACTCTTAAATTGAGTTACATATGTCAAATGCTAAAACATAGCTTTTAATAGGTATTTAAAAGAAGTATGTGTGTCAATAAGAATAAAAAACAATATGAAGAAAAAAAACATCTGAAGTGGAGCAGCTCCATTAGATCAGTTGGCAGTCCTACTCAATGGTATCGTATCTGACTGATGTACAGATAGCAACAAGAAAATACAATTAATTCTACCCAAGTTGGGTTAGTGGCTCACAAGAGGCCACGTCAAATGCTCTGATGACTGCTGAGACACGTTCCATTTATGGGATACAAAAGATGCTTGTAGGGGTACACTTGATCGGGTAAAAGTGAAATCATTCCTCATTAGGTTGTTGCTAACTCAATCCATGTATCAAATAAATTGCTCCACTGTAAAGTCTTAGTAAGAAGAAAAAAGAAATTTATTCCAGGGATTGGATTAGCAACAACCTCAAAAGAAATAATTTCACTTTTACGCGATAAAGTGTACCCCTAGAAGCATATTTTGTATCCAGTGGCTTCCGTAGGTTGGGAGAAATGAGAACACTTGTAGTTTCTTGCTAGATATCATACAGGTTGAGGAATTCTTCAGTGCAAGAGGTTTCTGTCTCATGGACGGCAATGTAGTGTGTTATAAAGGGTTATAGGCGGAAATTGCTTGATGATAGACATACTCCAGCAGATAACTTCATTACATACTAATTTCCTTTGTTCTGTTAAAAGTTAACTGTCATATTTTTTTAATAAGACTAGTTACACACTCTGCAATAGTCAGGCCAGTCATCTGATAATTTGATAAGTCATTTAAAAACTTTGTGATGTTCTTGGGATAGATAATTGTTCAGATTGGAATAATCACTAGGGTGTACAAATGAAATCTGATGATCTCAAAATTCTCTGAAAATAAGTCGGTCGGATTGTGAATGGAATCGTTCAGGTGTGTAAGTAGCATTACAATGGGCGTATATACTGTATATCACATTCAATTGAATTCATATTCCTGATAATACAAAAATATTTTTATTAAAACCAAGAAATCAATATTCTTTGATCCTAGAGTGCAACACAATCGATTTTTGCGCGTTCATTACCAGACGATTATTTATGATTTGTGATCTGTCACTCTCTCCAGTGTAACTCCTGTATCACTGTATACATTGTATATCTAGTATGTGATACACGAGTATACAGCTAGCTTTTGTGTGAGTATAATTCGTGACTAAGCGGTACCCACTCTATTTTTATTCTGTGGACACAGGTCATGTTACTGTATGTGGTGGTTGTACAGTTCAAATACAGTAAGTTGGGTGTCAGAGCATCTCTATTCCAAAATATATTCTCTATATTAATCAGTTCCTCCAGTACATCACTTGGTTGCAAAACAGTAAAGGAAAAATGTCTACATATCCTTTCCCCCCTCCTGCACAGTACTTAGGTTGTGGCAATGAAAATGAAAATATATATTTTGTTACAAGTACATGCTATTCCCAACATATTTCCCTTCTTTTATCAGGTTCTCACTTATGTACAGTACCCAGTTACAGGCAGTAGGCACTAGGGGGTGATATTCAGTATACCGGCGCCGGAATCCCGACATCCGGCATACCGACAACTACTCTCCCTCTTGGGGTCCACGACCCCCCTGGAGGGAGAATAAATAGCGCGCACCACCGTGCCGCAAGGGGCTCATTTGCGCTTGCCCAGCTGTCGGTATGTCACCAGTCGGGATCCTGGCAACGGTATGCTGTTCACCGGGATCCCTGCCGTAGGCATACCATACTACACCTGGCACTAGGCACACAATCATATGCAATTTCTTCACTCCACAAGTGTTACTCAGAGCTATTTCTTGCTCTCGCTCTGCAGCTCTCCTCGTAGGGCTTCATATACGTTTGCCTGTCTTATCACAACTCTGCTTCTCTCTACTAGATCACAGCTCTCCATATCTTCATATATTATGTCTCGCCATCTTTTAATTTATCACAGCTCTACATATTTTTATCTGCATGTCTTTATCACAGTCCTGCATCTATTTAGCACTGCTCTGTATCACTCTACCAGTAGCGGATCTTGCCACGGGCAAGCAGGACTTTTGCCCGGGGCGCCGCCTTCCGGAGGGCGCCGCACCATGGCAAGATCTGCTGCTGCTGTGCCCCCCGCTGCCCGCTCTGTCCTGCTGCCGCGGCTGCCCCTCGCTATGAAGGGAAGCGTAGCGTCTAGTTTCCCTTCGTGGAGAGGACCTTTACTGTGCGGCGCGCATCGCACATCATTTCAGCGGCGCTACTACTGTACAGGGGGCGTAACTGACCACACCCCCTGTGTGAAGCCACGCCCGTATTGGCCACCTGGGGCGCTAGAAGCCCAAGAACCGGCCCTGCACTCTACTTATCCTTGATCTGCATTCCTTTACTTATTACAGGCTCTGCATCTCTTTATTCATAACTGACCTGCATCTCTTTATCACCGCTCTGCATCTGTTTATTCATCATAGTTCTCACTCAGCCTTCATACCGCTGCAACACTTCTCAGACTTTAGGCTCTTCTGCCTCAGATTTCCCTTACTGAAGCTGGGTACACCTTTCAGTTGAACAGCCAGTCTATCATGGGCGTGTTAGCGGGTGTGTACCAGAGATATCGTTCACAGACATATCACGCAGTGTTAATTTTGTTGACGAAAATTTTGACTAAACATAGTTGTTGACTACAGTTTATTTCAGGTATAAAATTAGACTAAAATGAAACCTGAGATCCACTGACTAAATCTACACTAAAACAAAGCAAAAAAAAAGTGACTAAAACTAAAGTTTAAAATCCATGTCAAAGGACCCTGAAATTAACACTGGAAATTAAATTATGTGTTCTAGATATTTGCAGAAAGTAAACCTGCTGTGAAGGAAACAGTATTGTGTATTGCACTTGTTTGTTCTAACATTCTGAAGGCATTAATTTGTATATGATATATGGGAGTACTGTGGTAAGTCAGACTCAGTATGAATCACATTCTCCGCCTACTGAACCTATGGGCCTAATTCAGACCTGATCGCAGCAGCAAGATTGTTCTCTAATGGGCAAAACCATGTGCACTGCAGGTGGAGAAAATATAACATGTGCAGAGATATTTAGATTTGGGTGGCTTATTTTGTTTCTGTGCAGGGTAAATACTGGCTGCTTTATTTTTACACTGCAATTGAGATTTCAGTTTAAACACACCCCACCCAAATCTAACTCTCTCTGCACATGTTATACTGGAGGTGTTGAGCTTGGGGGAGTTGTGGGTGCGGGGGCCAGAAGAATGGGGGAGGGTGTGCGAAGGTGCCATGTGTGGGGGAGGTCCACATGGGGTGGGTGGATGGTGGAGGGTATTGGGGGGTGTGGTGTGTGTAGGGGAGGGGGGGGGAGTGGGGTAGGCGGATGGGGAAGGTTGTCTAGAGCTGCAGGGGGTGATGAAGGGGTGGTGTATTTGTGAAAGGTGGGTGCCAGGTATGGGGCTACCTTGGTTGGGGGATGGTCTTGTGAGGTGCGGCGGGTGTTGCATAGGTGAATGGGTTGTCGTGGTGGGTGGGGTTCGTTGTCCGGTGGAGTTGTGGGTGTGCGAGGCTTGTGTTAGTTGGTTTGACGTTAGAGTAGGGGGTCTTGAGGGTTTGGGGTTGGGTGGGTGGTGTGCACGGATGTGTAAGGGGTTTTGTGTGTGCAGGGGGCGTGGGAGGGAGTGTGCATGTTGTGGTTGGGGGAGGGGTGGGTGGAGTGTTCCTGCGTGTGAGGAGAAGAGGGTGGGGTGGTTAGTGGAGGCTCAGGTGTGCTGGTGTTGCAGATGTGGGACGTGCGGTTCACGTGTTTGTGACTGTGTGGGTACTGGTGTGCGCTAACTCCCGGGCTGCTGCTGTGACCTAATGAGTCGGCTGCAAAGGGAGGGAGCTCTGGCTCTGCAGCAATGTGCCGTGAGCATTGTACCCTCCTGTCCCGGTTCTGCTGCACAGGGTCGCCCCTTGTGAAGGGCGGCATGCCTCCACACTGTGTGCCCGCGTCAGGTGATGTTATAGCGGGTCAGGCGCTCGTGTCTCCAGCACTGCGGTCTGGCTGTCATCCACCAGCCAGAGTATTTTCCCAGGAGAGGAGCATGATGTGACCTAAGGTTGCAGTTGGAGGGAGCTCCGTCAGAGCATCAATGGGGCTAGGCGAGTGTGGGGTCCAGGCACCGTCCCGCTGCACATGTTCTGCTCTGGCAGCCGGCCAGCACGACTCCCCCCCTGTCTGTAATCTGCAGGTGGTGATATAGGGGTGCATGAGGGAGGATTCGCCGGCGTGGGGTGTAAGTCACCCAGCATGGTGTGTACCCATGAGAGGTGCGGCTGGCGGCCGTCTGCTGCTTCCCGGCACCCTCCATATTGTGTGTGTTCCCCTCCCTGCTGATGCTGTCAGGACCTGTGTCTGCTACTAGCGCTGGCCATGGTCACCTCCCTACTGTAGGTAGTGTCACCGGGCATCTTGTACCTGACTGTTCTGCTGGCACAGGGCATGGTGTGACTCCCTGCAGATGCAGTTGACTCCGCCCAGCGCTGTGATTCCGCCCAGCGTTAGACACGTAGTCACAGAGTCACACATCTGGGCTAATATATAGGAGATGATATATGGGAGTACTATGGTAAATTAGACTCGGTATGTAACACATTCCCAGCCTACTGAGCCTAGATTGCTAAACACAGTTAAAGGTATGCAAACTTCTCATGGGAATTTAAGAGAAATGTTATTCGGCAATATCTATTACAGTATCATTAAACTGTTTGTAAAAGTTATGACTTAAACATTTACTAAAATTAGACTAAAATGAAAACTGAGATCCACTGAGTAAATCTTGACTAAATCAAGCAAAAGAAAAAGACTAAAATATGACTATAAACCAACTACAGTTTTAAGTGACTAAGACAAAAACTAAATTGAAAATCCTTGTCAAAATGAACACTGATAGCATGTCTGCTCAGCTACACAGCTGATGGGCGATATATCAGCGCATTGTGCTGTGTGTACGGACAGTCTGCCGACCGCCAGCATGCTTCCTACAGAGGACGCCGGTGACATCACAACTGGGGGGCTCATGTAAATGCCTGCCAAGTTGTGATGTCTGGCACGACACATCAGGATGATGATTAGTAAGTGTGTATGCACTTACCAATCGTCAGATAGTTTGGCAGATCAGCCGGACAACCGATCCATCATCCTAGTGTGTACCCAGCATTAGGGGTCTATGTAATAAGCCTTGGAGAGAGATAAAGTGGATGGAGGTAAAGTACCAACACAGCCTGTAACATGGCAGTTAGGGGCTGATTGACAGGTACTTCGGGGTAGATGTAAGGTTAGTCGATATGAGGGGGGAGTGGTATCAACGCACGTTATGTGTGCTGATATAAATTCTCCCCCATGTAAGACTGCGGTGGTGTATGCTACATGCACCCCTGTCTATATCGGTGATGCTATCTACAAGATAGCACACTGATATGCATGGCAATATATGAACAGTCAGTTGCAATGACCGTTCCGACACCTGTAGCTATCGATTTCGACAGCTGCTGCTGGCTCCGGGCTACACAGGAGAGATCTTGTGAGAGTAGCAAGATCTCACGCATGCCCAGAGAAGCTGGTAGGGGTGAAACACTGCGCATTGTACTAAGCTGATGCGCTATGTGCTCAGGCGGGGATGACCGCAGTGGGGAATTTTCACTCCCCAGCTTCGGCAGACAAGATGCTTATACATGTTGTTGGTATTAGCTTCTTGATTCGCCTCGGTAATGAGGCCTAGCAGGAAGTTCTATAGCGGCACGATCCGTGGCACTATAATACATATCACCCTTTATATTGCTCTCTAGTGCTTAGTACAAAGTCCCCTGAGCCCTCTATGGGGAAGATTTATCAAATCTTAAGAAGAGATAAATTGTTGGAGAGAGATAAAGTACCAACCAACCATAAAAAAAGACAAGCTAATTGGTTCTTTATCTTTCTCCACTTTGTCTCTCCAGTGCTTGATACATTTCCCCCATCACTCTACCTACAGTACTGTCACAGGAATATGTTTTATTCTTTATTCTATAAAAGTTTATGTTAAAGGACAAATGCAGATTTTTTATGGTGTAGAATGTTGTACTATATTTTGTTTTATTTTATTGGTCTTATATGGGCTAATAATGAAAAACATTTACAACAAAATGTAGTTGCCTAGTTCCCGTACGTATAGCAATACCTAATAACAGTAATTTGTGTATGGTCAGGCATGCAGTAGTAGTTCTACAGGCCAGGAACAAAGGTGGGCATTTTAGTTAAAAATAAAATGTTTCTAGCTCATATGCTACATTTATATGAGGTAGAACATATCCATATGCTTCCCTTGTAAGGAAGAGGAGTGGAGGCAAGGCTGATAATACACATTTTTGTTGCTGAGGTTAGTTTGTGGCATTATAGGGTGACCCATTAGTAAGTGTAACATTACAGCATTCTTGCATTGATGTATTACACTTGTAAAGGATATGTGTCATACAGAACGCATGACGTGGTTTCATCAAATTTTAAGGAGGTGAGATAAGGAAGGGTGGTGACTAGATATATTAGTTTTAATTAGTCCTGGAGAATTTTTTTGTTCACACTTTGGGCGTGCTTAGTACAGTTAGGGGTTTGTTTAGTTTTATTTAGCCACTCATCTCAGTATGACGTAATTACCTGGTATTCCACCACCACTGATTACGGACATGTGAAATCTTTTGAAGGCCCTGTCAGAAAAGCAGGAGCCTAAGCACTTGGTACCAACCTGCCCTTTTTACCAGAAACTACAGCTGTTGGTGACAGATTGATGGTACTGTGCTGGTGCAGCTGCCTTTAATAGGTACTTGCACACTGTCCCACAGTAACAGCCCGTCTGCAAATGGTTACTAACACTTCCTGCTTTAAACCATTATCCCATTATTATTGTTTAAACTCTCTAAAGATGTTTTATTTGTAAAGAAAATAGCTGTGAAAATGTGCTGTGACTACATTCTTGCTGATTATCTGGCCTTAAATTGGACCAGAAGCAAAAAAATAAAACACGTTCTTTTGGGACCAATTCAAAGTGTTGTGTAAATCAATGCTTTTTAGTGAGACACATTGCTTTCTGCTGCACAAGCTCTCTACATTTGCCAAACTTTGCTCAGCAGGAAAAAAAAAAACCAAGGGCATTTCATTTTATTCTATTTGAGTGATTTCTAGAGAGTAACAATAGAGAAATTGTTGTGACAATAAAATAAACACAGTGAAATGTTTTGTGACACTATCTGCTATTGGATTACCGTTACTCCTGACATTGGGGGTCATTCCGAGTTGATCGCTAGCTATAAATGTTCGCTGCGCTGTGATTAAGGTAAAAACCGGCACTTCTGCGCATGCGTATGCGGTGCGCACGTGCGATGTACTTTCACAACGGCCGATGTATTTTTACACAAGGTCTAGCGAAGCATTTTAGTCGCACTGCTGGCCGAAGAGTGATTGACAGGAAGAGGGCGTTTCTGGGTGTCAACTGACCGTTTTCAGGGAGTGTTCGAAAAAACGCAGGCGTGTCAGGAAAAACGCAGGCGTGGCTGGGCGAACGCGGGGCGTGTTTGTGACGTCAAAACAGGAACTGAATGGTCTGAAGTGATCGCAAGCGCTGAGTAGGTCTGGAGCTACTCAGAAACTGCACAACATTTTTTTGTAGCCGCTCTGCGATCCTTTCGTTCGCACTTCTGCTAAGCTAAAATACACTCCCAGTGGGAGGCGGCATAGCGTTTGCACGGCTGCTAAAAACAGCTAGCGAGCGAACAACTCGGAATGACCCCCATTGATCATGACATGGGCCCCACCAACCATTTCCTCTGAAAGTTACTGCACACCACTAAATGCTGTAAATTGAACTGCATTGTACTTTCTCTTACAGCAAGGGTAATATCGGTCTCATGTAATTAATGGATAACCGTATAGAGAATAATAAGCCATTCCAGCCACTGATTACCCAAGCCTTCGCACCCCACTACTTAAAATAGCATAATTTGCCCTAAGTAATTTATATTATCAGTCTTTGCCCACAGGTTTTTTAATAGTACCAGCCTTTGTACCAGATATTTATAAATCAAGCCTTTGTATCAGCTATTTATAGTACCAGCCTTTGTATCAGCTATTTATAATGCAAGTCTTTGCCCTCCGCTATATATAATGCAAGCCTTTTTACCCACAGCTATTTATATAAACAGCCTTTGTAAGACTGACAATGCAAATATTGACTGAATTCTCACACCTGAAGCATGTTATATTGTAATGTGCAAACCTAATAAGATACAAATATTTTATCATTTGTGCAAGTTTTCAAGAAGTTTTCTGCTTCACTGCTGCCTCTATTATAAGCACATTTCCTGTATATGCTACACTAGTAAATAACTTAATACTGTACCGGTTAGCCTCAGCCATCCAGCCTCCTCTGAAGCTTCTTCTCTCCCCGCCCCCATGTGGTCAGATTGGTGTGAATGTTGTGTTTATCTATAATGTGCCATTGCAGCCACTCAAATGCCAATGCAGTGCCACATCACGGGCATCACTGGCTGTTTGCTGTTTCGAATTGACCCCATAGAATCCTCTAGCAACTACTTCACAAATTACTATATACATCCATCTCTATAGATTGTAATTTGCAAATATATATATTATAATTGTTGATGATGATGATGATAATGATAATAATAATGATGATGATGAAAATATACACTGCCCCATCATTAAAGCATAGCTCGTGAGCTACTATTGCTCAGCACTGGAAATCTCCCTCTCCTCCCCCATTTGAGAAAGTTATCTCCAAGACTCAATTCCACTTTGAAATGGAGACTAGGGAGGTCACATGCTTTACTGCTCTTTCTTCCCCTATTGTGAAGCGGCTCCCGTGGCATTTGTATATCACAGAGGGTAACAGAGCCCCCTCTCCATGCCCTAACCACCAGAGCCCTCCTTTTGATTCAAGCGAACACTCAGCAGAGGAAAATACTTGATTTGTACGTAACCTTTTGTGTTTTATTCGATGCTTTTGGATGACCTGTCCCCCCCTCCCCTTCTATTTTTACCTTCCCCTTATTGTTACCTTATTTATTTTCTGTACCCCCCTTTTACTTGCATAATATTAATAATAATCTAATGTTGCTCTTGATACTGTATTTTATTTCTGGTATTACTTATTAAGTTGTATGGTTTTTGGCAGTTTGTCCACTTCCATTACTGATGACTACTGTACTGTATACATTCATTCCCTAGTGCAGTGCTTCTCAAATCCAGTCCTCAGGACATACTAATAGCGCACGTTTTTCCTGGCTCCTCACAGAATCTCAAGTGAAATAGTTACAACCACCAGCAGATCCTTTAAAATGTGTGGGTAATGAATACACCTGTGCTCTAGTAAGGAGATATGTAGAACATGCACTGTTAGTGCATCCCGAGGACTGGAGTTGAGAAGTACTGTGTCCTAGTGAAATTCAGTGTCACCAATACAGTATTAAAAATTGTGTGACACCCCTTCCCCCACTCGTATATGATTCCTAACTACCTGCACAAGCTATTGAGGCACCTGGCATGCTCAAACTGAGGCCCTATTTAACCACTTAATGTAAGGCTAATGGATGATTAACAACAGATTGAAGCTATTTCTTCAGACTTCATTCAGACCAGTTGACATTTATTCCCTCATCAGAAACCCAAGAAAATATGTCAAATAATCATCTTTATTCATCAAGCCATGGTGAGATGTTTCTGTTTTTTTTTACTGATGCTTTGAATAGACATGGAGAAGGAGTGATAAAGGCATTCAGTTGCATAAATGGCTTCATTACCCTAGGTTGGTCTGAAGTCTGGCATGCTAAAACTGGGTATACACGGTCAGACAATATGCCTGTTAGACTGACAGACATTTTCTCTGATAGCCAGCAGATATTGTGGTCATACACTGAGCTATCTCCCAATGTGTGGCCACGCAATGTTTGGGTTCCCCATCTGGGGAGGAGACATTTCCCCGTTCCTCCCCAGTGAAGGAACAGGGTAACTGTCTGTCTGTTGGCCACGTAGTGCATATACTGCCCGATGCGGACAGTCTTGCAATATTGCATCGGACACACGTGCTGGACAATCCTGCATTTCTGACCAGTTGATATTTTTGGATCACTCACGCACATACACTGTACAGTCATCCGGGCAATCTGCTGATATCGGGCCGATTGGCCATATGGTGTATAGTGTATGGCCAGCATAAGAAATAGTAGATCATCTCACTTTTAATGTGAAAGTCTGCAAATAGCTCTTTATCTAATAGAATTGAGATCTACAATAGGACCAGACAGGGTCGTCCCATATTGTCCTTTTATCCTTTTTAGCGTTTCTTAGGATGCAATAGAATTATTATAAAAAACATGTTTTCTGTCTACTCACTTCATTGGCGAGTTTAAGTTTGAATACTAAATACATAACATTCAGCTATAATGTATAATATACTGATCTATCCTGGCAATTTTAGGCCTGACTCTTAGTGGTACAAAGGGCCTACAGTAATTCAGCATGAGTTATTGTGTGACTAGTCACACAACAACAACTCATTACTCAAGCATGAGGGAGGACGCCCAACACAGGGCAAGTCCGCCCCGCATTCTGGGTCCTACCCCCCAGGCAACATGCGACCGCTTCACTAAGCAGCAAAGCGGTAGCATGTTCTGCCTGTGCAGCCTAAGCAGATGGCTACTCGCCATCTTTTTGATCGCTTTTTGATCTCTGCGGCTGAGTGTGATGTCACGCAGCCGCAGTGATCTGCCCCTCCAACTGTCCGGACACACCTCCATTGTCTGAACCGCAACCCTAAAACGTAGCGTTGATGCCCCATTCCTGCCCTCCTTCAGGTCTTAAACTGCGTTCTGAAGAACATGCGTATGCGCATCTGCTGATGTGCTGAAATTGCTCCATAGCGATTTTAGCAGACCAGCGGCTGATGCTGAACCAGCCACATAATGCAAATGCTACAAACAGAATGCAACTGAATTGCAAACAGAAAGCTAATACTGTTATACCGTAGGCACATCCTGCAACTATACACACATCCTACTGCGTACACATCTCTGCGATCGCCCTCTTTTTCATATTTGAGAGTAGCATCAGCATTTACACTTACCCCATACGAGGTGCAGGCGATCTGTCTGAATTTGGCATCCATAGTACATGCCCACAAATACACTCCCATGAGGCAGTTCTCTTTCGTGCGTTAGCATTCTTGCCGCTCAGTTACCACCCAGAAATTGACCTTTGGCAGCCACAAAGAAATGGATGACATTTGCATGGCTCTGAATCGTATGTATGTTCACCAAGATACTTATACAGTCTGAAATGCCTGCACGCTATGTACAAAATATCTAAATAAGGCTGCAGTCAAATAACAAAAATATTAAAGAAGAATTTGTACTGGCACCCCAAATAAGCAGCCTACAGATGTGTCCTCATACCTCCAACCTCAATACGCCATGCAACGTGAGATGCTTGGCGTGAGTGAGCCGCCAGGTCCCATGCAACTCTGCTAACGACTTTTTTTTTTTTTTTTGCCGAAAGTGCATCTTATTAGCAATGCAGTGTGTCTAGGTCGCATCAGTAGACTGTGCTGATTAATTTGATATATGACCTTTGTATATTGTGTGCACTGAGTCTGTATACAGAGCAGAATAGAACTTGATTGAAAAAAAGCTGTGGCTCCTGCATTGTAGCACTTCCTGTTCCAATTCAGAGACTCAAATGCACAGTGTAATATAGCAAATGAATCAGCACGGGTGTAGTATGGTATGCCGGCGGTCGGGCTCCCGTCGACCAGCATACCAGGGTCGAGAGCCCGACCGCCGGCATACCGACAGTGTGGCGAGCGCAAATGGGCCCCTTGCGGGCACGATGGCGCGCTACGCTACGCCCACCACGCTATTTTATTCTCCCTCCAGGGGGGTCGTGGACCCCAACAAGGGAGAATAAGTGTCGGCATGCCGGCTGTCGGGATCCCGGCGCCGGTATACTGTGCGCCGGGATCCCAACAGCCGGCATACTGAAGACCACCCATCAGCACAGTATACTTGTGTGTCTAGTCACATTGCGTTGCAAATAAGATGCTTTAAAAAATAATATATATATGCCTTGTGCTAGAAGATTTTCACAAGACCTGGCGTGCCAAGAGGGGCTGTTCGGCACCTGCAACCAAAAGTTTACAATAACAGAGTAAAAGAAAAGTTCTTAGGTGCTTCTGGTGACCCCTCACAGAATGTATATAGAAATAACTTAATGTAGAGAAAATCACAAAATATCGTCCACTCCTTCTTACTCCAAAATGGGTGTGGATCATAGGGTCGACAGTAACTAGGTCGACCACTATTTGTCGACAGTGACTAGGTCGACACCTGAAATAGGTCAACACGGTCAATAGGTCAAGATGGAAAAAGGTCGACATGAGTTATTTTTATATATTTTTGGGTATCGTTTTCTTTGTAAAGTGACCGGGAACCCCAATTAGTGCACCCTATCCCCTCGCCAAGCTTCAGGCAAGGTGCCTCTCTCTGCTACCGCTGGTTACTATTCCCAGTCGTAGTCCACATGGATCGTAAAGTATGAAAAAGTAAAAAAATGAGTGTCGATATAAGTGCTGTCGACCTAAAGACCGGATACCCTCCAAAATAGCTATAGCAATCCACAGTAATAGCACCAATGTTAAACCTCTTTATCAGTTGAATCGCCACAGAATTTACCCAAAGAGAAGAAAAATATATATGGTGCAGAAAGTTCTAAGCAGAAAAAAAACATTATCACAAAAAAGATGTTGCACATTCAATATAATGACATATATGAAACCAGATAAAATAATTCAGCTTGTAACTTTCCAGAATGCAGATAATTGTGCAGGACCGTACCATGACAGTATGGATATTACATGTCCATGTACATTCTACCATGATGTGTTCTGTGATACAATGATATCCGGTTATTAAAAACGGCCAAACGTTTTTTTAAAGGGCTATGGGAGGGGCGTGGTTCAGCGTCAGGGGGCGTGGCGGGGTCCATGATGCTGTATAGGGGTGGATCCAGGGTGTGGTCACGTGATTGCGTCATCGTGGCCCCACTCACTGCCAAGATTACCAGCATTGAGAGGCAAAGGGACGGGGCCACGATGACGTGTTTTCACGTCATCTGACACCCCCGGAGCACCCACTTCGGACAGCAGCGTGGATGGGATACTTGGAAATGCAGGCGGATGCAGGCTGACAGCGCCCGGCCGGGAGACTTGACCACTCTTCCGGGAGGCCGGGAGCGCCACACGATTTTCAGGAGCCTTACAGCCATTTTGGGAGAATAGGCAAGTATGAATATATGTGCCCTTATTACATGTATTATAACTGTTGTGCCATTGATATTATGAATAGGAAATCTGCCTATACCCCTGTAGTCTCTTTCTCAGCTTCCTAACATAAGTAACCTTAGAGATTAACGCTTTTGGGACTTTGCAGTGACCACCAGGTTCTCAGACACTATGATGTACAGGGAACTGTACAGCAACATAGTAAAAGTTATTCAGTTTCCTGGTATTACACCTATGACAATAGCACATGATGTAACATGTTCATATGAAATGATTTGTGATATTTACCTACTGATAGAATTCTAACTTTTGTAATAACAAACTGTAAGCATATAGGGTCCATAGCATGATCATAGATGTGGGTTTCTATGATTTCAATAAACAAAATGGGTGTGGTATGGAGGGTCGACAGTAACTAGGTCAACAGGGTCTAGGTCAAAAGGTCGACATGAGTTTTTTATGTTCTTTTGGTGTCGTTTTCTCTGTATAGTGACCGGGAACCCCAATTACTGCACCGTGTCCTCTCACATGGCTCGCTTTGGTTACCGTTCCAATCGTAGTTCATGACGATCGTTAAGTATGAAAAAGTAAAAACTGTTTTGTTTTTTAAATGCATGTCGACCTTTTGACCTGTTGACCTAGGACATGTCGACCTAGTTACTGTCGACCAATAGTGGTCGACCTAGACACTGTCGACCTAGTTACTGTCAACCTAGAGACCGGATACCAAACAAAATACATCCCCTAAGAAATGTAGGTTGCTTATGCTGGGCATAACGTATATAACTAATAGTGTATACACGCGACTGATAAAAATATCGATATGTCAGACGTGCCAGATTATCCAGCATGTCTGTCCGATGCAATATTTTTTTTAAGTTACAAGTTCGCCACTGTGGTCAGTGTATGCAGTGCTGCGGCCGACCCACAGACATTTCCTCTATTCCTTCGCAGTGGAGAAACGGGGAAATGTCTCCCCCCCAGGGGAGGATCCCAGATATCGTGGTCTTATACACAGTGAGATATAAATATATCTTTCCAGATAATAAAATTATACTTGAGTATCATAATAATTATTGTGCCATTTACTTTATAGCATTTACTGCTTCTTTCACGGCTGAAAAACTACCACACAGGGTCTGATTGGTTGGGAGTAAAGCAAAAACATTAAAGTAACTTTGCACCAGGACAAACCATGTTGCAACACAAAGGATGCAAATACATGTCTTTTTTTTTTTTTACTTCATTTTTTGCATGCAGGGTAAATACTGGCTGCTTTTGTATGTAACCCACACATGCTGGACAGTTAGATTTCAGTTTGGACACGCCCCTGTCAAATCTTATTCCCTCTGCACATTTATGTCTGCCCCACCTGCAGTGCAGCATGGGTTACCCAGGGGCAGTTACTTGCTCTTTTCTGCGTTTCTCCCACCTCAGAATAAGCCCTAAAGCCTGATAGTTTTATTCCTAATTGCACACCATATCTACCAATTGTTATACATTGCATTTAGTTAGTAAACTGTTGCTTGTGAGTTTGGCATGTGGTGTATCAAATATACTGTAGCGAAGCGTTGGGAGTTTTTCTTACACATAGGAGGATACTGTATATTTTGTAATTGCTTTATGAGTTATTGGCGGGCATTTTATTTGCACTCATATTCTCCCTGCAGACTTCTCTGTCATTTAGTCCTTCCTCAGATGTCCTCCTCCCACTGCTCACATGGAATGAGCACACAAGGGAGAGCTGGACTTGTTTACAAACTAATGATGGTACAAAGGATAAATCATTTTCCTTGCACTGAAATTCTCACTGCTCACTAAAATCCCCCTTGATGCACGTACGTGCACAAATGGTCACCATAGGAAACATTCACAAACTGCGTTATGTTGTTCTGGTAAAAGCATTCATGTAGAAGCTATTTTACATACATAAAGCTGACATCTGTAGGAGGGCTATGTGGCCTTTCTGACCTGTAGTAGTCTGGTGAGAACTTGAAACATCATCCTCTGTTACACGCTGCCCTGATAAATATAGACCATGAGTGACCTGTATTCATTCTGCAACAAAATAATTAGAAAAAGGAGCAAAAAAGAGGACAGAAAAGTAGTTGGGAGGGTCACATGTGACACCTCTTAGGGCTGATAGCCCCTGGCTCCCTGATGTCCATTGATGGATGATCATACCCACATTGAAATGAGTGAAGTTATGGAGTTATAAAACCTCTACATGGAGTTATAAAACCTCTACAGTACGATGATCCATCTATATATCTGTACATAGCGTAATCAAACCAAGTGGAAGCGATGTACTGATATCAGCACATGCTGAAAGTATTCAGACGCCTGACCATTACACCAACAGGGACTGTAATGGCATTTTATTCAAATACATATACTTTAATATGAAGTTGGTCCCCCTTTTGCAGCTATAGCAGCTTCCATTCTTCTTGGAAGGCTTTCCAAAGGATTTTGGAGGTTTCTGTGGGAATTTGTGTCCATTCATTCCGTAGAGCATTTATGAGGTCAGGCACTGTTGTTGGACTAGTAGGTCCGGTTCGCACTCTCCGTTCCAGTTCATCCCAAAGGTATTCTGTGCCGGACAGTCAGGGTTCTGTGCCGGACAGTCAAGTTCTTCCACACTGAACTCAACAAACCATGTTTTTATAGTCCTTGCTTTGTGCGCTGGGGAACAGTCATGTTTGAATAGAAAAGGGTCTTCCCCAAACTGTTGCCACAAAGTTAGAATAATAGCATTGTCCAAATTGTCTTGGTATGATGAAGCATTAAGATTGCCCTTCTCTGGAGATAAGGGGCCTAGCCCAAACCCTAAAAAACAGCCCCATACCATTATCCCTCCTTCACCAAACTTCACAGTTCGCATAATGCAGTTAGCGTTCTCCTGGCATCCACCAAACCCAGACTCGCTACCTGACTGACAAATGTGATTCGTCACTCCACAGAACACGTTTCCACTACTCAACAGTCCAGTGTCTTTGCTTTACACCACTCCGTTTAACACTTGGCATTGGACTTGGTGATGTGAGGCTTACATGCAGCTGCTCCACCATGGAAACCCATTCCATTAAGCTCCTGCCGCACAGTTTTTTGTGCTTACATTAATGCCAGTGAAAGTTTGGAACTCTTAAGATATGGAATTAGCAGAGTGTTGGTGACTTTTACGCACCATGCGCCTTAGCAGTTGTTGACCCCGCTCTGTGATTTTACATGGTCTTCCGCCTCGTGGCTGAGTTGCTGTTGTTC
This sequence comes from Pseudophryne corroboree, assembly GCF_028390025.1. Classification (NCBI taxonomy): domain Eukaryota; kingdom Metazoa; phylum Chordata; class Amphibia; order Anura; family Myobatrachidae; genus Pseudophryne; species Pseudophryne corroboree. The sequence continues at coordinate 268,236,994 of NC_086448.1, read as the reverse complement.
CTAAACGCTTCTAGTTTACAATGTTACCACTTACAGTTGACCATGTAATATCCAGCAGGAATTAAATTTCACGAACCGTCTTATTGCAAAGTTGGCATGCTATCACAGTACCATGCTTGAAGTCACTGACTCTTCAGAACGACCCATTTTTTTTATCACACATGTTTGCAAATGGAGACTTCATGGCAAGGTATTTGATTTTATACACATGTGGCAACTGGTCTGAATGAAACACCTGAATTCAATAATTAACAGGTTTGGCCAAATACTTTTGTCCATATAGTGTATCTTATTATGCTTACAGGGGAGTGTGCGTAAGTTAAAGGATATCTGAAACACTCCTCACAGTTATGTGGAGGAAGGTACGTGGAGGTTGGGGGCTGTGCAATATTCTTTCATGTTTATGGTCTTTTCCAATGCACTCTGGGGGTCATTCAGATCTGATCGCAGCAGTAAATTTGTTAGCTAATGGGCAAAACCATGAGCACTGCAGGTGGGGCAGATACATACTTGCCTACTTTTGAAAAAGCATTTCAGGGAGATTGTGAAAGTAAAGGTGTGTACACACGGTGAGATATTTTCTTACGATTTTGACTATATAGTCAAAATCGTAAGAAAAGTATGGCAGCATTCCGATGTTTGCCGCCATCGAATGGTAAACATTTGATGGTTTTCCAATGTTTTTTTCCGGGTCCTGACCCCAGTCCCATCCCCGGCCGGCCACGCTGCAGAAGTTTTGTGCATGCGCAAACAGGTTTTTTTGCACACAAATCAAATGAATTTTCTTTATATCGAATTCTTTTGATGCGATGGTTAGTTACCATCGCATCGAAAGATTTGATGACTGAAGCCCAGCCATCATTTGATGGTGGGCTTCCGATGTCCATCCCTAGTGCAGAGTAAATACTGGCTGCTTTATTTTTACACTGCAATTTAGATTTCAGTTTGAACACACCCCACCCAAATCTAACTTTCTCTGCACTTGTTATATCTGGTCCACCCCCCTCCCTGCAGTGCACATAGGTGGTCATTCCGAGTTGTTCGCTCGCTAGCAGTTTTTAGCAGCCGTGCAAACGCTATGCCGCCTCCCACTGGAAGTGTATTTTAGCTTAGCAGAAGTGCGGACGAAAGGATCGCACAGCGGCTACAAAAAAATTATGTGCACTTTCAGAGTAGCTTCAGACCTACTCAGCGCTTGCGATGACTTCAGACAGTTCAGTTTCTGTTTTGACGTCACAAACACGCCCTGTGTTCGCCCAGCCACACCTGCGTTTTTCCTGTCACACCTGCGTTTTTTCGAACACTCCCTGAAAACAGTCAGTTGACACCCAGAAACGCCCACTTCATGTCAATCACTCTTCGGCCAGCAGTGCGACTGAAAAGCTTCGCTAGACCTTGTGTGAAACTACATTGTTCGTTGTAATAGTACGACGCGCATGCGCATTGCGCCGCATGCGCAGAAGTTCAGTTTTTTTGCCTGATCGCTGCGCTGCGACGAAATCTGCTAGCGAACAACTCGGAATGACCACCATGGTTAGGCTCTCAATCAACTAAACTAGAATAGCAACTGGCTTTCCTTAGTGTCAGATAGGTACAATGACAAATAAAAATACCTCTGTAATGGCTGAACTAGTATTTTTCTATTGAAATCTCTGTGACACACTGAATGGACACATGAAATATTTATGGGCACATGGAACTCAGATTGTTTGCTGTGCTGCGGTACACATTGCAGGTCATGCTCACGTATGTGCTCGGAGCTTTGGAGGTCTGCAGCATAATTCACAGCAGACATAAGCAATAGACAAGTAGCACAGACATGTTTTTAATGCTCCCGCAACAAAAGTAAATCAAACATTGGAGTTGTCTGGACACATATTGAGCTGTGTATTGAGGCACTAATAGTGCTTGAACAGTACAATATACGGCTTGTATGTAGGGGGTCATTCCGAGTTGATCGCTCGCTGGCTAGTTTTAGTAGCCATGCAAACGCTATGCTGCCGCCCACTGGGGAGTGTATTTTAGCTTAACAGAAGTGCAAACGCATGTGCAGCCGAGCTCTGCAAAAAAAGTTTGTGCAGTTTCAGAGTAGCTCTGAACCTACTCAGCGCTTGCGATCACTTCAGCCTATTCGTGTCCGGATTTTACGTCAAACACCCGCCTAGCGAACGCCCAGCCATTCCTGCGTTTTGTCAAACACGCCTTCCTTTTTTCCGCACACTCCCTGAAAACGGTCAATTGACACCCAGAAACGCCCCCTTCCTGTCAATCTTCTTGCGGCCGTCAGTGCGACTGAAAACTTCGTTACAACCTGTGCACAACCACAACGGGCTTTGTACCCGTACGACGCGCGTGCGCATTGCGGCCCATACGCATGCGCAGAAATGCAGATTTTTGGCCTGATCGCTGCGCTGCGAACAACGGCAGCTAGCGTTCAACTCGGAATGACCCCCGTAATGCTTCATTAACCACTGATGGCAAATCCTCAATGACATCCTATCCATGTAATACCATTTACTATTAAATGCTGATCTTATACAGACTCTTGTTCTCTGCATTGCAGTTGCATACACGTAGCCTTTATCCAGTGCACAGAATGAGACAACTGGAAGTTGTACTACTGCCTTTCCACCAATCAAGATTGCGGGAACAGCTTAGAACCATAATGTATAATATGCAGTGCTTAAAGTGGTCGTAGAGAGGTGGTGGAACTCATTACCCTCCGGCGCCTATGCAAAAAAGGTATTGCGCACGGGGCGTGGTCTAAAAAAGAAAGGGACGTGGTCACACAATAGTAATAATGTCCACAGTAGTAGCACCCCTAATACACATAATGCCGACAGTAGTAGCACCCCTAATACACATAATGCCCACAGCAGTAGCGCCTCTTTTACAATGCCCACAGTAGTAATGCTCCTTATGCAATGTCCACTGTACTGGTAGTGCCCCTTATATAGAGCCCATAGTAGTGGTGCCCCTTATGCAATGCCCCCACTAGTAGTGCCCGTTATGTCCCCAGAGAGTGATGCCCCTTTTGAAGTGCCCCCTTTACAATGCCCTCATTAGTAGTGCCCCCATTAGTAATGCCCTTAATGGTAATGCCCCTGTGCAGTATTGCTCCCAGTAGTAATGTCGCCTGTAGTAATGCCCCCAGTTATTTAGCTGATGTAGTTTAGCCCCATGTAGTTTGCCCCATGTAGTTTGCCCCCAGTAGTAATGCCCCCAGTAGTAATGCGCCCCTGTAGTTATGCCCCCAGTAGTAATGCGCCCCTATAGTTTAGCCCCATGTAGTTTTCCCCCAGTAGTTTGCCCCTAGTAATGCTCCTGTAGTTATGCGCCCCTGTAGTAATGCGCCCCTGTAGTTTAGCCCCATGTAGTTTGCCCCAAGTAGTAATGCCCCCAATAGTTTAGCCCCTGTAGTAATGCCCCTGTAGTTGCACCCCCTGTAGTAATGCGCCCCAGTAGTTATGCCCCCAGTAGTAATGTGCCCCTGTAGTTATGCCCTCAGTAGTAATGCGCCCCTGTAGGTTTGCCCCATGTAGTTTGGCCCAGTAGTAACGCCCCCCAGTAGTTAAGCCCCAGTTGTTATGCCCCCAGTAGTATTGCCCCTGTAGTTATACCCCCAGTAGTAATGCGCCCATGTAGTTATGCCCCCACCAGTAATGTGCCCCTGTAGTTATGCCCCCACTAGTAATGTGCCCCTGTAGTTATGCCCTCAGTAGTAATGTGCCCCATGTAGTTTGCCCCCAGTAGTAATGCCTTCAGTAGCTTGCCCCAAGTAGTAATGCCCCCAGTAGTTTAGCCCCTGTAGTAATGCCCCCAGTAGTAATGCCCCTGTAGTTATACCCCCAGTAGTAATGCGCCCCTGTAGTTATGCCTCCACTAGTAATGTGCCCCTTTAGTTATGCCCGTTATTTCTCCAGGAGTGATGCCCCTTATGAAGTGCCCCCTTTACAATGCCCTCATTAGTAGTGCCCCCATTAGTAATGCCCCTGTGTAGTATTGCTCCCAGTAGTAATGTCGCCTGTAGTAATGCCCCCAGTCATTTAGCCCATGTAGTTTAGCCCCATGTAGTTTAGCCCCATGTAGTTTAGCCCCATGTAGTTTAGCCCCATGTAGTTTGCCCCCAGTAGTAATGCCCCCAGTAGTAATGCGCCCCTGTAGTTATGCCCCCAGTAGTTTAGCCCCATGTAGTTGGCCCCCAGTAGTTTGCCCCTAGTAATACCCCTGTAGTTATGCCCCCAGTAGTAATGCGCCCCTGTAGTTTAGCCCCATGTAGTTTGCCCCAAGTAGTAATGCCCCCAATAGTTTAACCCCTGTAGTAATGCCCCCAGTAGTAATGCGCCCCAGTAGTTATGCCCTCAGTAGTAATGTGCCCCTGTAGTTATGCCCTTAGTAGTAATGTGCCCCTGTAGGTTTGCCCCATGTAGTTTGCCCCCAGTAGCTTGCCCCCAGTAGTAATGCCCCCACTAGTAATGTGCCCCTGTAGTTATGCCCTCAGTAGTAATGCGCCCCTGTAGGTGTGCCCCATGTAGTATGCCCCCAGTAGCTTGCCCCAAGTAGTAATGTCCCCAGTAGTTTAGCCTCTGTAGTTATGCCCCCAGTAGTAATACCCCTGTAGTTATACCCCAGTAGTAATGCCCCTGTAGTTATACCCCCAGTAGTAATGCGCCCCTGTAGTTATGCCCCCACTAGTAATATGCCCCTTTAGTTATGCCCTCAGTAGTAATGCGCCCCTGTAGGTTTGCCCCATGTAGTTTACCCCCAGTAGTTTGCCCCACGTAGTAATGCCCCCAGTAGCTTGCCCCCTGGTAGTTAACCCCCCTGTAGTTTAGCCCCCCTGTAGTTAGGCCCCCAGTAGTAGTCACACGTTTTAAAAAAACCACCATACTTACCAATCCCCGCTCCCGCTGGGATCCTCCTGGCGTCTGCTTCACTCCGCTCCCCAGCACTATGAGAGAGACGTCATGACGTCTCTCTCATAGCGCGCACTGAACCGGAAGCAGGAGTTCAGTAGTGAGCTCCTGCTGCCGGCTGTGCAGGGAGAGCCAGGAGCTGCTGATAACACAATCTCAGCGGGCGCCTGGCATCTCCCTGCGGCGCTGGCACACATTGGGTTAGGTGAGGCGGAACTGAGTTCCGTCTCCAAGTGGAACTGACGGAACGCAGTTCCGCCCCGTTCCGGCTCACTTTAACCCCTGATAATATGTATTTGAAAATGTCATCTTGAAAGCATGGACCCCATATGTATTATCTTTAACACCCCCTCTTATTTTACTGTTGTTTTATTTCAGGTAGATTTGTATATTTTCCATTTTATCTCAAGCCATTTGCATAATTTTATGTGCTGCATCCCCTTTTTCTCCAAGGTGTTTTAGATTTTGAAGTGTGGTAGTGTTAAAGCAGGTAACACAATGATGGGCCTAATTCAGACCTGATCGCCACAGCAAACTTTTTCTCTAATGGGCAAAACCAGGTGGGGCAGATATAACATGTGCAGAGAGAGTTAGATTTTGGTGGGGTGTGTTCAAACTGAAATCTAAACTGCAGTGTAAAAATAAAGCAGCCAGTATTTACCCTGCACAGAAACAATATAACCCATCTAACTTTCTCTGCACTTGTTATATCTGCCCCCCCCCCTCCCCCGCAGTGCACATAGTTTTGCCCATTAGAGAAAGATTTTGCTTTTGCAATCAGGTCTGAATTATTCTCGTTATCACTTGTGCGTTCAAAAAAGGTTATATAATTGTAGTGAAAGCTTCTTTTATTTTTATAGAAACTAATACCGCTTTCACATTGCTAAAGCGAGTCGCACCCGTGACGTGTACATGGGTCCTTCCTGGGTGCGACCAGCCTGAGACCCTTTTCAGACTGGCGGCACCAACCCGGCAAATTGGAATTCCCAACTTGTAGAAAACCACGTGGATTGTCGGAATCCACGTTGGCTGTCAGAAGTGTGGCCAAACCCGACAGGTTTTAGCCCCGTTTCCGACAATGTCAATCCAACTTTGAAGAAAGTCAGATTGCCATTGTCGGGAACGGGCCAAACATGTCGGGTTTGGCCGCACCATTGAATACACACGTGTTGGATCCTTTCCATCGGAAAGTATCCGACATGATTTGAATACACCCTTATAAGTATCACTAACAAATGTTGGACTGAGTAGAAAGTACTAACAATTTGCATTTGCAAGTGCCTGCCAACTAAAAATGCAATAGCCGATTATGGGGATTATTCAGAGATGAATGCAGATCGCTGTATACGCAGCCAGATCTGCGTTCATCTCTGCACATGCTTGGGGCCCCCCAGCATAAGGCAAGGCTGCCCATTGTGTGTGGCCACCTCCCGATGCGACCGCAATCTAATTGCGGACGCATCGGAACTAAGGTTGACCACTGGCAGCGCAGCCTGTCTGCGCTGTCAGGAGGTCTGCCATCTCAGAAGGGTGTGAAGTCATGCAGCCGCCACGGAAAATGGCCCTGGACCGCCTCCGCTCACTCCCCCCCCCCCCCCCAGTGCCACGCCGCCGCCACACATTTGCCACACAGACATTCATATTGTTCTAGTATCAAATATTTTTAGGGAATGATAGATCGACAGTGTATTAGTTGACAGTCAATAAGTCGATATGCATTAGGTACAAAAGATTGACCGATGAAAGGTTGACAGGGTCGAATGTTGACATGCCAATGGTCACCATAGATTGTCAACACATGTTTTTGGGGGTGTTCACTTGTTTACACAACATTTGCTTAATTTACTATCCACGTGAACATCTATTGGGAATAGTAACCTATGGCGAGCAAAGCGGAGCAGAGCAAGCCACCGTGCCCGAAGTGTGGTGATTTATACAGATGGTGGTGACTTAACATGAAATATACAAAATTTGGGCAAAAAAAAAATTTGTGTCAACCATTTGTGCTGACCATTGACATGTCGACATTTTGCCCTGTCAACCTTATGTCCCTGTTGACCTTTTGTGCCTGTTGACCTAATGCATGTAGACCAAATGTTGTCGACCTATTGACTGTCAACCTAAACATATTTTTTATCTATTATACCTATTTTTAGAGCTATTAAAATAACTATAAATACATTTGGGTAATGGTGACCGAGGCACCTCACTTTGACGTACAATATGAGACACTATAAGTTGGTCTCTTTAAAACCACACTCCCAATAATTCTGGATATTTCCTCCTCCTCAGATAGTGGTGTAACAGTGTGTAGTTAGTTGTCTGTATTAATCATATCTTCACATCAACACCAACGTTTTAGGAAATGGAAATGATGATGGAATGGTTAGATATATATGGAAAATAAAGTTATAATCATTGAAGTGATTGTCTCTGGGTTTACAGATAGGCTTTCAGCATGTTGGAACATTTCAGTATGTGGTGAATCATTGAAAATGATCAAATGCATATGTGGCACATGATTGAGCAATCAAGCATGGAATGTATTTACTATACTGGTAAAATATTTTATCTAAATAACATGTATTGCTGTATAAAGCTACATTGTAGCAACCATAGGTACATTGGTGGTCATTCCGAGTTGTTCGCTCGCAAGCTGCTTTTAGCAGCTTTGCACACGCTAAGCCGCCGCCTACTGGGAGTGAATCTTTGCTTATCAAAATTGTGAACGAAAGATTCGCAATATTGCGAAAAGACTTCTCTGTGCAGTTTGAGTAACTCGAGACTTACTCTTCCAGTGCGATCAGTTCAGTGCTTGTCGTTCCTGGTTTGACGTCACAAACACACCCAGCGTTCGCCCAGACACTCCTCCGTTTCTCCAGCCACTCCCGCGTTTTTCCCAGAAACTGTAGCGTTTTTTCAAACACTCCCATAAAACGGCCAGTTTCCGCCCAGAAACACCCACTTCCTGTCAATCACACTCCGATCTCCAGAACGAAGTAAAAACCTCGTAATGCCGTGAGTAAAATACCAATCTTCATAGCAAATTTACTTGGCGCAGTCGCAGTGCGAACATTGCGCATGCGCAAATAGCGGAAAATCGCTGCGATGCGAAGAAAATTACCGAGCGAACAACTCGGAATGACCACCATTATGTGCTAGGGTTTAGCCTCCTGAAGCCGATCAGGACAAGGTGGGTACCCGGCAGCATGTGTGATGTTTAGCCATGTTTTAACTTTTACTGAAGTTGATGGCAGGTCTTAGAAATTACAGCTGGTCTTGCCAATGTAGCAGCCAATATTTGATAATAGTATTCGAGCCCCCCTGGTGTAATGATGCAGGACTAAATGACATCATTCTGATTGTTGGTCCAGACAAGTTTAAATAGCTTGCCTGTCAATTCAGCCACAGTAGTGGTTGCTTAAGCTCCTGAGATCTACCTCTTTGTTGCTGACCTGGTTCTGTATATTTGTTACAGTTTTACTTATTCTGATCTATCTTGGCTATTCTTATGATTATTTGTTTGCTTCCTGCCCTGACCTTGGATTGTTTAATGTTATTCTGTGGTCTCCAGCCCCTTACATGTCGTGTATTATTGGATGTGTTTGATAATCATCTGTGCGGACTTGGAAGACCATACAGATAATAATATATGCACTAAGATATTAATACAAAACAAAAAAAACGTACTGCTATCGGCGCTAACAATAATATACTGCAAATCTGTGTGTATCGAGCAAATAAAAGCATGGGAGTGTGTTCATAATTTGATAAAAAAACCTTTAAGCTTGCTGCCCGTTTTCAAGGGACCCCAATTCCCTTCAACTCCCTACCCTAGCATATGCCCAACACACCATTACAATGCAGTTAAATGTAGTCTCCTCCCAGATACAGAGGGGAACATATATCTATACGAGGGCTGGTATTGTGAGCCCTTGTATACACCCATCTAGGCCTTTGATAGCCTTGATTGAAACAGCCATGATAGCACTTGGAAAATGTTTGAAACAAAGCATAAAACAAACATGCCCACACTCATTTTTTTTACCCATATTGTACATGCTACCAGCTGCAAAGCAGTATTAATGCCATATACAGTATGTATACAGAAAAGAAATACTTTTTCTATTGGTGCTAACAATAATATACTGCAAAGCTGTGTGTATCTAGGCAATAAAAGCATTGGTATACACTAAGATATTAATGGCGGACATTTGTATGATCACTTTAGGCAGCTAGATGCCATCAGCAGTGGGTTTTCAAATATACAGGCCTCAAATATGAACACCTGCAGCTGTAAACTAATAGATTCCCTTTTGATAAATTCAAGAGTTATTTTCATATTCTCTGATTGTGCTGTTATTGGATGGATGCATTGCAGAACATCCTTTAAAACCTGATTAGTGTCCTATCTATAGATGCAGGCCCGGCGCTACCCGCTCAGCAAAGGGATGCAGTGCAGGTAGGCGTCGGGCAGGAGAGGCGCCTTCACTGCTCTGCATCCCAGCTGAAGCGCCGTCCTGTCCCCCCCCTGCTGCTGCTGCTGTGCCTGCCCTGTCACACTGACAGGCAGCCGCAGCAGCGCCGGCAGCATGAAGCCTTCTCCTCTCGCCCCTGTGACAGGGAGAGGAGTGTCAGGGATCGTTCAGCCGAAAAGGGGCGGAGCTACACGGACCAAGGGGCCGGAGCTACACAGGATCATGCTATTGAAGATCTGGCCAGCACAACTGTGGTAAGTGGATGTAAAAAGAGTGAGAGAGAAAGTGTGTGTGTGTGTGTGTGTGTGTGTGTGTGTGTGTCTGGGTATGTGTATGTATGTGTGTGTATTTATGTATATACTGTATTTATGTATGTGTGTATCTGTATGCAGAGCCGTAATGTGTAAAAACTGGGGACGCTGTCTGCCGTAATGTGTAAAAAGGGGACGCTGTCTGCCGTAATGTGTAAAAAGGGGATGCTGTCTACCGTAATGTGTAAGAAGGGGACTCTGTCCGCCGTAATGTGTAAAAAGGGGGACGCTGTCTGCCGTAATGTGTAAACAGGGGACGCTGTTTGCCGTAATGTGTAAAAAGGGGGATGCTGTCTGTTTTAATGTGTAAAAAGGGGGGCGCTGTCTGCCGTAATGTGTAAAAAGGGAAATCTGTCCGCTGTAATGTGTAAAAGGGGCTCTACCTGGTGTAGTGGCGCTGCTGTGCGGTGTAGTTTGAATAATGGAGACTACTATAATATGTAATATGAATTGGTATTATTTTGTGGCCACACCCCTTCCCCATGAAGCCACGCCCCTAATTTTTTTGCGCGCGCCAGCGGCGCGCAGTGCCCCTACTCTACATACAGGGAGGCCGCCAATGCCCTCTTGTGCACACAGTGCTAAAATGTCTAGTTACGGCACTGTCTGTGTGTAGGGCCGTAACTAGCACTGCACAGGGTGTGTATGGCCAGAGAGTTCACATCCATAGGCTTACATGGATCTCCTGCAGCTCAGGGGCCTAAGAGGTCATGGTAACCCTCCGGCCCTGCATGTAAAGTATGGGAGGGCGCAAATTTATATTTTGCAGGAGGGCGCCGAACACCCTAGCACCGGCCCTGTATAGATGTATCATCATTCATCTTTGCTGCAGTTGCGCCAAACACTCCTGGTCACGTCTAGCATCGGGCATCTTGTTTTGCCAAAAAATGCATCTTATTAGCGACGCAATGCAACTAAGACGCACAAGGACACTGTGCTAATTAATTTGATATGTGACACTTGTATATTGTGTGTGACTAAGTCTCTGAATCTGGACACAAAGTGCTACAATGCAGCAGCCGCAGCTTTTTTTTTACTGCCGCCCGCAGATGGGACAGTCCCAAAAAATTGGGACTGTCCCGCAAAAATCGTTACAGTTAGGAGGTATGTATTTACTATCTTGTATGATTGACATAATTGGTCATACCCCATTCTTGAGTAGTGCCCTGGGCCCAAAACTTGGCTAAAGGCAGGCCTGCTCGTAGGGCTGGCCAAGGTGTGAAGAACTGCAGCTCATAGAATCATTCATAGAGGTCAAATACATAAGTGATTTTTTTTCTGCTTTCCTGTGTTAATTATTCTTTCAAAGTATCCACTTTGACAGGTTTATGAACCATGGTACCAGTACTCGCCTAACTTTCTGAAGGCCTTATCGCCACCTAAATGCCTAGCAAGTCTCTATAGTAGCTGGAATGGAGAAGTCTGGTGACACAATTACCAGGCAGGAATGTTGCAATGTACCTGCAATGGCGATTGACTGACGTCCTGTTCCTTGGAATAAAAGATGCTGGTACTTGGTACCATTGTGTAAAGAAGAAAAAAGCACTGACAACTGAGATTAAAACAAAAACAACAAAAAAACTGGAGGGCAATTGAAAGCCTCAAATGAACAAATGTGATCTATGGCCTACTAAACGATGTGTCGGTTGTGTGGAAGGCGTAGTGTTGTGAAAATAATCTTTGTTTATTTGTTCTGAATATATTTGCTGAAACAGTGGCATTTTTATTTGGTACTAATGTTAAGATAGTTGGCATGGTCTGTATTCTCGACATTCATAGGGGTCAGTTCAATTAGATTTGCCCTGCGAGTCCATGCGAGTAATTGTGGCTATATGCTACACTTGTGGTAACTTCAGATTTGTTGTTTGCTGCCCCCCTCATGGCTAACTGAATCAACCCCACAATGTTGACATTCATTATCTAGACACCATAATGTCATAGGTACAGAATACTGACATGAAAAATGTGAATGCTGACTGTTGATGCCCAATTTTCAGCTTAACCCTAACCCTAAAATTTCTATTGTCAACATTTTGACTGTCATCATTCTGAAGTTATTGACATTTTGACCATGTCGACATTATCGCAGTCAACATGGTGTTGATATTGTGATTGTCAACATAATGACTACATAACTTTGCATTAATTGTATTATTGCGTGCAGGGAACTAAATGCATACCATATACTGAGTTGTATGCATCTCTGTGGTCAGATGCCCCCGTACCTACAGTTGGTTTTATAGCCGTCATCCTAAGCAGTAGCCCCCTATTCCTGGTTCAAATGATATGCCTGAAAACTGGCAGAAATATCATATATGCAAAACTATGGCCATAATTTGGCAAAATACCCTCTCTGAACTTATCCCGGTGTGCGAACGCTCAGTTCCAAAGACGTTACACCACTTCAGTGGTGGTCAGTGACTGGGAGCAGGAAAAGTGGGTCTTTCAGTGGGCATATTATGGGAGCATAGCTGGCATGTCAAGGCAAGCGGCTGTATACACAGACGCACAGCTGCAAGCATAGGAGGCCGTGGTCAGATGGAGAAACTGCACCTGCCGTAGGGCTGTGACTGACTGTGGCGTATAAGGATGCAGCAATCAGTATTACAGCATACATGTTGGCTAAAAGTGGGCATCTCAGTCTTTGCACATTTGGCCACATGGATGTACACAACGGAAGGAAGGAGTTTGTAGGCCATTTGCATTAACTTGCAGATGGCAAATGCCAATACACACTGCTGCGTTCGCCCCAGTGTGAAAACACTCACAATTAATATTGTATTGTACATATATGCAACTAAAAGAACACTTTATAAGAACACAATATAAATCATCACATTTTTATAAAACTGTATTCACATATCAGCATTACTCAAAGCATTGTTCTGCCATTAATATGCATTATGCTGAAATAGCTAACAACTGGTTTCATAAATTGGATATACAGTAATTGTCTTGTGACCCCTTGCCACCTCCACTGCTGTTTTTGAGACATATTACTTTTGTTATGTGTATGTCTTTATATTCCTCATTGATTTATCCCACTTTTTGTTCTTGTTTTCACTTATTTTTAATTATTAACAGAAAGTTTGTATATTAATATTACGCCCTATTAGTGTTTAGTGTCTTTCACATTTCTTGATTTCTTGGTACGTATTTATTTTATGGAATCCAGTTGTTTTCAGCGATTATATGACACATACCTATGTATCACAAATTTCAACACAATACAAATTGTATTTGTAGCAAAAATATACTTTTACCATTCACTAGTGATGCTGTTAATTTTATTCTATATTATAGTAATAAAATGCTGGTTTTATACACTTTTTGGGGTTGATTTTGAGTTGATGCAAAAACTGTTCAAAATGGAGATTTACAAAAAAAAACATAACACCTGTTTCTCCTCAGAATTCATCAAAGTAATGATAGATACACTTTTTATGTCACACATTCCATGAGACATTCAATTCTGGTTCCTTTTGAAAAATACAGTAAGGCCATTGATTTATCGTGACTAGAGGCTGGATCATCTATTAAACTGTATTGCCATTCAGATCCTCTACGAAGTCCCTTCTGCCCTAAATCCTTTATCTCTAGTGTTGTACTGCAGTTCTACTCTGGTTATTGTGTCCTGCAGAGTTAAACTAATGTTTTAAAGTTCCTCCTAATGCTGAAGTCATCTGAAATGTATAAAATGTAATCAGTGACATGGCCTGAAAAGGACAGGGATCGATTTTCTGCCTTCTCACCAGCTGCTAGTGTGCACTGACGCACTGCATCAAGCTTGTTTCCAATGAAGTTAATTTGTAATCCTGAGATACTCGACCATTGATGTATTCAATGTGATTCAAGATCAGCTTGTGGCTGGTGGTTTTTATACTGTAGTCTCATTTCTTCTCTCTTTAAATCATCAGTTTGTTTCCGTGTAATTATTTAACATACTACTGCAATCAACCCATGTTTGATATATATTTTTTTTTAATCATATACATTTTTATTTTGATAGAGAATCAAACAAGTCAGCTGAAAAGAGCGCGGTAAATATATAAACAATAAGCAGGTGGCCGGAAGGCCGGTATGAATACAGATACAAAAAGTTTCTCTAGTAAAAAGGAAAAAGCGATGGGTGTGGTAATCGTTGTGTAAAGAAACAGGAGACATATGTAGAAAGACGTTTTCGGGGGGTAGAAAGATGTAGGAACAGAAAGAGTAGTGGGGTCGTGTGGTTCCGAGCTGTGGTGAAGGTAGTAAGTAGCGAAGTGGGTAGTAAAAGTATGTGGGAAGTGAGGATCAGAAAAGAGAGATCAAGTGATATAGAAGAAGGAAGAAAATAAAGGGGAAGGAGAGATTCTCCGAAGAGTCGGGGGTCTGAGGAGAAGAGCGAGAGGAAAAAAAAAAAGGGAGGGGGGGGGGGATATAGGGGAAGGGGTAAGAATCGTAGAACGGAGTCCATAATTAGTTTAAACCAGGGAGGGGGTGGTCATGATATCTGTACAAGGGGAGCCAGATGGAGTGGAATTTTTGTACTGTATTTTGACGGAGACTGGTAATATACTCCATATTTGCGACAAACCAGATTCTATTCGTAAGTGCTTGGCGGTTGGGAGCTTCGGGATTCTTCCAATTTCGCGCTATTTGATATTTAGCTGCGCAGGAGATAAAGAGGGTCAGGCTTTTCGAGTCTTTGGAAATGTAATCGGGTGGTGTGCAAAGGAGGAGGTTCGCGGGTGAAGAGGAGCTGGCAAATCAATTAATCGGGAGAATAGCCTGCGAACCATCGCCCAATACTGAACAATAACCGGGCAGGTCCACCAAACATGATAAAACGTGCCAACTTGACCGCAGTTCCGCCAGCAAAGGTCGGAGGTGTCAGGATAGATCCTATGCAACCGATCTGGTACCAGATACCATCTTGTGTATATTTTGTATGAATTTTCGCGGATGGCCACGCTGATGGAGCAGTGTGAGATCGTAGTGCGGATTGTGTCCCAACCTTCCTCCCCGAGGTGACACCCTAAATCCGCTTCCCACGCTAGCTCGTGCGGTTCGAGAGGGGGAGGTTCAGGATTGAGGGTGGCTTTGTAGAGAAGAGAGATAGTGCCCCTATCAGTAGAGTTATAAATGCAGAGTCTCTCGAAAGGTGAGGGGACCAATAGGGGGAATGGTAAATGTAGAGAAGAAAGGAAGTGGTGTTTTTGTAGATATTGATAAAATAGAGAGTGGGGTAGATCGTATGTAGTTTGTAAGTCGGAGAATGATTTAATGGAGTGCGTCCCAGTGAAATGGTGGATTCTAGTAACACCTGCCAAGATCCAAGGGCGGGCCATTCCTCGAGAAAGCCCCGGGGGAAATGCTGGGTTGCTCCGGATGGGAGTCAAAGGGGAGGGGTGGGTAGACAATTTTAACTTTTTGTTCAGGTTTCGCCAGTGTGTAAGTGTCAATTCTATTGTGGGTGAGATGCAGTGGTGTGGGGAGTGTTGTTTTCCAGGGAGCCAAGCCAGGTATGAGATCGATGGGACTCCCGAAAGATCACTCTCCAGGTCAACCCATCTTTTAGTATGCTTTGGGGCATGCCAGGCAACCATTTGGCTCAACCTGGTCGCATCATAATAACGTTGAAGGATGGGAAGGCCCAGACCGCCGTTCCGAGAGTGTTTAGCTAAGATATCCCGCCAGATTCTAGGCTTTTTATGGCTCCAAATGAATTTGCACAAGGAAGATTGGAGAGTATTAAGAGTCCGGGAGGGGATCGGAATTGTAAGCGTCTGGAACAAGTACAGAAGTTTGGGGAGGGCATTCATTTTTATAGCGTTAATGCGCCCTGCCCAAGAGAGAAAGTAAGATTCCCATTGGTGGATATCATTAAGGATTGATGTGATGAGTGGGGGATAATTAGCCCTGTAAAGAGAACTGTAGGATTTAGTGATGGAGACCCCTAGATACCTGAGGAGTTTGTAATTGAGACTTAATTAGTTTGGGAATGTGTAAGGAGAGGGCTTCAGATTTTGTCTGGTTAATTTTGTATCCCGAGAGGTTGCCATATATGGATAGTTCTCGGAAGAGGTTCGGGAGGGAAATAGTCGGGTTCGTCAGAGTCAGAAGGATATCATCGGCGAAGAGGAAGATGGTGTATTGGATTTGGTTGACACAGACTCCAGAGATGTCAGGATTGGCCCGAATGCAGTTTGCGAGGGGTTCAATGACAAGTGCGAAGATGAGGGGGGATAGTGGGCACCCCTGGCGGGTTCCGTTCCAAGTTTTGAAAGGGTCCGATAGTAGGCCGTTGGTATGAACCGATGCAGAGGGATTCTGGTATAAGGCCTTTATGGCCTGAAGAAATTTACCCTGAAGGACAAAATGTTGTAAAGACTGCTGCATGAAGGGCCATGAGACCCTGTCGAAAGCCTTCTCTGCGTCCAGGGCAAGAGTCAGGGACGGGATCTTGTGAAGATTAATGTGGTGAATGATATCCACAACACGCCTAGTATTGTCAAGTGCCTGTCTGGAGGGGACGAAGCCCACCTGATCGGGATGTATGAGCGAGGGAAGAATAGGATTAAGTCTATTAGCCAGTACTTTGGCGAAGATTTTCAGATCAGAGTTCAGAAGTGATATGGGCCGGTAGTTAGAAAGAAGCTGGGATCTTTATTGGGTTTTGGAAGCACCGTAATGACAGCCGTAGTAGTGTGGGGGTGGAAGGGAGACCCACCTAGAATAAAATTAAATACTGTCGTGAGGTGAGGTAGTAGTGCGGTTTGAAAAGTCTTATAATAAGACATCGGATAGCTATCCGGACCTGGGGCCTTAGATGGTTTCTGGCTTTTGATAGCGAGGCTTATTTCTTCGGGGGTAATAGGTCCATCTAGGTCCGAAGAGGTATTTGGGTCGATACGGGGCAGATCGGAGGATGTTAAGTAGTCAGAAATCGTGGGGTGAGTCGGGTCCAAAGAAGGTAAGGTGTCGGGCAAGTTATAGAGTCGCTTGTAATAAGTCTGAAAAAGAGAGTTAATAGTCTTTGGGTTATATTGAAGAGAGCCATTCTCGTCTTTAATAGCCGGGATAGCAGTGCGCGCCTTCCGGGCTCTCAATCTGCTGGCCAGTAGCGAATCGGCTTTGTTGCTTTTCTCATAGAATTTTTGTTTCAGCCAGCGGAGTGAGTGCTCAGTTTTTTCGGCTAGTAAAGCGTTTAATGTAGCCCTGGTAGATGTGAGTTGTGAATATAGAGACTGTGAGGGTCGTTGTTTATGTAGGGTTTCTAAGGTGTGGACCTCAAATGTGAGGGACGATATTTTTTGCTTGCGATCCCTGTTCCTGTGTGACGCATAGCTAATAATGTGCCCTTTGATGATGGCTTTATGAGCTTCCCAGATTAATGGGGAGCAAGAAGAATAAGTGATATTTAAGGAGAAATAGTCAGCGATGGCTAAATTGATTTTTCCCCTGGAATTTAGGGATTTTCAGAAGTGTCTCGTTTAATCGCCAATTGGGGCGAGTTGTCGGGGTGTCAAGAATGTCAAAGGTGGCAGTGATGATGGAATGGTCTGACCAAGGGTTGGTAATAATAAAGGAGTCCGTTACGTGCTTGGAGGCCTGTGTGCTGCAAAAAAAAAAGATCGATTCGAGAGTAGGATTGGTGCGGGATCGAGAAGAAGGAATAGTCTCTAGCAGTTGGGTTGAGGGCCCGCCATACATCGAAGAGGCCAGATTCATGGATATGTTTGTTTAAGGAACGTGAGGACGAGTCGCACTGGGGGCGGGACTGACCAGAAGATTTATCCAGGTTGATGTCTGGAACAGTGTTGAAGTCCCCCCCTAATATTAAATAACCTTTCTGACTTTAGTCAGATCTGCGAAGAAAGAATTGAAAAAAGAGGGTTGCCCGGAATTGGGGGTGTAAACTGTGGCAATCGTGCATTCTAATTGTCCGAGTGTGCCCGTCAGAATGATATATCGGCCATCAGTGTCTGTGCGAGACGAGTGTAGTGTGAATGGGATTTTGGAATGAATCAAAACGGCCACTCCATTGTGTTTCGATTGGCTTGAGAAGTAAAAAGCCGTTGGATAGCGCTTAGTAGCCAGGGTTGGATGTGACCGGGATTTAAAGTGAGTTTCTTGAATGAACACTATTCCCGCTTTAAGAGCTTGAAGAGAGCGGAACAGGGACGAACGTTTCTAGGGGGTATTGAGACCCTTGGCGTTCAGGGACGCCAAGACCAGGGGCATTTTAAATATTGCTTAAAAGGGGCAAAGAAGAGGGAAGTAGGAGAGAAAGAGATAATAATAATTTTTCTCTGACGTCCTAGTGGATGCTGGGGACTCCGTAAGGACCATGGGGAATAGCGGCTCCGCAGGAGACTGGGCACAAAAGTAAAGCTTTAGGACTACCTGGTGTGCACTGGCTCCTCCCCCTATGACCCTCCTCCAAGCCTCAGTTAGATTTTTGTGCCCGAACGAGAAGGGTGCACACTAGGTGGCTCTCCTGAGCTGCTTAGTGAAAAGTTTAGTTTTAGGTTTTTTATGTTCAGTGAGACCTGCTGGCAACAGGCTCACTGCATCGAGGGACTAAGGGGAGAAGAAGCGAACTCACCTGCGTGCAGAGTGGATTGGGCTTCTTAGGCTACTGGACATTAGCTCCAGAGGGACCGATCACAGGCCCAGCCATGGATAGGTCCCAGAGCCGCGCAGCCGGCCCCCTTACAGAGCCAGAAGACAGAAGAGGTCCGGAAAATCGGCGGCAGAAGACGTCCTGTCTTCAACAAGGTAGCGCACAGCACTGCAGCTGTGCGCCATTGCTCTCAGCACACTTCACACTCCGGTCACTGAGGGTGCAGGGCGCTGGGGGGGGGCGCTCTGAGACGCAATAAAAACACCTTGGATGGCAAAAAATGCATCACATATAGCTCCTGGGCTATATGGATGAATTTAACCCCTGCCAGAATACACAGAAAAACGGGAGATAAGGCCGCAGAGAAGGGGGCGGAGCCTATCTCCTCAGCACACTGGCGCCATTTTCCCTCACAGCTCCGTTGGAGGGAAGCTCCCTGGCTCTCCCCTGCAGTCACTACACTACAGAAAGGGTTAAAAAAGAGAGGGGGGCACTAATTACGCGCAGTATTAAAAATACAGCAGCTATAAGGGGAAAAACACTTATATAAGGTTATCCCTGTATATATATAGCGCTCTGGTGTGTGCTGGCAAACTCTCCCTCTGTCTCCCCAAAGGGCTAGTGGGGTCCTGTCCTCTATCAGAGCATTCCCTGTGTGTGTGCTGTGTGTCGGTACGTTTGTGTCGACATGTATGAGGAGAAAAATGATGTGGAGACGGAGCAGATTGCCTGTAATAGTGATGTCACCCCCTAGGGGGTCGACACCTGAGTGGATGAACTGTTGGAAGGAATTACGTGACAGTGTCAGCTCTGTATAAAAGACAGTGGTTGACATGAGACAGCCGGCTACTCAGCTTGTGCCTGTCCAGACGTCTCATAGGCCGTCAGGGGCTCTAAAGCGCCCGTTACCTCAGATGGCAGATATAGACGCCGACACGGATACTGACTCCAGTGTCGACGGTGAAGAGACAAATGTGACTTCCAGTAGGGCCACACGTTACATGATTGAGGCAATGAAAAATGTTTTACACATTTCTGATAATACGAGTACCACCAAAAAGGGGTATTATGTTCGGTGAGGAAAAACTACCTGTAGTTTTCCTGAATCTGAGAAATTAAATGAGGTGTGTGATGATGCGTGGGTTTCCCCCGATAACAACTGATAATTTCTAAAATGTTATTGGCATTATATCCTTTCCCGCCAGAGGTTAGGGTGCGTTGGGAAACACCCCCTAGGGTGGGTAAAGCGCTCACACGCTTGTAAGAACAAGGGCTCTACCCTCTCCTGAGATGGCCGCCCTTAAGGATCCTGCTGATAGAAAGCAGGAGGGTATCCTAAAATGTATTTACACACATACTGGTGTTATACTGCGACCAGCAATCGCCTCAGCCTGGATGTGCAGTGCTGGGTTGGCGTGGTCGGATTCCCTGACTGAAAATATTGATACCCTAGATAGGGACAGTATATTATTGCCTATAGAGCATTTAAAAGATGCATTTCTATATATGCGTGATGCACAGCGGAATATTTGCCGACTGGCATCAAGTGTAAGTGCGTTGTCCATTTCTGCCAGAAGAGGGTTATGGACACGACAGTGGTCAGGTGATGCGGATTCCAAACGGCATTTGGAAGTATTGCCTTATAAAGGGGAGGAGTTATTTGGGGTCGCTCTTTCAGACCTGGTGGCCACGGCAACAGCTGGGAAATCCACGTTTGTACCCCAGGTCGCCTCTCAACATAAGAAGACGCCGTATTATCAGGCGCAGTCCTTTCGTTCCCAGAAGGGCAAGCGGGCAAAAGGTTCCTCATTTCTGCCCCGTGACAGAGGGAGAGGAAAAAGGCTGCAGAAATCAGCCAGTTCCCAGGAACAGAAGCCCTCTCCCGCCTCTGCCAAGCCCTCAGCATGACGCTGGGGCTTTACAAGCAGACTCAGGCACGGTGGGGGCCCGTCTCAATGAATTTCAGCGCGCAGTGGGCTCACTCGCAAGTAGACCCCTGGATCCTTCAGGTGATATCTCAGGGGTACAAATTGGAATTCGAGACGTCTCCCCCTCGCCGTTTTCCTAAAGTCGGCTTTACCGACGTCTCCCTCTGACAGGGAGGCAGTTTTGGAAGCCATTCACAAGCTGTATTCCCAGCAGGTGATAATCAAGGTACCCCTCCTGCAACAGGGAACGGGGTATTATTCCACACTGTTGTGGTACCGAAGCCGGACGGCTCGGTGAGACCGATTCTAAATCTAAAATCTTTAAACACTTACATACGGAGGTTCAAATTCAAGATGGAGTCACTCAGAGCAGTGATTGCGAACCTGGAAGAAGGGGACTACATGATGTCTCGGGACATCAAGGATGCTTACCTTCATGTCCCAATTTACCCTTCTCACCAAGGGTACCTCAGGTTTGTGGTACAGAACTGTCACTATCAGTTTCAGACGCTGCCGTTTGGATGGTCCACGGCACCCCGGGTCTTTACCAAGGTAACGGCCGAAATGATGATACTCCTTCGAAGGAAGGGAGTTTTTAGTTATCCCTTACTTGGACAATCTCCTGATAAGGGTAAGATCCAGAGAACAGTTGGAGGTCGGTGTAGCACTATCTCAGGTAGTGTTGCGGCAGCACGGTTGGATTCTCAATATTCCAAAATCGCAGCTGGTTCCGACGACTCGTCTTCTGTTCCTAGGGATGATCCTGGACACAGTCCAGAAAAAGGTGTTTCTCCCGGAGGAGAAAGCCAGGGAGTTATCCGAGCTAGTCAGGAACCTCCTAAAACCGAGCCAAGTCTCAGTGCATCAATGCACAAGGGTTCTGGGAAAAATGGTGGCTTCCTACGAAGCAATCCCATTCGGCAGATTCCACGCAAGAACTTTCCAGTGGGACCTGCTGGACAAATGGTCCGGGTCGCATCTTCAGATGCATCAGCGGATAACCCTGTCACCAAGGACAAGGGTGTCCCTCCTGTGGTGGTTGCAGAGTGCTCATCTTCTAGAGGGCCGCAGATTCGGCATTCAGGACTGGGTCCTGGTGACCACGGATGCCAGCCTGCAAGGCTGGGGAGCAGTCACACAGGGAAGGAATTTCCAGGGCTTATGGTCAAGCCTGGAGACATCACTTCACATAAATATCCTGAAGCTAAGGGCCATTTACAATGCTCTAAGCTTAGCAAGACCTCTGCTTCAAGGTCAGCCGGTGTTGATCCAGTCGGACAACATCACGGCAGTCACCCACGTAAACAGACAGGGTGGCTCAAGAAGCAGGAGGTCAATGGCAGAAGCTGCAAGGATTCTTCGCTGGGCGGAAAATCATGTGATAGCACTGTCAGCAGTGTTCATTCCGGGAATGGACAACTGGGAAGCAGACTTCCTCAGCAGACAGTAGACGCTCTGGTAACACCGTGGGTGTACCGGTCAGTGTATGTGTTCCATCCTCTGCCTCTCATACACAAGGTACTGAGAATTATAAGATGGAGAGGAGTAAGCACTATATTCGTGGCTCCGGATTGGCCAAGAAGGACTTGGTAACCGGAACTTCAAGAGATGCTCACGGAGGATCCGTGGCCTCTACCTCTAAGAAGGGACCTGCTCCAGCAAGGACCCTGTCTGTTCCAAGACTTCCCGCGGCTGCGTTTGACGGCATGGCGGTTGAACGCCGGATCCTGAAGGAAAAAGGCATTCCGGATGAAGTCATCCCTATCCTGATCAAAGCCAGGAAGGATGTAACCGCAAAACATTATCACCGCATTTGGCGAAAATATGTTGCGTGGTGCGAGGCCAGTAAGGCCCGACGGAGGAATTTCAACTGGGTCGATTCCTACATTTCCTGCAAACAGGAGTGTCTATGGGCCTGAAATTGGGGTCCATTAAGGTTCAAATTTCGGCCCTGTCAATTTTCTTCCAAAAAGAACTAGCTTCAGTCCCTGAAGTTCAGACGTTTGTAAAAGGGGTACTGTATATACAGCCTCCTTTTGTGCCTCCAGTGGCACCTTGGGATCTCAATGTAGTTTTTGGGTTCCAAAAGTCACATTGGTTTGAACCACTTAAATCTGTGGAGTTAAAATATTTCACATGGAAGGTGGTCATGCTGTTGGCCCTGGCCTGGGCCAGGCGCGTGTCAGAATTGGCGGCTTTATCCTGTAAAAGCCCTTATCTGATTTTCCATTCGGACAGGGCGGAATTGAGGACTCGTCCTCAGTTTCTCCCTAAGGTGGTTCCAGCGTTTCACCTGAACCAACATATGGTGGTGCCTGTGGCTACTAGGGACTTGGAGGACTCCAAGTTGCTAGACGTTGTCAGGGCCCTGAAAATATATGTTTCCAGGACGGCTGGAGTCAGAAAATCTGACTCGCTGTTCATCCTGTATGCACCCAACAAGCTGGGTGCTCCTGTTTCTAAGCAGACTATTGCTCGTTGGATTTGTAGTACAATTCAGCTTGCACTTTCTGTGGCAGGCCTGCCACAGCCAAAAATCTGTAAATGCCCACTCCACAAGGGAGGTGGGCTCATCTTGGGCGGCTGCCCGAGGGGTCTCGGCTTTACAACTTTGCCGAGCAGCTACTTGGTCAGGAGCAAATACGTTTGTAAAATTCTACAAATTTGATACCCTGGCTGAGGAGGACCTGGAGTTCTCTCATTTGGTGCTGCAGAGTCATCCGCACTCTCCCGCCCGTTTGGGAGCTTTGGTATAATCCCCATGGTCCTTACGGAGTCCCCAGCATCCACTAGGACGTCAGAGAAAATAAGAATTTACTTACCAATAATTCTATTTCTCGTAGTCCGTAGTGGATGCTGGGCGCCTATCCCAAGTGCGGATTGTCTGCAATACTGGTACATAGTTATTGTTACCAAAAATCGGGTTATTGCTGTAGTGAGCCATCTTTTCTAGAGGCTCCTCTGTTATCATGCTGTTAACTGGGTTTAGATCACAAGTTATACGGTGTGATTGGTGTGGCTGGTATGAGTCTTACCCAGGATTCAAAATCCTTCCTTATTGTGTACGCTCGTCCGGGCACAGTATCCTAACTGAGGCTTGGAGGAGGGTCATAGGGGGGGGAGCCAGTGCACACCAGGTAGTCCTAAAGCTTTACTTTTGTGCCCAGTCTCCTGCAGAGCCGCTATTCCCCATGGTCCTTACGGAGTCCCCAGCATCCACTACGGACTACGAGAAATAGAATTATCGGTAAGTAAATTCTTATTTTTTTAAAAAAAGGGGCGAGAGTGAGGGAGGGACCCCGACTCAACGGAAGAAAAAGAGGGAGGGAGAAGGAGGAGATAGGTACAGAAGGGAGGTGTCAGAGAGGGGGAAAAAAGGGGGGGGGGGAGTCTGTGCAGGGGTTCCTTACGACCAGCTAGAAGGAACAGGCACAGGAAGTAGGTGAGAATGCTGATTTTCATACAGGACTTAAAGCAACACTTTAAAAAGACATTTCATACACTTTAAATGAAGCCGCTGCGGCCGCTATACTTAATCCGCAACCTACGGAGTTTTTACACCGTTAGCGTACAGAGTCCCGTACCGAGTACGGACTTTGTGTACAAACGCCGCGCTGGTTGTACAAAGTACACACAGCGCGTCCACACCCAATGATACACAGTGAACCCTTAACAGCTATGCAATGCGATAGTAATACACTTTAAACCTTAGCAGGGAAAGGAAGACAAGACACCAGATTGTAATTAAACTACTGGGTTCCGACGCCACAGCGTATTATTACTGAAAGGGGGTTACAATAACAAAGCAATACAATACAAAAGAATAATGGCTACAGTCAATGATACATACTTGTTTGGATTTCGCCGCGCTACCCAGTCTGGTCCTCGGTCATCTAGATAGATAACTTTGTGAGTCTTGTGTGACCAGGCCTGCAGCAGGCATCTTTTATACAATCTTCCAAAACTTAACACAATGGACACTGTAATCTCTTTGTCCATTGGACACAGGGATGGTCATTTACAGTACAGGAGAGGTCATAGGTCGGTTTGAATAGGTGGGCGATGTCTGTTCAAGATGCACTTGTGGGTGGTCTCCTCTGGGTTCCCGCCGCATACTTAATGTACAGTAAATACAGTTTATATCTATATTCTGCTCCTGCACCGGAATATTACCCTTTACAATACCCTACGGCTGGATACCAAACACCACCTTATAACCTTGTTCTGTCCCCTCCTATCCTGTAAAGGTGAATCCCTTTGTTCTGTTACCATTTAAACTGTTGTAAGTTACTGATGTGGTGCAGGGAGACTATGTGTACATGGTGCACTATTTGGATTAAATATGTAATGTGTTTTGATAGCTTTCCATGCGCTCTCAAACTCTACCGTAAATACTCATACCACGCGCTAATGCGCTGGACCGCGGGAGCGACCATACGCAAATTGCGGATATGTGCACGCACGGCAGAACAAGTAGTTTTTACGTGATGTGTGTACTGCAATATTTTTCGACTTTGACAGTCCACCCTTTGGCAGTCACCAATAACTGCCACTATCTAATCAATAAACAGAAAAATATCTACACAATATCTACAGAAGTTTGGATGGTTGGGGGAGAGTTGTAGGTGGGAAATATATAACCTAGTGGGATAGTAAAAAGCATGTATGTATGACTCCATGTCTGAGGGACATGTATCATCGTGCCGTATATGTAATAAGCTTCGAGGTATTGCGAAGTATACATTAAATCCTTCTCATCCCGTATCAAGGGTCTGTAAATGGGCCAACAAACACTACCGAGCTCTTTTCGGCTTCTTGTTCCAACAAATGGGGTGCACATTTAGTTGATGATACATGGAGGGGGAAACATATGTGAGTGCTAGTATATGTGGATATCACCTGTCGACTATGTGTGCCATTAGCTGGAGGTTGCAGAGATGAAGATAAGACACATATATAAAAATACATTCACATAAACATTTTGGGTAGGGCTGATGTCTTTTCCGGATGGATGTTTCTGGGCAGAGGGGGAAACAAAAGAAAAACGGGTGAAAGAAACAGGCCATGAAATTCATTTGCAATCCTCATCATAACACTGTCTCTATGGATGGGTCATAAATTAAATCTGCTGCTATAACAGCGCCCTCGCTCCTTAGACTCATCAGAGTTGTGCCGTGCTTGCGCCGCATTAGAATTCGAACACACCTAAATATCGAACCAATAATTATGATGACTCCCAGGATACAAAGGAGAAACTTCCCCACACTCATAATGACATTCTGAGCCCACTCTCCTAAACCTGAGAACCATGTGCGTGGGTTCAACCATGAGACCTAGCCGGTCAGTTAATTACTCACAGTCGCTAAGGTAAGGTTGTGCTTCCTCCTGAACTCCCACTTCAACTGCAAGATATCGTCCATCTTTTGATCGATGATCTCCGTGGGATCGTCAGTGCTGTTTGTAATATACATACAGCACTTCACACCATATTGAGTTGCCAGAGTAATACAGTACCCACCTGTCACGGCTGTGACATAATTAAGGACCATTCTGTGCTGAATCAGTTCCTTCTTGTAAGCTTGTAACTCCCTTCCCGTATACCTGAAGGTATCGTCATACATCTCAGTGATATTATCTATCAAGTTCGCTAGCGCATGGATATACCTATAATTTATAGTTCCTCTGGCAGTACGGGTGATGTCTAATGCGAGAAGGAACTGAATCCTGGTGGATTCGTGGATCAAATCAGAGGCTGCGTGCTATGCCCTATCTATGAGGTGTCTCTTGATGATGTGTTCATAGTGAGTATGAGTATAAGGAGCCTGAGCACTGCGGTGAACGTCTTTCATCTTATCATGGGTTATGGTCATGACCTCTGGCAGTACTCTCCCAATATAACACAATCCCTCTGAGTTTGGGGCAAGCCACTTGTACGCCTTCCTTCCACATATGAAATAGGCATCATCTGGGAGAACATAGGGGACAAAATATAACATTACCATATTACAAATTTTCCACGTAAAGAAACCAATCCCTAGTTCTCCCATCTGCTCAGTACAAGTATCGGGCTGGATGATATGAGCACAATACCCTGGCGATACTTTTCCAACCCACATGGTCTTGCTTCCACGAGTATACCTATACCGGAAATACCTCACACTTTTGGCTATTTGGCGTACAAGTTCAGAGTCTATGGGTATGCTATCAGCTCTGTGTGAAAAGGTAATTGTCTGGTTATTCCACGTCACTTCCCAATTTCCCGGGTTTCGGTAATTGGAAATATTAAAACACAATAAGGACCTGTCTACATGATACTGGTGGAGCTTCAAACTAGGGGACCTAGAGATATTGAATTTCTTGTCCACCGGTCTCCCACCCCATAATTCGAGTACCTCATCTATTGCTAAAGGGTATGGTACTAATCCTGACTTGCTCTGACCTTGAGGTACCTGTGAGCACACCCAGCATTCTGTCTGGTTTAAGACCTTACCCACTAGTGAGTGGTAATCACTCAACGGATGACGGTCCATGTCGATATTAAGGTTGGACTGACATCTCTGGATGCACCCATCCTCGACTATATTCTCACAATTCCTACAAATACAATATTCATCAGACAATAACCCCTCACAGTGCCTCCGAGCTCCCTGACTACCAGAGCGCTTACTGATGCCAGCCTTTACTAAAGTGATGTGCTGATCCTGAGATCCTACAAATTCATATTTGCCATCAGAACCCATTCCAGATCCCTGCTCGACCTCTCTGGGACCCTCACCAAAACAAACTGTCCTTATCAAAACCAGAATTACTAACCGAACCCGAAACGCAGTCTCTTGTGATCGATCCATTTCGTTAGGGGAAAGGACGAAAATAAGAAGGAGAAAAGAAAGGAAAAATGCATGGGGAGGTGAAAAAAAAGAAAGTGGTACGACAACCGTTCTAGGTCTTGTTACTCTATGTGCTCAGATGCCTTTCAACAGTCCTACCTCTCAACTTTCCCGGAACAAACACTCCAGTGATACGAGATTCTCTATACTCTGCTCTTTGTCACGAGTTCTCTCCGGGTCAGCGACCTTCTTGCAGTGGGACGAGTGGACCCAAGTCTCTCTTTCGGCGACCTTCAGTGCTGTCGTGCTGGTTAACAAGACTTGGTATGGTCCTTCCCACCTGTCTATGAGGCAACCTGAGCGTAAGAAATTTCGAATCATCACATAATCCCCAGGCTCAATGTCATGACAATTACTGTTCGGTAGGTCAGGAATCACCAGCTTTAAATTTCTTTGTTGATTTCTCAGATGCTGGCTCATCCCAACCAAATATTTCACAGTCACTTCATTATTACATTTCAAATCATCCTGGGGGTCTATCATTACATGAGGTTGTCGACCAAA
Organism: Pseudophryne corroboree; assembly: GCF_028390025.1. Classification (NCBI taxonomy): domain Eukaryota; kingdom Metazoa; phylum Chordata; class Amphibia; order Anura; family Myobatrachidae; genus Pseudophryne; species Pseudophryne corroboree. Next base: position 268,209,362 of record NC_086448.1, on the reverse strand, counting down.
AAGAATTTTGAAGGGTGATAGGTTAAGGGGAGACCTGGGAGTGGTTCTGATGCTGTACAACACTAGTGGCAAAGCTTCTGGCCACGACAATCCAGGATCAGCCATTAATTTGCTCAGCTTATTCTTAATAGTGCTGTTCACTCTCTCCACCTTTGCACTCGCCTGTGGACTGTACGGAGTATGCAGCTTGCTATTAATTCCCATCAGATTGCACATGACCTGAAAGACTTCACCTGTAAAGTGGGTACCCCTGTCACTTTCAATTATTCTAGGGATACCATATCTACACACAAATTCCTGCACAATTTTCTTTGCAGTGAACGTAGCAGTATTTGTGGCAGCAGGGAACGTTTCTACCCAGTTGGAAAATACATCAATACAAACTAACACATATTTTAAATTCCTGCAGGGTGGTAACTGTATGAAATCGATTTGTATTACCTGAACAGGTCCGTCTGTCGGAGGGATATGGGATGGCTCTGTTGGTATTGACTTTCCAATATTCTTCCTCAAGCAAGTAAAACATGTCATTGCTCTCTTACCTGCATGAGAAGAGAATCCTGGCGCACACCAGTAGGCTCTTACCAGCTTGCACATACCCTCTTTGCCTAGATGAGTCAGACCGTGTGCCACCTCAGCTAAGCTTGGAAGATATGCTCTGGGGGCCACCGGCTTACCTTGTCCACCTGTCCACAGTCCTGAGGATTCCTGGCCATACCCCTTTGACCTCCAGACCGCCTTTTCCTGTAAAGAACACAAATCTTGCATTTCAATTTACTATCGTGTGTTATCAGTTGTGTGAAGTAAACCGTCTCTGGATGAGAGAAGAGAGAGGAAAAAAAATAGTAAATTAAGAAAAGAAAAATGTCAGATTTGGCATTCACCAACAGGCTGTCACACCATCATGCATATCGGTGTCTATGCACAGTCTCCCTTCACCAGTATTCACATTCTCCACCCTTTGTGCATGTCCAGGCACACTGCATTAATACTGGTGTCCTTATGTCCTTATGCTGTTGAGATATACTGGTTTTGGGCAGAGCTCTGAAAGACCGATTAGGCATGTGGCGTTTGAACTGTAATCAGGTCCATGTGTTGTACCCTCCTGTCGGTGAATGTAAGAAATGAGGCGTAAACTTTGAAGGAAAATCACATAGAGGTTAGTAACAGATAAGTATGTAGAGGCAAAGAGGATTTTATAAAATTTGACAACTGGATTGGGCACTATAGGGAAATGATTCTCTACTGTCTATACCCCTTAAAAAAATTTCTGTGTGTCTTATCTCTACTGGGACTATCCCAGCCATCAATCCAGTGTCCTGTCCATCCTAAGTTCATAGGGAACCCGGTATCTGTGAGTTAATTTTCTCTACCTGTGATGGACATGCATCTAGAACAGTGAAATGTAACATTAGTAAGTTGCATTTATTCAGTTCTTCCCATTAACCGAATCTGTTTTCTATATGGCTCGTGATTCCTTACTATATGTCCCTTGATCCCGTCTATGTGTTTAATACTGTGGCTTGTTTTCTCTGTCTAGGGGTCTATCTTGACTATGTGTTCTACTATATCTACAATCTCTGACTAAATGCCCTTCCTTCCTACAAATGTAACATATCCTAGGTCTTTTCCTACTATCCGGGTTTTGGGGTTTAGGTTGATGAGACTTTGCTGCAAGAGCCTGTAGACTTATTGTCATCAGCTTCTCCTCCTGTTGCTTTCTACGCCTAGCAATATTCTTATGATGTTCAATTGCGCATGCTCTAAGACAAGCTACTGTGGCCCCTCTCCAATTAGGCAAAGATGCTTGTACCCTGTCCCTAACTGCCTTATTGAGTCCGTCCATTAGCACAGAGACAGCCACTTCCCTGTAATTCGCATCGTTACCTGTATCTGATACCCCAATGTATCTATCCATTATTTGCAGGGCCCGATGGAAATATTCAGATGCCATTTCATTTTCCCCCTGTTTTATGGAGAAAATTCTTCTCCACTTAACAGTAATGGGGAAACACAACGCTAGTTGCTTATTAATTCGTTCTTTATTCTCCTGATTGTTTCCGTCAGTCATAGGACTATCCGACTCTAACTTACAATCAGTGATAAATTTTTGGGTGTCAATATTAGGGGGTAGGCACGCTTTTAAAAGTATCCGCCAATATTTATTAACTGGTTCATAAGCATTACCCAGATCTCTGATAAACTTTTGACATCTGGCTAAATACTCCCGGGGATCGGGGAATTCTGAAATGATTGACCGCAGCTCAGCTCTGGACCACGGGCAATACATTGCATTATTCCTGGTGAGGATTACTCCTTGACTGTCGGTTCCCCAATTGGGAGTTACTATTTCCAAGACAGGATGTAATCCTACCATTCCGTTTCTAATCTGTTTACTGTAGGGTGTTGTTGTCTCTGTGCAATGACCCGTCTCACACTTACCGTAGCTGTGACCTCACCAGTTCTTTCAGTGGGGAACACTGGTACTGCTCTAACTGGATGGACAGGACCCACCTGACTTTCCTGCAGAGCAACTGCCTGAATAAGAGCTGTGATTTGGCTGGATCCTTCATCTTCCTGTGACCTATGACCTTGAAAAGACTTCAAAACAGGATACAACTTGCAAAGGGTTAATACATTGCTCTTGCATATTACTATCATTTACAGATGTACCATTGATTGTAGCCATCTTATTCCCTTCGACCTGTGTCGGTAATGGTGGGTTCGTGTCTCCATTCCTGCTAAGTTTGGAACCTGCTTTACGAGTTTGTTCCCTTTGCATCTCCCCCTCTTGCTGCCATAAATTTAAACAATCATTATGTCTAATCCTTTGTTTTCTGGATTTAAGAAGACATATTTTATTGCTTACATTCTGCAGTGCCTCGGGTTCAAAGCTGCCCACTTTAGGGAATGGTACCCTATCTTTGTCACTCATACGTAACCATTCATTGCAAAAAACTTCTGTGTGTGAACCATATTTTTCACACATGATGAACCTTGCTGAGCCTTTCGGCCACATTTCTGCCTGAATCCTGCCTAAACGTCTCTCACTTGAGCAACTGGCTCCCATATTTGTGGGTCTTTTTTTAATAACAAAAAATTCCCACAAACACCAAAATACTCAATGTAAGTAGACGGTGGAAGTATCTCCGAGCGCCTTCCACTCGCTCTCCGCCCACGTTGGCCAGTACTACGATACACTGTTGATAGCGAAGGCAATGTACCCAACTTAGGGCTCCTATCAGACCTTACAACACCGTAATTTCTTTCGGTGGAAGTTCTGTTTGGAATATTTTCCTGAGAGAGGCAGCGAAAAATTCCTTTTCGGTATCTTTCAACTGGAATTGTTTGTAGGGTGAAAAACAGAGAAATTAGATAACTATCCTTCACCCTTTCCAGTGAAGCCCACCAGGGAGATTTCCCGACGTTGTCAAAGAAAAACCCCTTTTGTCTATGCAATCACGTCTGCGTATGCTCTCCCACAGCTCATATGACACAATGGTATCACGTTGTGCTGTGCAGAACACACGGACATGCGATGCAATAGCACAGCCTATAGATACTAGTTATCTATATGCCCTACGATTGCTGTAGACCACCTAGCCTAGATCACTCCAGACCACTTCAGCACTTAGTTGTATAGGATCACTAAGACCACTTCAGTTCTAATCACGCAGGGTAGCGAACCCTACGCCACCGGGCCTCTACTAACCCGGTGTTACCACTTCAGACCACTTCAGTTTCTGGGTTCAGTTCCACTCTGTCCGCTTTCACTCACTCAAATACACTTTGGATTTTCTGTACAGAAAATTCTAATTCATTCAGATAGGCAGCTTTACCCCAGAGGCAATACAGTTTTAAACAAAAGTTTTATACTAATCTGCTTTAGAAACCGGGCAGTTTTGTGCTATTGTAGCATGGCTACTGTCCCACCTTTTAGCTAAATGACACTATTGTGTAATTTGTACTTAGCGTGTCTCTTACGCTGCGTGCGCAGTCCTGTACTTTGTCCGAGACACGTGTACAAAACCGTACGTCCGCAATAAAACAAATCCCACAACTTCTATAAATGTGAGCAATACTAACTATAATCGCTCACTTAACACCACACAGTTTTTTTTCTGTATAAACCTTTACAACCAGGCCAGACTGCGTTTGTGCTTTACACTTAGTTCCTTAAATATTTATTTTAGTTTTAACTATACAGCAACAAATGTATCCGGTTTCACACAGATCTAAATGAATCTAGCAATCTGAGTTTATGGCAACAATGTGAGAAGGTATACAAAGTATGGGTGCCTTTTGTTGTGTACGCTTTTGGCGCCAAAAAAAATTCACAGATTTTTAAATAGCTTTTTTTCTGTTTGTTTTACGGGTTCTACCAGTATCTCTACAAACCATACGGAGCAGACGTCATCTAATCAGCACACAAGTAGGTTTTTTTTGTGTATCCACCGACCAAGAAAAGGTTACGTAGGATACTTTCTGTCCGCCCTTTTGCTGATAGATTAAGTCTGCTGTGACCTGTTAGGCTGTGAGTATGTGGAAAACCGGACGATGCCCCCAATTGAGAATGCTGATTTTCACACAGGACTAAAAGCAACACTTTAAAAAGACATTTCATATACTTTAAATGAAGTCGCTGCGGCCGCTATACTTAATCCGCAACCTACGGACTTTTTACACCGTTAGCATACAGAGTCCCGTACCGAGTACGGACTTTGCGTACAAACGCCGCGCTGGTTGTACAAAGTACACACAGCGCGTACACACCCAATAATACACCGTGAACCCTTAACAGCTATGCAATGCGATAGTAATACACTTTAAACCTTAGCAGGGAAAGGAAGACACGACACCAGATTGTAATTAAACTACTGGGTTCCGACACCATAGCGTATTATTACTGAAAGGGGGTTACAATAACAAAGCAATACAATACAAAAGAATAATGGCTACAGTCAATGATACATACTTGTTTGGATTTCGCCGCGCTACCCAGTCTGGTCCTCTGTCATCTAGATATAACTTTGTGAGTCTTGTGTGACCAGGCCTGCAGCAGGCATCTTTTATACAATCTTCCAAAATTTAACACAATGGACACTGTAATCTCTTTGTCCATTGGACACAGGGATGGTCATTTACAGTACAGGAGAGGTCATAGGTCGGTTTGAATAGGTGGGCGATGTCTGTTCAAGATGCACTTGTGGGTGGTCTCCTCTGGGTTCCCGCCGCATACTTAATGTACAGTAAATACAGTTTATATCTATATTCTGCTCCTGCACATAACTATTCGCAGGAACATGTGATCTCAATCCAACACCGGAATATTACCCTTACAATACCCTACGGCTGGATACCAAACACAACCTTATAACCTTGTTCTGTCCCCTCCTATCCTGTAAAGGTGAATCCCTTTGTTCTGTTACCATTTAAACTGTTATAACTTACTGATGTGGTGCAGGGAGACTGTGTACATGGTGTACTATTTGGATTAAATATGTAATGTGTTTTGATAGCTTTCCATGCGCTCACAAACTCTACCGTAAATACTCATACCACGCGCTAATGCGCAGGACCGCGCGAGCGACCATACGCAAATTGCAGATATGTGCACGTACGGCAGAACAAGTACACATGCGGAGGCCATCTGTGTGTAGTTTGTACGTGATGTGTGTACTGCAATATCTTTCGACTTTGACATAGGATCAAAGGATCCGAAGTGGAGGAGCGTCGGGTAGCGATCGTGCTCCATCCATGGAGGGGAAAGGGTGGAGAGGCGGTTCGAGGCGCTAGAAAGCAATAGTGTGAGCTTGTGTGGTAAGTAAAGGTAGTGGGGGAACACGACCCTCCAGTGGTGGTCTATGTGAAATTTACAGTAGAGGCTATGAGGCGTATGAACCAGTGTGTGAAGAACATTTAACAGGGGAGTGGTATACAGAACCAAACATTGATTGCAGTAATAGCAATACCGTGGTAATAGAAACAAAATTACTAGAAATTTTTAAACTAAACATCCTGGTGCCCATACACAATTATAAAGTATGCATTAGCAGCCGATATGTGGTAGCAAATGCCACGTGGGCAGACCTAATAAAATAGATTTAGCCGCGGGGCTTTGAGTGGTGGGGTTAGCACGGTAGGCTGAGAAAAGTGAGGGCAAGTAATATACAGTAGGCATACGGAGCAACCAGGATGATAAACTGAGATAGGTAAAATAGTCAACATGGGTACTAGGGCAGTTTAACGAGAAGAGTGTCCACGTAACCGCTGGTGTAAAAGTGGTCAGGGCGGACGGGAGTCAGAATTCTGCCCGATTGGCGGGTTTGAGTCCTCCAAGTGTGAAAGGAAGTCTCCTCCTTCTCTGGTCTTTGATGACGATCGTTTTACTGTTGTAGTCGACCAGCAGTTTAAAGGGGAATCCCCAGCGGTAGCGGATCCCGCGTGTGCGGAGTGCGGAGGTTAAGTCCCTGAGTTCTCTTCTTTTAAGTATGGTAGAGGGGGCCAAATCTTGAAAGAACTGCAGCTTAGAGTGTTCAAACATTATGTGTGGCTTGCCCTGGGTCGGGAGGAGAACCAACTCTTTGTCTTTGAAGCTGAGAAAGCGCATGATAACGTCCCTAGGGGGATCGCCATCACGAGGTCTAGGTCGGAGGGCCTTGTGAGCTCTTTCCAAGGGCAAATCCCGCGGGTTCGTACTTGGCACTAGGGAGGAGAACAGCCTCTGTAGGTATGCTTCGAGAGCCGCTGGAAGAATGTACTCTGGGATGTTGCGGATTTGGAGATTGTTTCTCCTCTCGCTATTTTCCAGATCCTCGTTTTTGGCACGCAGCTCCGATATATCCTGGATAAGGTGACCTATGGGGGTAATTCCAAGTTGATCGCAGCAGGAAATTTTTTAGCAGTTGGGCAAAACCATGTGCACTGCAGGGGGGGCAGATATAACATTTGCAGATAGAGTTAGATTTGGGTGGGTTATTTTGTTTCTGTGCAGGGTAAATACTGGCTGCTTTATTTTTACACTGCAAATTAGATTGCAGATTGAACTCACCACACCCAAATCTAACTCTCTTTCTGCACATGTTATATCTGCCTCCCCTGCAGTGCACATGGTTTTGCCTAACTGCTAAAAAAAATTCCTGCTGCGATCAACTTGGAATTACCCCCTATATCCCTGACAGTTTCTATGTGATCCTTTTGTAGAACATCTTGTCTGGATTCCAATTTAGAGGTTCTGGAAGACAAGGATGAGATGTCCGATCTAATTGAGGTGACCGTTCTGTCCAATTTGGATTCCAGCGATTCTTTGAAGTCCATTATGAGCGATTGCAAGACCCTGATATCCTCTTAGAACGGATGAGGAGGACGGGTCGTCTCTATCGGATGAGGATAGGCTAGGAGAGGGAGGGCCTGAGGGTAGGGAGGGCTTGTCGCTCTTGTCGGTTTTAGTGAAATGTTGGGTAATATCTGTACCCGCACGTCTTCTGGTATTCGGGTTGGATTTAGACATGGTTGTACCTCGGCAGATGAGTTTGAATGAGGGAAGATTAAACAAAGCACTGGAGTAGGTTAATGAAGTAAAGCTACCAAACAGCCAGAGAAAGAACCACTAGAGGGCTGAGTTATGGTGTGATCAGTGGAACATGAGGACTGGTAGCCGTCTCAAATAGTTGCAGGGTTCTCGAGCATTGCTGTGTGTGGGGATGCCAGGTAGCTGGTGTGGAGCTGTACAGCACGCACGGCTCTACCGGGTGTTGGAGGTCCAGATGTACGTGAGGTAGGGGTCAGGGAGCGTGGGCCATCCGTCGCACTCACGGGAGCCTCCGATTAACTGGAGAGGAAGCAACGGCCTCCAGGGGGCGGGTGTGCCTTGATCTGCTAGAGCTCTACTGGTGTTCCCCGTGCACCACCTGGGATCAGCTATAGGGGTTGGGGAGGCAGTAGAACATGTGGGAGACTGGGGTGGAAATCAAGGCCGGGGTGCAGACGTGGATCTGGGGACAGAGTGCAATGCAACTCCTAATCCAGAGCAGTATGTGGCAAAGGCAGGGGGATTCTGGTGTCCCTGGTCTGCCTAGGTGGTCTGATGCAGCACCACTCAGTGGTGTCTGCTTGCTGGGGTGAGCAAAGTAGATCGGGGAGCAGCAACTGGGGAGCGCTGAGGGCACCAGCTTGTTGCTGTGAAGCTTACCTCCCCTCAGCCGTCATCCTCGGTCCAGGCCGCAGGCTTCGTCAGGTCCCGTTGCAGATCGATGTAGGCGGGAGTCGGGGCACACTCTCCGGTTCTCCCCAGAGACAGGGCCGCCCGTCCCCGGCAGCACCACCCGAGGTGCGGCACCGGAAGATGAGGTAGCGGAGGAGGCTTCCGGAAACAAGACGGCGCCCGTCCCGTCCAGGAAGCGGGGAGAGCCGCGGCTGCCGCGAGGGACCAAAGCGGTCAGAAGCGAGCCGCACCACTGGCGGTGAGTGCAGCGGTAGTTGGTGGGTCCCGGAGGGGGTCAAGCGGGCCGGAGGGATCCAACAGAGCTTCCAGCAGGCGGGCCCGAAAATGTAGGTCTCGGGCTATATGGGGGAGGCAGGCTGCAACCTGCAGAGAGGCCTACTGCCTCTCCCGGCTCCGCAGTCACTGCACTCCTGGAGGTAGGGAGAGGGGGGATTCCCATGTTTGATATTTTATAGTATTCTCTCCTGCCTTAAAAACATAGGGGGTCATTCCGACCTGTTCGCACGCTAGCTATTTTTAGCAGCTCTGCGCTCAGTTCAAAACTCTGCAATACTACGTATGCACCGCATTGCGCAGGCGCGTTGTACGGGTACAAAGCGGATCGGTGCTGGGCGATGGATTTAACGAAGAGTCCATTCGCACAGCCGATCGCAAGAAGATTGACAGGAAGAAGGCGTTTATGGGTGTCAACTGACCGTTTTGTTGGAGTGGTTGGAAAAACGCAGGCGTGTCCAGGTGTTTGCAAGGCGAGTGTCTGACGTCAATTCTGGGACCGGACAGGCTGAAGTGATCGCAGCGGCTGAGTAAGTTCAGACCCTTTCAGAAACTGCACAAAACTTTTTAGTACAGCTCAGCTGCACAAGCGTTCGCACACTTTCAAAGCGAAAATACACTCCCCCATAGGCGGTGACTATCTGATCGCAGCGCTGCAAAAAATAGCTAGCGAGCGATCAACTCGGAATGACCCCCATAGTTTCATATAATGTAGGTTATGTAGAGAGAAAATAATTCACTTTTGTAGTGTTTTTCTTTCTAACTTTATTACATGTTGACAGCAAAAACTGAACACTTCTAATTCTGCACTCTACTTCTACATTAAGATTTTAGACAAAAAGTGAAAGTGGGAACAAAATTGCAAAGTTAAAGAAATCACAGTGCATATAGACTTCTGTAACCTAATTAACCGAAATGTGCTAGGTATGTTGCCGCAAATGAACAGCAAGCCCGAAAATAATACCATCAAATAGGATCATTTCAGGTGTTTTTCAACGGATGACTGCAAATTATGGCCCTCATTCCGAGTTGTTCGCTCGCAAGGTGATTTTAGCAGTATTGCACACGCTAAGCCGCCGCCTACTGGGAGTGAATCTTAGCTTCTTAAAATTGCGAACGAAAGATTCGCAATATTGCGATTACACATCTCGTAGCAGTTTCTGAGTAGCTTCAGACTTACTCTGCCAGTGCGATCAGTTCAGTGCTTGTCGTTCCTGGTTTGACGTCACAAACACACCCAGCGTTCGCCCAGACACTCCTCCGTTTCTCCAGCCACTCCCGCGTTTTTTCCGGAAACGGTAGCGTTTTTTCCCACACGCCCATAAAACGGCCTGTTTCCGCCCAGTAACACCCATTTCCTGTCAATCACACTACGATCGCCTGAGCGAAGAAAAAGCGGTGAGTAAAAATCCAAACTTCATAGCAAATTTACTTGGCGCAGTCGCAGTGCGGACATTGCGCATGCGCACTAAGCGGAAAAACGCTGCGATGCGAAGAAATTTTCCGAGCGAACGACTCGGAATGACCTCCTATGTTAATAAAGGTGCATACTCCCAGTGAGATATTGACTTATGTACGATTTTGACTATATGATGTGGACTATTTATTTATTAACAGTTTCTTATATATCACAGCATATTCAATTGCGCTTTCCAATTAGAACAACAGTAATAGAACAAAACTGGGTAAAAACAGACAGACATAGAGGTAGGAAGGCCCTGCTCACAATCTATAAGGAAATAGGCATTGATAGACAAGGATAGATGCTACCTATTGTATAATGGTCCACCAGATTGCTAGGTGCTTAATGCGTTGTATGATATGATCACCCAGCAATGTTGACCAAGGAGGGAGTGAGAGAAAAAAAGACAAGATATGTGATGTTTTGTGGACTGTACAGAGAGGATGTAATTAGATAGGGAATCACTGACGGTTATGTGGGTGGGTCTGGAATTTGATAGGCTTGTCTGAAGAGGTGAGTTTTCAGGGAACGTTTAAAGGTTTGGAGACTAGACTTATAGGGGTATATTCTGAGCCGGCGCTACCATTAGGCAGCTTTAGGTAGCTGCCTCTGTGCGCCGGCCACTGGAGGACGGCACCACACGCTCATGATAAGAAAATGCTTTTTCTACCATCCTGCCTCCCCCCACCTCCGTGATAGCACCTTACCTATTCACTTGAGGACTCGGGCATGTTACCTGCACCCCAAAATCCCCCTCCCAACGTGAATGTGGACTCGGGCATGAATCCTGCACCCCCTGCATGATGCCCGCAACCCCACGCCACGAATTGCAGGCTCGAGCATGATGCCCGCACCCCCCGCATGATGTCTGCACACCCGCCCCGCAAATTGTGGACATGGGCATGATGCCTGCATCCCCCGCTTGATGCCTGCACCGCCCCCCCCCACCGTGAATTGCGGACTCGGGCATGATGCCCGCACCCCCCCCTTCCCCGCGCGATTGCGGACTCCGGCATGATGCCCTCATCCCCCACCCACGAGTTTCGGACTTTGGCCTGATGCCCACACCTCCCACCCGCGAATTTCAGACTTGAGCATGATGCCCGCACCCCCCCACCCCGCGCTATTGCGGACTCGGCCATGATGCCCGCACCCCCCACCCACGAATTTCGGACTCGGCCATGACACCCCCCAGCGATTGCAGTCTCGGGCATGATGCCCGCACCCCCCACCTGCGAATTTCAAACTCGGGGATGATGCCCAGACCCCTCCACAAATTGCAGACTCAGGCATGATGCCCTCACCTCCCACCCTCGCGAATTGCGGACTCGCCCATGATGCCCACACAAATTCCAGACACTTGGGCATGATGCCCACACCCCTCCGTAAATTGCAGGCTCAGGCATGATGTCCGCCCCCTAGCGATTGTGGAAATGGGCATGATAACCACACAACCCCCCCCCCCCCACACACACACACACACACACAAATTGCGTACTCGGGCATGATGTTCGAACGCCAGTAAACCACCCCTCCGATTGCAGGCTCCAGCTTGTTGCTTGCAACACCCTCGCGATTGCACAGTTGGGCATGTAGCACGCACCATCAAACCCGCTCCCCCCCCCCCCCCCACGCGATTGCAAATTAGGGCATTGTGTCTGAATATCCATGCACACACACGCCCTGGCGCGACTGCAGGTTCTGGGATGTTTCCGTCTTCCCCCTCCCCTGGATGACAGACTCAGGCACCCCACCCCGAGACTGCAGACTCCCGCATGATGCCTGCACACCCCCATCCCCTCCCCACACGACGATTAGAAAATCAGGCATGTTGCTCGCAACCCCTCCCCCCCCCCCCTTCTACTGCAGACTCGGTGATGTTTCCTTTTCCTACCCTTGCGATTGCAAACTCCCACTTGTTGCCCGCATCCCCCCCTCCCAACATACTTGGATTTTAGAATTGGGCATGTTGCCCGCAAAACACAACCCCCCCTACTGCAGACTTAGTGATGTCCCCCCCCCCCCCCCGCGCGATTGCAAATTCCCGCCTGTTGCCCACAGCCCCCACCCAAGCAATTACAGAATTGGGCATGGTGTTCGAATCTCCGCCCATTCGCAGACTCTGGCATGTTGACCGCATCCCCTCCCCACACCCTGCGATTGCAGTCTCAGGCATGTTTCTGCCTAACACCCCTTCAGCGATATGCAGACTCTTGCATGTTACCCGCACCACAAATCAAACCCCCCCCATCTGCAGACTCTCGCATGTTGTCGACACCCCCCACAATTGCAGACTCCTGCACGTACCATTATGTAAGCATAGGGGGGGTGGAGCAGGCTAAAGTTTTGCCTGGGGTGTTGAGAAACCTTGCACCAGCCGTGGGTATATTCAATTAGGGTCGGATCCATTCCAACATGTATTTGTCGGAATGGATCCGACAAGGGCTATTCAGTGCCCATCTCAATTCGACTTTTAAAAAGTCGAATTGAGATGAGGTACCGGAGAGGGGGGAGAGCCGCTGGCAGATGGGGGACAGCAGCGCTGCAGGAGGATGTGGCACAGCCGCCAGACCTCACGGCAGCGTCCACCCGGCTCCAGCAAGCGGGACCTCACTTGCTGGAGCCGGGTGGACGCTGTCGTGAGCGGCGGCTATGACACATCCTCCTGCAGCGCTGTGCTGTAGCGCTGCTCTCCCCCGTATGCCCGCGACTCTCCCCCGTCTGCCCGCGGCTCTCCTCCTCTTAGGACCCTTATCTCAGTTCAACTTTTTTTTAAGTTGAACTGAGATGGTCGGAAATGGGGCCAAAACCTGTCGAATTTGGCCCTGTTTCCCTCAGAAGTACGCGAATCGGCAGATATACCGCCAATTCAAGTACTATTCGACAAGTCAAATTCCCTGACTTGACGAATAAAATTGCTGGGGACTGTATAGGTCGGAACCCCTTCCGACCTGAAAAAGTCGAAAACTGCCATCTTTTCAACAAGACGGCAGTTTCAACCTTAATTGAATATACCCCATAGTGTGTGGGAGGGCATGCCACAGAGTGGGTGAAGCCCGGATAAACGCCTGTAATTTTGAGTGTGAACAAATAATGTGTGTGGATGAGAGACGCAGATATTGTGCAGAGCGGAGAGGTCGGGTAAGGAGATATTTTGAGATGAGTGAAGAGATGTATGTTGGTGTAGTTTGGTTAATAGCCTTGTATGTCAGTAAAAGTATTTTATATTTAATACGGTAGAATACTGGTAACCAATGGAGAGACTGACAGAGCGGATCTGCAGACGATGAACGTCTAGCGAGGAAGATTAGCCTCGCAGCTGCATTCAAAATGGATTGTAGTGGTGAGAGCCTATGTTTGGGAAGACCAGTCAGGAGACTATTACAATAATCAATGCGGGAGATAATGAGAGCATGGATTAGAGTTTTTGCTGTGTCTTTGGACTATGGGGGTCCTTCTGAGTGTGAATACAGATGAGAAAAACTCCTTTAATTTTTCTGCTATGTCATTATTGTCTTTGATTAAGACACCTAACTTGTCCTTTAAAGGGCCTATACTTTCTTTCTTTAATCTTTTGCTGTTGATGTATTTACAAAACTTTTTGGAGTTTGATTTACTTTCCTTTGCTACTAGCTTTTCACTTTCTATTTTAGCCACTCTTATTTCTTTTTTGCATATTTTGTTACAATCCTTATAGTACTCGAATGACTCCGCTTTCCCATCTGATTTAATTTTTTTTAATGCTTCCTTTTTTTTGCCCATTAGTTCCTTAATCTTTTTGTTAAGCCACATTGGTTTTGAATTATTAGTCCTTTGTTTTCTGCCCATAGGAATAAATTGAGTATACTTATCGAGCAGCGTTTTTAGGGGGTCATTCCGAGTTGATCGTAGCTGTGCTAAATTTAGTACCGCTACGATCATGTTCCCAGACATGCGGAGGGACGCCCAACATGTCTGTCCAGCCTCCCCTGCACAAGTACAATTTGTACTTGTTGAGTTACTCCCGGCCAGCGCAGCCTGCGTTGGCTGGACCGCGCCCCCAAAACAGCGGCTAAACACCGCCGTGCCGCCCCCTCCCGCCCAGCGACCGCCTCTGCCTGTCAATCAGGCAGAGGTGAACGCTAGGGAACGACGGCCTTTGACCGTCCGGCATGCGCCGGCACACTGCGGTGCCGGCGCATGCGCAGTTCTGACCCGATCGCTGTGCTACGAACAAGTGCAGCGAGCTATCGGGTTGGAATTACCCCCTATGTGAGCTTGCGATTTTGGCTATGAACAATTTTGGCTATACTTTGTAGTAGATAGTCAAAGTTGACTTGCCTGCACAGTCTACCTAACCTTGCGATACCGACCCCGCGGGAGTGTGCATTGGGATCGAATCAGTATCACAAGTTGCCTAACTCCTTGCAATATGCACTAACTTTCCTTGCGATTTTTGACTACTGTATATTGGGGGTCATTCCGAGTTGATCGCTCGCTAGCTAGTTTTAGCAGCCGTGCAAACGCTATGCCGCCGCCCACTGGGGAGTGTATTTTAGCTTAGCAGAAGTTCGAACGCATGTGCAGCCGAGCTCTGCAAAAACAGTTTGTGCAGTTTCAGAGTAGCTCTGAACCTACTCAGCGCTTGCGATCACTTCAGCTATTCGTGTCCGAATTTGACGTCATACACCCACCCAGTGAACGTCCAGCCACGCCTGCGTTTTTTCAGACATGCCTGCATTTTTGTAAACACTCCCTGAAAACGGTCAGTTGACAACCAGAAACGCCCCCTTCCTGTCAATCTTCTTGCGGCCGTCAGTGCGACTGAAAACTTCGGTAGAGCCTGTGCAAAACAACAAATGCCTTTGTACCTGTACGACGCGCATGCGCATTGTGGGGCATACGCATGCGCATAAATGCCGTTTTTTTCACCTGATCGCTGTGCTGCGAAAATCAGCAGCGAACGATCAACTCTGAATGACCCCCATAGTCAAAATTGCAAGGTAATATCGCACCGTGTGTACACACCTATATTGTTTGCTGCAGCTAACCTCACTGATAATACAGCAGTCCAAGCACTCAGCAGCCTGATCTGTCCAGTTTGGAGATCTAGTTGTGTGAGCAAACGGGAAACTGAAAGACAGGTTTGGCTCTGGAATGGCCGGCATAAGAATTTCTTTACAATGATGAACATGAAGTACACTACAGAAGGTAAGAATTAAGGGGCAGCAGAGGATGCTGAACTTAAAATAAATAAATACATTTGGGATGCTAATGTATTTTCCACATGTGTTTGTAATATTGATATACACATATAACTGATTGAGTTGCATTTTAAATCATTCTTAAAAGAAAACTGTGTTAATGGATATTGCATTGGTGATTATTTCGCCAAAAACCGCTCCGAAATTGTTGGGGGGTTTTATGAGTGAATTAGGTGAAGAACATGAATTTAACACTATCCCAAATGATTTTAGTAAAAAAAAAAAATATATATATATATATATATATATATATATATATATATATATTTTTTTTTAAAAATATATATAATTTCAAACATCGAAACATCGATCGGGAACATCGTGACCATCGGGGCTTTCAATTTGAAAGCTGGAACAGCCTCCAGGTATACAGGGGGGGGGGGGGCCTGGGGGGGGCTTGGGAGGGTTATGTTACACTCCCCAGCGGCTGCCATTGTCTGCAGCTACTGGGGGTAAGAGGCAATCAGTAGGGGTCCCCCTGACAGCAGCAGCGGAGGGAAGTTTCTCTTCCCTGTCGCTGCTAACACTATCTGACTGGTCACATCCTGTGCGACCAGGTCAGATAGAGCACTTGCAGGCATGGTCGCATCTGATGCAACCATGTCAGGCAAGTGGTTAAAGGCTTCAGTACAGAGCATTAATATTCTACTCCATGGGTCTTCAACCTGCGGCCCTCCAGCGGTTGTGGAACTACACATCAAAGCATGCCCTAACATAGTTTTGCTGTTAAGGCATGCTAAAACTAAGACATTGCATGCTGGGATGTATAGTTCCACAGCAGGGACGTGCAGGCAGTGCCTCTCCTGTCATAATGATTAAAATAATAAAAAGAAGATATTTATAGCACAGAGTCAGTGATAAATATCTTCTTTTATTATTGTAATCATTGTTCCCCTCTTACTATGGCTGCATGTTAAGGTGGGAGGCAGCGGGAGAGGTGCCTCCCGCTGCTAACACTAAAAGACCGGGCAGCAGGGGGCGGGCGGGGGGCGCGGCGCAGCAATGGGCTGTGAAAGCCCATCAAAAATGTATGGGGAAGCGGCACCTATACTGGTGCCGCAATGACGGGCGTGCATTCAGCCCCGATGAATGCACGCACCTGTCAGTCCCCCAGATGTGATTGGCCCAGCGGATCCAGCACTAGATCCGCTGTCCAATCACCCACAGGCGGGGGCCGGCTCCGTCCCTCCCGCTCCCAGCCAGCAGCAGCACTCTCCCCTCTCCTCAACCGACGGCATAAAAATGAGTCACATTGACTTATTAAATGCCGCATGCCGCCAGTGCCCCAGGGTCTCTAAAATAACGCTGTTAGGCCCGGAAAGCGCAGTCACTCAGTCAGCATTCACCTTTCGGGTCCCGACTCTTGGCTGAAGTGGTAGGAGGAGCCGACTCTATTTTCCTCCCCTCTCATCTCTGCTCCTCCTCCAAACTTAGTAATGCTGCCTCCTGCCTGTGCCTGATTAGTGGTGCCAGTATAAGAGATGTTTCCCGGGAGGCCGGCCAGGCTGTGAGGTCCGAATGCTGCATGTGGCCACCCCCCCAGCACCATGTCAGTCACCATTCATCACACAGGCAGAAGAGCACATGCAGCAGCGGTTCGGAAGCGGTTCCTACCGACAGCGGCAAGTGGCTTGTTTCCTCATCTGCAGTACCCCCTAACAGCTACAGCCCCCTCCGCAGGCACCCCTCCTCCCCCGCACACAGGCTCTCTTCTTCTCATTGCTCCAACCCCCCCCTTCCTCCTGCACAGACCCTCCCTTCCCTCCGCCATGCAGGTTCTGCTCTCCTCCCCTCACAGTTCAAACCCCCCCATTTGCGGAACCCACCGTTCACCGTCCTTCCCCACACAGATTTCCCCTCTCCTGCTATCTCTCTCACCTTATAGTTCCAAACTCACCCCTCATCCGTGACACACCTCATCCCTCTCCTCCACACATGTTCCCCTCAACTGCTCTCTACCCTCACAGCTCCAACCCACCCTCCCTCTCCTGACCCACACACGTTCCCTTCTTTAGCTACAACTCCCCTCACAGCTCAAAATCTCCCCAACCAAAATCAAGGCACCCACCAAACCCTGCCTTCTCCCCCACAAACATTCACCTCTCCTGCTCTCCTCAAGTTCCAAACGACCCCTCCAATCACACCTTCTTCCACACAAATTCTCCTTTCCTGCTCTCTCTTCCCTCGCAGCGCCAACTACCCCCATTCGCACCATCCCCAATCACCCCATCCCCCCCACACCAGTTACGGTTAGGTTGCAGTTAGGGTGGGGTTAGGATTAGGCATGGGTTAAAGTTAGGCTGTAGTTACGGTAGTGCCTCACCAGCCACTGACCTCACCTCACGCCACTGTTCCACAGTAGCTGGAGGGCCACAGGTTGAAGACCCATGCTCTACTCCCTTAGTGGAGGCCAGGGCCTCTATAGCTTGTCTCACCCAAGCTGAAACCAAGGCTGTTTTCTGGGGGGAGGGGCTGAGAAGGACTAATGAGAATCTGCGGTCTCCATCATCGCAACTTTCCACAACTTTGCTTTTTATTTATAGTATGTATAAAGTGCACATAATTCTGCTTGCTATTTATTTAGTTTTTACTTCTTTCTTGGATATCCTGCAATCTGCTGAATATTGTTCCAGAGCCCAACATGGCTTCTCCCACAGTGCGTATGCAGCGTGAATACATTCATGTTTCCTGTATGCACTAATGCGATTTCCTGTATAATGCCAGGGTCATCTGTATGGAAACAGGCAGATGCAGCAAACATTTTATATTAGTGAGACGACATTTAAGATAATTGTATCTGCTTTTTTTTGTTAATAAACACTAAGGTAGGAAAATCCGCATTTGATTATTTGAAACACTGATTTAATCTGAAAAGGACTATTTTAGTCATCTTCCTACGTAAACATTAAATGCAGCCTTTTGTACATACAGTGTGGGTACATCATGTCTGGTGTTGAAAGGATGCAGGAAACTTCAAAGCACCCAAGAGGAAGGAGATTGTAGAACAGAGGACAAATCCACCACAATGAGCACAGTCTACGGAAATCCCTGCTTGTGAATTAGCACAATTAATGATAACCTAGACTGCCAGTTAGCACGTCAGTGTTCTATTTCTGTAATCAGGTGTTTCCATTATTGTGTCTTTATCTTCTCTGCACAGATCTAGTTATGTTGCACTTGTGGAGGATACTGTATGCAGACATTAGTCTAAAGAAAGATAGAAGATGGTGTGTATTTGTTTCATCAAAAAAAATCATTGTATTAGGGCAAGAGCAGGTACTGTAGATCGAACACAGTACAGCAAGCACATATAAATTCCTGCTATAGTCCCATTTGCCTTGGGACTTGTCCATACCACAACATACTGAAAGGTTTATTTAATAGTGGGCATACTCTGGCTGAGCCTGCAGTTTAGCCCTGCTCAGTCGGTCACACATAATTGGCCCACATGGACCTGATCTGGCTGCTCGTCATCAGGACAGTCTGTGGCCTGTCAGCAGTGGCATATGCAAGCTGATAATGGTTCTCTTCTGACCAGACTCTCCAGTGTGCCCAGCAGTATTCCAGGCTATTCCAGTCTGATCATTGGCCCTCATTCCGAGTTGTTCGCTCGGAGATTTTCATCGCATCGCAGTGAGAATTCTCTTAGTGCGCATGCGCAATGTTCGCACTGCGACTGCGCCAAGTAACTTTACTATGATGAAAGTAAGTTTACTCACGGCATTTTCATCGCTCCGACGTTCGCATTGTGATTGACAGGAAATGGGTGTTACTGGGCGGATGCACGGCGTTTTAGGGGCGTGTGGCTGGAAACGCTACCGTTTCCGGAAAAAACGCAGGAGTGGCCGGAGAAACGGTGGGAGTGCCTGGGCGAACGCTGGGTGTGTTTATGACGTCAGCCAGGAACGAAAAGCACTGAACTGATCGCACAGGCAGAGTAAGTCTGAAGCTACTCAGAAACTGCTAACTCGTTTGTAATCGCAATATTGCGCGTACGTCGGTCGCAATTTTAAGAAGCTAAGATTCACTCCCAGTAGGCGGCGGCTTAGCGTGTGTAACTCTGCTACATTCGCCTTGCGAGCGAACAACTCGGAATGAGGGCCATTGTCGGGCTGATTATAGAGACACACACTTTTATATGCACTTGTGACCATCTTACATCACAGAAGAGTCTAACATTTCAGTAAATTTCTGGATCTGACATCCATGTCCTTAAGCCACCATGGCTGCAGTTACACACTTACTACAGAGATTGAGAGGAATTTACTTTCATTTATAAGTAAACTTGCCTTTAATTAACCATTAGAAAATAATTCTTAACAGGATCAAGACATTACCATAGATCAGAGGTTCTCAAAGCGGGATACGGTCATTAGGTCGACACAACTTAGGTCGACAGTCATTAGGTCAACCACTGAAGGTCGACATGTACTAGGTCGACACATTCATTAGGTTGACATATACTAGGTTGACAGGTCAAAAGAGTTTTTCAATTTTTATTCCATTTTTTGCATTTTTTCATACTTGACGATCCACGTGGACTACGATTGGAATGGTAACCTTGCCCGAAGCGAGCCATGCGAGGGGACACGGTGCACTAATTGGGGTTTCCCGTCACTTTATGAAGAAAACGACACCAAAAAAGTTTTTAAAAAACTCATGTCGACCTTTTCACCTGTCGACCTAGTACATGTTGACCTAATGCTCATGTCGACCTTCAGTGGTCGACCTAATGACTGAGGGATATGGGTCGTTGGGTCGACTCAACTTAGGTCGACAAAGCTTAGCTACAGGTTACTTAATTAGCACTTCAGTGAATTTGACTTAACCATCTGTGCTGAACCATGGATATACCTAAAACCTGGTGCCTTGAGAACAGCGTTTGAGAACCTCTGCCATAGATATAAATGCTGTAGTGGCAATATATTGTATTATGTGTTTTGGTTATCCAGAGTGGGTTTAAATATTTTTTTTCTTTATTTTTTAAAATATACATGCAGAAATGTATTTGTTGCTAATGAGTTACAGTATGTCATACATGTTACAGTACTTTGTAATCATCATCATCATCATCATATAAGTAAATAATTACCTTAATAACTAATATTCAATTATAGATGAGTTATATTTTACAGGAGTGACATCACTACTCTCAAAGTATAAGTGCTGACATCACTACTCAGCAAATGTAAGGGTATATTCTGTATACAGTATATGGCTCATAGGCGTCCATGTCGTGGCTACAAGATAACAAATTCTTGCAGTTCTCACCTGTTGTGTTTTTTTCCACCTGAATTTGTGGGATAGTTTTATTACTTGCTTGGGATTGATCTCTGCTTATGTTAGAAGCAGACTAACAACAGTATGAGGTTGTAAAACCAAGATTTGCTTCATCCCAGCATGACATGTGATTTTGCTTAACCAATGGCTAAATATGATGTTTTAATTTCTGTGTACCCAGTTTCAGAAGAGACTACTTATATATAGTTAACACAATTCTATTTTATTTCGTTATCATAATATATTATATGTATCAATTATTTATTGTTGAAGTACTAAAACTGAATGATAGAATATTTTTATGAATAAGCTGGAGTTTTTTTTTCTCCATAATATAACACCATCTACATAGGCAGCTCCTGCAATTGACGGCAATCTTGGCTTACCATAAGAAAATTACAGTGTCAGGAGGCCTTTTATATCCTTAAAATGAGTCCTACATCCACACACAGGGAAAGCAGCCATTTTGTTGAATCAATAATCATGAATTTGCAGGACATCCATTCTTTAGAAACCAGTGGATACCATAGTGAATGGATAGTCTGTTATCAGCCCACAAATTGTCAAGAAAATTTGGCCTCTATGGTCCATGCAGGGCCGGACTTGCCCACGGGGGTACAGGGGAAACTCCCGGTGGGCCCTACTGGGGTGGGAATAAAAAAAAAAAAAAAATCAGGGGAGGAGGGGACCCTCCTCTAGGGATCAGGTTCCAGACGGTGCTGTTATTAATCTAGTACATTATCATGCATGCACTACAGTATTTACTGTATATATTTATCAAGGGGCCCAACCCATGCAAAATGGTTAGGCAAACCAATGTGGCAGCTAGGCACACCCCCACTAGAGACTGGCCACATCCCTAAACATGGGCCCCTACCACTGCATTCCCCCAGTGGGCCCTACATACCCCAATCCGACACTGGGTTCATGGGGGGTAATTCCAAGTTGATCGCAGCAGGAAATTTTTTAGCAGTTGGGCAAAACCATGTGCACTGCAGGGGAGACAGATATAACATGTGCAGAGAGAGTTAGATTTGGGTGTGGTGAGTTCAATCTGCAATCTAAATTGCAGTGTAAAAATAAAGCAGCCAGGATTTACCCTGCACAGAAACAAAATAACCCACCCAGATCGAACTCTCTCTGCACATGTTATATCTGCTCCCCCTGCAGTGCACATGGTTTTGCCCAACTGCTAAAAAATTTCCTGCTGCGATCAACTTGGAATTACCTCCATGGTTAGCCCCAACAGGCAGTGCAGCGTACATGGCAGTTTAACCACTTACCTGACAGCTCAAGCAACTACCCTAACTGCAGGATGTGGTCTGTATGTTTCCACAGTAAGCAGGTGAAAGTACAAGATACTGTGGACAATGTCCTGCAAACCCACTGGATAAATGTGGAAATATAAGAATTGATCAGGGCAAGCCCAAAGCACTGGGGAACTAGAAACTAAAAAGTGTGTGTGGGGGGAGGGGCTATGTGGACAAATGTGGGTTTAATGTTACCCAACTATGGAGGTGCCTTCTCTTTAACCGTATGTTTATTTGTATGTTTGACAGTGTCTCGGTGTATTATTAAATCTGTAAAAGTGCTGTAGTCATCCTGTGACAAGACTTGCAGTGAGATACTGCAGCACAGTGATAGCTGTTAGTTCCTGTGCACACCCATCCACGCTCTGTCTCCCGTCCGTGCTCAGTCTTCCTCCTCCCACCCATGGCTCTCTACACCCTCCCATCCGCGGCTTTGACTCCCCCCTCCCGTCCGAGGCTCTGTCTTCGTCTCCCGTTCGCGGCTCTCTCCCCTTCCGTTCGCTGCTCTCTCCCCTCCCGTTCGTGGCTCTCTCTTCCCCCTCCCGTCTGCGGCTCTGTCTCCCCCTCTCGTCCGTGGCTCCCTCTTCCCCTCCCATTCGCATCTCTCTCTCCCCCCTCCCGTCCGTTGTTCTCTTTCCCACCTCCTGCCCGCACTCGCTGCCGGTGTGCATGCCGCAGACCAGCATTCCTCTCGGGAGGGCTCAGAGTCGGAGCAGGCAAGTCATCGCTCAGCTTAAACTGTTGGTGAATGTTCAGTAAATTGCAGGCCTGCAGCTTAGCCAGTTCCTGTTCATAAAGTTATCCCCTCCCCCCCCCCCTCAAAAAAAAGTGGAGATCTGTAGACTGTAGGACTCAAGTGCACTTAGAAAAGAAAGAAAAAATAAATATTAAAGATAAAAAAGAAAGGAAGCCTGTATATACATGCACAGAATTTATATATATGTTTAATATATGTTACATTTCTATTTTTTTTTTGTTGCTCTAGATTATTTATATACCTCAAAATGTATATTATTAATAATGTGTTTTTCTTATATTGCAACGGTGACCACTGGGGGTATTATGTGTATCTGGCACTGCTGGGGGCATACTTTGTGGGGTAATGTGAATTTGGGTCATACTGTGTGGCGTAATGTAGATTCGGCTCATACTGTGTGGCGTAATGTAGATTTTGCTCATATTGTGTGGCATTACGTGGATTTGGCTCATACCGTGTGGTGTAATTTAAATTTCAGCTCATACCGTGTGGTGTAATGTGAATTTCAGCTCATACCGTGTGGTGTAATGTGAATTTCAGCTCATACCGTGTGGCGTAATGTGAATTTCAGCTGATACCGCGTGGCGTAATGTGAATTTCGGCTAATGCCGTGTGGTGTAAAGTGAATTTCAGCTCATATGGTGTGGCGTAATGTGAATTTTGGCTCATACTGTGTGGTATAATGTGAATAAGTGGCACTACTGTCAGTAGCTGGTGAGCATAGAGACATGTGTGACAAATGCTGGTGTCCTGCGGAGGAAGGGTCTGATGCCATAGAAAGAGGCAGATGTGGCTCTAATGGCACATGTGTAAATTATAAACCTTACTTGTGTTACATTAAAACTGAAATGTTCGGCCCCCCCTAAATCTGCCATATTTTTCAGCGTGGTCCACTCAAAATCAGGGTGTAGGTGCTGGGGGGGGTGAGGCGTGGGGTGTGGGGAGGGGAATGGTAATGTACATAGGCCCACCACTCTCTAGTTCCACTACTGGGTCAGGGATAGGTTGGGGAAGTGTAAGCAGCGATAGGGAGCAGCGGCAGCTAGGACTCAGGGATATACCACAGCGGACAGTCCGTACCGGCCGGTGGTCGCACCATTCTATTTTATTTTATTTCTCTGGGGTGTATTATATCTAGTTTCTTATTAGGAACTAGGGAGAAATTAGATTAAGTCATCTGCAAGAATGTAAAATAGTTCTAGACATGTCCCTGTGTGGTGCTAGACACACCGCTCCGGCGGTGCACCCCATAATACAATTAGCTGTGCACGCCTAAGCTGCTGTACCTGCCACACTGTTTGACAGGCAGCGGCACCGGCAGCATGAAGCTTCCCCTTACCTCCCTGGCTGACAGTAGTCCAGTCTCTGTCTGTGTGTGTACAGCGGCTCCTGTCTGAAAAAGGGGCGGGGCTTACCAGCGCTGAGGGGCGGCGCTACACGGGACCATGGCCATGCTGCAGAAGGCAGAATACAGAGTCAGCCAGCCAGATGGTGAGTTGAGGGAGAGTGAGTGAGAAAGTGTGTGTGTGTGTGTGTGTGTGTGTGTGTTTGTTTGTACTGTATGTGTGTCATGTATGTACAGTATGTATGTGTATGTGGTATATGTGTGACTGCAGCATAATGTGTGTAAGCGTTACTGGTAGAGGGGGCGTTGCGTGTGTAAGCGTCACTGGCAGACGGGGTGTTGCATGTGTAAGCGTCACTGGTAGAGGGGGCGTTATGTGTGTAAGCGTCACTGGTACAGGGGGCGTTACATGTAAGCGTCACTGGTACAGGGGGCATTACCTGTGTAAGCGTCACTGGTACAGGGGGCATTACCTGTGTAAGCGTCACTGGTACAGGGGGCGTTACGTGTGTAAGCGTCACTGGTACAGGGGGCGTTACATGTAAGCGTCACTGGTACAGGGGGCATTACCTGTGTAAGCGTCACTGGTACAGGGGGTGTTGCGTGTGTAAGTGTCACTGCTGCAGGTGGCGTTACGTATGTAAGCGTCACTGTTGCAGGGGGTGTTACGTGTGTAAGCGGTACTGGTACAGGGGGCGTTACGTGTGTAAGCGGCACTACTACAGGGAGCATTATGTGTAAAAGCATTATGTGCGCTGTCCCTTTGTAAAGAATGCGAGGGCGCAAATTTATAGTTTGCAGGAGGGCGCCGAGCACCCTAGCTCCGGCCCTGTATGCACAACAGAATGTGAAGCACACTTTACACTTACATAGTAACATAGTTTCTGAGGTTGAAAAAATACAATTTGTCCATCGAGTTCAACCTATTTGTGGTCTCCTACGCTGTAATATTTTTAGGACTAATTTTATATGCTGTGAATATCGGTCGTTGTGTTTATTCCTCTTTTTTTAACTATAGTGCGTGATCTACTCACCATAACCCTGTATATCCTTAACCATTAGGAATTTATCTAGCCCATTCTTAAACGTATTGACCGAGTCCGCCATTACTACTCTCTCGGGCAGGGAATTCCAAACACATGTTGTCCTTACTGTGAAGAAACCTTTTCGCCTCTGTGTGCAAAATCTCCTCTCCTTCAACCTGAGCGGATGTCCACGTGTCCTCTGTGTCGAACTTTTAATAAACAGATCCTCCGCAAGCTCTGTGTATTGTCCCTTTATATATTTGTAAATGTCAACAATGTCCCCTCTTAAACTCTTCTTTTCCAGTGTAAACATGCCTAGCCTAGCAAGCCTTTCCTCGTATCCCAGCGTCTCCATCCCCTTAATCAGTTTGGTCGCCCACCTCTGAACCTTTTCTAGTTCCAGGATATCCTTTTTGTAGTATGTGTCCAAAATTGTGCACAGTATTCAAGATGTGGCCTCACTAGGGATTTATGTAATGGGAGTATAACACTCTCATCCCATGCATCAATTCCCTGCTTAATGCATGCTAATACCTTATTTGACTTCTTTGCTGCAATCCTACTTTGGGTACTGCTGCTAAGCTTGTTATCTACTGTATGCGAATGCCTAAGTCTTTTTTTTTCAGTACAGAATCCCCTCATTTTACCCTATTTAGTATGTAGGTGGTATTTTTGTTCATTCTACCAAAGTGCATTACCTTATACTTGTCTGTATTGAACCTCATTCTCCAGTTTGCTGCCCATGCTTCCAGTTTAAAAGTCATTCTGAAGAGACTCAGCATCTCCCTCCGAATTTATAACCTTACACAGTTTGGTATCGTCTGCAAAAATTGACACCATGCTCTCTAGACCGACTGCTAGGTCATTTAATAGTGGTCCAAGTGCAGACCCTTGTGGCACACCACTTAGTACTTCAATCAAATTTGAAAAAGTTCCATTTACCACAACTCTGTGCTCCCTATTATCTAACCAATTTCTAACCCAAGTTCATATTGTGCCCCCTAGCCCCAGTTCTTGTAACTTATAGTTAAGTCTCATGTGCAGTACTGTTTCGAAAGCTTTAGCAAAGTCTAAAAAGATTACATCCACCTTCTTACCCTTATTTAGGTTCGCGCTGTTTCATTAAAGTCTAGTAAGTTTTTTTGACATGATCTATCCTTCACAAATTCATGTTGGTTCCTAATAATAACCTTATTGGCTTCAAGGAACTTCTGCATACTATACCTTAAAATACCTTCCAGTACTTTCCCCACTATAGATGTAAGACTAACTGGTCTATAGTTACCCGGTTCAGATTTCCTTCCCTTTTTGAATATCGGCACTACTTCCACTATACGCCAGTCTTTGGGGACCATGTCTGATGTAAGTGAGTCATTGAAGATCAAAAATAGCGGTCTTGCTAGTTCGGAGTGTAGTTCCATAAGAACCCTTGGGTGAATTCCGTCGGAACCAGGTGACTTATTAATCTTATTTTTTTTTAATCGGTCACAGATTACTTCCTCACTTAAATAAGCACTCAGCATTGGGACATTATTGTTGCTGATGTTATATGTTAATCCCGCCATCTGGTCCTCTCTTGTGAATACAGATGAGAAAAACTCCTTTAATTTTTCTGCTATGTCATTATTGTCTTTGATTAAGACACCTAACTTGTCCTTTAAAGGGCCTATACTTTCTTTCTTTAATCTTTTGCTGTTGATGTATTTACAAAACTTTTTGGAGTTTGATTTACTTTCCTTTGCTACTAGCTTTTCACTTTCTATTTTAGCCACTCTTATTTCTTTTTTGCATATTTTGTTACAATCCTTATAGTACTCGAATGACTCCGCTTTCCCATCTGATTTAATTTTTTTGAATGCTTCCTTTTTTTTTGCCCATTAGTTCCTTAATCTTTTTGTTAAGCCACATTGGTTTTGAATTATTAGTCCTTTGTTTTCTGCCCATAGGAATTAATTGAGTATACTTATCGAGCAGCGTTTTTAGGGGGTCATTCCGAGTTGATCATAGCTGTGCTAAATTTAGCACAGCTACGATCATGAACTCAGACATGCGGGGGGGGGGGGGGGACGCCCAGCACAGGGCTAGTCCACCCCGCATGTCAGTGCCGCCTACCCCCTGCAGAAGTGCAAAGGCATCGCACAGTGGCGATGCCTTTGCACTTCAAGAGTAGCTCCCGGCCAGCGCAGCTTTAGCGTGCTGGCCGGGAGCTACTCTTCGCACCCCGGCACGCAGTGGCTGCGTGCGACGTCACGCAGCTGCTGCGGGTCACTCCCCGCATGGTCCGGGCACGCCTGCGTTGGCCGGACCGCCCCCACGAAATGGCGGCCAAATGCTGCCGTTTCGCCCCCTCCCACCTATTGACTGTCTATGCCTGTCAATCAGGCAGAGGCGATCGTAGCGCAGCGACGGACGGCCACGCACCGGCTCACTGCGATGCATGCGCATTTCTGACCCGATTGCTACGCTGCGAAAAACTGCAGCGTGCGATCGGGTCAGAATGACCCCCTTAATACCTCCCATTTCTCTGTAGTACTTTTTCCTTGAAACAAAATTTCCCATTCACTGTCCCTTAGAGCTTCCCTCAACATGCCAAAGTTGGCTTTGCTAAAGTATAGAGTCCTAGTTGAGTCTATATAGGACTGCTTATGAAAACTGATATTGAATGTGACCATATTGTGCTCGCTGTTTCCCATGGTCTCCTCTAGTATAATATTTGATATCAATTCCCCATTGTTTGTTAATACAAGGTCTAAGATTGCATTGTACCTAGTTGGTTCCTCGTTTAGTTGAAGTAAGTAGTTATCATTTAGTGTGTTTAAAAACCTATTACCCCTAGCAGTATTACATTAATCATTTGTCTAATTAATCTCTGGATAGTTAAAATCTCCCATCACTATTATGTCTCCTAATCCTGACGCTTTTTCAAATTGTTTCAGTAACAATTCCTCATCAGACACATTAAAACCAAGTGGCGTGTAGCATAGCCCTAATACTATCTTTTTTGTTCCCCTTCCCCCGCATGCAATTTCTACCCATAACTTCTCAACAGTATTTACAGTCTACTAGTGAATATCTTCCCATGTAACAGGTTTTAAAAACGGCTTTACATAAAGACATAACCCTCCACCCCGTTTGTTTATCTGTCTCCCCTGAACAGCGTATAACCCTCCAGATTGACTGTCCAATCATGAGATTCGTCGCACCAAGTTTCAGTAATGCCTATAATAGCCGACAGCGTGGTTTCGTGGGTCGACTCCTTAAAATTCCTAGGGTCAAAAATTTCCAGAGACCTCAAATGGGTACCCAACATAAGCACTGTCCTAAAGAAGGCCCAGCAGCGGATGTTCTTTCTGAGGCAACTCAGGAAATTCAACATCCCACAGAAGCTGCTGCTCATCTTTTACACAGCGATCGTAGAATCGGTCCTATGTTCCTCGATCACAGTCTGGTATTGAGCTGCCACTGAGAGTGACAGACGGAGGCTGCAAAGGGTGGTGAGGACAGCTGAAAAGATCATTGGGGCTGACCTCCCTCCCGTCCAGGAATTATACCAGTCAAGGGTCAGGAAGCGAGCAGAGAAAATCCCGGCAGATATGAAGCACCCAGGTCACAAACAGTTTGAACCGCTTCCATCAGGCAGATGCTACAGGTCCATTCCTGCGAAGTCGACCAGATCTATAAAAAGCTTCTTCCCACTAGCTGCCCACCAGATGAACAATATATAAAAAGTCTAACATATAATATGTCTAATATGTGAGTCTATCGTACAGTTGCAATGTGCAGTATGAACTCATACGTGTAATGTTTGTAATGTATGTTACATTTTCCCCCTTCTTATGCTATCTGTTCCCCCTTCATGTTGCTGCTTGGCGATGCATTGTACCGCAAAAAAATCCTAGTGTACCTGAGTACACCTGGCCAAATAAGCTGATTCTGATTCTAATATCATACTGTTTGCTTGCTGCAAGGACTTCTAGTGTCTCCTTTTTCCCTGTAAGGCTTCTAGCGTTTACATACATACAATTAAGATAAGTATTCCCCCTTGTGCTAGGGACATCATTTTCTGTATGCAGTATTGATGACCCATAATCGCCATTAGTTAGCGTTTTGGCAATACCCTCGTTAGTACCCTTGCCAGCTGCTCTTTCCCTCCCCCCTTCTCCATCCCCATTTAGTTCACTACCTCCATCCTTACTATTCTCACTGCATGACCCGTAGTTTCTAGCTAAACCCTTCCCCCAGGCATCTAGTTTAAGATCTCCTCCAACCTTCTAATCATCCTTCCCCAAGCAAAGCTGCCCCCTCCTCATTCCGGTGCAATCCATCGCGACAAAAAAGATTGCGCCTGACTGAGAAGTCTACCCAGTGTTCCAGGAACACAAACCCCTCTTCCCTACACCGATCTCTAAGCCACGCATCAACCTCCCTAATCTCACTCTGCCTTCCTGGGCTAATGCGTGGCACAGGTAATATGTTGGAGAATATTACCTTAGATGTCCTTGCTATTACCCTAGATGTTTCTGGCCTAAGTCCCAATCTTTCTTAAGGATATCCCACCTACCACTAACCTTGTCATTGGTGCCAACGTGCACCAAGACCGCCGGGTTGTTCCCAGCCCCTCCCAACAATCTTTCTACCCGGTCCGCGATGTGCCGTCCCCGAGCACCTGGGTGACAACAGACTGTACGGCGATCACGGTCCTGGTAGCAGATTGCTCTGTCTGTCTTCCTGATAATAGAATCCCCTACCACCACAATCTGACTAGGTACCTCGCTTTCTTTTATCCCATCAGTGCCGGAGGGACCGCTCCTCCGGTTGCTAGAGGGTACAGTCTTCTCCAGCTCAGTTATTTCTTCACTACCAGCCATCAAATCTACGTCCAAGCGGGCAAATTTATTGGGGTTTGGTAGTTCAGAGATGTCGTGGCTCCCCCTCATTTTCTTCCTTCTAACTGTGACCAAGCTGGCTACCTGGTTGTCCTCTTCATCCGGTGTCCGCCCCTGCAACTCCTCCACCATTCTATCTAAGCTTTGCTCGAGATTGTGAATATCCCTCAGTCTTGCGGTTTGCTCTAGATCAGTTACCTGGGCTTCCAGGGCAGCCGTTCGCTCACACCTCGCGCAGATGTGTTCACACTGGGACGGTTGCTCCTGCCGCGCATACATCATGCACGACATGCAGTGATGTGTATAGACAGGTGTCTCACTTCTGCAGATAGGCCATTTGAGGCAACTATGTCCTTGATTCACAAGACTAAGAATCTGATTTACAAGGTAAGCTATTAATAAGGAAGAGATATTTGATCATAAGCATTTCTCTGATAATTTCTTTTCAGTATTTTGATACTGTTTTATTTAAAATACACCCCAATGATGGCTATATATACAGTGACAAATACCAGTATAATTGAGAAGATTTAAACATTTGTCACCATAATAGAAAAGAGCTGACTGGCCAAATGGGATCATTGACCACACTGTACTTGGGATGACTGGCCAAATGGGATAGTGAACCATAAATATGATGACTGGCCGAATGGGAAAGAGGACCATACTTTGTGGTAATGTTTAACTAGTGTAACGCTGGCAATACATTAGGACAACCAGCATCCGATCCGATTCCATCATACGATTACCCTTCAATCCCCTGGGAGCCCCAGGCATACGATTTGGAGTTTTATGTGCATGCGATGAAGCATACAATCTATCAATAGATTGTGTGCCTTACAAAAAGCATGTGATTACCTGGAAGGAAATGCATCTCAATAATGATGCTGATCATATAAGATGCATTGTATGTGCATAAAACAAGGTACGATGTGCATACGATTACGATATACGATGGATAATATGTGCTGCACACATGATTTGAGGACGCAACATTCTAACCACGGGTCCGCGCATTGCATCGTAATCGCACCGAAAACACATACGATGTGCATAAAATGCATCATATGACACGTCTAAATCGTACATTTGTACACGATGTCGTGCAGTGGCGTAACTAGAAATTTTTCTCCCCCAAGCCAAAACATTCTCTGGCGCCCCCCCCCCCCCCCCCCTCCATAATTGCCACTAGCAAAGGGATGAATCTGCGCATGCTGAAGGTGCGCGCCGCAGAAGGGGGAGTGGCCTTGCTGAAATGGGCGTGGCTTTGCATAAAGGAGCGTGGCATTGCAGGAAAAGACTACCTTATACCCCAGTTTTGCAACCTGCACGCCCGGACGTTGGCCACCGCAGGAAAGAAAATTAATCCTGATTCATGCCCCTTACATTTTTTTGTCATTTTTCCTCCTTATAGTAATGCCCAGTATACATTATGCCACATACTGCAATGGCCGTTAGACATTATGCCACACACAATAATTAAGCCCTACAGTAAGGCTCCTAATTACTTTTAAATTACCTGCTCGTTGCCAGGGGTTTCCTGCTCTTGGTTCCATGCATGGTGCCAGGGGTTTTCATGCTCAGGGTGTCATGCTTGTTGCCAGAGGTATCAAGTGCTGGGTTTCAAGCTTGTTGCCAGGGGGTAATATTCGTTGCCAGGGGTTTCATGCACTGGGTGTCATGCTTGTTGCTAGGGGGTAATGCTTGTTGCCAGGGATTTCATGAGCTGGATGTTGTGCTTGTTACCAGGGGGTAATGCTTGTTGCTAGGGCTGTGCTTCCAGTGCCACATATGCCCCCAGTTCCAGATATTCCCCCACAGTGCTAGATAAAAATATGCCCCCATAGTGTCAGAAACACATATGCCCCCAGTGCCAAATATCCCCCCCAGTGCCCCATATGCCCCCCCCAATGCAGCTACACATATATCCCTAGTGCCAAATATGCCCCCCCAGTGCCAGTTACACATATACCCCCAGTGCCAAATATGTCCCCCCAGTGCCAGTTATACATATACCCCCCCGTGCCAACTATGCCCCCCAGTGCCAGTTACACACCCTCCCCGGGGTCCCCCGCTGCTGTGAGTTCTAGGAAGGAGCCAAAGGGCACAGCGCGCGCCTCTCCTTGCTGTGTCCGTCCTGTGTGTGTCTCGTCTCCAACGGCGTGTCTGTCAAATGAAGTGCTGCTGGTCCGCGAGCTCTGATTGGCTCACGAACCGGCACTTCATTTAACAGACACGCCGCCGGAAACCCAAGAGGGACACACAGGAGAGAGGCATGTGCTGTGCCCTCCGGCTCCTTCCCAAAACTCACAGCAGCAATCGGTGGCGGCGGCGCCCTCGCAGCCCTGCGCCTCCAAACCACCGCAATGGTTGCGGGGGCAGTAGTTACGCCACTGATGTCGTACTAGTGTACGGCCAGCATCAGACTTGTAATTTAGGGGCTTATGCATCGTAGGTAACAAGATGGCCGTAAGTTACTCTTAAAAAGAACTCAAAACTCAGGCACACATGTCAGAGCACAGCATGACCATCAATGTGCTCTATGTGGATGTGCATTTTTTATAAGGATAGTTAGCAATTAATGTAGATTAGTATAAATAAGGATGGGGGGGGAAGGGGGGGTTTGAAACCAGGCCCCAAAAAAGTCACAGCTACCATCCCCAGACATGCGCCCTACATTCTGCATGAAGCCTGCTCCCTTGGTCATGCAGCCTTAATTAGTATCGGAGCCCACTGGAACGCTCTGTGACCCTCCAGAGTTACTCTGTGACACTCCATACAAATGCACAAGATGATTCTGTAATAGCATTATGGTTAACGTGAGCCTGTATTGTAGCTGTGTGTGTAAGCTTTGTAGTATATTCATCTGTTTCCTTTGTATATTATTGTCTCAGTTTTATATATATGTGTGTGTGTGATTTTTTTTAAAAGACTTTTTTAAACTATAACATATATACATAGTTAGTTGTTGGTCAGTTTTGGCAATGTTAGGTGCTAACAAATTTATATGTCATGTGTCCGCTTTGTTCTACATATCATATGCATAGTTGGGTCTTGAGTGCCCTTCAGTGTGGTGATTTGTTAGAAATTCAGGATTACCTCAGGGTAGCTATGGGAAATGAATAACTTTGTCCGTGCTGACTATAACAAATCCATAGTTTGCAAGTTAAACATCAACAATACAGGACTTCTATTTTCATGAGCGAGATATGCATGACTTTAGCTGAGAAAAGCTTTGTGTCACCTTAAAGACACCTCTTGTTACAGGTAAGATAAAATAAAATAAATATGTTTTGTATTAAAGGCATCATATACCAAAACAATCAATGTAACCAATATAAAAATGTGTATGTAAAGCAGATAGGTGGTGATCCCTGCCACCCAGAAGAGTATTTAAGTCTCCTAAAGCCGCCCACTTTACTCAAACTTGGGCAGTTGATAATGTCATCGTAGCCCTTCTTTTTCATTTAATTTTTTTGGCAAAAAAAAATAAATTATATATATATATATATATACACACACACACACACACACACACACACACACACACACACACACGTCTGGTGGAGGGCCCCAGGCTCCCTCCCCTTACCTGGCAGCAGCAGCTCTTCTCTTCAGCTGCAGTGTGGCCATGAAGGTGGTTAAAAAATAAAAAAAAATCAGTATTATTTTCTGAGGGTGCATGACCACGCCTTCTGTAGTTAGGCCACGCCCCCTGAACATTACCTGGGCCCAGTTAGGCTCTTTACTGCCCTGTATATATATGACATCACCTGGGTCTCACTTATTAATGATGTTAGTATCTCTTAGAAATTTGATGAATATGGTTTAGTCTGTAGCATCCACTGTGTATATTGTAATTGACAGACACACTATAAGATGTTTGTCATTATAAAACCTTTTGTGACTGGAATGTTTCCTAATCTACCCCTCACTAGTATCACTGACAGAAATATTGATGTATTTAGTAAAAAAATATCAAATATATTCGGTTCTGATAAT
This sequence comes from Pseudophryne corroboree, assembly GCF_028390025.1. Taxonomy (NCBI): domain Eukaryota; kingdom Metazoa; phylum Chordata; class Amphibia; order Anura; family Myobatrachidae; genus Pseudophryne; species Pseudophryne corroboree. Next base: position 268,175,555 of record NC_086448.1, on the reverse strand, counting down.
CTCTTTACACTTTTAGATTTTCCAGTGCTGTCTAGAAATATTTTAATATGGAATTGCTTGCGTCATACTCCTGGTCCCTGGCAGTTGATTACACTCTAGGGCCCAGTACTGGGACCATCATCCATTTTACTTGGTTATTAGCCACTTGAATACAGTATGTTTCATGTGGCACAAGGGAATTGTTAAACTTTCCCAGGATGTCAGGAATAACAGATCCTGGGGTACTCAAGGCCTAATCATAGCTGCCATGATAACTAAAATATTCTGTTTACACGAGTAAAGTTTAGTATTCTTTTTTAGATTAATTTTATTATAAAAAAGTTATTTTCAACATGCTGCACACATGGGAAAATTATTTTTTTTATAAGCATATGTAACATGTATTGGTCATGAATGGGATACAAAAATATGTTTATTGGAAATCTTTTGAATAGCCCATTTTAGTTTGCATGAAGGTCATTTTCTGTTCTTGCATTGCGCCAGTGTTCCAAGTGGTATTACACCTGGGTTGGATTTCTTCAGTTAACATTGAGTCCTGTTGGAGAAAGAGCGCTATATAAATACATTTATTATTATAATAACATGTACAGTAGAAGGAAACACTATGCGGCTTCTTCTGAGTAACAAGCGGCAGCATTTGCGTCCGTGTCTTTTACAGGTCGCCCGTCTGCAATTGTACGGAAATGCCACTGCAAGTCAGTCGTGCACACAAATGTGCAGGGACTGAGATGTCCACTTTCAGTGGATTTAGATGATCAAATACCGCTTGGTGCATCTGTAGATGCAGCCAGTGTTCGCACCATCAAAACTTGGGGCCTAATTCAGACCTGCGATTTTGCAGAGGGCTGCGATCAGATAGCCGCCACCCATAGAGAGTGAAAACCCGCCCCGTGCAAGTGTGCGAATGCATACTTACGCCGTGCGAAAACTTTGCCATACAGCGGACATCTAAACATACGTTCGCAACTAACCATTGAATGATTTTTCCATTCTGTGCAGTCTGTGCGTAGCCCAGGACTTACTCTTACAGTGCGATACAAACAGGCTGATCGGGGCCGGAGCTGACGTCACACACCCGCCCTGAAAACGCTTGGGAACGCCTGCATTTTCCCTGAAACTCCCAGAAAGTGTCCAGTTACCGCCCACAAACATCCGCTTCCTGACGATCACCTTGTGTACGTCTAGCGATCAAAAAAATTGCAGGATTCTTTTGCGGTATGGCCTCATGCGTGCGCACTTCAGTGCATATGCATGCACAGTCTATCGATAATCGTCCGCTGTGCGAATTCACACAATAGTGATCAGGTCTGATTTAGGCCCTTGCACCAGCCCCAAACTAGGTGCAGATTCTCCGTTCGTTTATGCCCTCCAATGTGAATGATTGTGTATCTGAGTTCGCGACCACTACAGCGACATGCCTGTGCGACTCCCATAATACACCCATAAGACGGACTATCTCCATGCGTCCGCTTTGCCACCTCCCCATTACCGCCCAGGAACGCCAAATACATTCTCATGGCATTTATTAATCGTAGCTGTGGAACTGTGCTCACGGACTCTGGACGCATGTGCAGTGCAAATCAGACATATGTGCAGAAGAAAAAATCACTCAATTGCACCCGACATCGCCACTACATCCCCTATACTATCCCCTATAGGATCAGTCCCTATAACTTAGTCCTCCAGACCCATGACCCTGCTCTTAGCCATTAGATATGCCAAACAGCTAATTCTAGGCATGTATAAAGCATTAATGTTTCTGAATACAATATAAACTGGACCCAACCAAAAAGTTTAACGAATATGAGCGTCCGACTTTTAGAATTTTCACTTCTATTGGACAAAAACAAAACATTCCACTGATTTTCTTGTAGACTGTAAGCTCTTCCAAGTGGTCTCCATTTCTGCTTGTTTGGACTTTTATGTGTTTTATATATTACATTGACTAACCATTTTAAATTATTAAAATATGTTGCATGTGAAGTCTATTGAAAACAGTAAATAACTTCATAAAAATGGCTGCTGCTCTTTTTTAACTGGTGGTGTTTTTATTTTTCAGCAAATGAAGCTGTCTTTTGAATCACTCACTGAAGACGCCATAGACTCTTGAAGAAACGCATCTTTCATGGTGGAGGATTAAAAAAAAAATATCTATTTAAAAAATCTTGCAGTAAAATGTTCTCTTTTACCTACACCAAAGCACTGCTTGGCTTCTCAGGTTTAAAAGTTTTACTTTATTTACTGTATTGCTTCTATTATTGTGTATCTGTATTAACTGGTGCCTGCATGTTGTTTCTGTGTATTTTGCTTTGTGTGTAGTGTACGGGATGTAGTTACTATCCTGGCAGTCGGATCCCGGCGGTCAGAATACCGATGCCGGGATCCCGACCGCCGAGAATGCCAACAGCGGCGCCAAGGCTATTCCCACACGTGGGTGTCCACGACACCAACAGAGTGGGAAATAGAACCTTTGGCGAGCACAGCGAGCGACCTAGACCCAGCGTGGCTAGAAATGCGAGCCCGCAAAATGGCTTTCTAGCGCTCGCGCCGCTGCTGGGATCCCGTGGTCTGTATTTTGACCTCCAGGATCCCGACCGCCGGCATTACAATCCCAACCCTAGTATACAATGTGCCTCGATCAACAATATTCTGCAGTTCCACTGGCTGGCAGATTATTGTATGAAGTACAGCTCAACAAAAGCCTGGGTGCAGAAGTACAATGCGGATAGTCTGTCTGTCCTTATAGCTGAGCTTAGATTGGTTACATGTGTGTGTATATACAGCAGATTTATATGCAGGTCTGTAGTTACAATTGATTTGATTTTACAAAAGGCTATGATGATCATGTGTACAATAACACTACACCAGCTCACCCAAAGTTTACCCTTCAGAATCACTGAGAAATATTAAACTGTTATGAAATATAAATTATGTAACATTCATGAAAGTGCAATAGGTTCTATTAATTAATATTGTTCCAATGATACAATAATGTTTTACAAGGGAATGTTGGTAAACCATCTGTCGCCCACATTGATAAAAGTGGAATAAAGATAAATAATGTTACAAAGTACCAGTCAGTATTTTGTATATCGAATTCTGATACACAGCTTCATATTTTCTTCTGATTATATCTTATTTCTGTCATTTGTAAGTCAAAAGCAAAAAGCAAAAAAAAATGATTGTAATGTTTACAGAGACAAAAAGCATCTCCAAAGTGACCGTCACGATATTGAAGTTCTTTTGACAATCTCCGTTTCTCAGGTGGTTTACCTTTCTATGACATAACAATCGTGTTAAGATTATTTGTTGTTCCTTTGCAAGATGAGTCTTACGATTGTGTTTTTACATCCTCATTTTTTTATAATATGTACATCCAGTATCTCTTTTCATTTTATGAGGGACACACCAATTCCATAAGCTAGAATTTGGCTTTTAATAAAAGATTGTGCCAGATCAGAGTCGTAACGAGAGGTATGTAAACCATGTCGCTACCCAGGGCGCCAGGCCACATAATAGCTGCCTTGAGGACAACCAATGCCAGCTGGCAGGGTGCCTGGTGTAGCACCCTGCCACACAGAAAGGCGCAGGGTTCCTCCCTCAGAAGTGCCCTTCTTGTGCCCGCTGTGGTGGGGCTCCCTACTACCAACAAGCAGGGAATAAATATAGCTAAGAGGTGAATATTTGCAACTGGGCACAGTATGTGATGCAAAAGCAATTTATTTTATTTATTGTTTGCATCCAGGGAAAACATTGCTTTAGCATGTAGCAAATAAACCCTGTGCATGTTTATTTTTACATTGCGATTTAGAGTTGACCTAGGACGTTCTCCCTCCATGCTCTAAATCTGTCTGCACATTGCAGATTTCCCTGCCTGTACTGTAGCTCAACATGTAATTGCCAGGTTGGAAATGATTACCCTCTAGCTGGATTTACTCCAACTGTAAAAGTGGAGCTAAATGTACCAGAAACCAGGGTTTGGATTTGGATTCGTATATCTCTTATCATCAGGTAGCAAAGGTTATTAATGCAAGCTTCTCTGATTGTATGGTAGTTAAAGTGAAAGGAAGTAAATAGTCACTACATACTCAACAAACTATTCCTGAGAACTCAGGCTGCTATTAGGTGGATTTTATACAATAGCAGTTACACAGTAGTAAGGAAAAGAAACGTCCATCAAGTTTAGATCTAGAAGTCAGAAGTCTGTAAGACAGTTGTCATTTTAGGGAAGGATGTATCAAATCTTCTAAAGCGGACAAGTGGAGAAGTTGCCCGTAACAACCAATCAGGTTCTACAATAGCTATCATTTAGTACTTCTATAAAATGTTAGCTAGAAGCTGATTGGTCACCTGTCCTCTTTAGAAGATTTTGATACATCTCCTCCTTACTTTCAGATGGTGGATCAACCTTGTGATAATCAGATAAATTCCCTGGATAAGTCACTCCAATAATGTCTACTATTAAGTATATCTCTAGATATAATTTCTTGTAAGAAAGGAAACAAATCCATGGTCATTATTAGAGATTCTGCCATCACCTTGTCATGGATAATAAATCCACAGTGTAACTCCCCATTTGCCCCTTACAGTGCTTCCTGTATCTTTCTATATTGCATTGAGAATTAATGATGCTGGACATTGCTTCATGCAGACTGCCTGCCGGCTGATGAGGAGATGTACATGTTGAGACAGGCACTGTGTGTTATATCTCTGTGTTTGCTGATGTCATTTCATAAAAATAAACCATTCTCTGTGGTCCAGTGTGCTGTCTTCTAGAAAGATGTCTATGAAACCTATGAAACAATGCGTTTCATAGGTTTCAAAGTGCTGATTAAGTTACAGCACTCTGATTAAGTTACAATCTATGTCTATGAAACCTATGAAACAATGCGTTTGTCTATGAAACAATGCGTTTCATAGGTTTCAAAGTGCTGATTAAGTTACAGAACTCCACAAACATTGCTTGACCTGGTTTTATTATACATCACATTTTTTGGACCTTAGATTGTGATATTATTTGCCTTTCTGTCCCAAAACACATCCAACCATCACTTGCACAGTAACAGGCATTCACTGATTTAAGTCAATCAACAAGTTGCCCACCAGTCTATGCAGTTTGTACAATATTGGACACTACACAAATCAAGGGATCATCAACTGACTACTTCATAACCTGCTGACAAACTACATCTGGATACAGTAAAACCATGATCCAAGGGAACTATCAAGGCTGCCACTTAGCCAGCATACCTGACTATCTCTCACTGTCCATCTCCGTCTCCAGTGGGTACAACCGCAGATGCCTCATCCCCTTAATTGCAGCATAGCCAGTGACTAACAACTCAGAATTCTCCAATTATTATTGTAAAGTAATATAACTTGTTTTATTCATAGTCCAATGTGAATTCTTTATCTTATGTCTCTCTCTTTGAAGGGGAAAGGGGAGATTATTATTTTTTAAATATCAACACTTTGCAAGAGTCCTAATCTGGTGGTGACATTATTTTACCACCTGTAGTCCATTATAATCACAGATACTTAAGGTCTTGCATGTGCAGTGCATCCGGAAAGTATTCACAGCGTTTCACTTTTTCCACATTTTGTTGCAGCCTTATTCCAAACTGGAATAAATAAATTTTTCCCTCAAAATTCTACACACAATACCCCATAATTACAACGTGAAAAAAGTGTTTGAGATTTTTGCAAATTTATTAAAAATAAAAAAACTAAGAAATCACGTGTACATAAGTATTCACACCCTTTGCCATGAAGCTCAAAATTGAGCTCAGGTGCATCCTGTTTTTCCTGATCATCCTTGAGATGTTCCTACAGCTTAATTGGAGTCCACCTTTCGTAAATTCAGTTGATTGGACATGATTTGGAAAGGGACACGCCTCTCTATAAAAGGTCCCACACTTGACAGTGCACGTCTGAGCAGGTATGGATTATTTGGTCGACAAGATTTAGGTCAGCAGTCATTAGGTTGACCACTATTGGTCGACATGCATTAGGTCGACTTGAAAAAGGTCGAGATGAGGGTTTTTTTTGGGGGGGTTTTGTCGTTTTCTTCGTAAAGTGACGGGCACCCCAATTAGTGTACCGTATCCCCTCGCATGGCTCGCTTTGCTGACCATGCTTTGGGCAAGGTGCCTCGCTGCGCTCTGCACAGGTTACCATTCCCAATTGTAGTCCACATGGATCGTAAAGTATGAAAAAGGTCAAAAAATAAAAAAAGTTAAAAACTCATGTCGACCTTTTTCCATGTTGACCTAATGACTGTCGACCAAATGACCGTAATCCGTCTGAGCATAAACCAAGCATGAAGTCAAAGGAATTGTCTGTAGACCTCCGAGACAAAATTGTCTCGAGGCACAACTCTGGGGAAGGATACAGAAAAATATCTGTTGCTTTGAAAGTGCGAATAAGCACAGTGGCCTCCATCATCCATAAATGGAAGAAGTTCGGAACCACCAGGACTCTTCCTACAGCTGGATGGCCGTCTAAACTGAACCATCGGGGGAGAAGGGCCCTAGTCAGGGAGGTGACCAAGAACCCGATGGTCATTCTGTCAGAGCTGCAGCATTCCTCAGTGGAGAGAGGAGCACCTTCCAAAAGGACATCCATCTCTGCAGCAATCCACCAATCAGGTAGAGTGGCCAGACGGAAGTCACTCATTAGTAAAAATCACGTGGCAATCCACCTGGAGTTTGCCAAAAAGCACCAGACCACGAGAAACAAAATTCTCTGGTCTGATTAAACAAAGATTGAACTCTTTGGCGTGAATGCCAGGCGTCATGTTTGGAGGAAACCAGGCACTGCTCATCATTAGGACAATACCATCCCTACAGTAAAGCATGGTGTTGGCAGCTTCATGCTGTGGGGATGTTTCAGCGGCAGGAACTGGGAGACTAGTCAGGATAGAGGGAAAGATGTATGATGCAATGTACAGAGACATCCTGGATGAAAATCTGCTCCAGAGCACTCTTGACCTCAGACTGGGGCGACAGTTCATCTTTCAGCAGGACAACGACCATAAGCACACACTAAGCACACAGCCAAGATATCAAAGGAGTGGCTTCAGGACAACTCTGTGAATGTCCTTGAGTGGCTCAGCCAGAGCCCAGACTTGAATCCGATTGAACATCTTTGGAGAGATCTGAAAATGGCTGTGCACGATGCTTACCATCCAACCTGATGAAGCTTGAGAGGTGCTGCAAAGAGGAATGGGCAAAACTGCCCAAAGATAGATGTGCCAAGCTTGTGTGATCATATTCAAAAAGACTTGAGGCTGTAATTTCTGCAAAAGGTGCATCAACAAAGTAATGAGCAAAGGCTGTGAATACTTATGTGCATGTGATTTCTTAGTTTTTTTTAATTTTTAATACATTTGCAAAAATCTCAAAAACACTTTTTTCACATTGTCATTATGGGCTATTGGGTGTAGAATTTCGAGGGAAAAATTAATTTATTTCAGTTTGGAATAAGGCTGTAACATAACAAAATGTGGAAAAAGTGTAGCGCTGTGAATACTTTCCGGATACACTGTATGCTGTGTGTACCTGAACTCTTTTCTGCAGCGGTTTTCCTTGCAGACATTACTTCACCTTCATAACCGGGAAATCCCCTCTCATATATTAGATTTCTTCTTTAAAGTTTGTCTGGAAGTTCTGATGTATCTTTAAATAAAATCCATAGAAACCTGTCCATCTGCCCTTTGTGAATAATCCATGGCATTGCTACTCACTTCTTTAGTTTATGGGATCGGTCAAGCCAGTCCGTTAACTGATGGATAATGCTTCCTAGAAGTCTCTTCAATATTCTCAGGCTATAGATAAATACAATTTTATTGATCCTTGGCTTTTCTCCAGTCCCATCATATCTCTTAGCATGTGATAGCCTACTTTTCTAGTCAGATTGGGATATCTCACTTGACCCTACAATACCCCCAAAACGTGCCATGTCGCTGCATTACAATTTTGTATGTCATGTTATAAATCACTCTAGTCCAGTGGGTCCCAAACTTTTTTGAATCACGGTGCCCTACTGTTTCAGAATTTTTTTCAGGGCACCTCTAGGCGAAAAGTTTCTTATTGGGAAATTTTGAAAGAAATTTTAAATTAGGTAAATTGTGTTTATATGTCATCCTTAGGCTCAGTTATGTGGTGAGGGACAAGATTCACTTCTGTTTGTCCACATATTTTATGATTGACAGGACCAGCACTGGTTTTGCCTATTACATTGACCATAAATAATATGAATTGGTCCTGGACCACCAATCCAAGGCACCCCTGCTTGTGTCCTGAGGTGCCCCAGGGTGCCACGGCACACAGTTTGGGAACCAATGCTCCAGTCTATTAAGACAGAACTCTCCCAGTGACTGACACTTTTCAATGCACTATTTACTCCTATTAAATTGCTGCTATACCCTCTCCTCCATTACCAGGCAGGACTGCTTCCCAAGTGTACTTTACAAAATGAAGACGAGGAGGTGAGCGTTCAAACTGCTTATATTGAATTGCCTATACTGGGCTCAACTCCCCAATCGTCAGGTCACCCCCCCCCCCACCCCCCCAAAGCCTTGTTGTACTTACAATGCATGCCCTTGCTGATTAACCCATGCATTACCTTCAGTCATGCTTCACTCCTTTCAAACAATGAGACATGTCCCAAGCTCTTTGCAGTCATGACCCTTATGGTAACTCCACTATATGGATTTCTTTATAAGCAGTATAATGTAAGCTACATTTTTATCCCAAATGTCACAGTAAGTTTTTAAGAAGCTGTGTATATAATGAACATAACAACACAAATTAAATTAATAAAAGTCATTGATACACTAAATAATTTGCTATTATTATTCTAGATATTTCCCAAGGCAACTCACTCCTCCCGGGCGGTCTTCAGTATGCCGGATGTCGGGATCCGCGCGCACAGTATACTGGCGACGGAATTCCGACAGCCGGCATACCAACGCTTTACTTTTCCTATAAGACAATCATCTGCTCACTGTTTTGGAGTTACTTTCTTATTGAACAATCTCTACTGAATTATTTAATTGATGATAAAAATCAACTAGTATCAGTTATGTCGGGGAGATAGGGGGTGGGGGGTACTTATTGTCCACCTGAGTGACTGCTATACATTATGGCAGCAGGCTTCACACCTCCAAGCAAAACAAATTAGTCTCCATTCTTTTATAGTGTGACGGTTATTTACGCAGTGTATGATGGTAGAATAACCTTTGAATCAACAACTATTTATGACTCTTGCAAAAGTGTCTGTCCTTTATTATTCACCATCAATAAAATATCATAAATGAAGGATATAAGTGTGTGTGTTTTTTTGTATACTTTCAACTCTAGTATACAAAAGCTTAAAGCTATTTTAATCTATTTCCCCCCCCCCCCCCCATCGGGCAGTGACTATTTATTGTACTGGTGTTGGCATGTCTTAATATGTGATTCTTAGGCCCCATACACACTAGACGAGATTTTGAAAGATCTCGCTCAGAAGGACCGATCTGAGCGAGATCTTTCACAATCACGTCCAGTGTGTAAATAAATGTTGTTAACATATACAGACAAGGGAGGGCCTGTTAACAACAGCCATGCTGCATCCCATCGTTCCCCCCGCCGTCGCTGCCTTGTTAACGACAGCCATGCTGCATCCCATCGTTCCCCCCCGCCATTGCTGCCTGTCCTGGCCACATTGGCAAGTGTGTATGCACTTGCCGATGCCTTTCCCCCACGCCGGGTCTCCGCCGCCGCCAATATCTGCGTCGGCGGAGATCGGGAAGTGTGTATGGGGCTTTACAGTTGATAAAGCTAAATATTTATCGTATATGAAACACTTTAAGAGGTCTAAGAACACTGTACGCTATCTACGTAAGAAGTACCGTAAGGGTACGCAAGTTGTGTAGCGATCGCTCAACCGTAGTCGAGACGCTCAAGCGTCACGTTCGCTTACGGCCCAGTGATCACAGGCAGGCACGCTATTGGCTGCCGACTAACGTAATGATTCGCTATAGCGTAGCGTACGCTCGGGACCACGAGGAGATCACCAGCGGTGCAGACGCTTACAACGTTAAAACCTTTATATCTATACCTTTAACAATGAGATACACAGTATACCTTAGTGTAGAGACAGAGTGTAAGTGCAACCTGGTGTAACCTGATTAACTACAAAGCTGCTTGAGCGTCACCGACGCTCAGAGAATACTTAACCCTATAAAGAATACACAGATACCTGGGCTTAGGGTCCAAAACCTATTATATGTATTATAACTATTATACTTGAAAAAGGAATCACAGTACAAATGATACACTACAATATAACATAGACCAACTAACCAGATAACTACACGGGAAATACAATACAATTAAAGGAAAATACGAGAGAAAGAGTAGAGAGAGAGAGAGAGAGATAGAGAGAGAGATGGCTCACAGTAAGACAATATGATTACGGAGAAAACTTACGCACAAGGGGAAACGATCGCATGCGCCTCGATATCCAGCTCCCGATTATCAGCAATGAGAACCGTTGAAGAGAGTGAACTGGATACGGTCGGCCTGCCTATTTATGCCCCACACACAATACAATTCAATGGTCCCTACAATCTCATTGTTCATTGGACACAGGAATTCGGCTTCGCATTATAACAAAAGGTCATAGGTTGATTCATACAGGTGGGCTGTGACTATTTCCAACTGCTCAGGTGGGAGGGAAACTGGGTTTCCCGCCGCATGGGTAATAAAGTGCAAATAAAGTAAATGTTCATAAACTTCTTATGTCCATAACTATTCGCACGAGCGATTGATCTGCTTCAAACCAACACCGGAATATTTCTAATTAAATATTCTTCCGATGGATACTAAACACCACTGTATTACTCCTGTCTGACCCTTCGTATCAAACAAAGAGGGATTTCTCTGTTCATGAACATTCTATATTAACCAAACTTTCAGAATCTATCAAAGGGACCATGATCTATAAAATACCTTATTAGTGAAAATATGTAATGATTGAGTCGCACGCTACGATCGCATAAACTCTACCGTAAATACGCATACCATGCGCCTGCGGGTGCCCGCGACTGTGAGTATGCGCACGTACGGGAGAGCGTACGCATGCGCAGCACGGACCTGTGTGAGGTGCAAATATGGTAGTGTGCATAGAGATATTTTTCTGACTTTGACAGTCCACCCTTTGGCAGTCAATAATAACTGCCACTTCCTGAAAACATTTCAAAAGGAGAAAAATATATGTTAGGGGTTAATTCATTTCCATGGTTGGGTAAGGGAGGAGAGAGGAGTAGGTGTGAAGAGGGTATGACCTAGTGAGATAGCAGAAGCATGTGTGTATGAATCCGTATTTGGGGGGTCATGTATCATCGTGCCGTACGTGTTGTAAATCAAGCTTCGAGGTATTGCGAAGTATACATTTGAATTCCTTCTTATCCCGTGGTACGGGTCTGTGGATGGGCTGTCAAACTTTACCGAGCTCTTTTCGGATTTGAACAAAATGGGGAGCACATTTTAGTTGATGATACATGAATGGGGGAATATGCGATTGCTGATATCTGTGCCTGTATTCCCTATACTATGTGTGTCATTACCTGAGGGTTGTAGAAATGAAGAAAAGACATAATTACGGTAAATGCGGTGGTATTCTATGTCAGGTTAATGTACATCTGTCGGTTGAAGTTTTGTTCGGTATCAGTTGAAAGTCGTCTTCTTTGCGCTGTGTTGCCCATTAGGTGTGAGCAAAAAGCTTTGTCAATGCCATTAGATTTACAAAAAATGTTGGGCTAGCGTAAGTTTAAGAATTCTAGGGAAACTGGGGATCCATGGCAAAGTTCATCAAATGTCCGTATCTCAAGTGGTCAAAACTTCTTCTTTGGTCTATCCGTTGTCTGTATAGCGTCTCGTCAACTTCCTCGTCCAAGTGGGTCTTTTTATCTTGGAGAAAAACCAGAAAAACAGGTGAAAGAAACGGACCGTATAATCGCATTTTCATTACATCATTATTTCTATCATTGGGTCATAAATCAAATCCAGGTTAATTACAGTTTCCTCACTCCTCAAACTCATTACCCTGGTACGATGTTTGCACTTCATTAAAGCCTGACCGCATCTAAATATCAAGCCAATTGATATGACAACACCTAAGATACATAGGAGAAACTTCCCAACATCCATTATGACTCCTTGAGCCCAGTCTCCCAAACCGGAGAACCAATTTCGCGGGTTCAACCATGACACCCAACCAGTCAGCTCATTACCTACAGCAGCAAGAGTGAGATTGTGTTTTCGGCGAAATTCCCACTTCAATTGGAGAATATCGTCCATCTTTTGGTCTATGACCTCGACCGGATCCTCGGTGCTATTCGTGATATACGTGCAACACTTCACGCCGTACTGTGTTGCCAATGTAACACAATATCCGCCTGTCACTGCTGTGAGGTAATTAAGAACCATTCTATGCTGCACCAGTTCTGTTTTATAAGCTTGAAGTTCCCTTCCAGTATATCTAAACGTGTCATCATACATTTCAGTGATATTATCTAACAAATTTGCGAGCGCCGATATGTATTTATAATTTAGCACTCCTCTAGCGGTGCGGGTGAAATCTAACGCGATTAAGAATTGAATCCCGGTGGATTCACTTATCAGATCAGAGGCCGGATGCTCTGTCTTCTCTATCAGGTGCCTTTTAACAACGTGCTCGTAATGGGTGTGAGTATAAGGAGCTTGGGCACCACGATGTATGTCTTTCATTTTATCATGTGTTACAGTCATCACTTCAGGCAATACTTTTCCAATATAACACAATCCTTCAGAGTTTGGGGCAAGCCACTTGTACGCCTTTCTCCCGCATATGAAATATGCATCATCGGGGAGAACATATGGGACGGAGAAGGACATAACCATATTACACACCTTCCAGGTGAAATCTCCTAACCCTAATTCTTCCATCTGCTTAATACACGTATCAGGTTGTACGATATGTGCACAGTATCCTGGTGATACTTCTCCAACTCTCGTAATCCTATTTCCTAAGGTGTACCTATACCGGAAAGATTTTCCTCTACTGGCTATGTGGCGTACAAGCTCTGTATCTGTGGGCATTCTATCTGCTCTATGCGAAAAGGTCATGGTGTGGTTACTCCATGACACTTCCCAATTTCCCGGTTTTCTGGGATTGGAGATGTTGAAACATAATAGGGACCTATCCACATGGTATTGGTGGAGCTTCAAACTAGGAGGGCTGGAGATATTAAACCTCCTGTCCACCGGTCTCCCACCATTTAACTCAAGTACCTCCCCTATCGTTAAAGGAAATGGTACTAGCCCTGATTTGCTATGACCTTGAGGTACTTGAGAGCATACCCAACAATCTGTTTTGTTTAACACATTACCCACTAAGGAGTGATAGTCACTCAATGGATGCCGGTCCATATGGATATTAAAACTGGATTGGCATTTCTTAATGCACCCATCTTCAATGACATTGTTACAGAGCCTACAGATACAGTTTTCCTCAGCTAACAATCCGTCACAATTCCTTCTATGGTCAATGCTATCGGATCGTTTTCTGATACTCGCCTTTGCTTGTTGGTTAGGTTGATCTTGGAAAACTACGCCTCCATCTTTATCATCAGAACCCATTCCAGAACCTCTATCGACCTCCATGGTACTCTCGCCGGAACAGACTGCTCTGGTCAACATCATGGTCAACAGGAAAATCCGGATCACAGTCTCTTGGGGCAAGTCCATCTTATAGGAGGAAACGGAGAAGAATGAGAAGGAGGAAAAAGAAATTTGAGGGAGAGGGGATGGGAAGTGGAGAAAAACAATAAAAGGGAGTGGGGAGTCGACAACAGCTCTCGGTCTTCAAGGCTCAGGTGCCGCCTCAGTCCTCCTGGAACAGACACTCCAGTGATACAACCTCTACCGTCTGTTCCTTATCACGGGACTTCTCTGGATCAGCAACCTTCTTGCAGTGGGATGAATGGACCCAAGTCTCTCTCTCCGCAACCTTCAATGCTGTAGTGCTAGTCAATAAGACCTGGTATGGTCCTTCCCATCTATCAATAAGGCAACCTGAGCGTAGAAAATTCCGTATCATTACATAATCCCCAGGTTCAATGTCATGACAATTACTATCAGGTAGATCAGGAATCACCAACTTCAGATTATCATTTTGATTCCTTAACTGTTTACTCATGTTAATCAAGTACTTTACAGTTACTTCATTGTTACATTTCAAATCATCCTGAGGGTTAATCATGGCATGCGGTTGTCGACCAAACAAGATTTCAAAGGGAGACAGATTAAGAGGGGACCTGGGAGTGGTTCTGATACTGTACAATACAATGGGTAAAGCTTCTGGCCATGTCAATCCTGTCTCTGCCATCACTTTACTCAATTTATTTTTAATAGTGCTGTTCACTCTATCGACCTTCGCACTCGCCTGTGGACGGTACGGAGTGTGCAGCTTGCTATCAATTCCCATCAACTTACACATTCCTTGAAAGACATCACCTGTAAAATGGGTACCCCTATCACTTTCGATTATTCTAGGGATACCATATCTACATACAAATTCCTGCACAATTTTCTTAGCAGTAAACATAGCGGTATTTGTAGCCGCAGGAAATGCTTCGACCCAATTTGAGAAAACATCTATACAAACAAGTACATATTTCAAATTCCGACAAGGGGGTAATTGTATAAAGTCAATTTGTATTACCTGGAAAGGGCCGCCGGCAGGTGGGATATGGGATGGTTCTGTAGGTATTGCCTTTCCAATATTCTTTCTCAAACAGGTAAGGCATGACATTGCTCTTTTACTCGCATGAGAGGAGAATCCTGGGGCGCACCAATATGCTCTCACCAATTTGCACATCCCTTCCTTGCCTAGATGAGTCAGCCCGTGAGCTGCTTCAGCCAGACATGGAAGATATGCTCTGGGGGCCACTGGTTTACCATGTCCATCCGTCCAGAGTCCTGAGGACTCCTGGCCATATCCCTTTGCCTTCCAGACTGCCTTTTCCTGTGTGGAACACAAATTTTGCATTTCACACAACTTCTGTGTGTTAATGGTATTAAATACCATCAATTGTGTGGTGTCTGTCTGTATGGGGGTAGCAGCTGCTAACTTAGCAGCTTCGTCTGCTCGGCTGTTACCAAGTGATACCGGGTCTTGGCTATATGTGTGTGCTTTACATTTGATAACAGCCACTCTGTCGGGTTCCTGTATCGCTGTTAGAAGCCTTTTTATGTGAGCTGCATGCGCTACCGGTGTACCAGCGGCCGTCATGAAATTTCTGAGACGCCATAGGGCTCCGAAATCATGGACTACTCCGAATGCGTATCTAGAATCGGTGTAGATATTGGCTGACTTACCTTTAGCCAATTCACATGCTCTGGTTAGGGCGACCAGTTCAGCAACTTGGGCTGAGTGAGGTGGGCCTAGCGGTTCCGCTTCTATGGTGTCTTGGTCATCTACGACTGCGTATCCAGTACACAAGTCTCCCGAGTCTGACTGTCTATGGCAACTACCGTCCGTGTAGAACGTAAGTTCTGCATCTTCCAGTGGGTTGTCACTGATGTCAGGCCTTGCGGTAAAATTTTGGGTCAAATATTCCATACAATCATGTGTATCTTCCTTTGTATTAAATCCTCCTTCCCCATCACTCTCACCTTCCACCCTTTGTGCCTGACCAGGCACACCTGGGAGATACGTTGCAGGATTTAATGCACTGCATCTCCTTATGGTGATGTTTACGGGGGCCATTAGTGCCAATTCCCATCTTGTAAACCTCGCTGATGAGACGTGTCTGGTTTGGGCAGAATTCAATAAGGCTGATACTGCATGTGGCGTATGGATTGTGAGGTTGTGGCCTAGCACGACATCTTCGCTTTTTGTCACTAGCAATGCTATCGCAGCAACGCTTCGCAAGCATGTGGGGAGGGATCGCGCTACCATGTCTAGCTGAGCGCTGTAGTATGCAACTGGCCTGCTGGCATCACCGTGTTTTTGGGTTAGTACACCTGCCGCGCAACCAGCACTTTCTGTTCCGTATAGTTCAAAGGGTTTCCCATAGTCTGGCATACCTAGTGCTGGTGCCTGCGTTAGGCACTGTTTGAGTCTCTCAAATGCTGTTTCGGACTCGTCTGTATGCGAAATCCTATCAGGTTTGTTTGAGGAGACCATTTCCTGCAAAGGTAACGCCAAAATGGAAAACCCTGGGATCCAATTACGGCAATACCCACACATTCCTAAAAACGTTCTGATCTGTTGCTGGGTTTGTGGCAGAGTCATGTCTCTAATTGCTTGGATTCTATCAGCGGTCAGGTGTCTCAGTCCTTGTGTTAGACAGTGTCCCAAATATTTTACCTTAGTTTGGCATAATTGCAACTTGTCTTTGGAAACCTTGTGTCCTGTGTCTGAAAGATGAAACAGGAGCTGTTTCGTATCCTTCAGAGATGCTTCCAGTGAATCTGAACACAGTAGTAAATCGTCCACATACTGTATCAATACTGATCCACTGTCTGGTTGGAAAGACTGTAAACAATCATGCAAAGCCTGAGAAAATATACTTGGACTATCTATGAAACCTTGGGGTAATCGAGTCCACGTGTATTGGACTCCTCTGTATGTAAATGCAAACAAATATTGGCTGTCAGGGTGCAGAGGTACCGAAAAGAAAGCGGAGCAGAGGTCAATAACAGTGAAAAATTTGGCAGTGGGAGGGATTTGCATTAGGATGACAGCTGGATTTGGCACTACGGGGAACTGACTCTCAACTATTTTGTTAATCCCCCTTAGATCCTGCACTAGTCTGTAACCCCTCCCCCCACTCTTTTTAACAGGGAAGATGGGACTATTGGCAGTGCTGGACGTTCTTACCAGAATGCCCTGTTGTAGCAAGCGCTCTATTACTGGGTAAACTCCTAACTCCACCTCTGGCTTCAGAGGGTACTGTGGGATTTTTGGAGCTATCCTACCATCTTTTACTTGTACAACTACTGGAGCTACGTTTGCCATTAATCCAGTGTCTTGTCCGTCTTTTGTCCAAAGTGACTCTGGTATCTGAGATGTCATCTCTTCTATTTGGGATGGATTCCTATTTGTCATAATGGTATGTGACATTAATTTTGATGGGGAGTCTAACATGTCTCGCACTTCCTGAGCGTGTTTCTCAGGTATGTCCAAGAATACACCTTCAGGAGTACAATAAATGACGCACCCCATTTTACACAGTAAGTCTCTTCCCAGGAGATTAGTTGGTGCCGATGCAGCCAGCAAAAAGGAATGCTTGGTATGCAAAGGCCCTATTGTAATCTCGGCTGGTTTGCTAACAGGGTAGTGCTGGACTACTCCTGTTACTCCCATGGCTGGAATTGTCCTACCAGTGGTTCTCATGCCCACTGTCGAATTTATCACTGACTTGGCCGCCCCTGTGTCTACAAGAAAGTTTAAAGTTTTACCAGCTACATTAATTGCGATCTCGGGTTCACTTCCAAGGTTGGCAATTAACTTTACTGGCTGCAGATTACAGGTATGGCCACACCCCTATTGGGTATGGTGACCTTCTGGAATCCCGCTGGCAGCAACTACTTGTGAGGGAGTTAGCTGGGAACTACCAGAGGCATGCCAGTCTCTGTTCGGGGGATATCTTTTTGTTTCCCCTGTATGTGGCTCATAACTCCGTTTCTGTGGACCCCGATCCCAATGTCGTGTGTCGTGTCGTTGTCTAGGGGGTTGGTATGAGTTTCGTGGATTCTTTACTCTACAATCTCGTGCCATGTGTCCCTGTTTGTGACAAGAATAACAAGTAACCATACTTGACTTACCCACAGGATTTGGTGATACAAACAAAGGCTGCCTTGTGGTCAGAGCCTGTATACTTACTGACATTAATTTATCACCTTGTTGTTCCCTGTGTCTGGTGATGTTTCTATCGTGATCAATAGCAGCCTCTCTCAAAGTAGCCACAGACAGACCTCGCCAACATGGTTGTGTGGTCTGTACCCTAGTCTTCAATGACTCTTTTAAACCATCCATCAGTACCGATACTGCTACTTCCCGATGGTTTGTGTCTGTTTTAATGTCCTCTATGCCTGTGTATTTTGCCATTTCTAATAATGCTCTGTGAAAATACTCTGCAGCTGTCTCTGACTCCTTCTGTTTAATGGAGAATATCTTATTCCATTTAGCTACTGCTGGGAAATACTCTTTTAACTGCAAGTTTATTCTTTTCACATTATCTTGGTTGTACACATCTGTAAGAGGTACATCATGATCTAGTCCGCAATCAGCTAAAAATTGAGTTGCGTCGACATTTGAGGGTAAACATGCTCTCAGCAATATCTGCCAGTCTTTATTGTTGGGCTCTGCAGTGTTACCTAAGTCTCTGATGTATTTTTGACTGGCAACTAAGTCTTTTCTAGGGTCAGGAAATTCAGACACTATGGTCCTTAATTCCATTCGGGAAAATGGGGTGTACATGGCAATGTTCCTAATGGGAGTGGCTCCTGATGTGTCTGTTTTCCCATTTGGCACTGCTATTACTCTAACAGGTGTAATTCTAACAACCTCATTCTGTGTAGATTCTACAGGCTGTGGTGAAATAGTCTCAGCATAATGCATGGTGCCGTACTTACCAGTTGATACGACCTCACCTATCCCTCCGCTAGGGGCCTTTACTAATCTCGTGGGTGGAGCTGTGCCTACTGTGGTCTCTGCTATGGTGGCTGCTAGAGAGAGCGCTGAAATCGTTGCCGATTCGTCCTCTTGATCACACTCCTGAGGAAAGTTCAAAACAGGGTACAACTTGCACGGGTTAATACTTGCATGGGTTAATGGGTTAACATTATCATTAACATTTACACAGTTACTAAGTGATTTTGTGTTACACCTTAGTGCGTCTTTCTCCGCAATCAACTTCTCTCCTGATATATATGGTGGCGGTGGGGCCGTGGCAATCAGTTTTCTGTTAGAGCCAGATCCCGCCGCCTGAGCCAAACCTCTCTGTATCTCACCTTCCTGTTGCCACAACTGTAAATAATCATAATGCTGGATTCGTCTCTTTGTTGATTTTATGAGACATATCCTCCTCCTTAAATTTTGTAACACTTCTGAGCTGAAGCTACCTACTCTTGGGAATTTCTCCCCGTCATGTACAGTCATTCTCTCCCATTCATCACATAAAGTTTCTGTGTGACTTCCATATTTCTCACACATTATATACCTGGCCGACCCAATTGGTCGGACCACTGAATCAACCCGAACCGAGGTTGATCGCCCCCTACCTGAACAAGTGGCCCCCATAGTTCGAAAGTGTTGCTTTATTTAGCCAACCCTTACGCAAAACCAAATGTCCACAATAGGCTGACGGTGGCGGTTTACCGAGTACCCCACTCACTCGCCCACGCCGACCAATACGACCTGATCACACCGATATGGTGCTGGCGTACTCGACCTAGGGCCCCTGCGACCTGAACCTCTATTTACTGGAACCTGCGAGGGTTATCCGAAGAACACTTACTCTTTCCAGTAACTATTGGTTGCTGGATAGTTCCTGAGTGAGCAGCAAACTTCCCTTAAAATAAAAAAATTACACAAATCACGTTAGAGTGTACAAATAGCGTTTGTGACCCCTTTACTCTAATGGTATTAGGTCAGATTACTAACTACTGCACACACTTACGTGCGGTCCAGTCGTTCAGTACACAAACAACTAAGCTTATGTACGGAAAGACCAATGGAATCGAAACTTACGACTGCGAATTCCTTCAGCCAGAGCTTATATGGCCTATATGGGTGTTGCACCAACCCTTTTCGGTGTTGTGCCTGTGAACTGTATAGCGGACTTCCTTGTCGGCTGTACCTGGACCTCCTGGTCTGCTATGACCTCCTGGTCTTGTTACAGTATGACCTCCTGGTCTTGTTACAGTATGACCTCCTGGTCTGCTATACTCTAATGCTCAAAATTGTATATTTAACCAGGGATGCCTCCCTAGCCACCGTGCACGTCACTTACACGCATGTACCTCACGAGTACTCGACTTTTCTTGTGGTTCAACCTTTAAAAATTGTAAAAACACTCACTCATCACATGTACACTTTTGTTTCTATTTCTATTTCTGCGCAGAAATTTTTCTTTAGATCAGGTGTGTTACCAATTAGGAGCAGGATCTGTTAATTAAATTTCGGACACCCAAAAATAGACTTGCGTTATTTCTCGCCTCGCGTTATTTATCGCTTTGCGTTATTTATCAACTTATCGTGACTTGAGCTACGTGGGCGTAACCGGACGCTCCGTTGCGTAATATACGCTGCGTGCGTCGGCCTTTGGATTGCGTACGCAAGTCTTTGTTAGAGACACGTATACGCAAAGCAAAGATCCACCGTAACACAATTTATACTTTTATCAATGTAGATGATCCTTGATAATCTACCACACAACACACTGACTTCGCCTTATCTCCCAGGCAAAACTGTGTGTTTGTCTATCTTTTAACTATATTACCTTTACTCTTAAACTATGAAATAACGGCAAATCTCTTTTAGCACTTCTATCAACTATAAAACTGTCAGACAGGAGAGTGATATACGAAAATGAAAAAGAAAAAGAAATGCAGAGATATATATGTGTGCGTGCGTGTGTACGCAAGACAGAAAAATAAAACAGTTTTAAAAGACACTAGCGTTTTGTTCTTACCTCCGGTTCCCGGATTCCTTCAGCACTATTTACCTAAGCGAAGCAGACGCTTATCCTGTCAGCACTACGAGGGATACAACCTCCCGCCCTTTGCTGAGGGATAATGTCTGCTGATCTACCTAGTGCAGATATGTGAAGGACGGGCGAGCCGCCAATTGATAAAGCTAAATATTTATCGTATATGAAACACTTTAAGAGGTCTAAGAACACTGTACGCTATCTACGTAAGAAGTACCGTAAGGGTACGCAAGTTGTGTAGCGATCGCTCAACCGTAGTCGAGACGCTCAAGCGTCACGTTCGCTTACGGCCCAGTGATCACAGGCAGGCACGCTATTGGCTGCCGACTAACGTAATGATTCGCTATAGCGTAGCGTACGCTCGGGACCACGAGGAGATCACCAGCGGTGCAGACGCTTACAACGTTAAAACCTTTATATCTATACCTTTAACAATGAGATACACAGTATACCTTAGTGTAGAGACAGAGTGTAAGTGCAACCTGGTGTAACCTGATTAACTACAAAGCTGCTTGAGCGTCACCGACGCTCAGAGAATACTTAACCCTATAAAGAATACACAGATACCTGGGCTTAGGGTCCAAAACCTATTATATGTATTATAACTATTATACTTGAAAAAGGAATCACAGTACAAATGATACACTACAATATAACATAGACCAACTAACCAGATAACTACACGGGAAATACAATACAATTAAAGGAAAATACGAGAGAAAGAGTAGAGAGAGAGAGAGAGATAGAGAGAGAGAGAGAGATGGCTCACAGTAAGACAATATGATTACGGAGAAAACTTACGCACAAGGGGAAACGATCGCATGCGCCTCGATATCCAGCTCCCGATTATCAGCAATGAGAACCGTTGAAGAGAGTGAACTGGATACGGTCGGCCTGCCTATTTATGCCCCACACACAATACAATTCAATGGTCCCTACAATCTCATTGTTCATTGGACACAGGAATTCGGCTTCGCATTATAACAAAAGGTCATAGGTTGATTCATACAGGTGGGCTGTGACTATTTCCAACTGCTCAGGTGGGAGGGAAACTGGGTTTCCCGCCGCATGGGTAATAAAGTGCAAATAAAGTAAATGTTCATAAACTTCTTATGTCCATAACTGTTCGCACGAGCGATTGATCTGCTTCAAACCAACACCGGAATATTTCTAATTAAATATTCTTCCGATGGATACTAAACACCACTGTATTACTCCTGTCTGACCCTTCGTATCAAACAAAGAGGGATTTCTCTGTTCATGAACATTCTATATTAACCAAACTTTCAGAATCTATCAAAGGGACCATGATCTATAAAATACCTTATTAGTGAAAATATGTAATGATTGAGTCGCACGCTACGATCGCATAAACTCTACCGTAAATACGCATACCATGCGCCTGCGGGTGCCCGCGACTGTGAGTATGCGCACGTACGGGAGAGCGTACGCATGCGCAGCACGGACCTGTGTGAGGTGCAAATATGGTAGTGTGCATAGAGATATTTTTCTGACTTTGACACAGTATATCCAAATATGTTTGGTTAAAATGAAACGTGCAGAAACAGCGGCAAAAGTTCCCCTCTTAGCACTGTTTTGCAGAGATCAGAGTGGAGGGCTAGAACTGGGTACACACTGTCTGATATATCTGCTGTTTGAACGCGAGCCTGCCGGTGGATGTATACCCTATATGTCTATGAATTACATCATTCACAGACATATCGCAACGGCATATATGGCTCTGTGTGCTGCGAGGTCTGTCATCACAGCTGGGTGTGCAAATTGTAATGCCCACCCAGCAGGGTATCCTTACCGACAAGTGGTTATCAGCAAGTGTGTATACTTACCTGACTGACAAGTGTGTATCTGTAAGTGTGTATACTCACATGGATTGGCCACCATGTGTCGTTCAGGTGAGTACCCAGCCTAAGTGTTACTGGGGGCAATTTGTAGCCACTGGGGGATTAATGCCACAAATAGATTTATTGCCCTGGTTGGGGGGGGGGATCTATTGTTATAGGAGGGGGTTGTAATGATTCAGTGGGGATCATTGGACACACAGGGATGGGTGTTATGCCACCGATGGATCTGTTGCCACTGGGGGGGGGGGGGGGGGGGGGGGGGCGTAATGTTGCGATGGGGACATATGGACACTGGTGGTGTGGAGGGTAGTTCTACAATGAGGATCAAAGGACACAGGTAGAGGTAGTGCTACAGGGGCATCAAGAATACCATTTGTTGGAAATATTACGTGGGGAGGAAGTCAGTTGCCACAGGAAGATCTACTGCATTGCTACAAGGTGATGGGGGTTACAAGAGTCTGCTAGACACGACCACTGAGTGGTGGTCAACATCCCTAAGTGTTTCTTTATTTTTTTTTAATTAAAATAATTGAATATGTTTTTAAATGCTGGTTGATATACAGTAATTAAATAATAATTAAAAAAATTCTCTGGACACTTTTGTTCAACATATTCGGCAGTTAAGTAGACAAAGTATCAATTTCTAGGAGATGGTTCCACATTAAGTAGAAAAGGTTCCTTAATGACCTCATTGTTTTAAATAGTCATGGTTTATTCCCATAATAGTTACTTTTCTAAGTAGGAGATTCTATTTGTGAAATAGAATGATTGTTCCATCCCTTCAGTTATCTTCATAAAGGCCTATTTAATAACATGGTACAATTAGTACAGACAAATAGTCATTAATAACATAGTAGGAGTTATTCAGTAGGTTCAATCAAATTATTGTTATATCAGGCAAGTGGGAGTAGCGAATGTATCTGCACAGTCTCTTTCATTCATAGGTGAGACATAGCTGTAACCCAGCCCTTAATAATTGATTTAACCTGCATCTTTCTCAAATAACTGAGAAATGATGCAACCCAACCCTGAATAATGAATTTATTTAACCTGCATCTTTTACAAATAACTGGTAAATGTCTATCACCGAACCTTGAACAATTAATTTATTTAACCTGCATCTTACATATATGAGCCCTCACTCACTCATCACTAATTCTCTTACTTCCTCATATGTTAGGAAGCTGAAATCTAACACAGGTATTCTTCAGGTGGGTAATAGGGAAACTATGTAATTAAATTTTTAATAAACCTTCCCTAAGGGGATGAACATGGGTTTGACATAATTACGTCATTACCGATGCGTAGCTTGCGTTGTGTGAACTATAACATCCAAACGAACGATCGGATCAAAATTTGGATTACACCTCCAGTGGGTAGAATTTAATAAACTATATAAATGGTCCTGTCACTTTTAACTATATCTGCTATGGGTGCTCCTCGGGTAACGCCAAGAACCATGGATTAAAATTTACTTACATTAAGACGTCTCAAATGTGCCCCCACCGGTGCGGACTCCCGCGGAGGAGCCCCAGCGTCATGTGGTGGATTTGGCAGAAGCCGGGGAGGACTTCTGCTCCTGGGAACCTTTTACCTTTTTCTCTTCCCCTATTAGCAAGGAAGGAATAACCTCGGCCTTTTTTGTATTTATTTGGCCGAAAGGACTGCATCTGAAAGTGGTGAACTTTCTTTTGTTGTGGAGGAACATAAGGCAAAAATGACGACTTACCCGCGGTAGCCGTAGATACCAAATCAGTGAGACCCTCACCAAACAAGACACTACAGTTATATGGGAGAGACTCCATAGCTTTCTTAGAGTCAGCATCAACATTCCATTGATGAATCCACAATGCTCTCCTAGCTGAAATCGCCATGGCATTGGCTTTTGATCCCAAAATGCCAATATCTCTCGCCGCCTCCTTTAGGTAGGCGGCAGCATCCCTGATATAACCCAGAGTTAACAGGATGCTATCCCTATCTAGGGTATCTATATCAGATGACAAGTTCTCTGCCCACTTTTCAATAGCACTACTCACCCACGCAGATGCGATGGTTGGTCTGAGAAGTGTACCTGTGGTGACGTAAATAGATTTTAATGTATTTTCCTGTCTACGATCCGCAGGATCCTTAAGGGCTGCCGTGTCAGGAGACGGTAAAGCCACCTTTTTAGACAACCGTGATAGAGCCTTGTCCACAATGGGGGATGACTCCCACTTTTCTCTATCCCCAGAGGGGAACGGATACGCCACCTGAATCCTTTTGGGAATCAGAAACTTTTGTCAGGATTTTCCCACATTTTTTCAAACAGAGTATTCAGTTCATGAGAGGGAGTAAACGTAACCTCAGGTTTCTTTCCCTTATACATACAGACCCTAGTATCAGGAACCGCAGTGTCTTCAGTGATATGTAACACGTCTTTTATTGCCACAATCATGTACTGAATGTTCTTTGCCAATTTTGGAGTCAGTGTCCGTGTCGGTATATGTGTCTGCCAACTTAGAAAACTAACGTTTCTCGAACGTCCTAAGTGGATGCTGGGGACTCCGTAAGGACCATGGGGAATAGCGGCTCCGCAGGAGACTGGGCACATCTAAAGAAAGCTTTAGGACTAACTGGTGTGCACTGGCTCCTCCCCCTATGACCCTCCTGCAAGCCTCAGTTAGATTTCTGTGCCCGACGAGAAGGGTGCACACTAGGGGCTCTCATGAGCTTCTTAGTGAAAGTTTTAGTTTAGGTTTGTTATTTTCAGTGAGACCTGCTGGCAACAGGCTCACTGCATCGAGGGATTAAGGGGAGAAGAAGCGAACTCACCTGCGTGCAGAGTGGATTGGGCTTCTTGGCTACTGGACATTAGCTCCAGAGGGACGATCACAGGTCCAGCCTGGATGGGTCCCGGAGCCGCGCCGCCGGCCCCCTTACAGAGCCAGAAGAGCGAAGAGGTCCGGGAAAATCGGCGGCAGAAGACGTTCCTGTCTTCAATAAGGTAGCGCACAGCACTGCAGCTGTGCGCCATTGCTCTCAGCACACTTCATACTCCGGTCACTGAGGGTGCAGGGCGCGGGGGGGGGCGCCCTGAGACGCAATAAAACATTACAGAAATACCTTACATGGCAAAAAATGCATCACATATAGCTCCTGGGCTATATGGATGCATTTAACCCCTGCCAGAATATACAAAAAACCGGGAGATAAGGCCGCCGAAAAGGGGGCGGAGCCTATCTCCTCAGCACACTGGCGCCATTTTCCCTCACAGCTCAGTTGGAGGGAAGCTCCCTGGCTCTTCCCTGCAGACAGAAAGGGTTAAAAAAAAAAGAGAGGGGAGCACTAATTAGGCGCAGTATTAAAACATACAGCAGCTATAAGGGGAAAAACACTTATATAAGGTTATCCCTGTATATATATAGCGCTCTGGTGTGTGCTGGCATACTCTCCCTCTGTCTCCCCAAAGGGCTAGTGGGGTCCTGTCCTCTATCAGAGCATTCCCTGTGTGTGTGTCGGTACGTTTGTGTCGACATGTATGAGGAGAAAAATGATGTGGAGACGGAGCAGAGTGTCTGTAACAGTGATGTCACCCCCTAGGGGGTCGACACCTGAGTGGATGTACTGTTGAAAATTACGTGACAGTGTCAGCTCTATATAAAAAAACAGTGGTTGACATGAGACAGCCGGCTACTCAGCTTGTGCCTGTCCAGACGTCTCATAGGCCGTCAGGGGCTCTAAAGCAGCCGTTACCTCAGATGGCAGATACAGACGCCGACACGGATACTGACTCCTGTGTCGACGGTGAAGAGACAACCGTGATTTCCAGTAGGGCCACACGTTACATGATTGAGACAATGGAAAATGTTTTTATACATTTCTGATAATACGAGTACCACCAAAAAAGGGGTATTATGTTCGGTGAGGGAAAAACTACATGTAGTTTTCCTGAATCTGAGAAATAAAATGAGGTGTGTGTGATGATGCGTGGGTTTCCCCCCGATAACGATTAATAATTTCTTAAAAAGTATTGGCTGCATACCCTTTCCCGCCAGAGGTTAGGATGCATTGGGAAACACCCCCTAGGGGGGATAAGGCGCTCACACGCTTGTAAGAACAAGGGCTCTACCCTCTCATGAGATGGCCGCCCTTAAGGATCCTGCTGATAGAAAGCAGGAGGGTATCCAAAAAAGGTATTTACACACATACTGGTGTTATACTGCGACCAGCTATCTCCTCAGCCTGGAGGTGCAGTGCTGGGTTGGCATGGTCGGATTCCCTGACTGGAAATATTGATATCCTAGATAAGGATAGTATATTATTGCCTATAGAGCATTTAAAAGATGCATTTCTATATATGCATGATGCACAGCGGAATAATTGCCGACTGGCATCAAGTATAAGTGCGTTGTCCAATTCTACCAGTAAAATGGTCAGGTGATGCGGATTCCAAACGGCATTTGGAAGTATTGCCTTTGAAAGGGGACATTTGGGGTCGGTCTTTTAGACCTGGTGGCCACGGCAACAGCTGGGAAATCCACGTTTGTACCCCAGGTCGCCTCTCAAAATAAGACGCCGTATTATCAGGCGCAGTCCTTTGTTGGCAAGCGGACAAAAGGTTCCTCTTTTCTGCTCGTGACAGAGGGAGAGGAAAAAGGCTGCAGAGATCAGCCAGTTCCCAGGAACAGAAACCCTTTCCCGCCTCTGCCAAGCCCTCAGTATGACGCTAGGGCTTTACAAGCTCAGGCACGGTGGGGGCCCGTTCTCAATGAATTTCAGTGCGCAGTGGGCTCACTCGCAAGTAGACCCCTGGATCCTTCAGGTAATATCTCAGGGGTACATATTGGAATTCGAGACGTCTCCCCCTCGCCGTTTCCAAAAGTCGACTTTACCGACGTCTCCCTCTGACAGGGAGGCAGTTTTGGAAGCCATTCACAAGCTGTATTCCCAGCAGGTGATAATCAAGGTACCCCTCCTGCAACAAGGAACGGGGTTTTATTCCACACTATTGTGGTACCGAAGCCAGACGGCTCGGTGAGACCGATTTTAAAATCTAAAATCTTTGAACACTTACATACAGAGGTTCAAATTCAAGATTGAGTCACTCAGAGCAGTGATTGCGAACCTGGAAGAAGGGGACTACATGATGTCTCGGGACATCAAGGATGCTTACCTTCATGTCAAAATTTACCCTTCTCACCAAGGGTACCTCAGGTTATGGTACAGAACTGTCACTATCAGTTCAGACGCTGCCGTAGGGATGGTCCACGGCACCCCGGGTCTTTACCAAGGTAATGGACGAAATGATATCCCTTCGAAGGAAGAAAATTTTAGTTATCCCTTACTTGGACAATTCCCTGATAAGGGTAAGATCCAGGGAACAGTTGGAGGTCGGTGTAGCACTATCTCAGGTAGTGTTGCGGCAGCACGATTGGGTTCTCAATATTCCAAAATCGCAGCTGGTTCCGACGACTTGTCTTCTGTTTCCTAGGGATGATCCTGGACACAGTCCAGAAAAAAGGTGTTTCTCCCGGAAGAGAAAGCCAGGGAGTTATCCGAGCTAATCAGGAACCTCCTAAAACCGAACCAAGTCTCAGTGCATCAATGCACAAGGGTTCTGGGAAAAAAATGGTGGCTTCCTACGAAGCAATCCCATTCGTTAGATTCCACGCAAGAACTTTACAGTGGATCCTACTGGACAAATGGTCCGGGTCGCATTTTCAAATGCATCAGCGGATAACCCTGTCACCAAGGACAAGGGTATCCATCCTGTGGTGGTTGCAGAGTGCTCATCTTCTAGAGGGCCGCAGATTCGGCATTCAGGACTGGGTCCTGGTGACCACGGATGCCAGCCTGCGAGGCTGGGGAGCAGTCACACAGGGAAGGAATATCCAGGGCTTAGGGTCAAGCCTGGATACATCACTTCACATAAATATCCTGAAGCTAAGGGCCAGTTACAATGCTCTAAGCTTAGCGAGACCTCTGCTTCAAGGTCAGCCGGTGTTGATCCAGTCGGACAACATCATGGCAGTCACCCACGTAAACAGACAGGGTGGCACAAGAAGCAGGAGGGCAATGGCAGAAGCTGCAAGGATTCTCCGCTGGGCGGAAAATCATGTAGTAGCACTGTCAACAGTATTCATTCCGGGAGTGGACAACTGGGAAGCAGACTTCCTCAGCACGACCTCCACCCGGGAGAGTGGGGACTTCACCCAGAAGTCGTCCACATGATTAAAAAACTCGACAGGTATTGCGCCAGGTCAAGAGACCCTCAGGCAATAGTTGTAGACGCTCTGGTAACACCGTGGGTGTACCAGTCAGTGTATGTGTTCCCTCATCTGCCTCTCATACCCAAGGTACTGAGATTGATAAGATGGAGAGGAGTAAGCACTATATTCGTGGCTCCGGATGGGCCAAAAAGGACTTGGTAACCGGAACTTCAAGAGAGGCTCACGGAGGATCCGTGGCCTCTACCTCTAAGAAGGGACCTGCTCCAGCAAGGACCCTGTCTGTTCCAAGACTTACCGCGGCTGCGTTTGACGGCATGGCGGTTGAACACCGGATCCTGAAGGAAAAAAGGCATTCCGGATGAAGTCATCCCTATCCTGATCAAAAGCCAGGAAGGATGTAACCGCAAAAACATTATCACCGCAATTGGCGAAAATATGTTGCGTAGTGCGAGGCCAGTAAGGCCCGACGGAGGAAATTCAACTGGGTCGATTCCTACATTTCCTGCAAACAGGAGTGTCTATGGGCCTGAAATTGGGGTCCATTAAGGTTCAGATTTCGGCCCTGTCAATTTTCTTCCAAAAAAGAACTAGCTTCAGTCCCTGAAGTTTAGACGTTTGTAAAAGGGGTACTGCATATACAGCCTCCTTTTGTGCCTCCAGTGGCAATTTGGGATCTCAATGTAGTTTGGGTTCCAAAAGTCACATTGGTTTGAACCACTTAAATCTGTGGAGTTAAAATATCTCACATGGAAAGTGGTCATGCTGTTGGCCCTGGCCTAGGCCAGGCGCGTGTCAGGATTGGCGGCTTTATCCTGTAAAGGCCCTTATCTGATTTTCCATTCGGACAGGGCGGAATTGAGGACTCGTCCTCAGTTTCTCCCTAAGGTGGTTCCAGCGTTTTCACCTGAACCAACCTATTGTGGTGCCTGCTGCTACTAGGGACTTGGAGGAATCCAAGTTGCTGGATGTTGTCAGGGCCCTGAAAATATGTTCCAGGACGGCTGGAGTCAGGAAATCTGACTCGCTGTTTATCTTGTATGCACCCAACATGCTGGGTGCTCCTGCTTCTAAGCAGACTATTGCTCGTTGGATTTGTAGTACAATTCAGCTTGCACATTCTGTGGCAGGCCTGCCACAGCTAAAATCTGTAAAAGCCCGTTCCACAAGGAAAGTGGGCTCATCTTGGGCGGCTGCCCGAGGGGTCTCGGCTTTACAACTTTGCCGAGCAGCTACTTGGTCAGGGGCAAACACGTTTGCTAAATTCTACAAATTTGATACCCTGGCTGAGGAGGACCTGGAGTTCTCTCATTCGGTGCTGCAGAGTCATCCGCACTCTCCCGCCCATTTGGGAGCTTTGGTATAATCCCCATGGTCCTTACGGAGTCCCCAGCATCCACTTAGGACGTTAGAGAAAATAAGAATTTACTTACCGATAATTCTATTTCTCGTAGTCCGTAGTGGATGCTGGGCGCCCATCCCAAGTGCGGATTGTCTGCAATACTTGTACATAGTTATTGTTACAAAAATCGGGTTATTATTGTTGGGAGCCATCTTTTCAGAGGCTCCTCTGTTATCATACTGTTAACTGGGTTCAGATCACAAGTTATACGGTGTGATTGGTGTGGCTGGTATGAGTCTTACCCGGGATTCAAAATCCTTCCTTATTGTGTACGCTCGTCCGGGCACAGTTTCCTAACTGAGGCTTGGAGGAGGGTCATAGGGGGAGGAGCCAGTGCACACCAGTTAGTCCTAAAGCTTTCTTTAGATGTGCCCAGTCTCCTGCGGAGCCGCTATTCCCCATGGTCCTTACGGAGTCCCCAGCATCCACTACGGACTACGAGAAATAGAATTATCGGTAAGTAAATTCTTATTTTTTGTGCCCCCGAAGGGGTCTGAACCTGTGATAACACATCCTCCACAGATTTCTTCCATGCCTGGTTCTGAGAATCAGATCTATCTAATCTCTTATTAATAAGAGCCACATTAGCATTCAAGGCATTCAACACATTTACCCAATCAGGAGTCGGCGGTGCCGACAGGGTCACTCCCACAGCCGTTTCTGCCCCTAACACAGTCTCCTCCTGGGAAGAGCACTCCGCCTCAGACATGCCGACACACGCTCACCGACACCCACAGACACACTGGGCCAAAAGGGGACAGACCCACAGTAAAGCCTGTCAGAGAAACACAGAGGGAGTTTGCCAGCTCACAACCCAGCGCTCAATCCCGGTTCTGAAATGTTAATATAAAGCCTCAGACCCTGCAGCGCTTTTATAATACTTATATTTGCACCAAATTAACTGTGCCCCCCCCCCCCCCCTCCCGTTTTGCACCCTGTTACTTGTACAGCAGTGTTGAGGAAGGACCAGCGTCTCTGCAGCTCAGAGAAGGGAAAATGGTGCTGGTGAGAGCTGTGAGGGCTAAGCCCTGCCCACTTAATGGCGCGCTTCAGCCCCGCTATTTTTTAAAATAATCACTCTGGCGGGGGTTAGGATTTTGTGCCTAGGCACTTAATTTCCACTTTGCCAGCCTTAATGAGTAGTTTTATGCTGCCCAGGGCGCCCCCCCTGCGTTCTGCACCCTGTAGTGCCGCTGTGTGTGGGAGCATGGCGCGCAGCGCGATCGCTGGGCGGTACCTCAGAAGCCGTCACTGAAGTCTTCTACTTACCTGTCTTCTGACTTCTGGCTCTGCAAGTGGGGTGACGGCGGGCGCTGGGAGTGAACCCCTAGGCGTACCTAGTGTTCCAAACCCTCAGGAGCTAATGGTGTCCTGTAGCCAAGAAGCAGAGCCTTTAAACTCACTAGAAGTAGATCTGACTTCTCTCCCTAAAGTCCCACGATGCAGGGAGACTATTGCCAGTAGTTCTCCCTGAAAATAAAAAACCTAACAAAGTCTTTTCAGGGAAACTCAGTAGAGCTCCTCCAAGTGCATCCAGTCTGCCTGGGCACAATTCTAAAACTGGAGTCTGGAGGAGGGGCATAGAGGGAGGAACCAGTTCACACCCCTTCAAAGTCTTAAAGTGCCCATGTCTCCTGCGGATCCCGTCTATACCCCATGGTTCTTGAAGTGTCCCCAGCATCCTCTAGGACGTATGAGAAAAATGGGAAAACCCGCCGATTGTTGACGCATCTGTGTGCAGACTCTCAAAGAAGGTAGTTTTACCTGTTCCAGGATCTACCGCCTTAAAGGAGCCGGCTGATCGAAAGATTGATAACACACTTAAATCAATGTACACTGCTTCAGGGGCCATATTACGTCCCACAATTGCTAGTGCATGGATTGCAAAGGCTATAGTAAAGTGGTCGGCTACCTTACTAGAGGATTTGGATACGATGGATAAGGGTGATGTTGAATTATATTTACGCAACAGTCACAATTCAGCAGATTTTATGGTAGAATCCATGAAAGACCTGGGTTCCATGGCTGCAGGAATCTCTTCCATGTCTGTTTCAGCTCGTCGGAGACTGTGGCTGCGCCAGTGGTCGGCAGATGCGGAATCCAGAAAGAGTGTGGAGTCCCTACCCTTTACAGTTCAGGCTCTCTTTGGGGAAGCTTTAGACGCGTGGATATCCATGGCTGCAGCAGGTAAGTCTCCGTTTCTTCCCTCAGCTGCACCTGCTCCGAAGAAATCCTTCTCTTCATCAGCAACACAGTCCTTTCGGCCTAACAAGCCTAGAAAGGCCAGACCGTCCAATACCTTCTTTAGGGGAGGTCGAGTTAAGTCCAAGAAACCTGCCGCTGCAGGTTCCCAGGAACAAAGGCCTGCTTCAGGTATGCCAAAGTCCTCCGCATGATGGTGGACCGCACGGCCTGGAGGTGGGACCAGTGGGAGCGAGACTCAGACAATTCAGTCACGTCTGTGTATCGACCGGCCTGGATCCCTGGGTAATAGATATTGTATCCCAGGGATACAGGCTGGAATTTAAAAGTCTCCCTCCTCATCGTTTTTTCAAATCAGGCTTACCAGCTCTGCTGGCAGACAGCACTGTCCTACAAGTAGCTGTCCAAAAGTTGGTGGAGGCATAGGTCATTGTGCCAGTTCCTCCTCATTCCGTACCACAGGTTACTATTCAAACCTTTTCTTGGTACTAAAACCGGATGGTTTGGTCAGACCCATTCTGAACCTAAAATCATTGAACCTCTTTCTAAAGGAGTTCAAGTTCAAAATGGAGTCTCTCAGGGTGGTGATATCAGGTCTGGAAGAGGGGGAATTCCTGGTATCCCTTGATATCAAGGATGCATACCTACACATTCCGATATGGCTGCCGCATCAGGCTTATCTCCGTTTCGCATTACTGGACTGTCATTTCCAGTTCCAGGCCCTGCCATTCTGTCTCTCTACAGCACCGAGGGTGTTTACTAAAGTGATGGCAGAGATGGTGGTTCGCCTCCGCAAACAAGGGGTGAACATCATTCCCTATCTGGACGATCTGCCGATAAAGGCATCGTCCAAGGAGAAGCTGCTGCAGTCCATTGTTCTCACAACCCGCCTTCTCAAGATCCACGGTTGGATTCTGAACCTTCCAAAGTCACATTTAGAACCAACCCAGAGGTTGTCCTTTCTGGGAATGATCCTAGACACAGAAGTGCAGAGGGTGTTTCCTCCGCAGGAGAAGGCGTTGGTGATACAAATAATGGTCCGAAATGTCTTGAAGCCAGCCCGGGTGTCGGTTCATCAATGCATTCACCTGTTGGGAAAGATGGTGGCCTCTTACGAGGCTCTCCAGTATGGGAGGTTCCACGCTCGGACCTTCCAACTGGATCTCCTGGACAAGTGGTCAGGATCTCATCTCCACATGCACCAGAGAATACGTCTGTCACCGAAGGCCAGAATTTCACTCCTCTGGTGGCTACAATTACCTCACCTTCTGGAGGGGCGAAAGGTTCGGGATTTAGGAATGGGTCCTTCTAACCACGGATGCGAGCCTTCGGGGCTGGGGAGCAGTCACTCGAGGAGTAACTTTCCAAGGAAGGTGGTCAAGTCTGGAAGCCGGCCTGCCTATCAACATCCTGGAACTAAGAGCCGTCTACAATGGTCTTCTTCAGGCGGCCCATCTTCTAAGAAATCGGGCCATTCAAGTGCAGTCGGACAGTGTAACGACAGTAGCCTACATAAACCGACAAGGCGGAACGAAGAGCAGAGCTGCAATGTTGGAGGTGACAAGAATCATCCTCTGGGCAGAAAGACACGTGTTGGCGCTCTCAGCAATCTT
Source organism: Pseudophryne corroboree (assembly GCF_028390025.1). Taxonomy (NCBI): domain Eukaryota; kingdom Metazoa; phylum Chordata; class Amphibia; order Anura; family Myobatrachidae; genus Pseudophryne; species Pseudophryne corroboree. The sequence continues at coordinate 268,141,521 of NC_086448.1, read as the reverse complement.
CATTCCGGGAGTGGACAACTGGGAAGCAGACTTCCTCAGCAGACACGATCTCCATCCAGGGGAGTGGGGTCTCCATCCGGAGGTGTTCAAGGAAATAACAGACATTTTGGGGTTACCCCAAATAGACATGATGGCCTCTCGTCTCAACAAAAAGCTTCAACGCTATTGTTCCAGGTTGAGGGACCTACAAGCAGTGGCAGTGGACGCCCTGGGGTCTCCGTGGGTGTTCCAGTCGTTGTACGTGTTTCCACCACTTCCACTCATTCCAAGAGTTCTAAAGCTAGTAAGGAGAACAAGAGTTCAAGCGATCCTCATTGCTCCAGACTGGCCAAGGCGGGCTTGGTACGTGGACCTTCTGAATCTCTTGCAGGAAGAGCCGAGGCCTCTTCCTCTTCGGGAGGACCTGCTGCAGCAGGGGCCGTTCGCCTATCAAGACTTACCGCGGCTACATTTGACGGCATGGTGGTTGAACGCCTAATACTAGCTCGCAAGGGCATTCCGAAGAAGGTCATTCTTACCCTGATACAGGCTAGGAAAGGGGTAACATCTAAACATTAGCATCGTATTCGTCTCTTGGTGTGAATCCAATAAGTTTCCTAAGGTGGAGTTTCAACTCGGACGTTTTCTCCTCTTCCTGCAAGCAGGTGTGGATATGGGCCTGAGGTTGGGATCTGTGAAGGTCCAGATTTCGGCCTTATCCATTTTCTTCCAGAAACAATTGGCTGCCCTCCATGAAGTTCAGACTTTTTTGAAGGGAGTTCTGCACATCCAACCTCCCTTTGTACCACCTACAGCGACTTGGGACCTTAACATGGTGTTGCAGTTCCTCCAGTCGGATTGGTTTGAGCCTCTACAGGAGGTTGAGGTCAAATTTCTTACATGGAAGGCTGTCACGTTGTTGGCCTTAGCTTCGGCTAGGCGTGTGTCCGAATTGGGGGCTTTATCCTGTAAAAGCCCTTACTTGATCTGCCACGAAGATAGAGCTGAGCTCCGGACACGTCAGCAGTTTCTTCCGAAGGTTGTGTCGGCATTCCATATAAACCAACCTATTGTCGTGCCAGTGGCTACTGACTCCTAAATTACATCAAAGTCCTTGGATGTTGTGAGGGCTCTGAAGATATATGTGAAGAGAACTTATCGGCACAGAAAATTGGACTCTCTGTTTGTCCTATATGATCCCAAGAAAATTGGGTGTCCTGCTTCTAAGCAGACGATCTCTCGCTGGATTAGGTTCACTATCCAGCACTCTTATTCTACAGCAGGATTGACGTGTCCAAATTCTGTTAATGCCAACTCTACTCGTAAGGTTGGGTCTTCCTGGGCGGCTGCCCGGGGTTTCTCGGCATTGCAACTTTGCCGAGCTGCAACTTGGTCTGGGTCGAACACGTTTGCAAAGTTTTACAAGTTCGATACTTTGGCCTCTGATGATCTGAAGTTCAGTCAATCAGTTCTGCAGGAGCCTCCGCGCTCTCCCTCCCGTTCTGGCAGCTTTGGTACATCAGCTTTGGTACATCATGGTACTAATGTGGACCCCAGCATCCTCAAGGATGAAAGAGAAAATAGGCATTTGGTTACCTACCGGTAAATTCTTTTATCGTAGTCCGTAGAGGATGCTGGACACCCGCCCAGCGCTTCGTTTTCCTGCAATCGTTATCTGGTTCAGTACATCTTTGTTTAGATATGTACTGCATTATTACTGGGTAAGTAATGTTTCAGCAGTTGCTGAGAGTTTCAAGCAAGTTAGCTTGATTTGCCATGTATGTGTGAGCTGGTATGAATCTCGCCACTATCTGTGTTAAATCCTTCTCTCGAAGATGTCCGTCTCCTCGGGCACAGTTTCTAGACTGAGTCTGGTAGGAGGGGGATAGAAGGAGGAGCCAGCCCATACTCTCAAACTCTTAAAGTGCTAATGGCTCCTGGTGGACCCGTCTATACCCCATGGTACTAATGTGGACCCCAGCATCCTCTACAGACTACGAGAAAAGGATTTACTGGTAGGTAACCAAAATCCTATTTTCTACTCATCCTGTTGCTGGCTTTGGCAGACCGTGTTAAAGAAAACCCAGACCCATACCTTTCTACAAATTCCAATATATTCAACAGTCTCTCTTTCAAGCTCCCAAAGTGGCATTATGGGGCTAATTCAGACCTGTTCACTCGTTAGGGTTTTTTTCCAGTCCTGCGTTCGCATAGTCGCCGTCCATAGGGGAGTGTATTTTCGCTTTGGAAGTGTGGGAACATGTGTAGCACAGCTGTACAAACAGATTTTATGCAGTGTCTGAGTAGCCCAGGACTTACTCAGCCACTGCGATTGCTTTAGCTTGTTCAGGACCGGAATTGACATCAGACACCTGCCCTGTAAACGCTTGGACACTCCTGCGTTTCAGTCAGTTGACACCCACAAACTCCTTCCTGTTAGTTTCCATGTGAACGCCCGTGTGAACGGATCCTTTGCACAAACCCATCGCTGAGCGGTGATCCGCTTTGTACCCGTGCGACACGCCTGCGCATTGTGGTGCATACGCATGCGCAGTTCTGACCTGATCACCCGCTGTACGAAAATGCAGCCTAGCAATCAGGTCTGAATTAGCTCCTATGTCATCCATGTGAATGTTTGTTCCCAAATACCTAAACTCGATGAATTAAGGAACTAGTGATGTGCACCGGAAATTTTTCGGCTTTTGTGTTTTGGTTTTGGATTCGGTTCCGCAGCCGTGTTTTGGATTCGGACGCGTTTTGGCAAAACCTCCCTGAAAATTTTTTGTCGGATTCGGGTGTGTTTTGGATTTGGGTGTTTTTTTTCAAAAACAGCTAAAATCATAGAATTTGGGGGTAATTTTGATCCCATAGTATTATTAACCCCAATAACCATAATTTCCACTCATTTCCAGTCTATTCTGAACACCTCCCACCTCACAATATTATTTTTAGTCCTAAAATTTGCACCGAGGTCGCTGGATGACTAAGCTAAGCGACCCAAGTGGCCGGCACAAACACCTGGCCCATCTAGGAGTGGCACTGCAGTGTCAGACAGGATGGCACTTAAATTTTTTTGCCCCAAACATCACATGATGCAGAGATAAATAAATAAAAAAAGAGGTGCAAGATGGAATTGTCCTTGGGCCCTCCCACCCACCCTTATGTTGTATAAACAGGACATGCACACTTTAACAAACCCATCATTTCAGCCACAGGGTCTGCCACACGCATGTGGCTGAAATGAATGGTTGGTTTGGGCCCCCACCAAAAAGAAGCAATCAATCTCTCCTTGCACAAACTGGCTCTACAGAGGCAAGATGTCCACCTCCTCCTCATCGTCCGATTCATCACCCCTTTCACTGTGTACATCCCCCTTCTCACAGAGTTTTATTAATTCATCCCCACTGGAATCCACCATCTCAGGTCCCTGTGTACTTTCTGGAGGCAATTGCTGGTGAATGTCTCCACGGAGGAATTGATTATAATTCATTTTGATGAACATCATCTTCTCCACATTTTCTGGAAGTAACCTCGTACGCCGATTGCTGATAAGGTGACCGGCTGCACTAAACACTCTTTCGGAGTACACACTGGAGGGGGGGCAACTTAGGTAAAATAAAGCCAGTTTGTGCAAGGGCCTCCAAATTGGCTCTTTTTCCTGCCAGTATACGTACGGACTGTCTGACGTGCCTACTTGGATGCAGTCACTCATATAATTCTCCACCATTCTTTCAATGGTGACAGAATCATATGCAGTGACAGTAGACGACATGTCAGTAATCGTTGGCAGGTCCTTCAGTCCGGACCAGATGTCAGCACTCGCTCCAGACTGCCCTGCATCACCGCCAGAAGGTGAGCTCGGAATTCTTAGCCTTTTCCTCGCAGCCCCAGTTGCGGGAGAATGTGAAGGAGGAGCTGTTGACGGGTCACGTTCCGCTTGACTTGACAAGTGTCTCACCAGCAGGTCTTTGCACCTCTGCACACTTGTGTCTGCCGGAAAGAGAGATACAACGTAGGCTTTAAACCTAGGATTGAGCACGGTGGCCAATATGTAGTGCTCTGATTTCAACAGATTGACCACCCGTGAATCCTGGTTAAGCGAATTAAGGGCTCCATCCACAAGTCCCACATGCCTGGCGGAATCGCTCTGTTTTAGCTCCTCCTTCAATCACTCCAGCTGCTTCTGCAAAAGCCTGATGAGGGGAATGACCTGACTCAGGCTGGCAGTGTCTGAACTGACTTCACGTGTGGCAAGTTCAAAGGGTTGCAGAACCTTGCACAACGTTGAAATCATTCTCCACTACGCTTGAGTCAGGTGCATTCCCCCTCCTTTGCCTATATCGTAGGCAGATGTATAGGCTTGAATGGCCTTTTGCTGCTCCTCCATCCTCTGAAACATATAGAGGGTTGAATTCCACCTCGTTACCACCTCTTGCTTCAGCTGATGGCGGGGCAGGTTCAGGAGTGTTTGCTGGTGCTCCAGTCTTCGGCACGCGGTGGCTGAATGACGAAAGTGGCCCGCAATTCTTCGGGCCACTGACAGCATCTCTTGTACGCCCCTGTCGTTTTTAAAAAAATTCTGCACCACCAAATTCAATGTATGTGCAAAACATGGGACATGCTGGAATTTGCCCACATGTAATGCACGCACAATATTGGTGGCGTTGTCCGATGTCACAATCCCCAGGAGAGTCCAATTGGGGTAAGCCATTCTGCGATGATGTTCCTCAGTTTCCGTAAGAGGTTGTTAGCTGTGTGCCTCTTATGGAAAGCGGTGATACAAAGCGTAGCCTGCCTAGAAACGAGTTGGCGTTTGCGAGATGCTGCTACTGGTGCCGCCGCTGCTGTTCTTACTGCGGGAGGCAATACATCTACCCAGTGGGCTGTCACAGTCATATAGTCCTGAGTCTGCCCTGCTCTACTTGTCCACATGTCCGTGGTTAAGTAGACATTGGGTACAACTGCATTTTTTAGGACACTGGTGACTCTTTTTCTGACGTCTGTGTACATTCTCGGTATCGCCTGCCTAGAGAAATGGAACCTAGATGGTATTTGGTACCGGAGATACAGTACCTCAAGCAATTCTCTAATTCCCTGTGAATTAACGGTGGATACCGGACACACGTTTAACACCAACACAGCTGCCAAGACCTGAGTTATCCGCTTTGCAGCAGGATGACTGCTGTGATATTTCATCTTCCTCGCAAAGGACTGTTGGACAGTCAATTGCTTACTGGAAAGTAGTACAAGTGGTCTTCCGACTTCCTCTCTGGGATGACGATCGACTCCCAGCAGCAACAACAGCAGCACCAGCAGCAGTAGGCGTTACACTCAAGGATCCATCGGAGGAATCCCAGTTAGGAGAGGACTCGTCAGACTTGCCAGTGACATGGCCTGCAGGACAATTGGCGTTCCTGTCTAAGGAGGAAATTGACACTGAGGGAGTTGGTGGTGTGGTTTGCAGGAGCTTGGGTACAAGAGGAAGGGATTTAGTTGTCAGTGGACTGCTTCCGCTGTCACCCAAAGTTTTTGAACTTGTCAATGACTTCTGATGAATGCGCTCCAGGTGATGTATAAGGGAGGATGTTCCTAGGTGATTAACGTCCTTACCCCTACTTATTACAGCTTGACAAAGGCAACACACGGCTTGACACCTGTTGTCCGCATTTCTGTTAAAATAATTCCACACCAAAGAGATGATTTTTTTTTGTAATTTGACCAGGCATGTCAATGGCCATATTCATCCCACGGACAACAGGTGTCTCTCCGGGTGCCTGACTTAAACAAACCACCTCACCATCCGAATCCTCCTTGTCAGTTTCCTCCTCAGCGCCAGCAACACCCATATCCTCATGCTGGTGTACTTCAACAGTGACATCTTCAATTTGACTATCAGGAACTGGACTGTGGGTGCTCCTTCCAGCACTTGCAGGGGCCGTGCAAATGGTGGAAGGCGCCACCTCTTCCCGTGCAGTGTTGGGAAGGTCAGGCATCGCAACCAACACAATTGGACTCTCCTTGGGGATTTGTGATTTAGAAGAATGCACAGTTCTTTGCTGTACTTTTGCTAGCTTATGTCTTTTCATTTTTCTATCGGGAGGATGAGTGCTTCCATCCTCATGTGAAGCTGAACCACTAGCCATGAACATAGGCCAGGGCCTCAGCCGTTCCTTGCCACTCCGTGTCGTAAATGGCATATTGGCAAGTTTACGCTTCTCCTCAGACACTTTTAATTTAGATTTTTGGGTCATTTTACTGAACTTTTGTTTTTTGGATTTTATATGCTCTCTACTATGACATTGGGCATCGGCCTTGGCAGACAACGTTGATGGCATTTCATCGTCTCGGCCATGACTAGTGGCAGCAGCTTCAGCACGAGGTGGAAGTGGATCTTGATCTTTCCCTATTTTACCCTCCACATTTTTGTTCTCCATTTTTTAATGTGTGGCATTATATGCCAGTAATATATCAATAGCAATGACCTACTGTACTGTACTATATATGTATACTGTTGGTCACCAAAATGCTGCACTGTAATACTATATATACTGCTCACAAAAATGCAGCACAGATATGGAATGGATACTTGCAGTGACACAGAGCTGCAAGATACAGCAATGGCCTACTGTACAACTATATACTGTTGGTCACCAAAATGCTGCACTGTAATACTATATATACTGCTCACAAAAATGCAGCACAGATATGGAATGGATACTTGCAGTGACACAGAGCTGCAAGATACAGCAATGGCCTACTGTACTATATACTGTTGGTCACCAAAATGCTGCACTGTAATACTATATATACTGCTCACAAAAATGCAGCACATATATGGAATGGATACTTGCAGTGACAGAGAGCTGCAAGATACAGCAATGGCCTACTGTAATGTACTACTATTATACTGGTGGTCCCCAGTCCCCACAATAAAGCACACTGAGCACAGATATTTGCAGCACACTGAGCACAGATATGAAGCATTTTCAGCACACCGAGCACAGATATTTGCAGCACACTGAGCACAGATTACGGAGCTTTTCAGGGAGAGAACGCAGCCATGTCCTCTCCGTTCAATCTCCAATGCAAGAGTGAAAATGGCGGCGACGCGTGGCTCTTTATATAGAATACGAATCTCGCGAGAATCCGACAGCGGGATGATGACGTTCGGGCACGTTCGGGTTAACTGAGCAAGGCGGGAAGATCCAAGGCTGCCTCGGAACCGTGTAAAATAGGTAAAGTTCGGGGGGATTCGGATCTCGGAGAACCGAACCCGCTCATCTCTATTAGGAACCTATTTCCATTTAAGCATATTCTATTTTAGAAAAGAAAGCAGTATAAGATGAAGAGGAGTCTTATTCTATGTAGAGGATTCCTTTCACTTTGGATAAACAAGTCACTGCAGAGTCTACACTTGGATACTTATTTGGACAATCTCAGCAGTCCCTGACATATGATAAATCTTCTGGGCAGCACTGTTATCTTAATTCAAAGGTGAGCTAATGTTTTTTTGAGAACTTTTATCTGAACTTTTCTGTCATAAATTTGCCCGCTAAACTATGATGTCAGTGTCAGGGCTACCTGCAGCCAGTTTACAGGTGGTCAGTGGGTCATCTGTACACACATGCAGATGTGCCGATGTCATACTTACCGACAATCTGGCTGCCAGGTCGGAGCAGCAGGGGTGTGGCGATGATAGAGGATAACGTAAAGGGGCGGGATTGGGGGCGTGACCGCATGATTACATCATTGTGGCCTTGCCCCCTGTCTAGCAATGCCAATAATATTGGTGTTGCTAGACACCCACCCCAGACGGCCCACTTTGAACTGCACCGCCGGGGGGTTGTTAGGAGATGCGGGGTGGGGGGTTTGCGAGTGGTGGGCGCTCACCCTGGCTTGCCCACTCTTTCCGGGCGGCCGGGAGCACCACCCGATTTTCGGGAGCCTCCCGGCCATTCCGGGAGAGTAGGCAAGTATGGACCGTATCAGCATTGGCTATTGTTCAGGGCCAGCCTGATATGTCTATGAACAACATATCCGGTGTACACACCCGCCCATTCGTTCGCAATATGACGACCGATATATTAACCACTGTGTACCCAGTTTAAGTGGATGTCTATATGGAAGGTGAGGGTGTTGTGCAGTGAATCATAATCTAGGCCAAACACTCTGCAGTTCAATACCGCAAATCACATAATCAAGCCCTTGGAATTCCCATGCATTCCCAGAGGAATTGGGTGAGATTCAGGAACCTGATCTATTGTCCTGGGAGTCTCCCAGCCATTACGAGAAAGCTCACCAGTGCTGTGTATATATATAAGTGTATAACAATTCTGTATAATTTTTTTACTGTTGTTTTTCAGTTCTGTATAGTGCAGTGTGAATTTCTATGCAATTAAGCAAAAAAAATCTTAATGACCATATTATTTGGCTTTAGATTAGCTAATTCCTTCAATGTACTTGGCTAGAGGTAAGGCTTGCTTGCTTCCAGCTAGTTGTCATTTCCTGGGGTGCAAATCTGCTGAGCCAGACATCTGCTTTCTTCCCAACAGCACAATACAGAACAATACCTGCATCTGTTGCTGCACAAGGAACCGGGGGATGCGCTAAGCAGGATTTCAGTATTCTCTCTGATCTTGTTGCTGTTGGAGGAAGGATACCAACAAAAGCTCTTTCATCCTTGGTCCAGGCAGGCAAAATAGCAACAAAGACAACACAATAATGCAGCTGTACAGCTCAGACCCATGGTGTGCAAAGGCTATTTACAGATCGCCTGTATCTGTCATTGTCATAGGCTTACTTCGATGAAATCGGAACATTAGCTGAGTATGCATGAGGTCATTGCCGTGGTTTGTGCATAACACTTGATTACTGCCACCAGTTCTGTTTCCCAATGATAGTTGATACCTGTTTAATATTTTTAGGTTGATTTTTCAGTCTCAATCCATCATTTAAAATGTAATTAAAGGGTTGTATCTAAAAAGAGAATGTTAATAAGAAATTAGAAAAAATTAACTGCCATAACAATTATATTAATTATAATAATTGTCTTAACTCATCTTTTTCTTACTATCTTATTATGTTTTCATGAAAGCAGTAAAACAACCACCAGTTCACCAGTTTCTACTGTATGAGGGTTTATTAAATTGTGTGAGGTCAGATGAGAGTCTAGTCAGGATACTGGATAAGAGCTGGTTTATTTGTATAGGACTAGGTTCAAAAAGGCATCATACATGGCACTTTTCGTGAGACAATTCCCCCCCCCCCCCCCCCCCCGAAAAAACCCCCAACAACTTTTGCCCAGATTTATCAAGCCTTGGAGAGTGATAAATAGCACAGTGATTAAGTACCAGCCAATCAGCTTCTGTCATTTTTCAAACACAGCCTGTAACATGGCAATTGGGAGCTGATTGGCTGATACTTTATCACCGTGCTATTTAGCACTCTCTAAGGCTTAATAAATCTGGGCCTTTGTTTCACACTGAGAGCTGTACCAAACTTTTGAGAGAGATGAAGTGAAGTTTCCCATAGCAACCTATCAGCTTGTGTAATCTCATAGGCTGTGCTAGATGAATGATAGTTTGAAGGTGATTACTATGGGTAACTTCTCAACTTTATCTCTCTTGAACATTTGATACATATCCCCATAGTATTTTACTATATTCCATTCTCCTTATGGACTCATATTATAGATTTAGTGGTTATCGATTCCTATAATTGCTTAACTTTAGTTGGGAGAGTAAGTATAGTATTTCATGATCTAATATTTAGGAACTAGTATACAGACCCAGCATTTGCCAGGTCACCAAGCTCCACCCTATCCCAACTGAATACTTACTCTTTGCTCTTCGGCTAAGGTCTGTCGCATCACTTGCTGCAGTGGAAGCCACTGGCTTGTGCAGCTTGCACCCTGGCTCCCAATACAAATGATGGAGATGGGAGAGACCTTAGTAGATTATTATATGATATTAAAGGTCAGAATTAATATCCATAATCACTCAGAGGGCATAAGTGATTTTTTGTTACTTGAAATTGTAGATATACGATATGGTGACTAAGGGCCTAATTCAGTGCAGCAATGCAAATGCAGAAGGAGGTGCATAACACCTCCTTCCTGCATTTGCGATATGATCGCATATGGGATGAACATCGCGACCATCATCTTCGATGGCAGGCTGAGTAAGCCTGAGCTTATTCAGGCTTGCCGTCGCAGGGTGGCTTGAGAGGCCAAGAAAACTGCATCTCGCGACGCAACACACCATCCCTCCACCCAAATGCCTCTGCCTGTCAATCAGGCAGAGGTGATGGCATTTCTGCAATGCAATCGCACGACCATCGGGAAACTGCGTGGGGGATCACATTAGTGAACCTTAGTGAATTAGGCCCTAAGATAATAGGAAATCATTTTCAACCAGGCATGTCAAACTCAGAATCTCACCTGGGTCGAATAATCAAGGTCTAAGTCTTGTGTGGGCCGCAAGAAAAAGAAAAAGTCTTATATGCCATTTTGAAAGGTTTATTAGAAAAAAAACAATAATAACGTATAATTAAAGAGATGTCAAGTATAAGGAAGAAAACAACTTTAATAGTGTGAGCTGGGAGCTGTTATTCCCCTCTTATATCACTGTGTGGTTCCCTCTCCTCTATATAATAATAATAATCATCATCATACCACCACATATCAGTGTGAGCTGTGTTATTCCCTTCATATATCACTGTGTGGTCCCCTCTTCTCTATATAATGATGATAATAATAATAATAATAATAATAATAATAATAATACCACATATCAGTGTGAGCTGGGAGCTGTGTTATTCCCTTCATATATCACTGTGTGGTCCCCTCTCCTCTATATAATAATAATACCACATATCAGTGTGAGCTGGGAGCTGTGTTATTCCCCTCATATATCACTGTGTGGTCCCCTCTCCTCTATATAATAATAATACCACATATCAGTGTGAGCTGGGAGCTGTGTTATTCCCCTCATATATCACTGTGTGGTCCCCTCTCCTCTATATAATAATAATACCACATATCAGTGTGAGCTGGGAGCTGTGTTATTCCCCTCATATATCACTGTGTGGTCCCCTCTCCTCTATATAATAATAATAATAATAATACCACATATCAGTGTGAGCTGGGAGCTGTGTTATTCCCCTCATATATCACTGTGTGGTCCCCTCTTCTCTATATAATGATGATAATAATAATAATAATAATAATAATAATACCACATATCAGTGTGAGCTGGGAGCTGTGTTATTCCCTTCATATATCACTGTGTGGTCCCCTCTCCTCTATATAATAATAATTATTATTATTAGTGATGAGCGGGTTCGGATCCTCGGGATCCGAACCCCCCCCCCCCCGAACTTCACCCTTTTTTGCACGGGTCCGAGCAGACTCGGATCCTCCCGCCTTGCTCGGTTAACCCGAGCGAGCCCGAACGTCATCATCCCGCGGTCGGATTCTCGCGAGATTCGTATTCTATATAAGGAGCCGCGCTTCGCCGCCATTTTTCACTCGTGCATTGGAGATGATCGTGAGAGGACGTGGCTGGCGTCCTCTCAGTTTCTCAATGCCCTCCAGATATATATGATGCACAGGGCTTTTCATTTTGGAATAAAAACTGAAGACAGCTATACATCCTTAAACGGTTCCACACCTTATATTCTACTTCATAGCTTTTTATGACAACTGTAATAAAATAGTTGTAAGAACATTTCACCGCTTATCCTATGCATTTCTGTTTCCGGAGTCTGAATCATGGACAAATAAGTACTGTGACATTAAAGAAAGTTGGAGGAAAAGCAGGTAGTGCCCTGGGATCCAGGCATTTATGTAGAAGGATTGTATATACTATACAGTGTCGGACTGGGGCATGGAGGGCCCACCGGGGCAATGCAGAGGTAAAGGCCCATGCTTAGGGGTGTGGCCAGCTGCCACAGAGGCTTGGCTAACATGGTATGGGACCCATGATAAATATATATAGTAAATACTGCTAGTGCATGCATGATAATGTACCAGATTAGTAACTGCAATGCACTGTAGATAATAATAATATGTATAATGTACAATTCAAGTGCACAGTCGGGACCTCCTGATCCATAGAGGAGGAGGTGGGCCCCAAGGCAGTGGGGCCCACCGGTGGTTTCCCCTGTACCCCTGTGGGCCAGTCCAACTCTGATTGTATAGAATTAGAATCTCTTATTTCTAAATTAGAGGTGCAGAAACATATACTCAAGTAGAACTGCAGATCTCAACAACATACCTGACAATATGATCTTGCAGAACCTAAAACCAGTAGCAGCAATGGATAGCTTTACATTATTATTATGGCTGCTTATACAAAGACATTTTATTAAAATCATAGTAGAACAACTAAGGGCTCTATTCATGAAGCAGTGAAAAGAGTGGAGAAACAGGCCAGTGGAGAAGTTACCCATGGCAACCAATCAGCATCCCCTTACATTTTATAGAATGTACTTGATAAAGGCTTCCGTCAAAGCCGATTGGTTGCCATAGGCAACATCTGCACTGATCCTTTTCTCCACTCTTCACTACTTCATGAACAGACCCCAAAGTCTGAGAAGCAGCAGATTAATAATGCTATGGTTTGTTAGATCAGAGTCCTGATATTTTTGGTATTTTACAGTATATCTAGAACACGTTACTGGAACAATATAAACTATACTTGAAGTGTAAAACCGCAGAGCCAATGATTTTGCTTCATTACAGTCATTATATTGGGTACTCTTACTGGTACTGTATAACACCTGTCACTTTTTTTTTGTTTTTAAACCCGCGGAATTTTTCAGATAATTAAAAAATATATAGTAGCCGTCATTTGGGAAAAAGATATTTATTTACTTTTCTATTAAATGTCATGCTTAGGACCATGGATCCGCCACTGAGACGGAATATTATTATAATAAATTCTAATACCTAATATGATAGTTTTAACAATGCAGCATCATAGTTACTCATTAATAAATACAGTGGACAGATAATTATTGTGATTATTTTGGTGTTTTTTGCTTGTGGACAAAACTCAAGCAACCCCTTTACAAACAAAACAAGTTATAATTATAAATAGTCTAAACGGACAAGGACTAATCGTTTTATAGAGGAAACATCATAATCAGTAAATTTAATGAAATAAACACTTTGAATATTATTAAATATAATAACAATATTTTGCACTATTCTGCTCTTTTGTGCCATTGTCAGTTTGTGTAGAATATGTTTCTAATGCAGAACTGTCTGTACACATTGTGAAGTGTAACACAAAAGGCAACAAGATAACCTTGACTATGTCTTCCTGAATAATAAGAATTTACTTACCGATAATTCTATTTCTCGGAGTCCGTAGTGGATGCTGGGGTTCCTGAAAGGACCATGGGGAATAGCGGCTCCGCAGGAGACAGGGCACAAAAAAGTAAAGCTTTACTAGGTCAGGTGGTGTGCACTGGCTCCTCCCCCTATGACCCTCCTCCAGACTCCAGTTAGGTACTGTGCCCGGACGAGCATACACAATAAGGGAGGCATTTTGAATCCCGGGTAAGACTCATACCAGCCACACCAATCACACCGTACAACTTGTGATCTAAACCCAGTTAACAGTATGACAACAGAAAGGGCCTCTTAAAGATGGCTCCTTAACAATAACCCGAATTAGTTAACAATAACTATGTACAAGTATTGCAGATAATCCGCACTTGGGATGGGCGCCCAGCATCCACTACGGACTCCGAGAAATAGAATTATCGGTAAGTAAATTCTTATTTTCTCTATCGTCCTAAGTGGATGCTGGGGTTCCTGAAAGGACCATGGGGATTATACCAAAGCTCCCAAACGGGCGGGAGAGTGCGGATGACTCTGCAGCACCGAATGAGAGAACTCCAGGTCCTCCTTTGCCAGGGTATCAAATTTGTAAAATTTTACAAACGTGTTCTCCCCCGACCACGTAGCTGCTCGGCAGAGTTGTAATGCCGAGACCCCTCGGGCAGCCGCCCAAGATGAGCCCACCTTCCTTGTGGAGTGGGCTTTTACAGTTTTAGGCTGTGGCAGGCCTGCCACAGAATGTGCAAGTTGAATTGTGTTACAAATCCAACGAGCAATCGACTGCTTAGAAGCAGGTGCGCCCAACTTGTTGGGTGCATACAATATAAACAGCGAGTCAGATTTTCTGACTCCAGCCGTCCTTGCAATGTATATTTTTAAGGCTCTGACAACGTCCAACAACTTGGAGTCCTCCAAGTCGCTAGTGGCCGCAGGCACCACAATAGGTTGGTTCAGATGAAATGCTGATACCACTTTAGGGAGAAAATGCGGACGAGTCCGCAGTTCTGCCCTATCCGAATGGAAGATTAGATAAGGACTTTTATAAGATAAAGCCGCCAATTCAGATACTCTCCTGGCAGAGGCCAGGGCTAGTAACATAGTCACTTTCAATGTGAGATATTTCAAATCCACCTTTTTCAATGGTTCAAACCAATGGGATTTGAGGAAATCTAAAACTACATTTAGATCCCACGGTGCCACCGGAGGCACCACAGGAGGCTGTATATGCAGTACTCCCTTGACAAAAGTCTGGACCTCAGGGACAGAGGCCAATTCTTTTTGGAAGAATATTGACAGGGCCGAAATTTGAACCTTAATGGATCCCAATTTGAGACCCATAGATAATCCTGATTGCAGGAAATGTAGGAAACGACCCAGTTGGAATTCCTCCGTCGGAACCCTCCGATCCTCGCACCACGCTACATATTTTCGCCAAATGCGGTGATAATGTTTCACGGTGACTTCCTTCCGTGCCTTAATCAAGGTAGGAATGACTTCTTCTGGAATGCCTTTCCCTTTTAGGATCTGGCGTTCAACCGCCATGCCGTCAAACGCAGCCGCGGTAAGTCTTGAAAAAGACAGGGACCCTGCTGTAGCAGGTCCCTTCTCAGAGGTAGAGGCCACGGTTCGTCCGTGAGCATCTCTTGAAGTTCCGGATACCAAGTCCTTCTCGGCCAATCCGGAACCACTAGTATTGTTCTTACTCTTCTTTGCCGTATGATCTTCAATACCTTTGGTATGAGCGGCAGAGGAGGAAACACATACACTGACTGGTACACCCAAGGAGTTACCAGTGCGTCCACAGCTATTGCCTGTGGATCTCTTGACCTGGCGCAATATTTGTCCAGTTTCTTGTTGAGGCGAGACGCCATCATGTCTACAATTGGTCTTTCCCAACGGTCTATTAACATGTTGAAGACTTCTGGATGTAGACCCCACTCTCCCGGATGAAGATCGTGTCTGCTGAGGAAGTCTGCTTCCCAGTTGTCCACGCCCGGGATGAACACTGCTGACAGTGCTATCACGTGATTCTCCGCCCAGCGAAGAATCTTGGCAGCTTCTGCCATTGCACTCCTGCTTCTTGTGCCGCCCTGCCTGTTTACATGGGCGACCGCCGTGATGTTGTCCGACTGAATCAACACCGGCTTTCCTTGCAGGAGAAGTTCCGCCTGGCTTAGAGCATTGTAGATTGCTCTTAGTTCCAGAATGTTTATGTGAAGAGACTTTTCCAGACTCGTCCATACTCCCTGGAAGTTTCTTCCTTGTGTGACTGCTCCCCAGCCTCTCAGGCTGGCGTCCGTGGTCACCAGGATCCAATCCTGAATGCCGAATCTGCGGCCTTCTAATAGGTGAGCCTTCTGCAACCACCACAGAAGTGACACCCTTGTCTTTGGTGACAGGGTTATTCGCAGGTGCATCTGCAGATGCGACCCTGACCATTTGTCCAACAGATCCCTTTGGAATATTCTTGCATGGAATCTGCCGAATGGAATTGCTTCGTAAGAAGCCACCATTTTTCCCAGGACTCTTGTGCATTGATGTACTGACACTTTTCCTGGTTTTAGGAGGTTCCTGACCAGATCGGATAACTCCTTGGCTTTTTCCTCTGGAAGGAAAACCTTTTTCTGAACCGTGTCCAGAATCATTCCTAGGAACAGCAGACGAGTTGTCGGGATTAAATGGGATTTTGGAATATTCAGAATCCACCCGTGTTGTCTTAGCACCTCTTGAGATAGTGCTAAAGCTGTCTCCAGCTGTTCTCTGGACCTTGCCCTTATTAGGAGATCGTCCAAGTATGGGATAACTAATACGCCTTTTCTTCGAAGAAGAATCATCATCTCGGCCATTACCTTGGTAAAGACCCGAGGCGCCGTGGACAATCCGAACGGCAGCGTCTGAAACTGATAGTGACAGTTTTGAACAATGAACTTGAGGTACCCCTGGTGTGCGGGGTAAATCGGAACGTGTAGATACGCATCCTTGATGTCCAAGGATACCATAAAGTCCCCTTCTTCCAGGTTCGCTATCACTGCTCTGAGTGACTCCATCTTGAACTTGAACTTTTTTATGTAGAGGTTCAAGGACTTCAGATTTAGAATAGGCCTTACCGAGCCATCCGGCTTCGGTACCACAAATAGAGTGGAATAATACCCCTTTCCTTGTTGTAATAGGGGTACTTTGACTATCACCTGCTGAGCGTACAGCTTGTGAATGGCTTCCAACACCCTCTCCCTTTCGGAAGAGACGGTTGGTAAGGCAGACTTCAGGAAACGATGAGGAGGATCCGTCTCTAATTCCAACCTGTACCCCTGAGATATTATCTGCAGGATCCAGGGGTCTACCTGCGAGTGAGCCCACTGCGCGCTGTAATTTTTGAGACGGCCCCCCACTGTCCCCGAGTCCGCTTGAGAGGCCCCAGCGTCATGCTGAGGTTTTTGCAGGAGCCGGGGAGGGCTTCTGTTCCTGGGAAGGAGCTGCCTGTTGGTGTCTCTTCCCTCTTCCTCTGCCTCGTGGCAGGTACGACAAGCCCTTCGCTCTCTTATTTTTGTAGGAGCGAAAAGGCTGCGGTTGAAAGGTCGGTGCCTTTCTCTGTTGGGGAGTGACTTGAGGTAAAAAAGTGGATTTCCCGGCAGTAGCCGTGGCCACCAAGTCTGATAGACCAACTCCAAATAACTCCTCCCCTTTATACGGCAAAACCTCCATGTGACGTTTTGAATCCGCATCGCCTGTCCACTGTCGTGTCCATAAGGCTCTTCTGGCTGAAATGGACATAGCACTCACCCGAGATGCCAGTGTGCAAATATCCCTCTGTGCATCACGCATATAGATAAATGCATCCTTTATTTGTTCTAACGACAGTAAAACATTGTCCCTATCTAGGGTATCAATATTTTCAATCAGGGATTCTGACCAAACTACTCCAGCACTGCACATCCAGGCAGTTGCTATAGCTGGTCGTAGTATAACACCTGCATGTGTGTATATATTCTTTTGAATAACTTCCATCTTTCTATCTGATGGATCCTTAAGTGCGGCCGTCTCAGGAGAGGGTAACGCCACTTGTTTGGATAAGCGTGTGAGCGCCTTGTCCACCTTAGGGGGTGTTTCCCAGCGCGCCCTAACCTCTGGCGGGAAAGGGTATAATGCCAATAACTTTTTTGAAATTATCAACTTTTTATCAGGAGCAACCCACGCTTCATCACACACGTCATTTAATTCTTCTGATTCAGGAAAAACTGTTTGTAGTTTTTTCACACCATACATAATACCCTGTTTTACGGTATCTGTAGTATCAGCTAAATGTAACGTCTCCTTCATTGCCAAAATCATATAACGTGTGGCCCTACTGGAAAATACGTTTGAATTTCTACCGTCGTCACTGGAATCAGTGCCCGTGTCTGGGTCTGTGTCGACCGACTGAGGCAAAGGGCGTTTTACAGCCCCTGACGGTGTTTGAGGCGCCTGGACAGGCATTAATTGATTGTCCGGCCGCCTCATGTCCTCAACTGACTGTTTAAGGGAAGATAAACCATCACGTAATTCCACAAATAAAGGCATCCATTCTGGTGTCGACCCCCTGGGGGGTGACATCTGCATATTTGGCAATTGCTCCGCCTCCACACCAATATCGTCCTCATACATGTCGACACCACGTACCGACACACACCGCAAACTCACAGGGAATGCTCTAATGAAGACAGGACCCACTAGCCCTTTTGGGGAGACAGAGGGAGAGTCTGCCAGCACACACCACAAAGCGCTATATATACAAGGGATATCCTTATATTAAGTGCTCCCTTATAGCTGCTTTAATATATATATATATATATAGCCATTAATGTGCCCCCCCTCTCTGTTTTACCCTGTTTCTGTAGTGCAGTGCAGGGGAGAGACCTGGGAGCCGTTCTGACCAGCGGAGCTGTGACAGAAAATGGCGCCGTGTGCTGAGGAGATAGGCCCCGCCCCTTTTTCGGCGGGTTCTTCTCCCGCTATTTTTCCAGTCAGGCAGGGGTTAAATATCTCCATATAGCCCCTATGGGCTATATGTGAGGTATTTTTAGCCTTGTATAAGGTTTATATTTGCCTCTCAGAGCGCCCCCCCCCAGCGCTCTGCACCCTCAGTGACTGCCCAGTGAAGTGTGCTGAGAGGAAAATGGCGCACAGCTGCAGTGCTGTGCGCTACCTTATGAAGACTGAGGAGTCTTCAGCCGCCGGTTTCCGGACCTCTTCACGCTTCAGCATCTGCAAGGGGGTCGGCGGCGCGGCTCCGGGACCGGACTCCACGGCTGGGCCTGTGTTCGATCCCTCTGGAGCTAATGGTGTCCAGTAGCCAAGCAGCAAATCCACTCTGCATGCAGGTGAGTTTACTACTTTCCCCCTAAGTCCCACGTTGCAGTGATCCTGTTGCCAGCAGGACTCACTGTAAAGAAAAAAACCTAAACTAAACTTTCTCTAAGCAGCTCTTTAGGAGAGCCACCTAGATTGCACCCTTCTCGTTCGGGCACAAAATCTAACTGGAGTCTGGAGGAGGGTCATAGGGGGAGGAGCCAGTGCACACCACCTGACCTAGTAAAGCTTTACTTTTTTGTGCCCTGTCTCCTGCGGAGCCGCTATTCCCCATGGTCCTTTCAGGAACCCCAGCATCCACTTAGGACGATAGAGAAATTTTGTTTTCATATAGCAAAGGAAACGACACTGTACCTCATAGGAGAATTTATAGACGCGAGTATCTCACTTAGCTTGGCTCTACAGCCATGTAAAGTTGCATAGGATTTTACCTGCCAAGACGCCAACCTCTCATTTGAGACTGCATGAAATCTCACACACAGAGAAATAGGGTGTGCGGTCCCACTCTGATATAAGCACGAGGGCAAATGTATATCTATCTTAGAAAATGGTGCCGCTGTCAATGAGATGCTGCTTTTCTTCGAGTGTCTGTGAGTGATGCTCGTGTGTACACTTGTGGAGTGATAATGCACAGTCATGTGATCTAGTGTGTCAAATTATTTTTTGGGGAATTGCTGTCATTATAATACACCAACATGACTACTTACAGAAATTTGTTATCATGTTAATGTGCTAATGTGCATGTGGTGTGATTTGGGAGCGGCAGCTGCGTGGGTTGGGTTAAGGTGCATGAGGTGCGTTATGGGAGAGACAGCTGCATGGGTTGGTTTACTGTGCATGAGGTGAGATATGGGAGAGGCAGCTGCATGGATTGGGATAATGTGTATGAGGTGCGATATGGGAGAGACAGCTGCATGGGTTGGGCTAATGTGCATGTGGTGTGATTTGGGAGTGGCAGCTGTGTGGGTTGTGTTAATGTGCATGAGGTGCGATATGGGAGAGGCAGCTGCATGGGTTGGGATAATATGTATGAGATGCGATATGGGAGAGACAGCTGCATGGGTTGGGCTAATGTGCATGCTGTGTGATTTGGGAGCGGCAGCTGCATGGGTTGGTTTAATGTGTATGAGGTGCGATATGGGAGAGACAGCTGCATGGGTTGGGCTAATGTGTATGAGGTGTGATATGGGACAGGTGGATGTGTGGGTTGGAATAATGTGCATGTGGTGTGATATGGGAGCGGCAGCTGCATGGGTTGGGATAATGTGCATGAGGTGCGATATGGGAGAGGCAGCTGCATGGGTTGGGTTAATGGGCACGAGGTGCGATATGGGAGAGGCAGCTGCATGGGTTGAGCTAATATGTGATAATGCGTATGAGGTACAATATAGGAGAGGCAGCTGCATGGGTTGGGTTAATGCGTATGAGGTGCGATATAGGAGAGGCAGCTGCATGGGTTGGGTTAATGTGTATGAGGTGCAATATAAGAGGCAGCTGCATGGGTTGGGTTAATGCGTATGAGGTGCGATATAGGAGAGGCAGCTGCATGGGTTGGGTAAATGTGTATGAGGTGCAATATAAGAGGCAGCTGCATGGGTTGGGTTAATGTGTATGAGGTGCGATATAGGAGAGGCAGCTGCATGGGTTGGGTTAATGTGTATGAGGTGCGATATAGGAGAGGCAGCTGCATGGGATGGGTTAATGTGTATGAGGTGCGATATAGGAGAGGCAGCTGCATGGGTTGGGTTAATGTGTATGAGGTGCGATATAGGAGAGGCAGCTGCATGGGTTGGGTTAATGTGTATGAGGTGCGATATAGGAGAGGCAGCTGCTTGGGTTGGGTTAATGTGTAGGGTGGTATTCAGTATGCCGGCTGTTGGGATCCCGGCGCTCAGTATACTGGCGACGATATTCCGACACACGGCATACCGACAACTATTCTCCCTCTTGGGGGTCCACAACCCTCCTGGAGGGAGAATAAATAGAGTGGCGAGTGCGCCCGCAAGGGGTTCATTTGCCCTCACCCAGCTTCCAGCAGGCCAGCAGCCGGGATCCTGGCCGCCGGCATAACATACTACACCCAATGTGTATGAGGTGTGATATGGGACAGACGGATGCGTGGGTTGGGATAATGTGCATGCGGTGTGATTTGGAAGTGACAACTGCATAGGTTGGGATAATGTGCATGAGGTGCGATATAGGAGAGGCAGCTGCATGGGTTTGGATAATGTGCATGCAGTGTGATTTGGGAACGGCAGCTGCATGGGTTGGGATAAGGGGGGTCATTCCGAGTTGTTCGCTCGCAAGCTGCTTTTAGCAGCTTTGCACACGCTAAGCCGCCGCCTACTGGGAGTGAATCTTAGCTTATCAAAATTACGAACGAAAGATTCGCAATATTGCGATAAGACATCTCTGTGCAGTTTCTGAGTAACTCGAGACTTACTCGGCATCTGCGATCAGTTCAGTGCTTGTCGTTCCTGGTTTGACTTCACAAACACACCCAGCGTTTGGCCAGACACTCCTTCTCCAGCCACTCCTGCGTTTTTCCCAGAAACTGTAGCGTTTTTTCACACACACCCATAAAACGGCTAGTTTCCGCCCAGAAACACCCACTTCCTGTCAATCACATTACGATCACCAGAACGAGGAAAAAAACGTGAGTAAAATTCCTAACTGCATAGCAAATTTACTTGGCGCAGTCGCAGTGCGGACATTGCGCATGCGCACTAAGCGGAAAATCGCTGCGATGCGAAGAAATTTACCGAGCGAACAACTCGGAATGACCCCCAAAGTGTATGAGGTGCGATATGGGAGAGGCAGCTGCAGGAGTTGGGTTAATGTGCACATGGTGCGATATGGGAAAGGCAGCTGCATGGGTTGGGTTAAGGTGTGATTTGGGAGAGGCAGCTGCATGGGATGTGTTAATGTGCAGAAGGTGGGATTTGGGAGTGGCAGCTGTGTGGGTTGATCTAATGTGCATGCGGTGCAATATGGGAGAGGCAGCTAAATGGGTTGGGCTAACGTGCATAAAATAATGTGAAGTATTTGATCACAAGTTTCTGTTAAACCGTTGCAGTGAAAAGTGAGTAAAATGTTGAACATTGTCTATTAATGTCATGATTCAGCGACAGAGGCGTAACTAGGGATTTTGGAGCCCAGGGCAAGATCAATAATGGCGCCCCCCCTCCCCCCCCTCACCCGAAAGGAAAAAAAAAACCTACAAAGGAAGGTATGTGCGCACTCCACCAGCGTGCATTGATAAAAATGGCCATGGCCACACACCAGAAGGGGGGTGTGGACACTGAAAATGGGATGTGTCAACTTGACACGCCAGCTGTTTCATGTCATACTGGGAACATTCTTTTCAATTCCACATGCACCTTACCATCATCATCTCCTGGCCAAATAAATGCAATTTTTTTAAGAGGGGTATGGAAAAGTGAAGGGTGGAATCATGCGCCCCGGAAAAGGGGGCGTGTCCTTCAGTGTAGTAATACCCCTTATACTCTCTAGTACTGGTGCCCCTTTCAAATTTTAGCACACGGTACGAGCTGAAATTCACATTGTAGCACACTGAACGAGCCGAAATTCACATTGTAGCACACTGAATGAGCCGAAATTCACATTGTAGCACACTGCATGAGCCGAAATTCACCTTGTAGCACACTGAATGAGCCGAAATTCACATTGTAGCATAATGAATGAGCAGAAATTCACATTGTAGCACAATGAATGAGCAGAAATTCACATTGTAGCACACTGAACGAGCCGAAATTCACATTGTAGCACACTGAATGAGCCGAAATTCACATTGTAGCACACTGAATGAGCCGAAATTCACATTGTAGCACACTGAACGAGCCGAAATTCACATTGTAGCACACTGAATGAGCCGAAATTCACATTGTAGCATAATGAATGAGCTGATATTCACATTGTAGCACACTGAATGAGCAGAAATTCACATTGTAGCACACTGAATGAGCAGAAATTCACATTGTAGCACACTGAATGAGCCGAAATTCACATTCTAGCACATGGTATGAACCGAAATTCACATTCTAGGACACGGTATTCTAGAGGGGGGACATGGGGGGAGATAGCAAGGGGGCATGGAGAGAGAGAGAGAGGCATACAGAGAGAAAGCAGGCATGAAGAGAGATGGGGCATTAGGAGGGGGGCTTGGAAGAGGGGCATGAGGCGAAAGTGGCATATGGGGGGAGAGAACGCAAGGGAGAGAGGCAATGGGGAGAGAGATTTCAGCAGCAGCACAATGAAGAGAGGTGCTCTGGAGAGCAGTTACACATACAGACAGTACCTTCAGGTCAGGAGGCAGCTCCGTGGTGTCACAAGCTGGGCGATCTGGTATTTGCAGTGCTCTCAAAGGATTCTAGACCCCGCAGCCCAGCAAAACATTAGGCGGCCATGGGGGGATATAAGATAAGCGGGAGGAGGAGACGCGGGAGATTGACGGGGATAGGCAGAGAGAAAGGGAGAATGACGGGGATAGGCACGGCAGAGTTGCGCAGCGGCTGATCCAGGAGTCCAGGACAGACTCTTCAGACTTATACTGTCCTGGACTCCTGGATCAGCCGCTGCGCAACTCTGCCTATCCCCGTCAATCTCCCTTTCTCTCTGCCTATCCCCGTGAAGAGGAGCCGAGCCCGCTTGCCTTTACAGCTCCAGGAGCGTGACGCTGTCACTGAGGGTCACGCTCCCGGCTCCCAGTAGCAGCATACATAGGACGGAGGCGGGGAGCTGCATAGTGCGCATGCGTGGTGCGGCGCAATGGTAACGGGCAGTAGCAGCGCTATGGTAACGGGCGGCAAAAGCAGGGGAAGGTGGGCATGATGCCCTGGCCGGCAGCCCGCCCCCTCTGCTGGGCCTGCTACGGCACCCAGGGCACGTGCCCTGCTCGACCCACCTTAGTTACGCCTCTGCTGCCCCCGCGTTGTCTCTCAGCACACTGTCATCTCCCCCCTGTGTCATCTCACTGACAGGGTGAGGGTGACAGCAGTGAATCACAAGGAAAGGGTGACGCCATGGAGAGGGTGAAAGCAGTGGGAAATAGAAAGACAGACAAACAGATAGAAGATAATATAGACAGAATAGGGAAATAAGCATAAGATCCTGTGTCAGTGAGTGTATGTCAGTGTATGTCAGGTGTGTATGTACAGGTGTCAGTGTGTGTATGTCAGTGTATGTCAGGTGTGTATGTACAGGTGTCAGTGTGTGTATGTCAGTGTATGTCAGGTGTGTATGTACGGGTGTCAGTGTGTGTATGTACAGGTGTCAGTGTGTGTATGTCAGTGTATGTCGGTGTGTATGTACAGGTGTCAGTGTGTGTATATGTCAGTGTATGTCAGGTGTGTATGTACAGGTGTCAGTGTATGTCGGTGTGTATGTACAGGTGTCAGTGTGTGTATGTCGGTGTGTATGTACAGATGTCAATGTGTGTATGTCGCTGAATGTACAGGTGTCAGTGTGTGTATGTCAGTGTATATGTACAGGTGTCAGTGTGTGTATGTCAGTGTATGTCGGTGTGAATGTACAGGTGTCAGTGTGTGTATGTCGGTCTGTATGTACAGGTGTCAGTGTGTGTATGTACAGGTGTCAGTGTGTGTATGTCGGTGTGTATGTACAGGTGTCAGTGTGTGTATGTCAGTGTTTGTCGGTGTGTATGTATTATATACAATAGCATCCCCAACAGGTTATTATTACAGACATTACACACACATATATACATGATACATATGATACATGACATAAATAGACATGATAGATACATACATGACACAGTACATGATACATACAGTACATTAAACATACATGATGCAAACACGAGACAGACCTGGGCTGGTGATGAGGCAGCTGGATCCCAGGCAGTGCATCAGGGGCCCTCTCCAGTGTCCAGACGTAGGTGATGAAGGCACCGACCATCCCCAGCTTGGCTGTCCTTATCCAGGCCTCCAAGAGGCTTGTCTCGTGCCCCAACAGCAGGGCCACAGTGTCCCCGGGGTGGAGGCCGGGCGGGGAGAGCCGCAGCCAAGGATCTCAACACGCCCAGCAGCCGGTAATTAAGCCCGGGAGCTCCGCACTTCCAGCAGCAGGTATTAAGCCCGTGCGGCTGCGGAGCTGAAGCTTGAAGCGACCAGGAAGGGAGGGTGCACTGCACACTGTCCATTAACTGCCGCACACTGGGGAAGCCGCCACCGTGAACCGCAACGGAGTAATAAATACTCCCGCAGCATGGCCAAACATAGTCCTCGGGGCTTTGGCTGGCTGGCAAGATCGATGCTGCAGCCCGGGAGCTCCGCACTGCCAGTAGCCAGTATGTCCGGGCGGCTGCACATTTGCAGCTAGAGGATACTTGGAGGGAGAGCGTCTCCTGTCCATCCAGCGCTGCACACTCCGGTTCAGTCAGGAGGTCTGCAGCAACTGCAGACATTATGAAAATAACTTTGGATGCACCGCACTAGTGGCGCGCCACTCTTCCTGGTCTGTAATGGCGCCCAGGGCATAAGCCCTACTCGCACCCCCCTAGTTACGCCTCTGTTCAGCGAGAAAAATGTTTCATTTTAAATTGAAGTTTGTTAGGATAGTTGGCTTTCTGGACCATAGATCTAGCAAGGAGTTAAAAAAAAGTTACAATTTCAGACCGTTTTTGTTTAGTTTTTTAGCTGTAAAAAACTTGAACTGAAGCACAGCAACCAATCAGCAATCTGCTTTTATGTAGCTTATGCAAGTCATGAAAATGAAAGTAACTGCCTGAGTGCTATCAGTCAGCCCCTCTCTGTCTCTGCATAGGTCTTCCACAGCAATAAGGTGTCATCTGATGATGGATCTTGGTCGCTTTGGCTCAGGCTTCTTGGATTTATAGGCTAGTGGTTCTCAAACTTATCCTTAGCAAAACTGTTAACGTTTATATAAATTCCTCCATTGGATACAGATAGCTTAATGGACAATACATTTGATATCTACCTGTGGTAATGACTAATACCCCTTTTAAATTGAAATGCCTGGTCGCACCCAGCGTTTTGTATATGGGTACATCCTGGCTGAGACCCCTTTCAGAGTGGTAGCAGGACCTGACTTATTGCAGAGTCGGTGACATCATCACACACGTGACAGGGCTTGAAGATGAGATCATCTCATAGCCCCAACTCTCCCTATGCTGTAAATGGGTGTTGGGTCTCTACTGTATATTTTTTTAAGGCTTAATACATTAGGGCCAAAAAGAAAACTTACTAAACTTCCACTTACAAAAATAGGATTTTAATTACCTACCGGTAAATCCTTTTCTCGTAGTCCGTAGAGGATGCTGGGGTCCACATTAGTACCATGAGGTATAGACGGGTCCACTAGGAGTCACTGACACTTTAAGAGTTTAATAGTGTGGGCTGGCTCCTCCCTCTATACCCCTCCTACCAGACTCAGTCTAGAAACTGTGCCCGAGGAGACGGACAACTTCGAGAGAAGGAGTTTACACAGATAGTGGCGAGATTCACACCAGCTCACACACAAGGCAAACCACACTAACGAGCTTGAAAACTCAGCGAACGGCTGAACAACATTACTTAACCAAGTAAGAAAAACAGTACTTAACCAAGAACAAAGCAGTACCAAACTAAGTAACCACTGCAAGATCACGAAGCGCTGGGCGGGCACCTAACATCCTCTATGGAATACGAGAAAAGGATTTACCGGTAGGTAATTAAAATCCTATTTTCTCTTACGTCCTAGAGGATGCTGGGGTCCACATTGGTACCATGGGGATGTACCAAAGCTCCCAGAACGGGAGGGAGAGCACGGAGGCTCCTGCAGAACTAATTGACCAAACTTCAGGTCCTCAGAGGCCAAAGTATTGAACCTGTAGAATTTTGCCAACGTGTTCGACCCAGACCAAGTAGCCGCTCGGCAAAGCTGTAAAGCCGAGGCAGCCGCCCAGGAAGACCCCACCTTACGAGTAGAGTGGGCCTTAACAGATTTTGGATGTGGCAGTCCTGCCGTAGAATATGCATGCTGGATAGTGAACCTGATCCAGCGATAGATCATCTGCTTAGAAGCAGGACACCAAAGCTTCTTGGGATCATACAGGACAAACAGAGAGTCCGATTTTCTGTGACAAGCAGTCCTCTTCACATAGATTTTCAGAGCCCTTACAACATCTAAGGACTTTGACGGAATTGAGGAGTCAGTAGCAACTGGCACCACAATAGGTTGGTTGATATGAAAAGCAGACAACCTTTGGAAGGAACTGCTGACAGGTCCGGAGCTCAGCTCTATCTTCATGGAAGATCAAATAGGGGCTTTTACAAGAAAAAGCCTCCACCTCCGACACACCTCGAGCAGAAGCTAAGGCCAACAAAGTGACAGCCTTCCACGTGAGAAACTTGACTTCAACCTCCTGTAGAGGCTCGAACCATTTCGATTGGAGGAACTGCAACACCACGTTAAGATCCCAGGGAGCCATAGGCAGCACAAAGGGAGGCTGGATGTGCAGAACCAGTTTCAAAAAAGTCTGAACCTCAGGGAGGGAAGCCAGCTGTTTCTGGAAGTAAATGGATAAGGCCGAAACCTGGACCTTTACGGATCCCAACCTCAGGCCTATATCCACACCTGCTTGCAGGAAGAGGAGAAACAATCCCAGTTGAAACTCTACTGTAGGAAACTTCTTGGATTCACACCAAGATACATACTTTTTCCAAATGCGATCGTAATGTTTAGACGTTATTCCTTTCCTAGCCTGTATCAGGGTAGGAATAACCTTGTTCGGAATGCCTTTCCGAGCTAATATCTGGCGTTCAACCTCCATGCCGTCAAACGTAGCCACGGTAAGTCTTGATAAGCGAACAGCCCCTGTTGTAACAGGTCCTCCCGAAGAGGAAAAGGCCTCGGATCTTCCAGCCGTAGCCCCAGATCATCTGCATGCCACGCCCTTCTTGGCAAGTCCGGAGCAATGAGGATTGCCTGAACTCTTGTTCTCTTTATGAGCTTTAGAATCCTTGGAATGATTGGAAGTGGAGGAAACACGTACACCGGCTGGAACACCCACGGAGACACCAGAGCGTCCACCGCCACTGCTTGCGGGTCTCTCGATCTGGTACAATACCACTGAAGCTTCTTGTTGAGGCGGTAGGCCATCATGTCTATCTGAGGAACCCCCCCAAAGATGTGTCACTTCCGTGAACACCTCTGGAGGCCCCACTCTCCTGGATGGAGATAGTGTCTGCTGAGGAAGTCCGCTTCCCAGTTGTCCACTCCCGGAATGAAGATTGCTGACAGCGCCAACGTGTGTTTTTCTGCCCAGAGGATGATTCTGGTTAGCTCTGACATTGCAGCTCTGCTCTTCGTTCCGCCCTGTCGGTTGATATAGGCCACCGTCGTTACATTGTCCGACTGTACTTGAATGGCATGATCTCGAAGAAGATGTGCCGCTTGGAGAAGACCGTTGTAGACGGCTCTTAGTTCCAGAATGTTTATTGGAAGACTGGATTCCAGACTTGACCACCTTCCTTGGAAGTTTTCCCCTTGAGTGACTGCGCCCCAACCCCGGAGACTTGCGTCCGTGGTCAGAAGGATCCAGTCCTGAATCCCGAACCTGCGGCCCTCCAGAAGGTGAGACATTTGCAGCCACCAGAGGAGTGAAATCCTTACTTTCGGCGACAGACGTGTCCTCAGGTGCATATGTAGATGAGACCCCGACCACTTGTCTAGGAGATCCAGTTGGAAGGATCGAGCATGAAATCTTCCGTACTGTAGAGCCTCGTAGGAGGCAACCATCTTTCCTAGAAGGTGAATGCACTGATGAACCGATACCTGGGCTGGCTTCAGGACATCCCGGACCATTGTTTGAATCACCAACGCTTTTTCCTCCGGTAGAAACACCCGCTGCACTTCCGTGTCGAGGATCATCCCCAGGAAAGACTATCTCCTTGTCGGCTCCAAATGTGACTTCGGAAGGTTCAGGATCCAACCATGTTCCCTGAACAGACAGGTCGTGATAGCAATGGCCTGCAACAAGGTCTCCCTGGTCGCTGCCTTTATCAGCAGATCGTCCAGATTCAGAATTATGTTCACTCGCTGTCTGGGGAGGAGAACCATCATCTCTACCATCACCTTGGTGAACACCCTCGGTGCCATGGAGAGACCGAATGGCAGTGCCTGAAACGGATAGTGACTGTCTAACAGTGCAAACCTGAGATAAGCCTGGTGCGGCGGCCAAATCGGAATGTGGAGGTACGCATCCTTGATATCCAGGGATACCAGAAACTCTCCCCTGAGATCACCGCTCTCAGAGACTCCATTTTGAACTTGAACTCCCTCAGATATGGGTTTAACGATTTCAAGTTCAAAATCGGTCTGACCGAACCATCCGGTTTCGGTACCATGAAAAGGTTTGAATAGTAACCCTTGTTGTGCATATGCGGTGGAACTGTAACAATGACCGCTGACCTTTCCAATTTTTTAATAGCTTCCTGTAGGACAGCCCTGTCTGTCAGTAAAGTTGGCAAGCCTGATTTGAAGAATCAGTGAGGCGGGAGTTCTTGTAACTCCAGTCTGTACCCCTGGGATACAGTATCCTGTACCCAGGGGTCCAGGCCGGACGACACCCAGACGTGGCTGAAATATCTGAGCCTCGCACCCACCCGACCGTACTCCAGGCTGTGCGGTCCACAGTCATGCTAAAGATTTTGAGGAACCAGAAGCAGGCTTCTGGCCCTGGGAGCCTGCAGGTGCAGGCTTTTTGGATCTTGCACACCCACCTCTAAAGAAAGTGGTAGGGGGCTTGGACTTTTTTGTCTTAGCGGTCCGAAAGGACTGCGATGCAGATGAAAAGGGTTTCTTCATAGAAGGCGTAGCTGATGGAAGAAAAGGTGACTTACCCGCGGTTGTCGTGGAAATCCACACATCCAACACTTTCCCAAATAGAGCCTGACCTGTGTAGGGTAGGTTCTCCACACTTCTCTGGATTCCGCGTCTGCCGACCATTGGCATAGCCAGAGTCCCCTGCCAGCTGAGACAGACATGGAAGATATCCATGCATTCAGCGTACCCAGGTCCTTCATGGAACCAACATGAACCCTGCAGAATCCTGTATGTTACGTAAAAAACAGTTCAATGTCACTTCTATCCATTGTATCTAAATATTCTAGTAACGTGCCTGACCATTTACTATAGCTTTTGAGATCCATGCACAGGCAATAGTAGGCCTTAACGCCACCCCTGAAGCAGTGTATATGGATTTGAGCGTAGTGTCAATCTTACGATCAGCCGGTTCTTTTAACGCGGTAGATCCAGGGACAGGTAAAACCACTTTTGACAGGCTGGAGACAGATGCGTCAACTATGGGTGGGTTTTCTCATCTTTTTCTATCCTTCTCAGGGAAGAGAAAAGCAACCAGAACCCTCTTGGGAATCTGAATTTTTTTCTCCGGGGTTTCCCTGGATTTTTCAAATAAAGCATTTCATTCTTTAGACACAGGAAAGGTTAGCAAGGCTTTCTTATTGTCTGTGAAGTAAGCCTCCTCAACCTGCTCAGGTGGTGTGTCAGTAATGTTTAACACATCTCTAATGGCCTCAATCATGAGCTGCACCCCCTTAGCCAGGGATGCCACCCCCCTCAGCACATCCCCCTCACCGTCTGCCGTGTCAGAGTCGGTATTCGTGTCATCTTGCATAATCTGGGCAAGTGCACATTTCTTTGGGAATATTCTAGGGGATTGAGAAGGAATAGGAACAGAACCTGACCAAACAGCCATAGAATTCTTTAAAACTTGAGTTTCCGTCTCAGTATGAGCTACCCTAGTAGAGATCATTCCCTTAGTAGAAGTCAGGCATTCTGGCTCTTTAATAGGAATCTGAGACAATACATTACATTCCTGGGTACATGGAATGGATTCCTCTGGGGAAGAAATATCCTCTGCAGCATAAGACAGAGTCCCTGGACATAGCTATGTGAGAGAGCATACACCCACACAGGAAATGTCAGACACAGTATTTTCCACAAGAACTTTCAGAGAAACACTGGAGCCAGCACACACACAGCCCTTAATTAGGTAGATATAACAAAATACCTAGCGCTGACTGTGAACCCTTAATAGACTACACAGAAATTTACAGCCTCCCCCTCCCCTTCTACAACCCCTTGGTACCGCACAGGATGTCTGGAGTGGTGTGGAGAACAGCACTCCCTGTCAGCGTCTCTGGATCTGTCTCTGTAGGGAGAAAATGGCGCTGAATGCTGCTGGGTCTGCTCTGAGAGGCTCCGCCCACGGGAAATGGCACCTCTTCCCGCATTAGATCATTGGCCTGAGGATCTGAGAATTATACTGGCCTGAGGATTTTGCTAACAGCGTCACCAAGGTCCCTGGTAGCCTTCAGTGACCAGTGTAGGGCATCTGCGCTGGCTCAGGGCGCCACCTCACCGCGCAGCACTGTGTACCGCTGAGCTCTCCGGAGCACAGTTAGTACTGCGCTCCTACCCTGTTGCCGCCATACACACCAGTTCCTCGCTTGTCAGGGGCGCCGGTGACTCACTCGCCACTGGAATCTTCTGGCTGTTAGGGGGTGGCGGCATGCTGCGGGAGTGAGCGGTCGCCTCGTGCGGCTAACAGTCTTCTCCCTCAGGAGCTCAGTGTCCTGTCAGCAGAAATAGTGGCCATTAACCTCTCAGGGTTGGACACTACTCCCCCCCCTAAAAGTCCCAGGGTTGGACACTACTCCCCCCCCCATAAGTCCCACAAAGCAGGGAGGCTGTTGCCAGCAGCCTCCCTGTGCCTAAACTCTAACGAAATAAATAAAACTAGAAAACTCCTATGGAGCTCCCCTGGCTGTGACTGGCTCCTCCGGGCACATTCTCTAAACGGAGTCTGGAAGGAGGGGTATAGAGGGAGGAGCCAGCCCACACTATTAAACTCTTAAAGTGCCAGTGGCTCCTAGTGGACCAGTCTATACCCCATGGTACTAATGTGGACCCCAGCATCCTCTAGGACGTAAGAGAAATCATAATATATATCCACAAGCAGTGCAAAAAAAAAAAAAAAAAAGAACCAATCAACTTCTGCAACGGAAACACAATCAGCCTAGTCCGGGTGACTGTCATCATGTAGAATGTATGTATACCAGTTCTCAGTCACCACAAATGATATGGATGTGGTCAGCATCAGTTCCCGATTGTGCTCTTATTGAACTCCACTTCCAGACTCTCAGTCACAAATGATCATGTGTGTAAGATGCATATACACAGTTGCATGTGCATGTTCAGGTTTTTATGGGCATTTGCAGTGTAAATAGCAGCTTGATACTATACACAGTCAAAATCAGAACCAGTCCTAAGTTGGTGACTCTCAGCAAAGAGGCAGCCATTCCTAAGCATTTGCACACTGGCCCTCATTCCGAGTCGATCGCTAGCTGCTACGGGTACAAAGAGCATCGTTGTTTTGCATTGCTTCTAGCGACTATTCCATTCGCATTTGAAGGGCGGGTGTCTGACGTCAATTCCGGGACCTTCGTCGCAGCAATCATCGCACAGAATACGTAACGACAGGGCTTGTCTTGTTTTGCACAAAATGTTTTTGTACCACTCGGCTGCACAGGCGTTCACACTCTTGCAAAGCGAAAATACACTCCCCTGTGGGCGGCGACAATGCGTTTGCACGGCTGCTAATAGTAGCTAGCGAGCAACTCGGAATGTGCTACTTGTAATAATCTAATTTCTGTAGCATCCATAAGGGATATTGGGGAGACTTGGTACGATAGGGTATAGACAGGGTCCAAAGGAACCAGTGCACTTTAAATTTCTTCACTGGGTGTGATGGCTCCTCCCCTCTATACCCCTGAACACAGGCAGTTTGGAAAAAAGGGCCCTCAGGAGAGGATGTGCATCGCTGCAGTTCCAGAAAGTTTTATTCAATTTCTTTTAAACTTTTATTATTTTCGGTATGCTGTTTGGGCAACAGCATACCTGCACCGTGGGAAGTTAGGTGGGGGCGGTCACCGGCCTTGCAAGGTGCAGAGCTGCTTCCCCGCTGCAGGACCACCGTCCCGAGAGGTTGTTTGTTCAGCTGGGCACTACGCCTTGGCTGTCGCAATCGCAGCACACCCCTAACACCAGCCTGAAGGTGATGTTTGTGGAGAGTACAAGCCGGGGGCCCCACTAGGGAGATCCTGACCGCCAGCATAGAGACAGCTGGGCAAGCATAAATGAGCCCCTTTGCAGGCTCACTGCGCTTGCCATGCTGCGGGCACGGTGTCACGCGTATTATTCTCCCTCCAGGGGGGTCGTAGACCCCCAAGAGGAAGAATAGTTGTCGGTATGCCGGGTGTCGGGATTCCGGCGCCGGTATACTGAGCGCCGGGTTCCCTACAGCCGGCATACTGAATACCACCCGCTCCCAAGGATGCTCAAGCAAATCAGAAATCAGGGAGTCCAGGCAATTCTGATTGCCCCGGATTGGCCTCAGAGGGTGTGGTACGCAGATCTTCTGGACATGTCTGTCAAAGACCCTTGGACTCTACCACTAAGAAGCGATCTTCAACAAGGACAGTTCATCTACCTGGATTTACAGCGACTTCGTTTGACGGCATGGAAGTTGAGCGGAACATCCTAGCTAGGGTCTTTCCAAAAAGGTTATTGCGACCATGGTTCAGGCCAGGAAACCTGTGACGTCAAAACACTATCATCATATCTGGAGTAGATATGTCTCTTGGTACGAGGATTGCATGTATCCACCTGCAGAGTTCCACTTGGGACGTTTCTTACGTTTCCTGCAGGCTAGTGTGGATAAGGGCTTGCGTCTGGGTTCCATTAAGGTCCAGATTTCAGCTCTCTCCATTTTTTTCCAGAAGAAATTGGCATTGTTGCCAGAAGTTCAGACCTTCTTGCAAAGGGTACTCAACATACACCCTCCTTTTGTGCTGCCTACGGCGCCCTGGGATTTGAATGTGGTGTTGGAATTTCAACAGTCCTCCTGCTTTGAGCCTCTGATGATGGTAGAAGACAAGTACCTCACGTGGAAGACAGTGATGTTACTGGCCCTGGCTTCTGCTAGGCGTGTCTCAGAAGTGGGGGCCTTATCATGTAAAAGTCCATACTTGGCCTTTTACGAGGACAGAGTGGAGTTCAGGACTAGGCAGCAGTTCCTGACGAAGGTTGTCTCTGCATTTCACCTGAATCAACCTATTGTGGTTCCGCCAGTTCTGACACTTCTGCTCCTCCGGAAGCATTAGATGCATTGCGAGCCGTGAAGATCTATGTCAAGCGGACGGCTCGGATAAGACCGATTCCTTACTCATGCTCTATGATGCATAGAAAAAGGGTTGTCCTGCTTCGAAGCAGTCCATTGCTCGTTGACTTAGGCTTACTATCCAGCAGGCCTATGTGTCGGCAGCCTTACCTGTTCCTAAGTCTCTGAAAGCCCACTCTACAAGATCTGTGGGATCTTCCTGGGCGGCTGCCAAGGAGTCTCGGCCCTGCAACTATGCTGAGCTACTACCCGATTGGGGGAAGAACACCTTTGTGTAGTTCTACAAGTTTGATACCCTGGCCAAAGAGGATACCCAGTTTGGACAGGTGGTGCTGCAGCAGTCTCCGCACATTCCCGCCCGTTCTGGAAGCTTTGGGACGTCCCCATCGTACTAAGGCCCTCATTCCGAGTTGATCGCTCGCTAGCTATTTTTTGCAGAGCAGCAATCAGATAGTCGCCGCCTCTAGGGGAGTGTATTTTCGCTTTGCAAGTGTGCGAACGCTTGTGCAGCCGAGTGGCACGAAAAAGTTTTTTGCAGTTTCTGAGTAGGTCTGAACTTGCTCAGCCCTTGCGATCACTTCAGCCTGTCCGGTCCCGGAATTGACGTCAGACACCCACCCTGCAAACGCCTGCGTTTTTCCCTACCACTCCCAGAAAACAGTCAGTTGACACCCATAAATGCCCTCTTCCTGTCAATCTCCTTGCGATCGGTTGTGCGAATGGATTCGTCGTTAGAAGCCTTGCACAGCAACAATGCTGTTTGTACTCGTCCGACGTGCATGCGCAGTAGTAACCTGATTGCTGCGCTGCAAAAATCTGCAGCATGCAATCAACTCTGTATGACACCCTAAGTCTCCCCAATATCCCTTATGGATACTAGAGAAAATAGGATTTTAATTACCTACCGGTAAATCATTTTCTCGTCCATAAGGGATATTGGGTGCCTGCCTCAGTGCATTGACTTTTCTGCAGGTTCTCTTCTATGTGCTTACCTGTTCAGCTGTTGCTGTTACCAGCCGTTGCTGGTTGTTATATGTTCGTGGTGTGCTGGTGTTAAATCTCACCACTCTTTGTTGTCATGTTCCTGCTCTCATATATGTCCTCTCTCCTCACGTTTTTTACCTATAACTGCCTGTGGGAGGGGGCATAGGGGGGAGGAGCCAGCACACCCAGTGAAGAAATTTAAAGTGCATCGGCTCCTTTGGACTCCGTCTATACCCCATCGTGCTAAGTCTCCCCAATATCCCTTATGTACAACGAGAAAAGGATTTACTGATATGTATGTACAAAAAATAGGATTTTAATTACCTATCAACTGTGTATAATACATACACCTATATATACATACACACCATTTTTGTAATACTGGGGCAGATTTATTAAGCTCGGTGAAGTGATAAACTGGAAGGTGATAAAAGACCAGCCAATCAGATTTTAACTTCCATGTCACAGGCTGGGTTTGAAAAATGACAGTTAGGAGGTGATTGGCTGGTCCTTTATCACCTTCCACGTTATCACTTCACCGAATTTAATAAGTCTGCCCCACTGTATCTATAGTTCGGGATGTTTAGGTTTCCCATTACCACCACATTCATGGTCCTTTCAAGAAAGTAAAATGGGGAGTAAACTTCGTATATATGAACCAAGATGATCGCACTCTGTCTTGTTTCTAGTATGTGTCCTCATGGGATACATACTGACGGTAACCTGACTGCATCCCGTCCTTATACACCTAGCCTCAATATGCCACGTAGTGCGAGATGCCTGGCGGGAGTGAGCTGACAGGACCTATGCAACTCTGATAACATTGGGCAGCTATTTTTTATGAAAATTTGTCTTTGTTGTAATGTAATGCGACAATATGCACAAGAAGATTGCGCTAATTTATTTGATAACAGTTGTATGTTGTGTGCAACAGAGTCTGTATATGGCATAGGTCTGCAAACTCTGTCCTCATTACCCCCCCACAGTGCATGTTTTGCAGGTAACCCAGCAGGTGCACAGGTGTATTAATTACTCACAGACATTTTAAAAGGTCCACAGGTGGCGTTAATTATTTGACTTGTGATTCTTTGAGGAGACCTGCAAACCATGCACTGTGTGGGGTCCTGAGGACCGAGTTTGCAGATCGTATGTTATATGGAGCACAACGGAACTTGTATTCGGTTAAAAAAGCTGCAGCTTCTACGATGTAACACTTGATATACAGATTCAAAGACTCAGTCGCACACAGATATACAAGTGTTGCATATCAAATTACTCAGTACGGTCTCCTATTGCGTCCTAGTGGTATCCCATTGCAAATAAGACTCATTGTCAGCAAAAAAAAAAAGACTGACGACCTAAGCAGAGTATCATAGGAAGTGGTGCACCAAGAGGGGTTTGGCGTGACTGCCGCAATGATGTATGAGGACACATTATATACTTTCTAATTCAGCAAGGTCTCGCCCTCCAGAATCCTCTGATTGAAATAATGGGAAGGTATTGGCTACACATGTACATGTTCTGTAAAGTTACAACTATGGACAAATTCGATAATAAGAACGGCACAAGGTTTGTTTTATCACTTTTATTAAACGTATGATTTTGGTCATTTCATGGAAGCTCACCGTTGCAACTGCGAAAGTTGCCACTTGATGCTGAACCAAATCAATCTTACAAGCTGCACGAAACCTTGTTCTTACGTCTACTCAGTTTATTTCATGTTCAACAAGATTTTCCAGGGAACAGTAAATACGTAAAATGCTACAGTTCTATACTGTAGATGTTGCATCACTGATAGGGAGCAGTAAATAGCAGATTACAAATCCATTTACAACAACAGATTACTTATATAGTAGAACAACTAAAACCACAATAAAAGCTTCCCGTTCATTCAAAACTCATCCATACATTTTTTTCCAGCAAGTAACAGATGTTCCTTCTTATACCACCAAATTACCAGCAAACCTACAGGATTTCAAGGCTGATGAACAATTAAATCTGAAAGCTATTCATTAATCCTAATTACCTTCCCCGGAACAGTTTCATAGAACAGATTAACCAGATCACTGCTAGGGACTAGCAGGCTCCAAGCATGTGGCAGGCCTAACTGAAATAAATTGGTAGTGTGAGATTCAGGCAAATGCAAAACTGTACAAGTAATGTGTCTTGGTATTAGCCTTATGATGCCATACAAAGAACTGGAACTGGAAAAGAGCAGTTTTACCATATGTAGTCAGCTGTTCTTTATAGAAAGCACATTATAGGCAGATGTAGGCTGTGCCCGGTAATCACATAGCAGTCGTCTCATTCAGGACAGGATGGTTTATATGATTAGGCATTTGTTTTACAGTCGTGGGAAGACAGAAATTGCAGCGTAATTGTAAAGAACACAAGAAACCAGGAGCTAATCATTAGCATAGTGTTAGTGATACATTTCACTAAGGAACATAAGCACACACTTCACCAGAACTGGAGTACGGCCAACAGCCAAGTGGGCATAGCGCAGAAAATTTACTGTTGGTTTCTAGTTTAAAAGGCGTATACTAATCACCGACTCACTGCGTGCACCTGTACACTTAGGGCAAAACGAACTGAGGAGCCAAGTTTCGCCATTCTAGTAGCAATCGTTAGTGCCCTTTGCTCAGTCAGGACACTGCAGGGTTAGCATCCTCTGGCTTTCTAGTCATTGCTTCTTGGGAAACAATAAAACTTGCTCAGTGACTCCACCCCCCGGGGTAGAATTATGTTAACTGCAAACTCCCTTGAGTATTCATCACATTTAATATAACCATTTGACTTTTGCTATAATAATGCTCTGTATGGAACCATTTGCATTAGAGTAGAACAAATTAAAGTATATATAGATCCATATATATCTATTGCATCCTGGAAAATAATTAGACAGAATCTGATTCGTTGCTATGGGCAATATCAATTTTTTATTTTTAGAAGCTTTAGTAAATCTAGCCCTAGATCTTTCCGCTTGAATAGATCTGGAAATATTGTTGTGGTTGTGTAAGTATGACTCCTGTTTAGAATGCTGTGGACTAGTATTGCCATTTTCATTTTCCTCTGTAAACGCGATGAGAAGTGGTAGCGTCCTTGGTAAATTTACCCCCCTGGAGTGCACATGCTGTGTTCGCCAACACTGCATTGTTCAACAAATCAAATTATTTTCAGAGGCTCTAATATATGAATACCTTACATTGCTATTACTATTTGGTCCTTTTACTAGTAATACCTTTTCATTTAAAAATAGTCTTAAAGGCCACTGAGAATTCTAAAGGGCCCTACACAAATCGATGTGGGTGATTTGAACAATGAACGATATGAACAATGAACCATTTTTTCCGTAACGATCGGACTGATTTGCATACACACTAAAAGATTTGTATGAACAATATGAATGATTTGACATTGCAATCATCAATATCGTCCAAATTGGCTTACGATGATAGACCAACGATGAACGACTGCGAGGACGCAAATCGTTCGATCATTTTTTAACAATATCTTCCATATCATTATTAAATATCTACCAGTG
The DNA here is from genome assembly GCF_028390025.1 of Pseudophryne corroboree. NCBI lineage: Eukaryota > Metazoa > Chordata > Amphibia > Anura > Myobatrachidae > Pseudophryne > Pseudophryne corroboree. The sequence continues at coordinate 268,103,073 of NC_086448.1, read as the reverse complement.
TGTAGGGCCCCTTCAGAATTGGTTTTAACATTTTAAACAAAACAAGGATCATAAAAATTTTACCAGACATTTTATAGGTTTTTGCAGCTCTTATGTTGAATTACAACTTTAACCATTTAATAAATCCAATCTCAGTGTATTTGATTTAAATCACAGTTTAAAAAAATAAAAATAAAAACCTGGAAAAAAAACCATTGTGAGATAAAAATTCCTTTTGTTCCACAGCTTCTTTATTTGTTTGCTCTTGTTTGCAAATAAAAGTTTGAGTTAACAGTTCTAGTTAAGAGTTTCTATGCTACTCTATAGACCCTTGTACACACGGCTGGTTTTCTTTCACCATATGTATAGTCACACTGATAATTTAACAAAACTTCATCTTAGTGCTATAGCGTTAAACCTACACATTAGGATTTTAGATCTTTAGCTACATATTGTTGCCAGTTACATCATATACATATACAGGAAAAAATACAAGACATTGATTTTCACAATATTTAATTTGTACACTAATGTAACTATATGCAACTTCTGAAGACAATTGAGGGTACAGGAAAGGTTCAGAGTACGCTAATAGTTTGGTCCAATATTATCTTAATGTAGTGCTTATTTTCCCTCCCTTTTAAAAGGACAATAAAACACGACAGACGTCACATACACACACTCACTTATGGACAATTGTAGAAACGGATTAACTGCTGTACACCCCGATTTCAGCCACACACATCTAATAAGGCTATTATAATACATCTATATGCAGCATAACTGTCAACACAGCCATTCATAAGTCAGCACCGTATATACATATGTATATATAAACAGGTTGAAACAGCAGACGCATGGGAATAATTAAAAAGTGCCATTCCAAGGCTGCACAATAAAAAAAAATATATATTTAAACATATTTACAAAGCTCGGAAAATTAGCTGCAAAATAATTTATTGCCAATGCCCCATAGGAAAAAATATGGTTGTTTTGTACATTACAGGTAAATTCTTATCAAGTTATATAATGCTATATCTTTCTCTCTTCATTTACAAAATATCCCTGCTTGAGGGCTTCGCAGCAAAACCTGTTCTATGGCTTTACTGTGTTAAAAGGACACTATATTAATAAATAGGTATGCTGAAATGTCTAAATAATTTTGGTGGATGAAGCAGTAATACCAACCCTAGCATTATGCAATTCATTTTAGCAGGTGAATATGGAATAAAAACAGGTTAAAAGGGGACTGAGGTGTGCTGAAGTTTGGGGAAACCAGTGTGTAACTACATATTTCCTGTCCACATTGAAGGTCTTTGGTTGTCATGGAGCTGAGGGACCAGTGTAAAAGCCTATATATTACCTTCAGAACACAGAGGCCTGACAGCGGCTATATTTCATACATAACCGTCCATTTACCTACTGTATATGTTAGACAATTAGAAATCACTGGTTAAACAAAACCGTAAAAGTGTACAACCACCTACACAGCAGAGACAGCCATTTTGTGGGCTGAAAAAATATTAATAAGTCTGCAGCCTAGAAATTTAGGAACAAGTGACAGCACTGAGGGAAAAAGTCTCTCAGTGATGTCACAAAATGGCTGCCTCAGCAGTGTAGAGATCTGATCACTTACATTTTCCATTTAGGAAGAACTCCTGAGGACGACTCGTGTGTTCACGGATGACACAAGGGTATACATTTATGAACACTGGTGCATTGAAAACCAGATGTTTGCAATTATTCTCTAAACGTCTGCATTTTGAAAAATGACAGCATAAGATTGGTTACTAATGGTAACCGCAACCTTTTCTGTGCACCAGTTTTCATACATCTCCCCACTGAAATGATCAAGAACTGTTTCAATATTTTCACGTATCATATTAAGCTTCTCTGTAACAAACAGAGCTATACACAGATTATATATATATATATATATATATATATATATATATATATATATATATATATATTTATATATATATATTTATATTATATATAAAAAAAAAAGTATTTTTATCCTAAAAGTCACTTTAGGACAAAATAAAACATTAAAATACATGTTGACAACAGCAATGCATATATCCTTACACTGCTTCGTGAGGAGATAAATTCCATTTTATATAATTACAAGTTATACGGACAGATCAATTTTTTAACTAGCCCAGCTAAATATTACACACAAATACTGTGTGTGTGTGAGAGTATATATATATATATATGTGTATATATATATATATACATACATACATATATATATATACACATACACACATATATATATATATATATATATATATATATATATATATATACACATACATACACATATACACACACATATATATATATACATACACATATACACACACACACACACATACATATACTATCATTGATCTGTGCCACTACGGATAAAGGGGTAGATGTACAAAGCAGTGATAAAAGTGGAGAAGTGTGCCGTGGCAACCAACCAGCTGTGAAGTAACCATTTATCAAGTGCATTCTATTAACATTATATGTAACAGCTGATTGGTTGCCATGGCAGACTATTATTACGGTTTCATACATCTACCCCAAAGTATGGAAATGGCTGACAGCACTGAAGCAATAAAAGCACTAAGGATCCTGGGAAATGGCTATGTAAACAACCATACAAGTGGTTTACTTTATATCCAGAAAATAGTAGAATTAAACTTTGTCCTACTTAAGGCTAGTCCGTGGAACCGTAAACATGCATTTGTTGATTAAACCTGGACTGGTGACATGCACTTTTAATAAATCACAAATATGAGGAAAAGTAAAAAAGAAAGATTGTCTTCATTAGTGTGTAATAATCAAATAATATTTAATTTTTGGGACTGGTTCAAAAACAGGTTCCAATATCTCAGATAAGAGAATGGGGCACGACATGAGTAGGAACACTGTAATGCGGTGCATCTTTAATTTGTGCAAGCCTTGGAATACATGAACCACCCAAGGGGAGCATTCGACAACAAAACATTATTGCTTTGGTTCTCTCTCAGACACACAGTACACCACGATCACAACAGTAAGGACTGGAATTATGAGAACATAAAGGAAAGCCAAAATGGTCTCCTTAGCTTAAGTGCTGAAATGAGAAGTCTAAGTGCTCCTCACACAGTATGTTTGAAGGTTACACTCAAAGGGATTTTCGGTTTGCTGTTGCTAAAACAAGTGACATTTACACAGTAAAAATATTCAAAATGGGTTACAAAACAAAAAGTGTCAGCTAGCAGCCTGCACAAAACACAACAATGCTGCGGATCTACAAAGCAAAAACTGAATAAAATGGTAATAAATAAATTGCCCATGAAGCCCACTTTAAAAAAAAAAAAAAAAAAGCAGTAAGACAACAAAATGGAATACATAAACAGTAAATGATCTCAGCCATGAACAAAGGTGCCACACAGCTATTTACATAAAGGTATTGTTAAATGACATGGCAACAACTGGCTTGACTAGAGGTACATAAAAGTCCCTCCTTGGGATTCCGCTGAATATTTACAGATATTGTTTTTTCACAAAGAGGTAGCTGTAAAACATTATTCTTAAAGTTTTTGCTCTTGAGAAACTCTAGTTCATTAGCAGTGTCTGACATCTGGCCAGAGAATAATTTTATACCCCCCGTAGGTGTAGCCTTACTGGTACTGCCGCTGGAGCTGATGCACATCTTCCAGCTGGACTTCTCCTGCACTTTGACACTTGAGAAGGACAGGTTATTTTGTGGGTCAATTATATACTTGGCTCCATTATGAAGTTGCGAGCCCAAGCACAGACCCATTAGCTTAAGGCTTTCTACAAGTTCTCCTGCACATCTTGGGGATTGTTGCACTGAGTTTCCAGAACCAGCGCAATTGCGACCGTTCCCGGAGGAGTTGTTGGTGTTACCGCTGTTTGTATTGGAGGGGCTACCTCCTCCTTTATTATCACTTGGACTAGTTTTGTCAACACCTGTACTTCCATTGCTTGGCTTACTTTGACCGCCGCCATCACCTTGATTTCCTGGAGGACCTTCGCTGCTGTCTCGTCTGTGCCAGGAATATGTAAACCCGCTATCTTTGTCCAGCCTTCTCCTGCTTTCAGAGTCATCATCACTAGTTTCTGAGCTGCTGCAGCTTGATCCACGGCCTTGGCTTTTCCTCCTATGATATCTCTTGTGCACAGTGCCGGGAGATGCAATGTTCATTTTTAATCTGCTGAGTTTTGGAGGAAGATTCTCATCCATATCAAACTCATCATCTGACTCTCCTTCCTCGAAAATCTGGTTGAGCACAGGGGCGCTCTTCCTTGATGTGAGCCGATTTGTAACAGAGGGCTTACGTCGCAGAACAACTTGTGTGGACAGTGAAATGGGCTTTTTATCTTCTTCATCTTCTTCCTCATCTTCCTCTACTCTGAAGAGACATTTTCTTCCACTTGTTGATGGATTCAGATTCGCAGGAAGCACTCCTGAAGCTGCTGGGCCTGAGAAATCTGTCACATCCTCCTTTTTCAGTGGTTCCACAAGGCCTTTATTTCTATGGCCATTCAGCACGTTCTCTGTACTGCGAGCTGGGGTAGGTGCAACGCCAACTAAAGAAGCAGCTGTCAAATCATCAGCTAAGTCTTGTTGAACATCAATCTTTGTGGGCCATGACTGCCTAAGGAACCAAACAGAAATAATATATTTAAGTTACAAAAGAAAATAGATCATCCTCCCATATGTAGGCCTACAAAATCATTATACACATTGCGGGTGAACAGATTTAGAATACCCCATTTTTCCAGTTTATTGAAATTAAATGTATCAATGTACTCTAAAATGAAAGCGTAGAACAAAATGCAATCAAAATAATTTGGTTCCAGGTATAACAGATTTTGGGCCAGATTCAGCTTCATTAGCAGCTGCACGGGCACCGGCAGCCGCTGTGACGCCAAACATGGGGGGGGGGGGGGGGGCGGCGACTGACTTCGCTGCTAGAGGGCTACCTATGCGCTCGCATATTAGCGGGGAGGGAGGATTCGGCATGCGAGGCGGCCTCCCGCATGCTAGAGACAGGTGTTGTAGTTCTGCGATTTTTCGCAAAACTACAACTCAAGCTGAATTAGGCCCTGTGCTACTTTCATTGGTTTAGGTTCTGGTTCACTGACAGAATCATACCCAGGCATATCAGTTACTGGAAACCTGGGGAATGGGCTGACAGGGCTTTACTTCGTATGGGAAACGGGGGTTCAAGAGAAAGCAAGCAATACTCCTAATCCTCACCTTTAATCCTAACACTAATACCCTCATCATTAATTCTAATACCCTAACATTAACACCAATACCCAAACCCTCACCTTTAATCCTAACCTTGGGCCTAATTCAGCATGGAATGCTGCTGCTGCTGCGTCGACTCGGTGTTGGGGGGGCGTGGTCCAGACAATGGAGGCATATCCAGACCCAAAACATGGCGGTAGCCAGCCGTCTGCCTTTGCAGCTAGGCTGCGTAAGCGGAGGGCTACTCTAAACATGCAAAAGCACTGCCGCCGTGCGATGCTTTCGCATGTTTGCGGGGTAGCTTGCCCTGTGTAGGCGTCCCCCCGCATGTCAGGGTAATGGATTGTAGATGTATCGTAGATGTTAAAAAAAAATGCACATGCTGTATTAGGCCCCTAATACCCTAAAACTAATACCCAAACCAAACCCCTAACCCTATAAGGGCAGACTTGAGGGGGTAAATGGTTCTTATCTGCCGTCATATTCTATGTAACATTTTTTTTACTCAATTAGCCAACTATTGCAGATTTAACCAACTATAGTTATTCCCAAAACTGTTGCAGAAGTTCCCACAAATGTCGATAGAACTTAAGGGTACTAATTCAGACCGATTGAAGCAGCAAAATCTTTCTCTAATGGGCAAAACCATGTGCACTGCAGGTGAGGCAGATATAACATGTGCAGAGAGTTAGATTTGGGTGGGTTATTTTGTTTCTGTGCAGGGTAAATACTGGTTGCTTTATTTTGACACTGCAATTTAGATTTCAGTTTGAACACATCCCACCTAAATCTAAAATTTAGAGCAATCCGTGACAAATTTTGAACCACTAGGTATACGTGATCCTGATACCTATGGAATTCAATAAAACAAAACGGTCAGGAATTTTTTTTGGGTGCAAAATCCTATTGGGGGGGGAAGGAGGAGGAAAAAAAAACAAAACAAAAAAATGGTATCAGGTTATACCCCCCGTAGGTGTAGCCTTACTGGTACTGCCGCTGGAGCTGATGCGCGCCCCCCCCCCCCAAAAAAAAAAAAAAGACAGAATTATTACTCAAAAATAACTTGCTGTGGGGCTGTGAGAAAAAGATGCGCTGCTCATTTTGTTTTTCAATTTGATGGGGAAAAAACCCTGCTCCGCTGGGTTTTTCTAAAATCCGCACATAACTGAATATGCCAGTATAGCTTAGCCTTTTTATCCCTTAACTGTTGATTCATAAATTAATGTTGGCAAAAGGGTTCCAAAATGTAAATAGATGTTGGATTTTCCGTCAGATCACTCCAGTCTGCGCAAAGTGGTGCTGAAAGCACACCTAAAATTAAAATCAGTACTAGTGTTGCCTAGTTATCTGGCTTAAGCGTGTTATTATATTCTTTGTATACAGGTTGAGTCTCTCCAAAATACTTTTGGTCCCAAGCATTTCGGATATGGATTTCTGATGTTTCCGCATTTTGGAATATTTGATTACCATAATGAGATATCTATTTATCCCTTAACAATTAAAAAACCAAAAAAAAAGAGGTCATCTTTTAAAAGGGATAAAAGAACGAATATATGCACCCACAGCGTATAAATGACATAGTAGTGGAGAGGGTGTTTATGTGAGAATAACATGGATGACCTCAATTGGGCTATTCACATCTGTTCTGCAATGGGAAAGACGCAACAACGCCTTTTCTACTTACATAGGTTAACTGCTGCAAGTCCGCCCAGGACTATTACAATACATTTCCACAGACATGTAATGGAGACCACACTGGTGTATTCTACCTTGGTGTGGTGTGGAAATAGCTCCCAGGTAGTGCGTATGTGTATAGACAGTAGTTAAAGCAGCAGAACGGATGAATGGTCAATCACTACCTCAGTTAGAAGACATCTTACTTAAAAAAAGGAGTAATCACTCCTTTTTTTAAGTAAGATGTTAAAAGGCAAATAAATTACGGTGGAAAATAATCATCCATGTTCTAAATCTTTCTGATATTTTACAGTCAAACAGGAGGTTAAGGAGCATTAAACCCCACACATGCAGGTTCAGGAGTAGCTTCTTTCCATCTGTGATTTTTAGATTCAATTTACAGTGAATTGTTTTTATCATACAGGAGCCTTTTGTAATTTCACTTCGCTGCATCTGAAGTTTTGGACAGTAAATAACTGAATTGAATACAGGTTGAGTCTTCCATATTTACAGAATGCTAGGGACCAGGAGCATTCTGGATATGGGATTTATCCAAATTTTTAAATACATGTCGGTGGTAGGTTGGGTGTGTTGGCAGTGGGTCCAGGAAGGGTAAAGCCACTGCCCCGCCATCTGTCATTGGTCCCCGGAACAAGTGATGTCATGACGTCACTACAGGGCCAGAAAATTCCTATTTTCTGTTCTCCGGATAGAAACATAGAATTTGACGGCAGATAAAAACCACTTGGCCCATCTAGTCTGCACTTTTTTTTTTTTTTTTTATCCTTTAGGCAATCTCAACCCTTTTTGAACCTTAATTCTTTGTAAGGATATTCATATGCCTGTCCCAAGCATGTTTAAATTGGTCTACAGTCTTAGCCTCTACCACCTCTGATGGGAGGCTATTCCACTTATCCACTACCCTTTCTGTGAAGTCATTTTTCCTTAAATTTCCCCTGAACCTCCCCCCCTCCAGTCTCAGTGTATGTCCTCGAGTTATAATACTTCTCTTCCTTTGAAGAATGTTTCCCTCCTGAACTTTGTTAAGACCCTTGATATATTTGAAAGTTTCTATCATGTCCCCCCTTTCCCTTCTCTCCACCAAACTATACATGTTAAGATCTTTTAGCCTTTCCGGGTAAGTTTTGTGATGTAGGCCATGCACCATTTTAGTTGCCCTTCTTTGTACACTCTCTAATGTATTTATATCTTTCTGGAGATATGGTCTCCAGAACTGGACACAGTATTCCAGATGGGGCCGCACCAATGACCTATACAGTGGCATTATCACTTCTTTTTTCCTGCTACTGATTCCTCTCCCTATGCAACCAAGCATCTGACTTGCCTTTCTCATTGCCTTGTTGCATTGCTTTCCTGCCTTCAAGTCACTTGAAATAGCAACTCCTAAATCCCTTTCCTCCTCAGTTGTTTCCATTACAGTACCCTTGATACTATATTTAGCATTTGGGTTTTTGAGACCCAAGTGCATGATTTTGCATTTTTTAGCATTAAACTGTAGTTGCCACGTTCTTGACCATTTCTCAAGCCTACCTAGGTCATCAATCATTTGTTTTACCCCTCCCGGTGTGTCTACTCTGTTGCATATCTTTGTATCATCTGCAAAAAGGCATACCTTCCCTTCAATACCATTTGCAATGTCACCAACAAAGATATTAAAGAGAACTGGACCAAGTACAGATCCCTGGCGTACTCCACTGGTAACATTTCCCTCCATAGATTGCACTCCATTAACTACAACTGTCTGTTTCCTATCCTGCAACCAGGTTCTTATCCATTTAACCGTTTTATAACCCACCCCCACGCTTTCAAGTTTATTTAGCAGTCTGCAATGTGGGACAGAGTCAAATGCCTTACTAAAGTCTAGATATGCTACATCTACAGCTCCCCCTTGATCTATTATTTTCGTCACAGAGTCAAAAAAGTCAATAAGATTTGTTTGGCATGATCTCCCACCAGTAAATCCATGCTGTTTTGGATCCTGTAAGTGGTTTGATGTAAGATATTCCACAACTCTTTCTTTTAATAGTTTTTCCATTACTTTCCCTACTACTGATGTAAGGCTTACTGGTCTGTAGTTACTTGCTTCTTCCTTGCTTCCACTTTTGTGCAGTGGAACTACATTTGCTCTTTTCTAGTCCTCTGGAATAGCACCTGTATTTAGTGACTGGTTAAATAATTCTGTTAAAGGTGTAACCAGCACATCTTTTAGCTCTTTGAGTATCCTTGGGTGTATCCCATCTGGTCCCATTGATTTATCCACTTTTAGTTGTGAAAGTTCTGTTAGGGACTTCTCCTCTGTAAATGTACTTTCATCTACCTTATTTTTATGAATGTCCTTGCAACTTAACTGTGGCCCCATCCCTTCTTCTGTAGTAAATACTGAGCAAAAATTATTATTTAGGTGATCTGCTATTGCCTTGTCACCCTCCACCAAATGCTCACTCTGTGTCTCAAGTCTTATTATTCCTCCATTTGATTTTCTCCTTTCACTTATATACTTAGAAAAAGTTTTGCCCCCTTTATCTACTGACTGGGCCATTTTCTCCTCAGCTTCTGCCTTTACACGTCTGATCACTTTCTTAGCATCCTTCAGTCTGTCAAGATACACCTCTTTGTCATTAATATTTTGAGTCTGTTTGTATTTCCTAAAAGCCATCTTTTTTTGCTTTCACACTAGTTGATACTTCTTTTGTGAACCACACTGGCTTCCTTTTCCTGGTGCTTTTCCTAACCCTTTTGATACAAAGATCAGTTGCACTCAGTATTGCACTTTTCAGTTTTTCCCACCTCTCCTGCAGTCCTTCCAAGTTCCAGCAGTCCGCCAATGAATCACTTAAACATCTCCCCATTTTTGCAAAGTCAGCATTTCTAAAATCCAACACCTTTGTTTTTGTGTGACGAGAGTTGGATCCTGTCTTTATACTAAACCATACTGCTTGATGATCACTGGATCCCAGGTGCTCACCCACATATATGTTGGATATCCTATCACCATTTGTAAGAATTAAATCTAATATTGAATCTTTGCGAGTGGGCTCCGTCACCAATTACTTGAGAGATGCTCCCTGTAAGGAATGTAAAAATTTGCCACTTGTAGTTGAACTTGCAAAAGACCCCTGCCAATTTACATCAGGTAAATTAAAGTCTCCCATGATTATGACTTCTTCCTTTAAAGCAATTTTAGTGATGTCCAACAATAGGTTCCTGCCCAAATCCTGCCCCTGGCCTGGTGGTCTATAGATCAGCCCAATGTGAATAACATCCTTCTCCCCGGTTTCTATGGTGACCCAAAGGGCCCCAGTTTTGTCTTCAATATTTTGTATTAAAGTAGCATTTATGCTTTTTTTCACATACATTGCTACCCCTCCTCCTATTCTTCCTATTCTATCCTTCCTAAATAAATTGTATCCTGGTATAGCTATGTCCCAGTCATGATTTTCATTGCACCATGACTCTGTAATTGCCACAAAATCCAGGTTATCCCACGTCATTATCGCAATTAGCTCTGGAATTTTGTCTCCTAAGCTCCTAGCATTTGCACACACAGCTTTAAGAATTTTGTCTGTGCATCCGTCATTAGTAGCCATGTCCAGACTGTACAAAATAAATGACAAGTTTAAAGTTGAAATTACCTGTTTGGGGATGTTGCTCAGTGTTTGAGATAATATAAATATATATATACAAATTAGAAGTTGTTGCTGTGATTTCTTCAAGCCGAGAGTGCCGCATCCTCGTCTTATATGTTTATCTTTATGAAGGCACCGGCTACAGCTAAATATCTGTCTTAGGAGTGCCAAACTCTATCCACGCTATATCTATATATATCTATATCTATATCTATATATATATATATATATATATATATGATTTTACTCACCGGTAAATCTATTTCTCGTAGTCCGTAGTGGATGCTGGGACTCCGTAAGGACCATGGGGAATCGCAGCTCCGCAGGAGACTGGGCACAACTAAAGAAAGCTTTAGGACTACCTGGTGTGCACTGGCTCCTCCCACTATGACCCTCCTCCAGACCTCAGTTAGGATACTGTGCCCGGAAGAGCTGACACAATAAGGAGGGATTTTGAATCCCGGGTAAGACTCATACCAGCCACACCAATCACACCGTATAACTCGTGATACTATACCCTGTTAACAGTATGAAATATAACTGAGCCTCTCAACAGATGGCTCAACAATAACCCTCTAGTTAGGCAATAACTATATACAAGTAATGCAGACAATCCGCACTTGGGATGGGCGCCCAGCATCCACTACGGACTACGAGAAATAGATTTACCGGTGAGTAAAATCTTATTTTCTCTGACGTCCTAAGTGGATGCTGGGACTCTCCGTAAGGACCATGGGGATTATACCAAAGCTCCCAAACGGGCGGGAGAGTGCGGATGACTCTGCAGCACCGAATGAGCAAATTCTAGGTCCTCCTCAGCCAGGGTATCAAACTTGTAGACTCTTGCAAAAGTGTTTGAACCCGACCAAGTAACAGCTCGGTAAATTTGTAAAGCCGAGACCCCTCGGGCAGCCGCCCAAGAAGAGCCCACTTTCCTCGTGGAATGGGCTTTTACAGATTTAGGGTGCGGCAGTCCAGCCGCAGAATGTGCAAGTTGAATCGTGCTACAGATCCAGCGAGCAATAGTCTGCTTAAAAGCAGGAGCACCCAGCTTGTTGGGTGCATACAGGATAAATAGCGAGTCAGTTTTCTTGACTCCAGCCGTCCTGGAAACATATATTTTTCAGGGCCCTGACTACGTCCAGTAGCTTGGAATCCTCCAAGTCCCAAGTAGCCGCAGGCACCACAATAGGTTGGTTCACATGAAAAACTGATACCACCTTAGGAAGGAATTGGGAACGAGTCCTCAATTCCGCCCTATCCATATAAAAAAAATCAGATAAGGGCTTTTGCATGACAAAGCCGCCAATTCTGATACACGCCTGGCCGACGCCAAGGCCAACAGCATGACCACTTTCCACGTGAGGTACTTTAGCTCCACGGATTTAAGTGGCTCAACCCAATGCGACTTCAGGAAATCCAACACCACGTTGAGATCCCACGGTGCCACTGGAGGCACAAACGGGGGCTGAATATGCAGCACTCCCTTAACAAAAGTCTGAACTTCAGGCAGTGAAGCCAGTTCTTTTTTGGAAGAAAATGTACAGAGCCGAAATCTGGACCTTAATGGAACCTAATTTTAGGCCCATAGTCACTCCTGACTGTAGGAAGTGCAGAAATCGACCCAGTTGAAATTCCTCCGTTGGGGCCTTCCTGGCCTCACACCAAGCAACATATTTTTGCCATATGCGGTGATAATGTTTTGCGATCACATCTTTCCTAGCCTTAATCAGCGTAGGAATTACTTCCTCCGGAATGCCTTTTTCCTTTAGGATCCGGTGTTCAACCGCCATGCCGTCAAATGCAGCCGCGATAAGTCTTGGAACAGACAGGGCCCCTGCTGCAGCAGGTCCTGTCTGAGCGGCAGAGGCCATGGGTCCTCTGAGATCATTTCTTGAAGTTCTGGGTACCAAGCTCTTCTTGGCCAATCCGGAACCACGAGTATAGTTCGTACTCCTCTCCTTCTTATTATTCTCAGTACCTTGGGTATGAGAGGCAGAGGGAACACATACACCGACTGGTACAGCCACGGTGTTACCAGAGCGTCCACAGCTATCGCCTGAGGGTCCCTTGACCCGGCGCAATATATTTTTAGCTTTTTGTTGAGGCGGGACGCCGACATGTCCACCTGTGGCCTTTCCCAATGGTGTACAATCATTTGGAAAACTTCCGGATGAAGTCCCCACTCTCCCGGGTGGAGGTCGTGCCTACTGAGAAAGTCTGTTTCCCAGTTGTCCACTCCGGGAATGAACACTGCTGACAGTGCTAACACATGATTTTCCGCCCATCGGAAAATCCTTGTGGCTTCTGCCATCGCCATCCTGCTTCTTGTGCCGCCCTGTTGGTTTACATGGGCGACCGCCGTGATGTTGTCTGACTGGATCAGCACCGGCTGGTGTTGAAGCAGGGGTCTAGCCTGACTTAGGGCATTGTAAATGGCCCTAAGTTCCCGAATATTTATGTGTAGGGAAGTCTCCTGACTCGACCATAGTCCTTGGAAGTTTCTTCCTTGTGTGACTGCCCCCCCAGCCTCGAAGGCTGGCATCCGTGGTCACCAGGACCCAGTCCTGTATGCCGAATCTGCGGCCCTCTAGAAGATGAGCACTCTGCAGCCACCACAACAGCGACACCCTGGCCCTTGGAGACAGGGTTATCAGCCGATGCATCTGAAGATGCGACCCGGACCACTTGTCCAACAGATCCCACTGGAAGATCCTTGCATGGAACCTGCCGAATGGATTTTCTTCGTAAGAAGCTACTATCTTTTCCAGGACTCGCGTGCATTGATGCACCGACACCTGTATTTGTTTTAGGAGGTCTCTGACTAGAGATGACAACTCCTTGGCCTTCTCCTCCGGGAGAAACCCTTTTTCCTGTTCTGTGTCCAGAACCATACCCAGGAACAGTAGACGCGTCGTAGGAACCAGCTGCGACTTTGGAATATTCAGAATCCAGCCGTGCTGTTGTAGCACTTCCCGAGATAGTGCTACTCCGACCAACAACTGCTCCCTGGACCTCGCCTTTAAAAGGAGATCGTCCAAGTAAGGGATAATTATAACTCCCTTTTTTCGAAGGAGTAACATCATTTCGGCCATTACCTTGGTAAATACCCTCGGTGCCGGGGACAGACCAACGGCAACGTCTGGAATTGGTAATGACAGACCTGTACCACAATTTTGAGGTACTCCTGGTGAGGAGGGTAAATGGGGACATGCAGGTAAGCATCCTTGATGTCCAGTGATACCATGTAATCCCCTTCGTCCAGGCTTGCAGTAACCGCCCTGAGCGATTCCATTTTGAACTTGAACCTTCGTATATAAGTGTTCACAGATTTCAATTTTAGAATGGGTCTCACCGAACAGTCTGGTTTCGGTACCACAAACATTGTGGAATAGTAACCCCGGCCTTGTTGAAGGAGGGGTACCTTGATTATCACCTGCTGGAAGTACAGCTTGTGAATTGCCGCCAGTACTACCTCCCCTTTCTCCGAGGGCAGCAGGCAAGGCTGATTTGAGGTAACGGCGAGGGGGAGTCGCCTCGAACTCCAGCTTGTATCCCTGTGATACTACCTGCAGAACCCAGGGATCCACCTGTGAGCGAGCCCACTGTTCGCTGAAGTTCCCGAGACGCGCCCCCACCGCACCTGGCTCCACCTGTGGAGCCCCAGCGTCATGCGGTGGACTCAGATGAAGCGGGGGAAGATTTTTGATCCTGGGAACTGGCTGTCTGGTGCAGCTTTTTCCCTCTTCCCTTGTCTCTGTTCAGAAAGGAAGCGCCTTTGACCCGCTCGCTTTTCTGAAGCCGAAAGGACTGTACCTGATAATACGGTGCTTTCTTAGGCTGTGAGGAAACCGGAGGTAAAATTTTTTCCTTCCCAGCTGTTGCTGTGGATACGAGGTCCCAGAGACCATCCTCAAACAATTCCTCACCTTCATAAGGCAGAATCTCCATGTGCCTTTTAAAGCCAGCATCACCTGTCCACTGCCGGGTCCCTAATACCCTCCTGGCAGAATGGACATTGCATTAATTTTGGATGCCAGTCGGCAAATATCCCTCTGTGCATCCCTCATATGTAAGACGACGTCTTTAATATGCTCTATGGTTAGCAAAATAGTATCCCTGTCTAGGGTATCCATATTATCTGACAGGGTATCAGACCACGCTGCAGCAGCACTCTCCATGCTGAGGCAATTGCAGGTCTCAGTATAGTACCTGAGTGTGTATATACAGACTTCAGGATAGCCTCCTGCTTTTTATCAGCAGGCTCCTTCAAAGTGGCCGTATCCTAAGACGGCAGTGCCACCTTTTTTGACAAACGTGCGAGCTCCTTATCCACCCTAGGGGATATCTCCCCACGTGACCTATCCTCTGGCGGGAAAGGGTACGTCATCAGTAACTTTTTAGAAATTACCAGTTTCTTATCGGGGGAACCCACGCTTCATTCACTCATCTGATGGGGGAACAAAACACTGCCTGCTTTTTCTCCCCAAACATAAAACCCCTTTTTTGTGGTACTATGGGTTAATGTCAGAAATGTGTAACACATTTTTCATTGCAGAGATCATGCAACGGATGTTCCTAGTGGATTGTGTATATGTCTCAACCTCGTCGACACTGGAGTCAGACTCCGTGTCGACATCTGTATCTGCCATCTGAGGTAGCGGGCGTTTTTGAGCCCCTGATGGCCTTTGAGACGCCTGGGCAGGCGCGGGCTGAGAAGCCGGCTGTCCCATAGCTGTTACGTCATCCAGCCTTTTACATAAGGAGTAGACACTGTCGGTTAATACCTTCCACTTATCCATCCACTCTGGTGTCGGGCCCCACAGGGGGCGACATCACATTTATAGGCCTCTGCTCCGCCTCCACATATCCTCCTCAAACATGTCGACACAGCCGTACCGACACACCGCACACACACAGGGAATGCTCTGACTGAGGACAGGACCCCACAAAGTCTTTTGGGGAGACAGAGAGAGAGTATGCCAGCACACACCAGAGCGCTATATAATGCAGGGATTAACACTATAACTGTGATTTTTCCCAATAGCTGCTTGTATACACAATATTGCGCCTAAATTTAGTGCCCCCCTCTCTTTTTAACCCTTTGAGCCGGAAAACTACAGGGGAGAGCCTGGGGAGCTGTCTTCCAGCTGCACTGTGAAGAAAAAATGGCGCCAGTGTGCTGAGGGAGATAGCCCCGCCCCTTTTTCGGCAGACTTTTCTCCCGCTATTTTTATGGATTCTGGCAGGGGTATTTTACACATATATAGCCTATATGACTATATATTGTGTAGATTTGCCAGCCAAGGTGTTTAATACTGCTGCTCAGGGCGCCCCCCCCCCAGCGCCCTGCACCCGTCAGTGACCGGAGTGTGAGGTGTGCATGAGGAGCAATGGCGCACAGCTGCAGTGCTGTGCGCTACCTTGGTGAAGACCGAAGTCTTCTGCCGCCGATTTCCAGGACCGCTTCTTGCTTCTGGCTCTGTAAGGGGGACGGCGGCGCGGCTTCGGGACCGAACGATCGAGGTCGGGTCCTGTGTTCGATCCCTCTGGAGCTAATGGTGTCCAGTAGCCTAAGAAGCCCAAACTATCTCCAGTCAGGTAGGTTCGCTTCTTCTCCCCTTAGTCCCTCGTAGCAGTGAGTCTGTTGCCAGCAGATCTCACTGAAAATAAAAAACCTAAAATATACCTTCTTTTCTAGGAGCTCAGGAGAGCCCCTAGTGTGCATCCAGCTCAGCCGGGCACAAGATTCTAACTGGGGTCTGGAGGAGGGTCATAGTGGGAGGAGCCAGTGCACACCAGGTAGTCCTAAAGCTTTCTTTAGTTGTGCCCAGTCTCCTGCGGAGCCGCTATTCCCCATGGTCCTTACGGAGTCCCAGCATCCACTTAGGACGTCAGAGAAATAGATATATCTATCTATCTATCTATAGCTATCTATCTATCTATAGCTATCTATCTATCTATAGCTATCTATCTATCTATCTATAGCTATCTATCTATAGCTATCTATCTATCTATAGCTATCTATCTATCTATCGCTATCTATCTATCTATAGCTATCTATCTATCGTTTACACTGTGTCCTTTACACCATGAATACACCTCCCTAAATGTAAAGATATAGTACACCTGATATGGGAGTAATTTTTTTTTCTGAGAGGTAGTTCTGACAAAATTAGCCCTTGACCAACTAGGCGTAGACAAGAGGTGCAGCAAAAAAGCTGTAGCAGCCCACTTGGTTTAGGGTGCCAGTCACTTTGTGCAAGTCACCAAGTAGGGATGCAGCAAGAGAGTCCCAGACTACCACACTTCCTTCCCAGTGTATGACAATTGGTGTCAATGGCTCCTTTCCCTTGGATGAGTGCTTTTGCTCATTTTTCAATAATGGGTAAGTAATAGGTACAGTTTCAAACTATACACCACTCTATAGTTTATAGGCTGCGTTTCCAGGAAATATATATTGTGATAATGATAGCATGGGTCAGTACAAAAAAAAAAAAAACACAACAAAACACCTTTACAACAGGCACAGTAGTTTAACCCTTTATGACCCGGGACTTGTACATTTACATGGACACAGATAGACTGTATTGTGAGGACGGTTGCCATTCAAATCCCAATAACCATTTAAATGTACAAAAACATTGTTAAAATTTTCAGATGGCAGCACCCGACGCTGCGAGTTTGAAATATGGCTTCACTCAGAAAGATCGCCACGAGGGGAGTATCCCACTTTACAAGTAAAATGGCGTACTTTATCAATCGAATTCCAGCAAAATCATTATGCAAGCAGTCATTGGAGTTACTAGAATATCAAACCAAAATATCGAATTAGAACGAATTGCAATATTTGGTAAATGAGCTACAACACTAGCAAATCGTTGTCCAATAGGATGGAAATTGGGTCTAAATGACCATCCATATGTTTTGGGTTACAGAGGCCTCATTCATCTACTCTACCAGTGTCATCACTGGGATACACCTGAAACGTGCAATGGGTCATAGAGGGTTAAGAAAGAACAACCTACTCAACAAAAGTATTTTTGATACTGAATCGTTCAATATTCTGCAATCTATTTCTGGTCGTTTTAGAACTGACTTTTCTTGATTATAGTCCCACTGTAATAATGGGCACAATGTGAGCAAAGAACTCTGAGCGAGGCCTGTCTAAGGCCCTTATGATGCCACTTGTAGTTGCTAGGATACAAATCAGCACCACAGAAAATTGGCAGGCAGTCACATACTTGCATTTCTGATTCAGATTTGCTGCACACATAGGCGAGGAATAACACTGCTTAAGCTGCAAAATCTCCTTACAACTACTGTATTTATACAGTATATCTCTACACAGAAGGAGAGGGTTAATTGGAATTCTACCTACATTACACTGTAATCTCCAGAAGAGCGCACAACTGCGACATTAGTGTGCATTGTTTATTACCCAATCTATAAGGTCTCGGTCTCTCTTCAATAGCCTGGCACAGCAGTCAGGTCTCACCAGTTCATACTTTGTGCTCTACTGAACACTAGCAGCTAATTACTGATAATACAGTTACCTATTGTTTGACCATGGGGAAATGTGACAGGTCAATGAGAGTGAAGAATACAAGCAACAATTAAGGCTGTATTTACCAAAAGGCCATAAAAAGGCACGTGATCATAAGGAACCGTAGAAAATAGCTTTTATGTTCATTTTTTTTCTTGTTCCTTTTATTTTGCTTATTGACCTTTTCAGCTGGAAGAAAACCTTTCATATTAGGTTCTTCCTGTATCAGTAAAGAAAGGCGGTATTTTGTACAAATAAGCAGAGGAGACATTAGAACTGCTTTTTGGGGCACTTATGACGTAGTTAAAATATAAATTTTAACAGATATCGGTATATAAAATAAACACACACATATATGTTTACAAAGTATATTAGGTATATAAATTACCAGTGATATGGTCTAAAGAGGTAAACCATGTATTACTGTAGTATATATCAGAGCAACTTTCTGGATACTTTAGAAGGAGATCAGAGTCTAGTCAAAGCCAGCCCTGGAAAGGAAATCTTAAAAGGTGCATACACACAGTGACATATTGACCATCTTCAATTTTGACTGTGTGCTAATTTTGACTATTTTTACTTGAGATATTGGCTGTGTGCGATTTTGACTAAACTATACTTTGTACTAGATAGTCAAGATCGACTTGCCTGCACAGTGTATTTTTTTTTTTGCAATACCGACCCAACGGGAGCACGCATCCGTATCGCAAGCTGTGTACACATGGTGCAATATTGACTAACTTTCCTTACGACTTTGACTGTATAGTCAAAATCGTTAGCATACATCGCACCGTGTGTATGCACCTTAAGAAGGGTGTTACTATCCTGATTCCACTTGACAAAATGACACTTATAGTAATGAATAAAATCAGTACCTAAACTGGGCCTTGATGTTACTGGGGCTTGCAGAACGGGCCTGAATCTCTTTTTCTTGCTTCTCTCGCAAAATTCTTTCTGCCAGCAGGAAGTACGTAGCTGTAATGTGGTTGTATTTGTTTGTCTCCAAGGCGCTGAAAGGAAAAAATATAAAACAGGAAACGTAATGTAGAACTCAACTGCAGCTGCTTTTATGAACTTAAAGCTAAACCCTACTAAATAACTTGATAGTTCAGAATAGCATTCCCTTAAAGGCTCACTCTGTGCACAGATCAATTGTTGGTGCTGTTCCTGGTTTATAGGAAATAACAAAATGCATTCGTGTGTTTAGAGCAGGAATCAGTGAGTTCTACGTTTGCAGGAATAAGGACTGTACAGTCTCTGTGAGGCTTTCCCCTGAGGAAAGCACCTGAGCAACACCTCTCATGCACAGAAAATAACCCCTTATGGGAAAGATAGTGACAGCTTACTCTACAATGGCATCTCTGTCGGCTATGTCGCCTAGAACCATCCGTTGTATGATGCCGTTGTGCTCCTCCTCAGAGAGGTTTTTGTAGGACACTAGAGGAATGTTGTACTTTGTTGCAGGTGACGGATCAACTCCTTGGAGCCATGGATGGTTTTCAATTTCCTCTAGAGATGCCCGTCTCTTAGGATCTCTCTGTAGCATGCGAGTGATAAGGCTGGAAGAAGAAAATGTGAAACATCAGAATGATACAGGCAAATGCTAAGAGAAGTGACATGCCACAAGTAGTATAGTAATTGTCTATGCAGAATCAATACAAGGAAGAAACGGTACCGAACAATCTGCTTTCAAATTGAACATATTTACAACACTCTAAATATGATCACTATCATTAGATCTCCAATAAGATTATATTTGTCCCTGTGCCCAAAGTTAGACAGGGCTTTAGGAAGAATAAAAAAAAAAAACCTGGAATTTAATTTGGTTGATGTATGTATATATATTGGTGTGACTACTAGGGTATACAGTAGTTCTATTACAGCAGTGTCTCATGTTTGGTCCTCATGGAACCCTAACAGCGCCTGTTTTCAAGGTATCCTCTGAAATAATTGGGGATCTATTAGATGCCATCAGTCAGAGCAAGGGTCTAATTACCGAACGTCTACCAATTACACTGAGCCTTCCCCTCAGAGTACAGCATAACACAGTAGTGCACAAAACAGAAGTACAAATTCCCTATTCTACTTGGGGTGCGGTGCTCTACCAGTGAAGCACCACGGTACAGTTTTAAAAGGTGCTGAGGTATATTAATCCTGGTTTGGTTATTTGATTACTACCTGTATGACAGTGTTTCTTGAGGCTTTGAGTTTTGTAAAATTATATATGGAGGCAAACTTTATAATTCTGCCAATTGATGACAGCAGTTACTTTACAGATTAGTGCTAACTAAAGCCTGTACAGAAGATCGTACTCAAGCAAGAAAGGCTGGCCCAAACTAAAATGTCCCTGTAGATACCAGTTTCTCTGTCCACGATCCTTGGACCTGTGGAAGATCTAAGAGCACTAGAAGGATGTACTTACTCTTTACACCCTTTGGACACGTGCTTGGGCACAGTATATTTACAGTCCATGATCATAGTCAGTGTTTCGCTGTCATTTGCTTCTTGGAATGGAGGAGTTCCACACACCAGCATGAAGAGGATGACACCCAGACTCCATATATCTGAAAAGAAACAAGAGGCTCAGCTTAAGCACACATCCCTTTAATGCACCGATGACTTCCTAGAGGTTCTAGTGTAGCCAGTTACCACCCAACTTTGTTATTGTTTTATTGTTAATTGGGAATCAATATCAAAACTGTAAAACAATCCATTTTCTTCAGATATTAGGGACACACCATGAAAATGTTATGACATGTCATTCTGGGTCTTAATCCATAGATAGATAAAAAAAGGATTAAAAAGGGAACATAATGGTAGGTTAATTGGCTTCTGATGAAAACAACCCCCACATCATGTGTCCATGTTTTAGGGAATACAAAGTGTCGGCTCCCCTGTGGATGAAATATTATCTATAGAATGCCGGTGTAATGTCGGCGCTATGCAAGTAACTGTTAATAAACAGGATCCTAGAATGGTTTTCGTGCATTTGAGCGCAAATAGAAAGGGCGGCTTTTAGGGACTATACAGCTGCTATGTCACAAACAAGTCTGGTTTTAGTATTAAATACATCTAGCATCATACTACCAAGGACGGATATACCATATCAAATAATGTTAAAGTTACTGCATTAATGAGACTCACTCAAAGAAAAACACTAGTAAAATCAATTACTATAATGACAAATATTAGGGCTCTGACTAAGAGACAATAGCAGGTGAGTAAAATGGAGCAGGCACGTGTTGCGGCACAGAATGAATGAATGTGCTGAATGAGTTATTACCATAGAAACCAGCACTGTGTCAGTGAGCTGAGAGAGGGCAATGTGCACTGCAGGACATTCTGAAGAGAATAATGCAGCAAGCTGCAATCTGGTGTACATGGGGGCAGATAAGAGACCAGCCTTAAGTGGCCGGGGACAGCAGCTGAACAATATCCTGTCACATTCCTGTTGCCACAGACATGCATATATCTTGCAGTCACAGCTAGAAAGGAACACACCCAAATAACTCTTTCCATGCTGTAAACAATAGCTGGTGCATGCCTGTGTCGGCAATAACTGGACCATGCTAACACACAGCCGCTTGTCCTCACCTGTATTTTTTTTTTTTTAAAGTAGAGCAGATGTTCCATTATAGTGGATGTTCTACATAAGCCAAAAAGCCATGCAAAGTGAGTTTGCAAAACAAAAAAGCAAAAACCCACAAGTAGTGGAAAGGAATAAAGGATGTCGCAGAATGGATATCAACATGAGTGAAGGTTTAATTATCGTAGAACTATGGCACAGACATAGTAGGGCATATAGGAGTGAACACATGCAACTACGGAACTGTATCCCAACACAAAGTTACTGACAACAGAAAACAGTTCAGGAGAATCAACAGCTAACCACTTACATCATCACATAAATAAACCTGTGTGTACATTGGGATGCTAAGGCCCCCTTCCACTCGTGCGATATGGCCACTTATCATCCCATTCCGAGCTTTCGGAACGAGGGATCGGATGAAAAAAGTGTCACATCGCATGTCATTTTCCTCTGACTCCAATCACAGGCACGTGCCCATGCTCCTTGGATCAGAATATTTATCACAATTGGAGGAAAAGGTGCACATCGGAGTGCATTGGTACACAATCGGATGAGATATATCGGATGTAAAAAACAAACAAAAAAAACATTCAAGTAGCAAATCGTAATCACAGGACTCCCGGGAAGCTGGCGGGCAGATTGGGGGAAAATCAGATCCAAGTTTTAGTTCAGATAAGTCTCACTAGTGGATGGGGGCCTTTAGACTATGAAAGTAAGCGCACAAAGTACTTTGTTTTGACCCCCACCCACAAAGTAGTAAGTGTCAATTAGCATAATGCTTTCTTAGGGACAGATTCAATACTCTGCAATGTGATCCGGAATGGTCATGACGGTACTCCACACCAATGTGTCTTTGCTCCTTTTTCCCCTCACACCCCATAGAAGTACACAGGAAAAGGAGTGTAAATATCTCCCTTTAACAAAGCAATCATTTGTGCAGCCGGACATCGCAGCATTACATCTGCAGAGAACTGAAATACCCCCTTAGAACAGGTTTTAATAATAACATTATTATATTATCAACCTATCACTTCTGAACATTTGCCCCCTGATGCTCAGTTCACAGAGTATGTATGGGCAGTCACACATTCTATGTAGCAGGTTACAATATTACCAGATGGAATCTAGCCAGCAATAAGGTATTGTACTGGTTACGCTGTGTGACCACTTCATGTAGGTGCTCTTACAACACTAATATATTCTGCATTCTCTCCATAAAGGCAAGTGTGCGGCTCCAGTCTGGGAACAAGGGCTTGTAGTGATGTCCATGAATAATATCTACCTACCAACTGATTTAGGTTCTCCAACATGGGAATACCACTTATCTAGATGTACACTACAGTTAGGCTTTCCTGTATTAGGTGATGCAAGGAGAAACAGTACTCATGTATAACACACCAGAATGCCTGCATTTGCATTGTTGGTTAGGTCTGATACGTTCTATAGTTCAGTGTAGCAGCTGTCAAGACTGACATTATAGAATCTATTTGTTCTGCCCGAGACCATCAGAATCACAAGACAGTGGCTACAAAAAGCAATGTATAAGATGTAAAATAATGCAGAAAAAAAAATGGAAAGGATTTAATTGCGGTTGCACTTTTTGCTGTACATGTTTCCCAATTGTGTCTAATACAAGTCAACGCACTTGAAAATGCACATTCAGCTCAATGGAAGCACACTGCAAACACAATGCTATGCCAATAAGAACAGTGTGCACGTGTTTCCTCATGCATTGGATGCCAATGATCTCTTCTTTCGTAAAAGATTAATGATTCATGATTAAAAAAAATTAAATGCATTTGCAAATACATAATACTATGTAAATATGCAAAGTAACATGCAATTTAAAAAAAATATCAGTGGTAGCAATGCACAACAAGCTCATGTGATGTCTCTACACTAAATGGTGATATTTTTTGTTAATTGCATGTTACTTTGCATATTTACATAGTATTATGCATTTGCAAATGCATTTAATTTTTTTGAATCATGAATCTTTTACGAGAGAGGAGATCATTGGCATCCAATGCATGAGGAAACACGTGCACACTGTTCTTATTGGCATAGCATTGTGTTTGCAGTGTGCTTCCATTGAGTTGAATGCACAACAAGCTCATGTGATGTCTCTACACTAAATGGTGGCTATGAAAAATGCGAATTAGCAGAAAACTATCCAATTATTCCATTACCATTTAGACAATGGCGCCATCAATGGCAGAATGAGTCTACATACATAGCCAACAGTACAACAGAATTATTCCCTTGTTCTAAAATCCATTCATACCAACAGTACAAATCTGATTTTCATTTCCTTAAATGTGTGTGGCGCTTCCAAGATTTGTTCTCCCCTCAATGGAGCAATATGTCATTGTGCTTAGAACAGCAGTGTAGCATGGACAATGAGTATTTCATAACAGCACTGCTTGGAGCATACGCGGATTCTAAGCATCAATTCAAATAGATTATTTTATGAATGAGAAAGTATACAACACTTATCATGCAAGAGAAGTTAAAAATACTTCATACATCTCTTGCGACCTCTCGGGTCTGCTCTCACGCCCTCGCCCCATGACATGGCGTCTTAACGACTCCCTCCTTCACAACCCGGAGATACGTTACCATCTTCGGGACAAGATTTCTGACTACTTTTCTCTGAACGATTCCCCTGACATTTCTAGGTCCACTCTCTGGCTGGCACACAAGGCAGTTCTTCGTGGGCACATTATCAGCCTGGACTCCAAAACCAAAAAGCAGTCCCTCACTCAGTTTTACAAACTCTCTATTAAACTCCACACACTCGAGACCCAGCATAAGGCGTCCTCCGACCAGGCTGTCTTGTCTGAACTCCGTACTGTCAAAGCAGAACTTGATCTCCTTCTCTCCAGACGGGTGGCCAAACGTCTCAAATGGCTTTGCCAGTCTTTTTATGAGAAGGGAGACAAGGCAGACAAGATCCTAGCGGCACGACTCCGTTCCACGAGAGCCAAAACTAATATTATCTCTATCAGAAACTCTCTCAATCAGCTTGTTCATGACCCCACCGCCATTAGGGCGGCCTTTCAATCCTACTACACTGACTTGTACAACCTTCCACCCCCCTCACCTGGTTCTTCCTCTCTGTCCCACTCTAACCTAGTCTCTCACTTTCTTTCAGCTTCTAACCTGCCTAGATTGCCTCAGGACTCCATGGACCATCTTAACAGTGAGATCTCGGTGGAAGAAATTGCTCAGACTATACTCATGCAAAAAACTGGTAAATCTCCGGGCCCGGATGGGTTCACGGCTCTTTACTACAAAAAATTCTCCGATCTTCTCTCCCCCCACCTTCAGTCCCTGTTTAATAGGATTGTCCATGGCGACTCCTTTCCTCCTGAGATGTTGGAGGCTAGAATTGTGGTGATCCCTAAGGAAGGCAAGGACACCCTTAACTGCGCTAGCTACCGACCTATATCTCTCTTGAACCTGGACTTGAAAATCTTTGCTAAAATCCTAGCCAACCGCCTTAACCCGTATCTCCCTTCCCTTGTCCATTACGACCAGGTAGGGTTTATCCCGGGCCGCCAAGCGAGGGATAACACCAGACATGCTATTGATCTTATACACATCTCGAACTCCAGGGGATCCCCTGCTATCATGCTCTCTTTAGATGCTGAAAAGGCATTTGACCGGATCTCCTGGAGTTTTCTAAGAGCCGCCCTGGAGGCCTATGGCTTGTCTGGTGGCTTTCTCACTGGTGTCCTGGCACTATACTCCGCCCCCTCCGCCACAGTCTTAATCAATGGCGTCTCGTCTGCTCCGGTCCGCATTTCCAATGGTACACGTCAGGGATGCCCTCTCTCACCGCTAATATTTGCCCTCATTATTGAGCCCCTCGCTTCTCAAATTAGAGCTCATCCAAATATACACGGTATACAAGTAGGCCGTATCGATCCTAAAATCTCCCTCTTCGCTGACGACATTCTACTTTCTCTGACCCAGCCCCTTATCTCACTCCCAAATTTATTTTCAGTCCTGCATTCTTACAGCCTTATATCAGGTTACAAGATCAATTATTCCAAATCCGAGGCTATGCTGCTTCATGTCCCTCACCGAGAGGCTGGACCCCTTCGCGCCAACTTTAATTTTAAATGGCAGCCCACAAAGATTAAATATTTGGGGATTTATTTGACCTCCCGCTACGACTCCCTCTTACGGGAAAACTTTCCACCCCTACTCACCAAAACACTCGTTGACCTGCAATCCTGGAACAGTCTCTTCATTTCGTGGCTGGGCAGGATCATAGCGGTTAAAATGACCATAGTCCCCAAATGGCTCTACCTTTTCCAGACCCTCCCTGTGGAAGTCCCGGCCTCCTTTCTTCGCACTATCCAACGAGCCCTCGTGCGTTTTATCTGGAACCACAGACTCCCCCGCATCGCCGCCAATACCCTGAAACGGCCAACCTCCGCTGGCGGTAGAGGTCTTCCTGATGTCAAACTCTACTACCTAGCCTCCCACCTATCCCATATTGTCACCTCTTATGCTCCTCCGGGGTCTGTATCCTGGATGGATATCGAGGCAGCCCTCGTTAACCTCTCGGACCTGACCCCCTTGTGGGGTCTGCCCTCTACCTCCCGACCCCCAACCTCCTCCCCACTATTAAATTTAAACCTTAAAATTTGGGATTCCCTCTCCCTGAAGATGGGTCTTACCACTACCCCCTCGCCCTTGACCCCTATCTGGCAGAACCCTATGTTTCCTCCTGGATTCTCGATTACGAGATTCCGTACATGGATAACGCTGGGCTTCAAATTTCCGACTAATTTTGCCGATCGGGGTCAATGGCTGTCCCTGCCTGACCTCCAACAGAAGACCCCTTCGTACTCACTTAATCCCTTCCAATTCCTACAAATCCGACACTTCCTAGGTTCTCTGCCCTCCTCCGCTTTGCTTCGATTCCTCACCCCCTTTGAAAGTTTATGCATTAACTCTCACCTCTCCAAAGGCTTAATCTCCCAACTTTACTCCCTTCCCTCCTCCCGGCCCCACGAACTCGCATGGGAATGTGATCTTGGACCACCTCCAGAGAGCGAAGATTGGGAGGACATGAGACTGGGGATTGCTAAATGTTCTATTGCTACTGCTTTTAAGGAGACTGCTTACAAAATTTACTACCGTTCAGTGATCGCACTGAGACGGAAAAAAAGTGGATCCCAGGGACCCCTCACTTTTAAAAATTGGGGTCCTACCTGTCCTTTACTGGGTCCCATCGGAATGAAGGTTCTTATTAATCTTATTATTCAAATATAGAAACACAGACTTGGACACTACAACAGTGTTGCAAGGGAGAGGAGGGGGGTGGCAATGCTGCTGGGCTGTGTAGTATACAGGACACTCTGCACCAGAGCTGTAACTAGACATTTTGGCACCCTTCAGCAGAAATTGAATTGGTGCTCCCCTTCGCATACCGCAAAGCATGTCTGAAATTTTTGTTTGGGCGTGGCTTCATGGGGAAGGGGAGTGGCCACATAATAGTGCCATTTCACATTACACCACACAATAGTGCCGCTTACACACATTGTACCAGGTAGAACCTCCCATACACACTGAGTCAAGTAGAGCACGTTCTACATATTGTGCCAGATAGAGCACGTTCTACACTTTTGCGCCAGATAGAGTACTTATACACATTGTGCCAGGCAGAGCACATTATACACATTACACCACACAGTAGTGCCACTTACACACTTTGTACCAGGTAGAACCTCCTATACACTTTGCTCCAGGCAGAGCACGTTATACACTTTGCTCCAGCCAGAGCACGGCTCCAGGCAGAGCACGTTATACACTTTGCGCCAGGCAGAGCACGTTATACACTTTGCGCCAGGCAGAGCACGTTATACACTTTGCTCCAGGCAGAGCACGTTATACACTTTGCTCCAGGCAGAGCACGGCTCCAGGCAGAGCACGTTATACACTTTGCGCCAGGCAGAGCACGTTATACACTTTGCGCCAGGCAGAGCACGTTATACACTTTGCTCCAGGCAGAGCACGTTATACACTTTGCGCCAGGCAGAGCACGTTATACACTTTGCGCCAGGCAGAGCACGTTATACACTTTGCGCCAGGCAGAGCACGTTATACACTTTGCGCCAGGCAGAGCACGTTATACACTTTGCGCCAGGCAGAGCACGTTATACACTTTTGCGCCAGGCAGAGCACGTTATACACTTTTGCACCAGGCAGAGCACATTATACACTTTGCGCCAAGCAGAGCATATTATACACATTGCACCAGGTGAAGCACATTACATTGCACCTGGTAGAGCACGTTATACACATTGCGCCAGGCAGAGCACGTTATACACATTGCACCAGGTGAAGCACATTACATTGCACCTGGTAGAGCACGTTATACACATTGCGCCAGGCAGAGCACGTTATACACATTGCGCCAGGCAGAGCACGTTATACACATTGCGCCAGGCAGAGCACGTTATACACATTGCGCCAGGCAGAGCACGTTATACACATTGCGCCAGGCAGAGCACGTTATACACATTGCGCCAGGCAGAGCACGTTATACACATTGCGCCAGGCAGAGCACGTTATACACATTGCGCCAGGCAGAGCACGTTATACACATTGCGCCAGGCAGAGCACGTTATACACATTGCGCCAGGCAGAGCACGTTATACACATTGCGCCAGGCAGAGCACGTTATACACATTGCGCCAGGCAGAGCGCGTTATACACATTGCGCCAGGCAGAGCGCGTTATACACATTGCGCCAGGCAGAGCGCGTTATACACATTGCGCCAGGCAGAGCGCGTTATACACATTGCGCCAGGCAGAGCGCGTTATACACTCTGCGCCAGGTAGAGCACATTATGCACTTTGCGCCAGGTAGAGCACATTATGCACTTTGCGCCAGGTAGAGCACATTATGCACTTTGCGCCAGGTAGAGCACATTATGCACTTTGCGCCAGGTAGAGCACATTATGCACTTTGCGCCAGGTAGAGCACATTATGCACTTTACGCCAGGTAGAGCACATTTATACACTTTGTGCCAGGCAGAGCACATTATACACATTGCACCAGGTAAAGCACTGTTCTTGATGGGAAGGGGGCAGAGAGATGGTGGTGGGATGCGGGATCACTAGGCAGTAGAAGGGGTACGCTGGACTGAATGAGGGGGCACTGTAATAGGACTGGCTGGTGGGGTTCTTGCTGAGGTGCAGTGAGATGGGAGCAAGGGGCTGGTTGGGGGAGGGAAGAGGGAGTTAATGAGATGGTGGGGGACACTGGACTGTATGGGGGTACACTATGAATGGGGGAGGGATCAGTGTGTCTGGACTGATTGGGGAGTTCTAGATGGGAGGGCAGTAAGAAAACACAGCGGGCTGGTTGGGGAGGGAAGGGGGAAACACTCTGCTGGCAGGGTCAGTAATGGTCTGGAACACTGGGCTGGAGAAGGAGCAGACACTGTGAAGGGTGCATTGGCCTGCTGCTGTTCAGTTTCTGCCTGGCCCCGCACACTGGCTCCATCACTGTACACTCACACCCCTTCCCCAGTGTCCCTGCACCCTACCTGTCCCCAGTTCAATTATCTCTGCACTGCCAGCTCTGTGCAGGGATCTGTTCCCCGGTGGCGGGTCCGGCAAACTTATTTACTCTGCCGGGTGATGTAACGCGGCGGCTCCGGCTCCGACACAGACCCCGGCTCTCGTGTCACGGACCCCCACTCGCCCCCACCTTCCCCCGTGGACTAGTGCAGCCAGCTATGACGGCGTTGTTATCCACCAGCTCTTGCACCCGGAGCGCCGCGCTGCTGCTTCCCGTGGTCGGCGGCATGACTGTGCCGGCCCCCTCACTCCTCTCAACGTGAGCGTGTAACTCTCTCTCTGGCTGGCACCGCCGTCTCCCCACCCAGCAGCAGCCACCTGATGCATTCATCTGACCAATAAAGTCAGCAGAAAGTCAGCTAGTGACCAATCAAGCACCAGAGAGTCGGTCCCAAAGGAGCGCGTCCCCGGGGACCCTCCCATTCTTAGAAAGTGAGTACCCAGTCCTCATTTTGGGGTAAAATCCGCGCTATAACGTTTTTGCGATCACTGCCGTTGGTACTACACCCCTGACAGACTTTACAAACTCTTTCCGTCTTCCTCCCCTAGTTGCTGGAGGAATTGCGGGTCTAGAGGCACTATGCTACACATATGGTGGACCTGCCCGTCCATCGTTTCCTTTTGGAATCTAGTCCACTCCCTCCTTAACTTGCTTCTGGATTCCCCCGTGCTGAAAGATCCCTGGATCTTTTTGCTGTGTTACCCTCCCCCGATGCTCAATAAACTCTCCCAAAAACTGACTACACATATTTTAACGGCGGCGAAATCGCTGATAGCCCTTAACTGGAAGAACCCCTTCCCACCCTCTCTCCCGTCTCTTAAAACCAAAATTTGGCATATTGCGTCAATGGAGAATATTACATATTATCTCCACGATCGGGGTCACGTTTGGGCCCCCTGCTGAACGTAGACCGCCACCCCCCCCCCCCTCTTGCTCCTAGTTCCTTCCGTAGACCCATGGGCATTGCCTACTGCTCCTCCTCCGTCGCCTCCCTACTCTTCTTCACTTTTCTCTTCCTCTCTCCTCTTCTCTTTCTCATCCTTATCTTCTCTCGTCTCTCATATGTACTGTGATTGGAATATACCGTGGTCTCCGCCCCCCCTCTCCCCCCTTCCCCTCCCTCCCCGAATTACATACTTGATTACTATTGTTCATTTTTTGATTATTCTTGCTGTTTATTTTAAAATTGTGGTTTCTGCTGGACGTTGGGTCTTCTGACCACCTGTCCCATATGTCCATGTAATGTTTGACTATCTTGTTTAACCACGTACAAATAAAGAATTAAAAAAAAAAAAAAAAATACTTCATACTACTCTGTCCTGCTGCACAAAGATTAAAAGTCAGGTGGGGTTTGATCTAAACTGTATAGAGTAGCCACCAAGAGAATTTTAACCCTCAAAGGGCTCGATTCAATACAATGCGAGTTGAATAGCACTGGAAATTAGCTCCAGAGGCTATTCAAATACAACACGCTGTGACACCCTTTGACGGGATTTCTTCACACACCCCCAGAGGGGAACAAAAGTACCGTCGCAATGCTGATTTCTGCCATTAGCGAGGCAGAAACAGCATTGTGTCAAGGGTACTTAAGTCGGAGAATGCTGGTTCACCCAACAAAAACACAATTTAGTTTGGGAGAACGCTCATTCTCTGACTTACCAGTGTGCTGTATTTAATAGCCCCGAGAGCTAATTCATGGCTTATTTTAAAAACCTTGAGATGAGGAAACACTAGGAAAATTTCAGACAAATGTCTATGTATGATGCTGAGTGTTCTCTCCAGAAATTTTTTCTTGCCTGGTAGCATTCTGAGGCAGCCAGGATGGGGGAAGAGGTGTGTGGCTGTGTGCAAGCCCAACCCTATCACAGCATGTAAACAGCAGTCCATCGGGCACCCCCCCCCCCCCCCCCTCCCATCCAGCATCTCACTTACTGTTTGGCAGGCACCAGATAGGAAAGGGGAAGGCTGTGAGGTTGCCGGGCTTGCCTCCAATGGTAGGGTGGTACAGGGTTGAGGTGGAGGCCAGTATCCTCCTTCCAGCAGGGGCAGTTCCGAACAGTTAGCTGCACTGTGACCCAGCCAAAAAGCCACACTACACCGACGTTTCAGGCAGCGCTGCACGACTTTTGGCCACATCACTGCTGGGTGGTAGGTACATTTGTCCGGGTGGGCTGGCCAAGAAATATAGCATTGGGAGAACACTGATGCTACATAGTGAATAAAGTATATGAAAATAATGTATGAATGTAGTCCGTAATTCTCAAACACCTCAGTCAGCCAAGTTTTCCACAAGCAGGAAGGAGAAGTTATCAGGTACATGGAAATAGAATGGGTGTATTAAACCTATGTGAAACATTCTGATGTTGGAGCAGGTTAGTTATAGAGATATCTACAGTCCTATAGCCATACATTGAAATGGCCCTCTCATCTGTAGAAAGGCCTCCATCTTATGATGTGAAATTGTATTCGTTTGTCAGATTGATAGGCTGCATTTTCATACTCACAAAATGGTTTCCTGCCCTCTGTGTGTAAAAGTAACAGGCTAAGTTTAAATAAGTGTATTTTACAAGTGAATAGTTAATACATGCAGTGTTTAAACATCAATTTAAATAAAGCTTAAATGAAAAACTTGATTTATTGCTGTCACTTTTTTCTGTTTTTTTGGCTTATTTTTAAACATATATTGCCATGTTATCTATCATATTCAAAGTAAAAAAAAAAAAAAAAAAAAAAGCAAGCGCAAATAACATTGTTAGTTGCATCATCTTCCTGAGTGGCTTACAAATTTGTGATTACAAAACCAGAAATAGTGTTTCCCTGGAAACAGGTTTTAAAGGAACTACTGTACATGAAACAGAACTTTAGCTATTCACCATGAATGATGTTGAACTACATTATAAAATTCTAGCTTATTAATGTCATAGCCATATAGGAAGATATTTACCAATAAAGGTGGCCACTGGCCAACACAGTTTTGGGGTGGGCCTACTGTATGAGAGGCTGCATGGAGCAGTCTTTAATAGCAAAATAAGTGACTTGTTGCTTTTCGGTTACAACTAAATTGTGCCAAGGGGAGAGCAATTGCATTCTTCAACTACCACCTTAAGACTAATGCTCTAATAACCAAAGAGTGGAAAAGTGACCTGTCAGCTTGATGAAACTCATCACACGCTGACAGATTTATGACCCTACATAAATATGTGCAGCTGGCAGGACACTCTGGAAAATGTATTTCTCAAATGTCAGTCTACACTAATAACTACACACAGGCCATCTTGTGTACAGATACCAATGGCTGTACACCTCTTATGTGTGTGCAATTCAGAATCAAACTTTGGTATGCTGAAGTACTAGATAGCAGGGCAGGGACTAGCTCCACAAAAGCTGGGAGACTACAGGTTGTCTCGCTCCGTTCAATGTCATTCCAAGCACTGCCACTACCAAATGTGAGAAACGTTTGTGGAAAGACACACAAAAAAGAATGCGAATGGCGATACTAAACAGACACTAAGAACAAAATTATCTGGCCAATAGTATATGACTCTAAATACATAACGCACAGGTCCCATGACTCCGATAATATAAACTAAAATGCTAAAAGTCTTGCATGTAGCACCAATGTGAAAGCCAACGCAGCAGTCCCAATTATTAAAACACCATATCACCAAAAGTGCAAATTGCTCCATATAAATGAGAATGCGGTCTCGGTCAAATCCCTATTTGATTCCCATGAGGTGAGGTTTAATGGTGCACACTAACTATACAAGATGGAAGAGAAATACTGAAGGGATGCATCCAGATACATATAATGCACATCAGGATGTGGGCGGGTCTTTATATTAGGACAGAAACCTTAGGGTGCAGAACAGAGTGTGTATGGTGCGCTGCACAGCGTCTCACTGCGAAAATTATATAGCACATTTCTAATGGTCACTTCAGAAACCCAAAGCATGGGATAAAAAGCCTGGAAGCAAAGCACAAATATATACACAACAGTCTCGGCACAAGACATGTATGGCAACACAAGTTGACAGATAAACCCAAAAACTGCTGCACACGGAGAACAACTGTATAGACCTTATCCTCGCGTCCAGGACCCACAGCACCCATGAGCACAATCCCAGAAGTCTATAAGGCAAGAAATAGGGGTCAAGTTAAACATGTAAATAAGAACTCTCTGAATACGACCGTGCATTAAAAAAAGAAAGAAAAAAAAGATAAGAAAAAGGACAATTTAAAAAAAAATAAAAAAATATATCTTTGATTTTTTCTGAATATATTAATCAGTTTACAGAAGGTGCATGATGGTGTGCACAATTGACTTAGTAATGCCCAGATGCACAAATGAACAATGATGGAGAAAGAGTGTAATACACCTATTAGAGCCACAACTGAAGAAGGCAGCAAATCTGACCAAACTGGTATCCACATTGTACAGATCCTTCCTTTCCGGTGGCTTGTGTCTTCTAAAGCGGCATTATGTAGACATATTCATCAATTGACTGTGACCATTCCTCTACATTGGTTACTGTAAGCAACACCAGCTTTCATAATTCCTCACTGTATGCAGATCGTTCTTTTATTCTCGCTCAGAATAAAACACGTAGGACACACAAAAAGGGCCATTTCTTAGTCTTTTACAGTTAAGGCATCTGGTGATCACTATAGCCTAATATAGTTTATAATAAAAATGCAACAAGTTTAAATAATTTTTCAGAGGACGGTCATTAACATGTATTTACATTTTATACAACATTAGAAATACATTTTGTTGGCATTCCTGTATAAGGAATAATTTGGAAACCAAAGCTCTCATTAATGTAAAGCCACATTTTACTGTACAGTATCAAAGCAGATCATATAAATAAACAGTGATTAGAAGAATAATAATGAAGCAGTTCCTTCTGAGGAGATGGAACAGTTCAAGAGGGAAAGCTAAAGTGTCAGGAACAAGGAGGGAGAGTCCAGATAAACTGGGGGTAGCGAGAGGTTGTCGGAGTGGAGCGTTCACTCACACAGCACGTCCTATCTGTACAACCTGCCTATCATATCACAGTTCTGTTGTGTTCAACAGGACATCCATGAAAATTGTGCACATCACCCACAACACTGCCCATAGAAATAGTTACAGGGATACAAAATGAATGCACAAAGTGATATCAAATGAATGTGTGTATACATGGAAGTACAGCTTTTTCAATGATATGCTCAAATGTTCCCAGTCTAAATATAGTGTCTAATTCTGCACATCTGTTCTGAGAATGTAGAAAATGTACTTTCAATGAAGACTGAAAAGACAGTCAATAATGGAATACATACTATATCAGCGGCAGGGATGCCAGCTGTCAGTATACAGACAGCGGCATCCCGGCCGGACGTGGGGCGATCGCTAGAAAGCCCCTTGCAGGTTCCCTGCGCTCGGCACAGGTTATAGTCTCCATCTATGGGTGTCGTGGACACCCACAGAGGGAGAAAAACCTGTGGAGTCTGTAGAACAACGGCGGCAGCATTTCACCGCCTGTCGGGATTCCGGCGTTGGCATTGTGACTACCGGGATCCCGACAGGCGGTCTTGTAATTGCCTCCTGGCAAGAATAGCTTAAGGAGGTACCATTCTAGTTACAAAGGAGGCATCCATTTAAGTTTGAAGTGGAGATGGGGGCACAAGACTACCCTAAAGGTGAAAGGCAAGTCTACAATGCCTGAAAAGAGTGCAAATTAGGCACCCCAGCCCTGATTAGGCACCCCATTAGGGAATAGGGACTCTCGATAGATACATAGATAATAGTAAATTATCTATTCCTTGCAGGCTAACATATACCATCAAAAGTGAAGGTAGCATTTACATAATAAGTGTTACCAGGGAAGAGACATTAACAGTTATGTACAGGTGTGTTACATGTGTTTAAAGCAGACTAGGGAGGCAAAGTGGTTCTTATCTGCAAACAATTTCTGTTTCTTTACTTCTTGAAACACCATTGTGACATTAGCATTATTAAAGCTGGGTACACACTGGAGCGATTTCAGCGCGATAGGTTTCTGGCCAAATCGGAACGACATATCGGACGGATTGCTAAGTGTGTATGGACAATCTGCGCACTAACGTAGTCGCATGTGATATCATCTGGCCAAACCATGCTGCACAGCCGACCGGAAGAGATTGTATGCATCGCTGTACAAGGTAATGAAGGACGGAATCATTCTGATGTGTACACACGGTACAATATGGCTGGCATATTGTCCGGGTACACACTGCTCCAGCGTGTACCTGGCTTCAGCCTGATTCATGTTTGAAAGTGAAGTAAAAAAGCAAGCAACTGGGCAAATCCATGTTGTACTGCAGGTGGGGCCGATGTAACATGTGCAGAGAGATTTAGATTTGGGTGGGGTGTGTTCAAACCTAAATTGCAGCGTTATATATATATATATATATATATATATATATATATATAATGTATTTGCACCCCTTGCATTGTAACACGATTTGATCCAGATACAAAGTTACTTGCTTTTTTTGGTTTACTTACAAACATGAATCAGGCCCTTAGCTTACCAATAGCTGCGTGATTGGGTCGGGTGATATCTGCTGGTGGAGTAGAGAATGCAGCAGCTGTCATGGTAACCAGTTCTGTCACACTCCTCACATCAAGAGCAAGCACTGAAAAACCACACAGAGCAGATGCCAAAATATTGATGTACTGTACTTGTCTCAATGCATTTCCTCCTCTAGGCTCTGGTCCAACAACACAAACCAAACAACTGCACATGCTGAATAAGCAGCCAAGAAACAAATTACATTCTGGGGGGAGAACTAATAAGTGATGCAGAAATGAAGTGTAAATACTATGTTCACATCATAAAAACCAATAAAATGTGCATTATACTCCATTCAGAGTTGATAGGAGTTTGATTGTGGTATTCTGGCTGGATTACTAGAAAACTGGCTGACAAAAGTGGCATACTTTTTGTATCCTAATGTTTGAAAAACACCACATATTGAAATGCAAACAATAAAAACTAAAACAGAACAGCCATTTTCTTTAGTTTATGAAGGGAAACCGAGCAAGTCACAATACGTCGACTATGGGGTATATTCAATTGCAGTCGGGTCCTTTCCGATGGAAAGGACCCGACAGCTCTCTATTCAATGACGAGCCAAACCAGACAGGTTTAGTCCATTCCCGACAGTGGGGGTAATTCAGAGTTGATCGCAGTAGTAAATGTTAGAAGTTAGGCAAATCCACGTGCACTGCAGGTGTGGCAGATATAACATGTGCAGAGAGAGTTAAATTTGGGTGGGTTATTTTGTTTCTGTGCAGAGTAAATACCGGCTGCTTAATTTTTACACTGCAATTTAGATTTCAGTTTAAACACACCCCTCCCAAAATCTAACTTCCTCTGCACATGTTATATCAGAGGTGTCAGTAGCAACTGGCACCACAATAGGTTGGTTGATATGAAAAGCCGGCACAACCTTTGGAAGGAATTGCCGACGTGTCCGGAGATCAGCCCTATCTTCATGGAAGATCAAGTAGGGGCTTTTTCAAGACAAAGCCCCCAACTCCAACACACGTCTAGCAGAAGCTAAGGCCAACAAAGTGACAGCCTTCCACGTGAGAAACTTGACCTCAACCTCCTGTAGAGGCTCGAATCAATCCGATTGGAGGAACTGTAACACCACGTTAAGATCCCAGGGTGCCGTAGGCGTCACAAAGGGAGGCTGGATGTGCAGAACCCCTTTCAAGAAAGTCTGAACCCCAGGGAGGGAAGCCAGTTATTTCTAGATGAAAATGGATAAGGCCTAAATCTAGACCTTTACGGATCCCAACTTCAGGCCAATATCCACACCTGCTGCAGGAAGAGGAGAAACCGTCCCAGTTGAAACTCCACCGTAGGAAACTTCTTGGATTCACACCAAGATACACACTTTTTCCAAATGCGATGGTAATGCTTAGACGTTACTCCTTTCCTAGTCTGAATCAGGGTAGGAATAACCTTGTTCGGAATACCCTTCTGAGCTAATATCTGGCGTTCAACCTCCATGCCGTCAAACGTGGCCGCGGTAATTGATAAGCGAACGGCCCCTATTGCAGCAGGTCCTCCCGAAGAGGACTCAGATTTTCCAGCAGTGGATCCAGAAGATCCACATACCAGGCCGGAGCAATGAGTATTGCCTGAACTCTTGTTCTCTTTATGAGCTTTAGAATCCTGGAAGTGGAAGAAACGCGTACACTGACTGGATCACCCACGGAGTCACCAGGGCGTCCACAGCCACTGCTTGCGGGTTCTTGACCTGGAACAGTACCTCCGAAGCTTCTTGTTGAGATGGGAGGCCATCATGTCTATTTGAGGCACACCCCAAAGATGTGTCACCTCCGGATGGAGTCCCTACTCTCCTGGATGGAGATAGTGTCTGCTGAGGAAGTCCTCTTCCCAGTTGTCCACTCCCGGAATGAAGGTTGCCGACCATGCCAACGTGTGCCTTTCTGCAGGATGATCCTTGTTACTACCTCTGACATTGCAGCTCTGCTCTTCGTTCCGCCCTGTCGG
Organism: Pseudophryne corroboree; assembly: GCF_028390025.1. NCBI lineage: Eukaryota > Metazoa > Chordata > Amphibia > Anura > Myobatrachidae > Pseudophryne > Pseudophryne corroboree. Next base: position 268,065,219 of record NC_086448.1, on the reverse strand, counting down.
TTTATGTAGGCCACCGTCGTTACATTGTCCGACTGCACCTGAATGGTCCGATCTTGTAGAAGATGTGCCGCTTGTACAACACCGTTGTACACGCCCCTTAGTTCCAGAATGTTGATTGGAAGAATGGATTGCAGACTTGACCACCTTCCTTGGAAGGTTTCCCCTTGGATGACTGCGCCTCAACCTCTGAGACTTGCATCCGTGGTTAGAAGGATCCAGTCCTGAATCCCGAACCTGCGGCCATCTAGAAGGTGAGGCAATTGTAGCCACCACAGGAGTGAAATCCTGGCTTTCGGCGACAGACGTATCCTCTGGTGCACGTGCAGATGAGATCCCGACCACTTGTCCAGGTGGTCCAGTTGGAAGGATCGTGCATGAAATCTTCCATACTGAAAAACCTCGTAGGAGGCAACCATCTTTCCCCAGAAGGCGAATGCACTGATGAACAGATACCCAGGTAGGCTTCAAGACATCCCGGACCATACTTTGGATCACCAACGCCTTTTCCACCGGTAGAAATACCCTCTGCACTTCCGTATCGAGGACCATTCCCAGGAAAGAATCTCCTTCTCGGCTCCAAATATGATTTTGGAAGATTCAGGATCCATCCATGTTCCCTGAGCAGTCGAGTCGTGAGAGCAATGGACTGCAACAACCTCTCTCTGGAAGATGCCTTTATCAGCAGATCGCCCAGATAAGGAATTATATTCACCCCCTGCCTGCGGAGGAGGATCATCATCTCTGCCATTACCTTGGTGAATACCCTTGGTGCTGTGGAGAGGCCGACCGGCAGTGCCTGGAACGGATAGTGACATTCCAAGAGTGCAAATCTGAGATAAGCCTGGTGTGGCGGCCAAATCGGAATGTAGAGGTATGCATCCTTGATGTACAAGGATACCAGAAACTCTCTCTCCTCCAGCCCTGAGATCACCGCTCTCAGAGACTCCATTTTGAACCTGAATTCCCTTAGATAAGGGTTTAGCGACTTCAGGTTAAAAATTGGCCTGACCGAACCATCCGGTTTCGGTACCACAAAGAGGTTTGAATAGTAACCCTGGTTTACCAGATGAGGTGGAACTGGAATAATTACATCTGCCCTTTCCAATTTGTGAATGGCTTCCTGAAGGATAGCCCCGTCTGCCAGCAACACTGGCAGACCTGATTTGAAGAACCTGTGGGGTGGGAGCTCTTGAAACTCCAGTTTGTACCCCTGGGACACAATAACCTGTACTCAGGGATCCAGACCGGACGACACCCAGACGTGACTGAAACGTCCGAGCCTCACTCCCACCTGCCCGTTCTCCAGGCAGGGAGGTCCACCGTCATGCTTAGGATTTTGAGGACACAGAGGCAGGTTTCTGGTCTTGGGAACCTGCAGGTGACGTTTTTTTGGATTTAGCTCGGCCACCCCTGAAGAATGTGGTTGGAGTCTTGGACTTTTTAGCTTCTTCAGACCGAAAGGACTGCACCGAAGGATGTAGAAAAGGTTTTCTTCGTCGTCTGAGAAGCTGAGGGAAGAAAGGTAGACTTACCAGCTGTTGCCGTGGAGATCCACGCACCTGATGCTTCCCCAAAGAGAGCCTGACTTGTGAAGGGTAGGTTCTCTACACTTCTCCTGGATTCCGCGTCTGCAGACCACTGGCGTAGCCAGAGTCCCCTGCGTGCTGAGACAGCCATGGACGAAGTCCTCGCAGTCAGATTAGCCAGGTCTTTCATGGCCTCCACCATGAAACCCGCAGAATCCTGTATGTTACGTAAAACAATTCAATGTCACTTCTATCCATAGAATCTAAGTCCCCTAGTAATGTGCCTGACCACTTTACTATGGCCTTAGAAATCCATGCACAGGCAACAGTGGGCCTTAACGCCACTCCTGAAGCAGTATATATGGATTTGAGCGTAGTTCCAATCTTGCCGACTGCCGGTTCTTTCAAAGCAGTAGACCCCGGGAACCACCTTTTTAGACAGTCTAGATACAAAAGCGTCTACTATAGGCAGATTTTCCCACTTTTTCCTATCATCCTCATGGAAAGGAAAAGCCACAATAACCCTCTTTGGGATCTGGAATTTTTTCTCTGGATTTTCCCAGGATTTTTCAAATAATGCGTTTAATTCCTTAGACGCAGGGAAGGTCAGGGAAGCTTTCTTATTGTCTGTAAAGTAAGCCTCCTCTACCTGTTCAGGTGATTTGTCAGTAATGTGTAACACATCCCTAATAGCCTCAATCATGAGTTGCAACCCTCTTGTCAGGGAAGCCTCACCACCCCGCAAATCCGCATCACCCTCTGCTGTGTCAGAGTCGGTGTCCATGACGACCTGCATAATCTGAGCAAGCGCATGTTTCTTGGACACACCAGGGGATTGATGTAGTGGGGACAGAACCAGACAAAACCTCCACAGATTGTTTTAAAATCTGTGATTCAGTCTCATAATGTGCAATCCTAGTAAAAATAAGATTTTACTTACCGATAAATCTATTTCTCGTAGTCCGTAGTGGATGCTGGGACTCCGTAAGGACCATGGGGAATAGCGGCTCCGCAGGAGACAGGGCACAAAATAAAAGCTTGAGATATCAGGTGGTGTGCACTGGCTCCTCCCCCTATGACCCTCCTCCAAGCCAGTTAGGATACTGTGCCCGGACGAGCGTACATAATAAGGAAGGATATTGAATCCCGGGTAAGACTCATACCAGCCACACCAATCACACCGTACAACTCGTGATCTGAACCCAGTTAACAGTATGATAAATTTAAAGGAGCCTCTGAAAAGATGGCTCAACAATAATAACCCGAATTTTTTGTAACAATAACTATATACAAGTATTGCAGACAATCCGCACTAGGGATGGGCGCCCAGCATCCACTACGGACTACGAGAAATAGATTTATCGGTAAGTAAAATCTTATTTTCTCTAACGTCCTAAGTGGATGCTGGGACTCCGTAAGGACCATGGGGATTATACCAAAGCTCCCAAACGGGCGGGAGTGCGCGGATGACTCTGCAGCACCGAATGAGAGAACTCCAGGTCCTCCTCAGCCAGGGTATCAAATTTGTAGAATTTAGCAAACGTGTTTGCCCCTGACCAAGTAGCTGCTCGGCAAAGTTGTAAAGCCGAGACCCCTCGGGCAGCCGCCCAAGATGAGCCCACTTTCCTTGTGGAATGGGCTTTTACTGATTTTGGCTGTGGCAATCCTGCCACGGAATGTGCAAGCTGAATTGTACTACAAATCCAACGAGCAATCGTCTGCTTTGAAGCAGGAGCACCCAGCTTGTTGGGTGCATACAGGATAAACAGCGAGTCAGTTTTCCTGACTCCAGCCGTCCTGGAAACATATATTTTCAAGGCCCTGACAACGTCCAGCAACTTAGAGTCCTCTAAGTCCCTAGTAGCCGCAGGTACCACAATAGGTTGGTTCATGTGAAATGCAGAGACCACCTTAGGTAGAAATTGAGGACGAGTCCTCAATTCCGCCCTGTCAGAATGAAAATTTAGGTAAGGGCTTTTACATGATAAAGCCGCCAATTCTGACACACGCCTAGCTGAAGCCAAGGCCAACAGCATCGACACCTTCCACGTGAGATATTTTAAATCTACCGTAGACAATGGTTCAAACCAGTGTGATTTTAGAAATCTCAACACAACATTGAGATCCCAAGGTGCCACTGGAGGCACAAAAGGAGGCTGTATGTGCAGCACCCCTTTCACAAATGTCTGAACTTCAGGTACTGAAGCCAGTTCTTTTTGGAAGAATATCGACAGGGCCGAAATTTGAACCTTAATGGACCCTAATTTTAGGCCCATAGACAGTCCTGTTTGCAGGAAATGCAAGAAACGACCCAGTTGAAATTCCTGTGTAGGGGCCTTCTTGGCCTCACACCACGCAACATATTTACGCCAAATGCGGTGATAATGTTTTGCGGTTACTTCCTGTCTGGCTTTTACCAGAGTAGGGATGACTTCTTCTGGAATGCCCTTGTCCTTCAGGATCCGGCGTTCAACCGCCATGCCGTCAAACGCAGCCGCGGTAAGTCTTGGAACAGACAAGGCCCCTGCAGTAGCAGGTCCTGTCTTAGAGGTAGAGGCCACGGTTCGTCCGTGAGCATCTCTTGAAGTTCCGGGTACCAAGACCTTCTTGGCCAATCCGGAACCACGAGTATAGTTCTTACTCCTCTCCTTCTTATGATTCTCAATACTTTCGGTATGAGGGGCAGAGGAGGGAATACATACACTGACTGGTACACCCACGGCGTTACCAGAGCGTCCACTGCTATTGCCTGAGGGTCCCTTGACCTGGCGCAATATCTGTCCAGTTTTTTGTTTAGACGTGACGCCATCATGTCCACCTTTGGTCTTTCCCAACGGTTTACAATTTGGTGGAAGACTTCTGGGTGAAGTCCCCACTCTCCCGGGTGAAGGTTGTGTCTGCTGAGGAAGTCTGCTTCCCAGTTGTCCACTCCCGGAATGAACACTGCTGACAGTGCTATCACATGATTTTCCGCCCAGCGAAGAATCCTTGCAGTTTCTGCCATTGCCCTCCTGCTTCTCGTGCCGCCCTGTCTGTTTATGTGGGCGACTGACGTGATGTTGTCTGACTGGATCAACACCGCCTGACCCTGAAGCAGAGGTTTTGCTTGAATTAAGGCATTGTAAATGGCCCTTAGTTCTAGAATGTTTATATGAAGAGATGTTTCCATGCTTGACCACAAGCCCTGGAAATTCCTTCCCTGTGTGACTGCTCCCCAGCCTCTCAGGCTGGCATCCGTGGTTACCAGGATCCAATCCTGAATGCCAAATCTGCGGCCCTCTAGTAGATGAGCCCTCTGAAGCCACCACAGGAGAGACACCCTTGTCCTTGGCGACAGGGTTATCCGTTGATGCATCTGAAGATGCGATCCGGACCATTTTCCCAGTAGATCCCACTGAAAAGTTCTTGCATGGAATCTTCCGAATGGAATCGCTTCGTAAGAAGCCACCATTTTTCCCAGGACCCTTGTGCACTGATGCACTGAGACCTGTCCTGGTTTTAGGAGGTTCCTGACTAGCTCGGATAACTCCCTGGCCTTCTCCTCCGGGAGAAACACCTTCTTCTGGACTGTGTCCAGAATCATTCCTAAGAACAGTAGACGTGTCGTTGGAATCAGCTGCGATTTTGGAATATTTAGAATCCATCCGTGCTGACTTAGCACTACCTGAGATAGTGCCACTCCGACTTCTAACTGTTCCTTGGTTCTTGCCCTTATCAGGAGATCGTCCAAGTAAGGGATAATTAAGATGCCTTTTCTTCGTAGAAGAATCATCATTTCGGCCATTACCTTGGTAAAGACCCGAGGCGCCGTGGACAATCCAAACGGCAGCGTCTGAAACTGATGACAGTTTTGTACTACAAACCTGAGGTACCCTTGGTGAGAAGGATATATTGGGACGTGGAGATAAGCATCCTTGATGTCCAGCGACACCATATAGTCCCCCTCTTCCAGGTTCGCTATCACCGCTCTGAGTGACTCCATCTTGAATTTGAACCTTTTTATGTAAGTGTTCAAAGATTTTAGATTTAATATTGGTCTCACCGAGCCGTCCGGCTTCGGTACCACAAATAGTGTGGAATAATACCCCTTCTCCTGTTGTAAGAGGGGTACCTTGATTATCACCTGCTGGGAGTACAGCTTGTGAATGGCTTCCAGAACTGCCTCCCTGTCGGAGGGAGACTTTGGTAAAGCAGACTTCAGGAACCGATGAGGAGGAAACGCCTCGAATTCCAGTTTGTACCCCTGTGATACTACCTGTAGAATCCAGGGATCCACTTGCGAGTGAGCCCACTGCGCGTTGAAATTCTTGAGACGGGCCCCCACCGTGTCTGAGTCTGCTTGTAAAGCCCCAGCGTCATGCTGAAGACTTGGCAGAAGCAGGGGAGGGCTTCTGCTCCTGGGAAGCGGCTGCATGGTGCTGCCTTTTTCCTCTTCCTCTGCCCTTGGGCAGAAAAGAGTGACCTTTTGCTCGCTTGTACTTATGGGAACGAAAGGACTGAGTTTGAAAAGACTGTGTCTTTTTCTGTTGATGTGAAGTAACCTGGGGTAAAAAGGTGGATTTTCCAGCCGTTGCCGTGGCCACCAGGTCTGTTAGACCAGCCCCAAATAACTCCTCCTCCTTATACGGCAATACTTCCATGTGCCGTTTGGAATCTGCGTCCCCTGACCACCACTGTCTGGTCCCTAATGCTCTTCTGGCAGAGATGGACATTGCGCTTACTCTTGATGCCAGGGTACAAATATCCCTCTGCGCATCACGCATATATAGCAATGCATCCTTTAAATGTTCTATAGTTAACAGAATATTGTCCCTATCCAGGGTATCAATATTCTCAGTCAGGGAATCCGCCCATGCGACTCCAGCACTGCACATCCAGGCTGATGCGATTGCTGGTCGCAGTATAACACCAGTATGTGTGTATATACTTTTCAGGATATTTTCCAGCCTCCTATCAGCTGGTTCTTTGAGGGTGGCCGTATCAGGGGACGGTAACGCTACTTGTTTAGATAAACGTGTGAGCGCCTTATCTACCCTAGGGGGTGTTTCCCACCGTGCCCTAACCTCTGGCGGGAAAGGGTATAGTGCTAATAACTTATTAGAAATTAGCTGTTTTTTATCGGGGGAAACCCACGCTTTATCACACACCTCATTTATTTCCTCAGACTCAGGAAAAACTATTGGCAGTTTTTTCACACCCCACATAATACCCGCCTTTGAGGTATTTGTAGTGTCAGAAAGGTTCAATGCCTCTTTCATTGCCGTGATCATGTAACGTGTGGCCCTACTGGACATTACGTTTGTCTCGTCACCGTCGACACTAGATTCAGTATCTGTATCTGGATCCGTGTCGACCCACTGAGGTAGCGGCCGTTTTAGGGCCCCTGAGGGTGTCTGAGACGCCTGAACAGGCACTAATTGATTTGCCGGCTTTCTCATGTCGTCAACAGTTTTTTGTCAATTTCTGACATTATCACTTAATTGCTTAAACACAATCATCCAGTCAGGTGTCGACTCCCTAGGGGGTGACATCACTAACACAGGCAACTGCTCCGCCTCCACCTCATTTTCCTCCTCATACATGTCGACACACGCGTACCGACACACAGCACACACACCGGGAATGCTCTGATAGAGGACAGGACCCTACTTAGCCCTTTGGAGAGACAGAGGGAGAGTCTGCCAGCACACACCCAGCGCTATATATATACAGGGATAACCTTATATAAGTGTTAATCCCTTATAGCTGCTGTTAATCTAGTTATTTGCTGCCAAAATGCCCCCCCTTCTCTTTTTTACCCTGAATCAGATGCAGTACTGCAGGGGAGAATCAGGGAGCCGTCCTTCCAGCGGAGCTGTGAGGGAATAATGGCGCTAGTGTGCTGAGGAGATAGGCCCCGCCCCTTCACGACGTCCTTAACTCCCGCTTTTTTGTGTAAAATGGCAGGGGAAAAAATACATCCATATAGCCCTGGAGCTATATGTGATGTATTCCTTTTGCCAGCTAAGGTATATGTGTGTTATATTGCGTCTCAGGGCGCTCCCCCCCAGCTCCCTGCACCCTCAGTGACCGGAGTGTGAAGTGTGCTGAGAGCAATGGCGCACAGCTGCGGTGCTGTGCGCTACCTTAGTCTTGAAGACAGGATGTCTTCTGCCGCCGCTTTCACCGGACCTTCGTCTCTTCTGGCTCTGTAAGGGGGACGGCGGCGCGGCTCCGGTGACCCATCCAGGCTGAACCTGTGATCGTCCCTCTGGAGCTAACGTCCAGTAGCCTAAGAAGCCCAATCCACTCTGCACTCAGGTGAGTTCGCTTCTTCTCCCCTTAGTCCCACGATGCAGTGAGCCTGTTGCCAGCAGGACTCACTGAAAATAAAAAAAACCTAACTAAACTTTTATTCTAAGCAGCTCTGGAGAGCTACCTAGTTTGCACCCTTCTCGGCCGGGCACAAAAATCTAACTGGCTTGGAGGAGGGTCATAGGGGGAGGAGCCAGTGCACACCACCTGATATCTCAAGCTTTTGTGCCCTGTCTCCTGCGGAGCCGCTATTCCCCATGGTCCTTACGGAGTCCCAGCATCCACTTAGGACGTTAGAGAAATCTGGGATATCATTCCCTTAATAGAAGCTACCCACAGGGGCTCTGCTTCGGACGGCTGAGACAAAATATTACATTCCTGAGTACATGGAATAGATTCCTCTGGAGAGGATACATATTCTGCCGCACAAGACACAGAGTCCCTAGGCATGGTTATGTGATAATTTGCATACACACACACACACACACAGGAAAATGTGAGACACAGTTTCCCCCCCAAGTATCTTCAGAGAAACACAGAGATTGGAGCCAGCACACACAGCACCCCAGTAGACAGTTACAGAGTAATTGCCTGGTGCCGACTGTATACCTTAATAGATTACATAGTAATTTACAGCCCCCCCCTCTTCTACAACCCCCTGGTACCGCACAGAATAGCTGGATTCGTGTGGAGGGCAGCGCTCCCTGTCAGCGTCTCTTAGTGATGTACTGCAGGAAGAAAATGGCGCTGGTGAGCTGCTGGGTCCGCTCTGAGGAGAAGATCCGCCCCCAAACATGGCACGGCTTCCCGCACTTCACAGGATTATACTGGCCTGAGGTAATGCATTCTAGCAGTAGAACCAACATCCCTGATAGGAAAGGTGAACCGTTTAGGGTATATACGCTGGCACAGGGCACCCCTCACTGCGCCGCACCTGATGTACCGCTGAGCCGTCCTGGAGCGCAGTGTCAGTACTGCGCTCCCACCAGGATTCCGTCATTTACACCGGCTCCCCGCTTGTCGGGTCACCGGTGACACACTCACCACCGCGATCTTCTGGCTCTGTTAAGGGGTGGCGGCAAGCTGCGGGAGTGAGCAGTCGCCTCAGGGGCTAACGATAATCACCTTCAGGAGCTTAAATGTCCTGTCAACCGAGATAGTGGCTATTAACCTCTGAGGGTTGGACACTACTACCTCCCTAAATCCCACGAAGCAGGGAGGCTGTTGCCAGCAGCCTCCCTGTGCCTAACATCTTTAAAAAAAAAAAACACTAGAAAAGGTCTAAGAGCTCCCTTAGCTGTGACCGGCTCCTCCGGGCACATTTTCTAAACCGAGTCTGGTAGGAGGGGCATAGAGGGAGGAGCCAGCTCACACTATCAAAATCTTAAAGTGCCCATGGCTCCTGGTGGACCAGTCTATACCCCATGGTACTAATATGGACCCCAGCATACTCTAGGACGTAAGAGAAAATGGGTCAAAAACGGTCTGGTTTGGCCCCGCGTCCGACAAAGATCGGCGTCTGAACCCACCGATCCGTGTGTATTCAGTCAGTATTCCGACAAGTTGGAATTCCCGACTTGTCGTAAAAAATTGGGCTGGATTGAATAGGTCAGAAACCCTTCCGACCTATTCCAGTCGGAAACTGCTGTCTTTCCAACAAGACGGCAGTTTCCAACTCTAACTGAATATACCCCTTTGTCTGGGTCATGACAGCGAATCAAACTCTAAAGGCTATGGAAGCCAATGTGTTTTTATGCCCCTATCATTTATAGAAAACAGTCGGAGGCAGCCCCTGTAGCCATGAAAATGCCTTTACTTTAACATAGTACTGGAGACATTTTAGGGTCAATTCTATTCAGCGACAGTTGAATAGCGCCGGGAGTTTGCTCCCGGCGCTATTCAATACAGCGACGAGTGACCCTCAATTGTCGGGAATTCTTCTCTCATCCCCGGTGGATGAGAGAAGAAACCCGACAAAAGTGCTGTCGCGCGGCCGGCGCGAGGCTGATTCTGTCGGGAATCAGCATTGCCGCAGGTAGTTAAGTCGGAGAATGCCCGTTCTCCCGACAAAACTACCTGTTAAGTCGGCGAGAACGGGCCATCGCCGACTTAACTGGAGCTGAATTGAATAGCGTCAGGAGCTAATTCCCGGCGCTATTCAACTGTTGCCGAATTGAATCAACCCCTTTGTGTCACTATTCACCAGATAACTCCACAAAATGGCTGTCTATCTCAAAAATATATTTTAAAGTTCAGTCAGCTGTAAGCCAAATCTATGTCAATCACATTTCATGCCAGTAAAGCGCAATTAATGAAAAAAATTTCCCCACCATTGCCCTCAAGGATAACAGATGCTAGTTTTCTAGGGGTATATTTACTAAAGTACAGGTTTTCAGATGTGGAGATACTGCCCATAGCAACTGATTGGTTGCTATGGGCAACATCTCCACATTTGAAAGACAAGGAAACCCCAAAACAACTTTCAATTCCCTATACACGTTGACATGAGGTACCTTCCAAAGTGTTTGAGACTAAAAGATGGTCTTTAGTTTTAAATACCGATCGATTTAACTTCTTGAAAAGAAAGAGAAAGAAAACTATTTTGTATGTCAATACAGCTATATAGGTTTCCCTGTATTTTTATATGAAATGTAGAGTGGTTGCTACCATAAATCACTCTGCTTACAAGTGATAATAATCATTTTATTTATTTGGTAAATTAAACGAAACTACTGCTCACGCCACTAACAGGGGAAGATGTATCAAACTTTGGTTGCTTTGAGCAACTTCTCCACTTTATCTCTCTCCAATCAGCTTCTGTCATTTCATAGACTGTAATGAGTGCTATAATAAGATAAGATTATCAAGCATGCAATAAATTTTTTTTTTTAAACTATGTTTATAGCTCTTTTTTAGAATTATGTGAGCAAATGGAGTGGTGTTGTTTCCGGTGTCCTGCTGTTCTGGCACAGTATATGAGCTTAATAGTGAGCAGCAGAAAAAAAGACAGCTGCTCTAAAAGCCCTATGCTGTCCCTACCTTCAATAGCTCTCCAGTGTCCTGGCAGTGGGTAGTCTTCTAATGTTTGCTGCAGTTGCAGCTGGCAGTGATGCATCTGGCCAGAAGTGCCCAATGTTGACGTCACTCCACTCACTTGTAGTACCGGAAGTCCCTGTGGCTCCATTAACTGGTTCACATTTCATACAGTGTACAAATTTCTCAAGACTGTAAAGTGACGTTCAAATCTGGCACTTCCAGTCAGACGCACCACTGCCAGCCGCAACTACAGTGGACCAGAGAAGATTACCTGCTGCCAGGACACTGCTCTGGAGAGCTATTTAAGGTAGGGACCGTATAGGGCTTTTACAGGAACTGACTTTTTTGGTTTTCATCTATTGAGCTCATATAGCGCGGGATGTACTAATGTACATCACCGCCCTGCGCCACGATGCTGATCGCATATATACTAACATATGCGATCAGCGTTGCGGAGGACAGCTCTTCCGATAAGAGCTGTCCTCCGCGATGCGCAGCGGCAGCCTGACTTCCGGGATTCGGCCCCAGAAGTCAGTCTGCGCATGCGCGGGGCGACGGGGGCGGCCGCAGGGCATGCTGGGAGGGATCCGATCGGATCCCTCACACAGCGCCGCGGAGAGAAGCCCATAGGCTTCGCCACGTCGCTGTCCTGCCGGCCGGGTGTTAGTACATTAGGAAAATGCGGTAAACAGGGAGTTTACCGCATTTCCGCTTAGTACATCCCGCCCATACTGTGCCAGAACATCAGAACAAAATGAAACTGCACCACTTTCCAGGCTCACACATTTATAAAAAAAAAAGAAGTTTTTTTTACAAGAATATTTATTGAATGCCTCATAATGTGTACTATTGCAAGACTAAATTATATTTGTATATGGTCTGTTAACTTATGAGCAGCTTACACAACTACAGTGTGGATTCCTTATTTTTGTTTTATTTCATAGACTGTGCTAGATAAAAGGCAGAAGCTGATTGGCTGTTTTGGTACCTATTACACTCTCTCTCCAAGGCTTCATACAACTGTGCGATAGTCTGTAGAGACAGTATTCTTTTTGAATGTCTAATCTTATTACAAGAGGCTCCACTTAATTATATTAACTAGCATGCACTGTCTGGTACGCTGATCTGCATATGAGTATTAAGTTGCTAGAAGAATTTGTGAAAAACAGACTTCAGAAATGGATGTGCCCTGTAATCAGAATTCAAGTACGGGCTGATGTTACTAGGCAGACTTTAGCATAACAAGCCTAATGGTTATTGGGTGATGATGAGCAAATCTATAAAGCTTAAAATAGCAGGCCACAATTTTTGTTTTTACACTCCTTTAGATCATGTTGGCTATGTTGTTTATCTCACAGAGAATGTCTCGCTGCAACACATCCCATAGACTAAGTGAATAAAACAAATAAATGTACTTTGCCAGCAATTTACATGATCATGTAAGGACTATGGTGGATGGTACACACACAAAAAATAGAAAGTGTGATAAAATGATGACACAAAAGGCAACCTGCCACCCTATGGGATATTATCCCAAGCCCAAGATTGCAAATGCACAGCCATCTCCATATAGACATACAATCTAAGTTCCTGCCCGACATATTGCTTTTTAAAAATATTTAGATATTAACTCTTTAAAAAACAAACCAAAAAAAAAACCCAAAAAAAACCCATGGATAGGTCTTTCAGCGATCTAAAATAATTATGACACATACAATATGATTATTGAAAATCCAGCTATGTCACATTAGCGGTCTAGTGAGAGACTTACAGGCAAAGAGCTACGCACAAATCCTGTCTCGTCTTCCACTGTTCTGTTGTGTTCATGGGAGGCAATCAATAATGCACTTTGGACATTTAAAATCTATACTAGTACTGGGTGAGAAATATTGCCTTGTGAGGATTAACAATTCCTTTCAAATGGTATGAGTGTTTGGTTGAACAAATCACAGTAACTAAGAATTTACAAGTGACATCTAATTATTGGAGGCACTTTCCATAGTTCTCAAGGGGTGTATAACTTACATTACTCCTCCAAATCGAACAACTGATTTAAGATGTAATAGATTTAGATCAATTTGTTTATCCAACATGCTTCAATGACGTCACAGGTTCCTAGTAAGTTAATAAGCCACATTATCCTAAATAGCTGCCTTCACTGTGTGTGGACAGTAGGTGTACTTCGGGTGATCGGCCATAAAACAACTAGGCTTCATGTATTCATAATGAACTAGAACATTTTATTTTTTAAATATTTATAAATGGAATAAGGGCTGGAGATAGGCAGCGATCCCAAGTCAGTCTTCAATCTACAGCAGAAACACTAGTGCGACTGGTATTTAGCAGTTCTCATTGACAGATATTTGGAAATGAACAAGCTGTTTGACACTTCTTAGAACCCTGCAACATGAATAAAGTCCTGAGAAACGCCAGGAGCTAGTTACTTACCAGTATACATAAAAATAATAGCTTCATAATACAAGATAAATAAAAACAGTATGTCAGACTTTTGTGAAAACAAATTAAACACCTACCAACTGCAGGAGCATCATATTCATCCCCAAGCAGTATCTCTGGAGCAGAATAAGCCAGTGAGCCACAACTAGTTGTCAACTTTTTTCCAGGTTGGAACTTGTTGCTGAAGCCAAAATCAGTTAGTTTCACAAGTCCCTGCTTCTCAAAGAACACGACATTCTCTGGCTTGAGGTCCCTGTGCACTACATGCAACTTATGGCAGTAAGATATAGCATGAACTATCTGAGCAAAGTATTTCTTAGCCAAATCTTCACTGAGACCTTCCTCATGCTTCATGATGTAATCATACATATCCCCTCCATCTCCAAGCTCCAGAATGAGATACAATTTGGTCTGTGTGTCAATCACTTCATATAGACGGACTATGTTGGGGTGTTGCACCAGTTTCATGCATCTGACTTCTTGGAAAAGATGGCCGGTAGCAAGAGAATCTAATTTGGTCTTGTCAATTACTTTCACAGCTACCTTTTCCCCTGTAAAGACATGACGAGCAAGCTTGACAACTGCAAAATGCCCTCTGCCCAAAGTCTTATCCAAGTCGTAAAGTCCTGCGATCTTCCCATCATATCCTCTCTTGAAGCCAGCCATGCTGTTCCAGAAACCTTAAACGTTGTCTGCTAGGTGTTTCTCATAAGAGAATATCCGAAGCTTGCAAGGAATGCATTTTCACAACTGCCAAGCACATCTGGAAAACAAAATCCAAAATACATTACATATGAAGTTTGGATTCAAACAATATTTAAATGCTCCTCTAGAAAGCGAATTAGGCAAAGATGTAACTACAGTAATATTTAATTTACATTTAGTACTACTTTAAAAAAAAGGTCATAAGTAGCTGAAAGGCAAATAAATGCAGAGAATGTCTGTACAATATGTTGCTACCCCAAATTTAAATTGACAAGATGTATTTCCTGCCCTAAAGCTACATGTTTCCAGAGATTATGTATATTTATTAATCATGCATTAATTATGTTCCATGGCCCTAAAAGTGCATATATTTTCATAATTGTAGCGTATGATTTTATTGGGATCTACCCTTCAAGCTGGTAATAAAATCAATGTTGTCTGTTCCATGAAAAAGATGACGGATTACTACAGTGTACTAGATTAGGGAACTTCATTCAAAAAACAAACATAAAAAAAACACTTTACCATTAAACGTCCCAACTCCTTCCGCACATTTGTTATGTTAACAAATGGGTGCAAAAAGTATATATTGTATTGACGATATACACAATAATCAGGATGAATTGTGTGTACACTGATACACTGAATGTGCATACAAATAGGCATCTTGACAAGCTCTAAAAGTAAATTATAAGGTTAGAAGCAGGGCCGTCTTTTCGCATGGGCTCAATGGGCTCTTGCCCAAGGGCCCCATGAGTAAAAGGGCCCTAGGCTGATAGCTGAGGGTCCCTTATTTCCAGGGGTACCAGATTTTTGAAAATCGGCCCTGGGGAACCGGAGATATCCGATTTCAAAGCAGTGGTCCCCATCCAAGCCTGTTAATTGTTTTTCCCAGCCAGATTTCTCTGGTCCTGTCCGACTTAAGGGCCCTACACACTGGCCGATCCGCCGCTGACCCAGGAGGAGTGAAGTTACTTCACTCCCCCCGTCACACGGCTCCATAGAACTGCAGGCAAATATGGACGAGATCGTCCATATTGGCCTGCATGCACAGCCGACGGGACACCAGCGATGAACTAGCGCGGACCGCACATCGTTCATCGCTGGAGCCTCCACACTGCGCGATATGAACGTTATCTCGTTCATTAATGAACGAGATTGTTCATATCGTGCAGTCATGTCGGCCAGTGTGTAGGGCCCATTAGAGTTTTTCTGAGGATATACTCCAAAATCTGGGACTCTCCCCTTTCAGTGGACATGGGCAGCTTGTCTGCACTATACCCAGAACCAGAGATATCAGCCTTCAAGCAGCTGGTCCCTGCTCCAGCTCCACACACCTAATATGCAGTTTTAATTTTTTGTTGGTGGATTGCACCGACTCCTGAACTGTGATCCCCAAGTCCCCAGTACCTCGTGAAAGGTGGGACTCTAGTTTTTTTTTTATCCCATTAAAGCTAAGAAATCTATTTCCAGGAACTGAAGACATCTGCAGTAAAGCAAGCTGCCCTGACCCCCGAAAAATGATGAATATTGAGCACACTCCACTATCCACCCCTCCCCTGTGTATTAAACACCCCATACCACCCTGCAAGTCATGTACCAGGGCCCCTTCATTCAGCGCAATGCCCCCTTCTACAGTTTAGCGTTCTCCTTCCCGCCCCATTTGTGCAGTAAAGGCATAATTAGCAGAAATTATTTCTCCAGGTCCTACATGCTGAGCGAAAGATAGAACCCCCCTACCCCCCGCGGGACATTAAAGCTGCCGCTGATAGCACCCCTACCGATGATGGGTGGGTAGGGGCCCCAGTGCATTGCTGTGCCCAGGGGCCTACACTGCTGGTAAGACGGCTCTGGTTAGAAGATAAGAAGACAAGGTTCGTATGTGTTAAAACACACACACACACACACACACACACACACACACCAAGCATGTTGGATTCTTTTGGTCTCTATAATAAGGTACAATAAGTACCAACCAAAGAAGAATTTTTATTCAGATCAATGCTTGTCTGTTCTCTTCAAATAAGAAGCTCTGGTAACTCAGTCTGTGTTTAAATGAAGTATTGCTGTATTGCACTCGGTGAACAAAAGTAATCATTAGCTAAGATTAATTAATGTTCGTTCTGATGAGTTTCCTTCAATGATGAAAAACAAAATAAAAATAATCATAGCTATCGTTACAGAGTAATGATACAAGACGGTGCTTATGGTGTTATATTTTGGAACTGAATATTCGTATGATACTTAAAAAGCAGTATTATTCATTTATGAAAAATACTTAATCCAGCATCCTAGGATAAAAAAAAATAAAAAAAAGCACCAAACATGCCAACTTCGAGTAGTTTTTAGATGAACATTTTATTGGCACACAAAATACATTTTGCTTCAAACACTGGGGTCTATTTACGAAGCCTTGGATGGAGATAACTTAGACAGAGATAAAGTACCAAGCAATCAGGGTTTAACTGCCATGTAAGAAAAATAAGAATTTACTTACCGATAATTCTATTTCTCGGAGTCCGTAGTGGATGCTGGGGTTCCTGAAAGGACCATGGGGAATAGCGGCTCCGCAGGAGACAGGGCACAAAAGTAAAGCTTTCCGATCAGGTGGTGTGCACTGGCTCCTCCCCCTATGACCCTCCTCCAAGCCAGTTAGGTACTGTGCCCGGACGAGCGTACACAATAAGGGAGGAATTTTGAATCCCAGGTAAGACTCATACCAGCCACACCAATCACACCGTACAACTTGTGATCTAAACCCAGTTAACAGTATGATAACAGCGGAGCCTCTGAAAAGATGGCTCACAACAATAATAACCCGATTTTTGTAACTATGTACAAGTATTGCAGATAATCCGCACTTGGGATGGGCGCCCAGCATCCACTACGGACTCCGAGAAATAGAATTATCGGTAAGTAAATTCTTATTTTCTCTATCGTCCTAGTGGATGCTGGGGTTCCTGAAAGGACCATGGGGATTATACCAAAGCTCCCAAACGGGCGGGAGAGTGCGGATGACTCTGCAGCACCGAATGAGAGAACTCCAGGTCCTCCTTAGCCAGGGTATCAAATTTGTAGAATTTAGCAAACGTGTTTGCCCCTGACCAAGTAGCTGCTCGGCAAAGTTGTAAAGCCGAGACCCCTCGGGCAGCCGCCCAAGATGAGCCCACCTTCCTTGTGGAATGGGCATTTACATATTTTGGCTGTGGCAGGCCTGCCACAGAATGTGCAAGCTGAATTGTATTACACATCCAACTAGCAATAGTTTGCTTAGAAGCAAGAGCACCCAGTTTGTTGGGTGCATACAGGATAACAGCAAGTCAGTTTTCCTGACTCCAGCCGTCCTGGAACATATTTTCAGGGCCCTGACAACATCTAGCAACTTGGAGTCCTCCAAGTCCCTAGTAGGTGCAAGGCACCACAATAAGCTGGTCCAGGTGAAACACTGACACCACCTTAGGGAGAGAACTGGGGACGAGTCCGCAGCTCTGCCCTGTCCGAATGGACAAACAGATATGGGCTTTTTTGAGAAAAAACCACCAATTTGACACTCGCCTGGTCCAGGCCAGGGCCAAGAGCATGGTCACTTTTCATGTGAGATGATTCAAATCCACAGATTTGACTGGTTTTAAACCAATGTGATTTGAGGAATCCCAGAACTACGTTGAGATCCCTCAGTGCCACTGGAGGCACAAAAAGGGGGTTGTATATGCAATACTCCCTTGACAAACTTCTGGACTTCAGGAACTGAAGCCAATTCTTTCTGGAAGAAAATCGACAGGGCCGAAATTTGAACCTTAATGGACCCCAATTTGAGGCCCATAGACACTCCTGTTTGCAGGAAATGCAGGAAACGACCGAGTTGAAATTTCTTTGTGGGGCCTTCCTGGCCTCACACCACGCCATATTTTCGCCACATGTGGTGATAATGTTGTGCGGTCACCTCCTATCTGGCTTTGACCAGGGTAGGAATGACCTCTTCCGGAATGCCTTTTTCCCTTAGGATCCGGCTTTCCACCGCCATGCCGACAAACGCAGCTGCGGTAAGTCTTGGAACAGACATGGTACTTGCTGAAGCAAGTCCCTTCTTAGCGGCAGAGGCCATAAGACCTCTGTAAGCATCTCTTGAAGTTCCGGGTACCAAGTCCTTCTTGGCCAATCCGGAGCCATGAGTATAGTTCTTACTCCTCTACGTCTTATAATTCTCAGCACCTTAGGTATGAGAAGCAGAGGAGGGAACACATACACCGACTGGTACACCCACGGTGTTACCAGAACGTCCACAGCTATTGCCTGAGGGTCTCTTGACCTGGCGCAATACCTGTCCCGTTTTTTGTTCAGACGGGACGCCATCATGTCCACCTTTGGTATTTCCCAACGGTTTACAATCATGTGGAAAAAACTTCCCGATGAAGTTTCCACTCCCCCGGGTGGAGGTCGTGCCTGCTGAGGAAGTCTGCTTCCCAGTTTCCATTCCCGGGATGAAACACTGCTGACAGTGCTATCACATGATTTTCCGCCCAGCGAAAAGTCCTTGCAGTTTTTGCCATTGCCCTCCTGCTTCTTGTGTCGCCCTGTCTGTTTACGTGGGCGACTGCCGTGATGTTTTTCCCACTGGATCAATACCGGCTGACCTTGAAGCAGAGGTCTTGCTAAGCTTAGAGCATTATAAATTTACCCTTAGCTCCAGTATATTTATGTGGAGAAAAGTCTCCAGACTTGATCACACTCCCTGGAAATTTTTTCCTTGTGTGACTGCTCCCCAGCCTCTCGGGCTGGGCTCCGTGGTCACCAGCATCCAATCCTGAATGCCGAATCTGCGGCCCTCTAGAAGATGAGCACTCTATAACCACCACAGGAGAGACACCCTTGTCCTTGGATATAGGGTTATCCGCTGATGCATCTGAAGATGCGATCCGGACCATTTGTCCAGCAGATCCCACTGAAAAGTTCTTGCGTGAAATCTGCCGAATGGAATTGCTTCGTAGGAAGCCACCATTTTTACCAGGACCCTTGTGCAATGATGCACTGTTTTTAGGAGGTTCCTGACTAGCTCGGATAACTCCCTGGCTTTCTCTTCCGGGAGAAACACCTTTTTCTGGACTGTGTCCAGAATCATCCCTAGGCACAGCAGACGTGTCGTCGGGATCAGCTGCGATTTTGGAATATTTAGAATCCACCCGTGCTGTTGTAGCAGTATCCTAGATAGAGCTACTCCGACCTCCAACTGTTCCCTGGACTATGCCCTTATCAGGAGATCGTCCAAGTAAGGGATAATTAAGACGCCTTTTCTTCGAAGAAGAATCATCATTTCGGCCATTACCTTGGTAAAGACCCGGGGTGCCGTGGACAATCCAAACGGCAGCGTCTGAAACTGATAGTGACAGTTCTGCACCACGAACCTGAGGTACCCTTAGTGAGAAGGGCAAATTTGGGACATATAGGTAAGCATCCCTGATGTCCCGGGACACTATATAGTCCCCTTCTTCCTGGTTCGTTATCACTGCTCCGAGTGACTCCATCTTGATTTGAACCTTTGTAAGTGTTCAAAAAATTTTTTAGAATAAGTCTCACCTAGCCTTCTGGCTTCAGTACCACAATATAGTGTGGAATAATACCCCTTTTCTTGTAGTAGGAGGGGTAATTTAATTATCACCTGCTGGGAATACAGCTTGTGAATTTTTTCCCATACTGCCTCCTTGTCGGAGGGAGACCTTGGTAAAGCAGACTTCAGGAGCCTGCGAAGGGGAAACGTCTCGACATTCCAATCTGTACCCCTGGGATACTACTTGTAGGATCCAGGGGTCCTGTACGGTCTCAGCGCCATGCTGAGAACTTGTCAGAAGCGGTGGAACGCTTCTATTCCTGGGAATGGGCTGCCTGCTGCAGTCTTCTTCCCTTTCCTCTATCCCTGGGCAGATATGATCTTATAGGGACGAAAGGACTGAGGCTGAAAAGACGGTGTCTTTTTCTGCAGAGATGTGACTTAGGGTAAAAACGGTGGATTTTCCAGCAGTTGCCGTGGCCACCAGGTCCGATGGACCGACCCCAAATAACTCCTCTTCCTTTATACGGCAATACACCTTTGTGCCGTTTGGAATCTGCATCACCTGACCACTGTCGTGTCCATAACATCTTCTGGCAGTTATGGACATCGCATTTACTCTTGATGCCAGAGTGCAAATATCCCTCTGTGCATCTCGCATATATAGAAATGCATCCTTTAAATGCTCTATAGTCAATAAAATACTGTCCCTGTCAAGGGTATCAATATTTTTAGTCAGGGAATCCGACCAAGCCACCCCAGCTCTGCACATCCAGGCTGAGGCGATCGCTGGTCTCAGTATAACACCAGTATGTGTGTATATACTTTTTATGATAATTTCCAGCCTCCTGTCAGCTGGTCCTTGAGGACGGCCCTATCTATAGACGGTACCGCCACTTGTTTTGATAAGCGTGTGAGCGCCTTATCCACCCTAAGGGGTGTTTCCCAACGCGCCCTAACTTCTGGCGGGAAAGGGTATACCGCCCATAATTTTCTATCGGGGGGAACCCACGCATCATCACACACTTTATTTAATTTATCTGATTCAGGAAAAACTATGGTAGTTTTTTCACATCCCACATAATACCCTCTTTTGTGGTACTTGTAGTATCAGAAATATGTAACACCTCCTTCATTGCCTTTAACGCGTGGCCCTAATAAGGAATACGTTTGTTTATTCACCGTCGACACTGGATTCAGTGTCCCTGTCTGTGTCTGTGTCGACCGACTAAAGTAAAACGGGCGTTTTAAAACCCCTGACGGTGTTTTTGAGACGTCTGGACCGGTACTAATTGTTTGTCGGCCGTCTCATGTCGTCAACCGACCTTGCAGCGTGTTGACATTATCACGTAATTCCCTAAATAAGCCATCCATTCCGGTGTCGACTCCCTAGAGAGTGACATCACCATTACAGGCAATTGCTCCGCCTCCTCACCAACATCGTCCTCCTCCATGTCGACACACACGTACCGACACACAGCACACACACAGGGAATGCTCTGATAGAGGACAGGACCCACTAGCCCTTTGGAGAGACAGAGGGAGAGTTTGCCAGCACACACCAAAAACGCTATAATTTTATATAGGGACAACCTTATATAAGTGTTTCTCCCTAATAGCATCTTTATATAGATATTTATATCGCCAATTAGTGCCCCCCCTCTCTGTTTAAACCCTGTTTCTGTAGTGCAGTGCAGGGGAGAGCCTGGGAGCCTTCTCTCCAGCCTTTCTGTGAGAGAAAATGGCGCTGTGTGCTGAGGAGATAGGCCCCGCCCCTTTTCTGGCGGGCTCGTCTCCCGCTATTTAGAGAAATCAGGCAGGGGTTAAATATCTCCATATAGCCTCTGGGGGCTATATGTGAGGTATTTTTAGCCTTTATATAGGTTACATTTGCCTCCCAGGGCGCCCCCCTCCCAGCGCCCTGCACCCTCAGTGACTGCCGTGTGAAGTGTGCTGAGAGGAAAATGGCGCACAGCTGCAGTGCTGTGCGCTACCTTTAGAAGACTGCAGGAGTCTTCAGCCGCCGATTCTGGACCTCTTCTGACTTCAGCATCTGTAAGGGGGCCGGCGGCGCGGCTCCGGTGACCATCCAGGCTGTACCTGTGATCGTCCCTCTGGAGCTTGATGTCCAGTAGCCAAGAAGCCAATCCATCCTGCACGCAGGTGAGTTGACTCCTTCTCCCCTCAGTCCCTCGCTGCAGTGATCCTGTTGCCAGCAGGAATCACTGTAAAATAAAAAACCTAGCTAAACTTTTTCTAAGCAGCTCTTTAGGAGAGCCACCTAGATTGCACCCTTCTCGGCCGGGCACAAAAATCTAACTGGCTTGGAGGAGGGTCATAGGGGGAGGAGCCAGTGCACACCACCTGATCGGAAAGCTTTACTTTTGTGCCCTGTCTCCTGCGGAGCCGCTATTCCCCATGGTCCTTTCAGGAACCCCAGCATCCACTAGGACGATAGAGAAATGTTATGTATCTCAGTTAAATGTTCAAGTTACTGTTTGCACAGTGATGGCATGTTTGCTACCGCTCTCTAATTCTAGAACACTTGATGCTAAATGACAAATATTCCCATACATTGGTTCAAATCCAGGAAAGTCTTCAGTGAAGCCACATTGTTGGCATGTGCAGCTTCTAGATAAGCCCTTGTCGCTTCATAATTAGGTACACAAAATTTTAACTTTCACACAAGCGGTTGGGTTCTTAAAAGCTACACTGTAAACCCAAGTTTTGAGATCAATTGGCTAATAGTTGCAGACTGTAACAAAAAGCCGGAGCTACCAATCTAGTGTTACTCATTTTATTTTGAGGATTATATTCTGGTGTATTTCGATTGGTGTGTGAGCACTAATATAGGAATACTACCTTCATTCTATATTATTTATTAAATACACACAGGGAGTTGAGGTAATAATGGTAAAACTTCCACAAAATGCAATAGGAAAAATAAAAAATAAAAAACTGTGCCTGTTTTGACATTAGCCATGCCTGGCCAGACTAGACTAAACCAGTTTACAATCATGGAACAAAAAAAACAAAAAAAAAAGTTTGCAAAATAATAACTACTTGTATACTGAAATGCGTTCACAGCTTTTAAGTAAAGCAAGTCACCTCTTTTTGTTATTTTATCGTAAAACAGAATGGCCAACTTCAATATGTAAACAGTGGGGTAGGAATCTGGCACCGAGGCAGTTAACTGAAGTTTTACTAGCTGTAAAACAGGGAGAATATATACAGACTGCTGACACAGAAATGCAATTGACTTAAGAATTCATATCATCCTGTTTAACTGCTATTTTTACATTCACTTCATTCTTCCAGAGTCAAAGCATCTGCGTCTTCTTTGCAGAGTGGGCGGCTATGAACCTTCCCATAGGAAGCAGAGAGCTAGATATAGATATATATATCTATACACACACTGTATATATATTTAGGTGCGGCAAATGTACAAAAGATAAACCACCATGAATTAAAAGTATCCCGCTACAAAACATTATACATTCATATCTACATACACATCTTTAGCTTAGGTTTCATGTCTTTGCAAGTAATAGCTTGTGTCATGATCCCATCATTGTACAGCATACGTATTGTCAGTGCTTTATAAATAAAAGATTATACATGATAGTACAAGATACTGTAGTACATCCTCTTACAATAATTAAGCATTCACCTCAATAGACGTAACATTTGCAACTCACGGAGGTCTATTGGCCTAGCTCTCCAGGATCATCAGCACACAACCACCTATTTCCTCTCAGATTATTTTTTTTCTAATTTTGGCTTTGCACAATGTGAAGTTCTTATATTTATAGAATGTAAGTTTCATTACCTGGTACTAAATATTAGCTATGCTTCTACTTTAAAAAAATGTTAGACGATTCAACCACGTTCATGACAAATGTCACTTATATAGTAGTATAATCGTAACAGAAATTCAGTAACTGCAAGTTCAAAAATGTATTAGCCTGTTGTATCAAGTGAAAGGGACACAAAGTAGTTATGGCAATAGTAAGGAATAATATCTTCATGGCTCCTAAATATTGTTCCAGACAATTTCCTATAGGCTGCAAGGGAGCATATGTAATATGGTCAGAGAACGGCCGGCATACCGCAAACTCGGACCCTACTACATATGCCCCCATTTTTTTTTTTCCTATCTGGACCACCTGTATACATACACACTTAGGCCAATAACCAATTAGCTGCAGTTATTTATCACAGCTAATGGATTCGGCTGGGACTATCTAATTAGCCCCAATAATACAAAAGGAAAAAAGAAAAGAAGACTTCTTTTCTTTTTTCCTTTTGCATGTTTCAATACTGACTCTGGGTGCACCACCAAATCGAAGATAAATTAGAAAACCGTTGTTTTCTTCTCTTATTATTGTATTTTGGTTATTACATTATCCACTTTATACTCTACCATTCTCCTGTGCGGTATATCCCTGATACATGACTGTAGCCCCAATAATACCCATTTCACACAGAAAATGAAATTACCGGGTGAAGCAGTTCTACCCAGCAAGTTGCTGGAAAATACGGGTCCTTTTGCTGTGTGAAGGGATCAACCCGGGTTGTAATTCCCAGGACTTCGACCCAGGAATTCACCAGGGATGGAGACCCGGGAATTTCGACCCAGGCTGACCCTTCCACACTGAGGAAATACCGCTTTGATCCGCAAAATTACCAGGTAGAAATTCTTGACCCGGTAATTTGCTTCTCTGTGGGAAAGGAAGGGGGAGGGGCAAGGGGGGGGGGGGGGGTGTCAGACAGAGACCGGCAAAACTATCCATCATTGAAATGCCAGGTAATTCCCGGGATTTCTGTATGAACAGGGGCACTTATCAGGGGGTTATACTTCAGGTTACTCTGGCACCTGAAGCATAATCTGTGATAAGCAGCCATCGGAGCTGCGATAACACATTGGACTGGGAATTTATACCGCATCCCACATGTTATTGCACGATTGTGGGGCCTTTTTTGCCCAATATAAACGGCCTATAATTGGATAGTGCAGTAACCACCGGTCAAAAATCAGGCTGTTTTTTTATCATCTGAAAAAGGATTGCACCTAACAGGATACCGGCCATAGTATAGGTTTACTTTTCTCAATACTGCAGATTCCAACTCGCTAACAGTGTGGGTACGACAGAGTGAACCTAAAGTTGGTAGTAACAGACGCAATACTACCTGGGGATGGAGTCTATAATAAGGGCTATTTATAGTTTATTTATGAAAAAGTGACTGTGAAACATCACAGGAGGCCAGCAACCACCCTGGTATATGGATGGGAATTACACCAATGTGAGATACATTACTGCCTCTTAAAAATCAAGTGGGCAAGACTATAATCAAAAGGTAGAGTAACATGGTATACCTAGAAGCAGGCGAGACCTGCTGAGTTGTGTTAAGTAGAGAAGAGTAACATTACGGAAGAGACATTACAGTATGTACGCTTTGGAGTGAGATTTTTCTTAAAAAAAATAAAAAAAAGGAAAAAGGAAGAGTAGTACATAGAACGAAAAAACACCCCAAACCTATGTATGAAGTAGAAGGCTGAGGAAACGGTTACTAAAATAAGTCAGCTGACCATGCACATATAAAGCAGGCTGCAGGAAGGATTCATTTTATCTATAGTACTTCATATGTTTGACATTCAGCCAGTTTTAAATCTGCCATCCGCTATTAACCCTGAATGTCCATGCAGCTTGGTATTTACAAAAAAATAAAAAATAAAAATCTATACATTGGGATCACAAAAACACTTTTTTTGTTTTTTCTATTTAAGGACGCATTGAGAGATCATTTAGGGTGACCACAATACAACATTCTTCCAAACACTAGTTCAGTGAGGGGGTGAGGCGGCACAGATGTCAGTGCTGTCAGCAGAAATGACAAATGAAAACACATGACTAAAGAAAGGGAAAACCTACTGTTTTCAAAGATGATCATCACCTCTCTTTTTCTATTTTACATCACATAGGGGGC